>NC_139891.1:632500-1232500 GCF_905171665.1 Trachurus trachurus | reverse complement strand
ATGCCAGGAAATGATGAGCAAATGGACAGGTTGCCATGATGAGACATGGGGAAGCAGTTCTGTGTTTTGCTCTTCTTTTGTGGTAAAGGTGAAGTCTGTGGATGCTGCACCTCTAGGTTAATTAAGTGATTGTGCTTGACTAAAATGGATTGGAGTGATTGTTTACAAGAGAGTGAGTCCAGAACACAACTGAACCCGTGAAACAAAGGTCAGCAGCTAGAGAGCTGCCACACCCACACACATGAGGAGTATGGCAACATTCAGACAGTAAAGGAACATGTTAACAGTTGCTCCCCTTATCCCTGTAAATTGATGGGAATGGTTCTTTAAGTATATGAGAAATAAAACCTCGGCTGTATCTGTTTCTTTAAGACTGTCGTTGGTTCACTGCAGGTCCAAGGTGGAAATCTGAGTTCCTTTCCTTTCCTTTCCTTTCATTTCTTTATTGAACATGTCAAGAGTAAAAACAAAACAAACGAAATAAAAAAAAATAAAAACAATTAATAAATGTATATTAATAATCATCATCTCTAAAGAAGGTGCATGTCATGTTCAAAAGGGGTAAGAAGAAGTTAAAAATATATAAATATTCTGGTCCTACCCCCTTCTGTTCTTAGTGTTGACTGCATATTTCTCCTAATATATAAAAACATCACACTGAAATGTTACAAGGTTGACAACATGATTTTTCATTTTGTGTAGATCACAGGTCTTCATCCTTCATTGGGGGGTCTGCAGAGGTACTGTGTATGTAAAATATATATATTTTTTAAATGCATGATTATTATGCAGTTAACAGACAGGTGTTTATAAATGACAGTGGCATGTTCACCCTACTCACTGTACATGTTTGAAATTAACAAGTAATATGAGCCTGTGTATTATTTGAATAGCTTAGTAGTAAATGCACAATAACAAGGTGCATTAATACATGGCACTCGGCCCAGTTTAATATAATAGAACATTTTATTCAATATACACTGCCTATAAAGTTGGAATAAAATATTTTTTTTTACCTCTTCTCAGGAAATGAATGTGACAATGTGATTTATTTTTGACAGATTAAATGTGCATCTTGAAAAACTAAAAAAAAAAAAAAAACTAAACTAATTACCCATTATACTAATACAGTAGTTTGGGGGTCTTTGGCCTGAAAAACATTGAAGACCTCTGCTTGAGATTAGTTTTCTAGTGGCTTCTCCTCTTTAAACACGGTCTGCATCATGAGAATCCTCCATTCACATTGTGATGTAAAACCAAAGTCTGCCTTTATCACAGAAATATTTCCAGCTGCTATCTTTCATCACAGACCGCTAGTCTCAACAGAAATGGAAATAGGCTTCTTTTTTGCAAAAAATGTATCCCAGTGCTGTGTTTCAGATTAAAAACAAGTAGAATAGTCAGGCACTGGCAGTATTTGTCTTTCCTCCCTTCATTCTTACGATGGCAGCGAGGTGTGGAAGTGAGACTCATAAACACTGTAAACATATGTTCATTCTGAGGAGGTCCATTCCTCTACAGGCTTTCATGAAATGTAGATATATTTATTTACAGAAAACCATGGTTATGCATTACAACCTTAGCTCTATGAATAAAGGCAGAGCTCTCAAGCTGGAGTGCAGCTGGAAAATCTGCCGGCTGCTATTCATTCAACCAAACAGGAAATGGCCCTATACAGTGAATGTGCTCTAAGAAGAAGGGATCCTAGCTGTAGCTTTGGGTAAAAGGGTTTCATTCATTCATCAACGTTTACCAACCAACCTGCTTTCAGTCATCTGTTTACCTACACACCTGCTGAGTACTGTATGTGTCCTCTACAAACCCTGTAACACCGTACACAGGGCTGCAGGATAATCATGTTATGTTGTATGGGACTTTGTGCAAGCATCCATGAAGCTGTTTACTGTAGCTTTGTCTGGTGACAGACATGTGATTTGTGCAGACATTGTGATATTACAAACTGTTTACTTGCACCACTCAGTCAGTACGTTTACATGACACTTGAAAAAAAAAAAATGATTGCCTTAATCCGACTATAACTGGACAACTGAAGTGCATGTAAACACCTTAGTCCGACTGAAATCGGAGTTGGAGAACTCTGATTAAGACACCCAGATAATGCGATTGGAATTAGATTTTCTCCATCATGTAAACACCTTAGTCGGACTGAAGCTGGACAATGCATGTGCGCATGCATTGTCTCTACAACAGTAGAGACGGCACCAAGTGGAGCAGAGAAGACGCCTGAACCCGGCAAAGTAAAGAAAAAACCCAACGTCAGCGCCGATTCAATGCATTTCACACAGCGCCACCAGCAAGAGTGTTTTATAAAAAGAAAAGAAAAGAGAGAGAGGGAGAAAAGGAAGCCTGTATCCTATTCTCAGCGTGAATCCGGCCCAGACTGACGCGTCTGGTCGGGAACTGTAGTTGAGAATTTATTATTAATCTTAGCTACTAAGTTGTTTATATTCAGTTTTTTAGGAGGTGACAGAAACGTCAACAGGACAGGTGGCGTATTAACCTGCTGAAACAACGGGTGACGCTGCATGAGGGGGCGGACCCTGTCAGTTATTTGATTTTCTCAGTTGCATGTAAATTGAGACAAGGACAGAAGTCCGATTAGACGCCAAAATCGAATTATGAGCATAGCTGGATTAAGCTCTGCATGTAAACGTACTGAGTGGTAGAGAACAACACATTTAGCATTGTAGGTCGATCCAGTTTTGAGGGAGTTCCTCAGGGTTGGACTTGAGGAATTACTACGGCAACATTTAATGTGTCCACGTCTGGCCTTTTGCATTGTAATGAATATTTTGAAAGAGCTGTATACTTGATAAAAGTATTTCTTAACTTTGGCCTCACTATATTCAAAATATACTATACAATATATCCGAAAATATGCTATATTATGCTAATATACAAAATATTAAAGTCAAGACACCATCAGTGAGAACATTTTTTGCCAATAAACCTTGACAATTATTACACACTGAACCTTTAAGGGAATTCAACCAAATCTTGTCATTGCTTCTCAGATGCTCCTGGCTCATTTCAGTCAGTTATGAACTCTGCTATACTGTGGACACATGGAGAGAGTGAGCTCTCTCTGAGAAAGAGGACAAACAGGAACAGGTTAGAAGGACTTTATTCAAATATTTACAACAAACAGGTTTGATTTACAGAATGTAACTTCACAATAAAGTCAGGATGTTACATCCTCAGGTGCAGTAGGTGGCGGCATCCTCCTGTACCGTTAGTTTGTAGCTGGATGTGTCCTGGTGTCTCTTACTTTGTAATAGACACTAACAAAAATAGCTATTCTCCAAAATTAAAATCACAACATTATAATTACAAACCGAAAAGACAGTTTTTTCATGCACTGATCAATTTTGAGATTTTAGGCTATTTTTCTTCCTTAACATGTATTCTTTCAAAAAGTCAAAAGAAATGGTAGAAAATCCACATTAAGGTGGTTATTTAACTTTATTTAGTTTTCTATCGTCAGTAGATTTCTCCTAAATTCACCAAAGGTTAACAGCTACTGTGTTGTGCTTGTTGTCTGACCCATGTCATGTCAGGTATCATTGTAAAGCTCTTCTCTCTCCTGAACAATGACGTCGGCTCCAAAAATGGTCATTTCCTCCGTGTCCGCAACCAGTCGTAAAAGTACGATTTACATTAACAATCTATGGAATTTTACAGTCCAAGTCTTTAAAGGCAGTTTTATCAAAATGAGTTTTTCCTCAGACTCTGGGCCCGAAATCTCCACTTCAGCAGCACTTACAGACACCAAACCTTCCAGTTTTATTCCTGTCTATATTCTGAAGGTTTGATTTGATTGTTGATATATCATTCAAAGCCTGATTTATACAACATTCTATTCCTAAAAACAGGGCAAATTTTGATTTTTTAGGGCTGGTGGCAGAATTTTCTCATTTACAAAGTGATAAAAAGAGACATCAAAAATCCCCTCTGTAAAAACTTCTGACTCTAATATGTCAACAAAATAAAACAAGAATTTGGAAAGGGGCTTTATCCATTGTTCAGATTTCAGTTCTGGAAATGTATGCAAATTAGCGCATATTTCATTTACATATTTAAACATAACATTTGACAAAACCTGTAATACAAAAATATTTGTCTTAATGTAAGTGATAAACCTGGGAAGTTTCATGGTGATATGTGTTAAAATGTTTACCCTATTGACCTGTAGTGTCTCCCCTTAATGGCTTGATTAGCTATTTATGTTCCTAATAATTTTTTCATTGTGTCTGAGAAAGTCAGTTTTTTAGTGCTGTGAATTGGGGCCGTTCTCCGTGCAGCTCTACACCCCACACCACCACTTCATTACACCATGATATAATGCTGTCTGTCGGACTTTGCCGTTATAACAGCGAATAACAGTGAATCTGAATGTGACAAATCTCAATAATTTCTCTGAAACTCTGCTGCCAAGGAAAGAGTTCAGGCAGCAAGGTCTGATAAAAGGAAAAAAAAATAAGAAAGAATGTGGAAATAGGTATCATCTTCACTTTCCTCGTTGCACCACAATATAGAACTGCAAATCCAAATGGGAGTTCTGCCTCTGTTGTGGATGGGTGCTTCCGTCCCCACAGAGAGAGAGAGAGATTTGGAAAATCCTGGGCACGAGAATGCAGCTTTGATAGAGAAAAAATGGAACAGAAAGGGAAAAACCAGTAGAGCTGTGTAAATGCTGTAATATTCTACTTGAAGGCAGATTTGGTAGTTACTAGTGATGATGGATTTATGTGGAGTTTCCAGGGACCAGGCTGGCTAACAGGCTCATTCCCACTCTTAAATTATTAAACCCCAAGGGCTCCAGAACATCCACATGTTTTTGCACTCGTCATATTTTATTTCATAGTAGTCATCGGGAGAGAATTAATTATTTACAGTACCAGGTCCCCAGACATTTTCCAATGGTTCGTTTTTGCTGGCAGCGATAGATGATTGGTTAATATTCTCTTGTTCTATTGCTAAAGGTTTCACTCCCACACACAGTAAATGCACACACTGCATGTAGGACATGTCACTTTTTCACAGTTTGTTTGGTTGCTGCCTTTTGCTAAAACACTTCCTTTTCCCTCAACAGTGTTTTTGCAATACTGTTTGATTTTTGAAATGTATTCAAATGGAGAAGAAAAAAAAATCACTAGTTGAAGCTTAGTGTTTACTTGGAGCACCTTTGGCAGTGATTACAGCCTCCAGTCTTCTTGGGGAGGACGTGACAAGCTTTGCACAGCTAGATTTGGGGATTTTCTGCCGTTCTCCTCGGCAGATCCTCTCAGGTCTGGTCTCTCTGGACTCCAGATCAGGGCTCCAGCTGGGCCACTGAAGGACTTTCAGAGGTGTCACTAAGCCACTCTCATGTTTTCTTGGCTGTGTTTAGTCATTGATCCGTTGAAAGTTAAACCTTCAGCCCAGTTTGAGGTGTTGAGCTCTGTGGACCAGGTTTTCATTCTTCAGCTGTGATTCCTCCCTGACTAATTTCCCTATCCATGCCACTGAAAACCACTGGGACAGATCCTGATGCTGCCTCCATCATGCTTCTCTGCTGGGATGGCATATGGCAGTGTCTGGTTTTCCTCCAGAAATGATGCTTCAAATTGAGGCAAAAATGATTCAATATTGGTTTCATCAGACAAGTCCTCAAGGTGCTTTTTTGTTTTGTTTTGTTTTGTTTTGCATGAAAGCCCTCGACTGGGCTTTCATGCATCCTTCACTGTAGAAAGGCTTCTGTGTGGCCACTCTGGATCAGGTCCAGAGATCAAAGGTTTTTCCCAAGACCCCCCCAGGAGAGCACTCCCAGTCTCCCAAAGTCTTCCATTTAGGACATATTGAAACACTGTTTCTGAGAGCCTTCCATACATTTATATTTAATGAATTCAGGTGGACTCCTATCATGCAGACACATCTCAGGAGAAAAGAGAGGAACACAGGCTCAGTATCAGTGTCTGAATATACTTTTATCAGTATAATATTAATTTTTCACTTCTGTCATCTTGGGGTATTGATTTAAGTTAGATGAGGGAACATGACTTTCAATCTATGAAGTAACAAATAAAAACATAAAACAACAAAAAGTGAAAGGGTCTGATTATTTCCTGATTGTACTATACAGCACCAAACCAAACTCGCTCTGTGTGTTGCGTATGATATTAATTTGATATTGCCCTGTTTTTCATCACTGCAAAATAAATATCATTTTGACACGTATGGCTCGGTGTCCCAGTAATCCTCAGCCTGTTTGTTTACCCATTAGATTTTCAGCAGACTTGCAGTGTGCTTTGCTTTCCACGGGTTTATTTACAATATCATTTGCTTGCTTTTCACTTCAATTTCCCTTCATTTCCCCATTCAGATCCACTGACTACGGCTCCACTTATGAGAGAATGAATGACAAAATTGGATCCAAGACTGTCCTCAGTTACCTCTATGTCTGTCCAACTAACAAGAGAAAGGTGAGAGGTTTTTGTTTTCTAACATTTCTGCAACCATTTATCAGCTTTTTAATGGAAATGTTTAAAGTGTTTATTGTTTATGGTAAATTCAATTCAATATTAAATTTAAAAATGTAATGCTGCTATAAAAGTGTCTCCTATAATGGAGTCAGGACATTATTTACAGGAGCAGCTACTGATGCTGCTTGCAAAAAGGATAACAGCACACTGAACACTTACTCCAAAATAAGACAAAGCTCACTTATTTTATGTTATCTGATCTTACCATAACCTTTATCTGGCAACTCACATTTGGTAATTTATTTTTGACAAATAAAATAAGTTATTTGAGTATATATTTTACACATTTTTATGGATATAAATATTCCTTAAACTTTATCTGCGTGCTTTTAAATATGTTTTATACATACATGTTTTAGGGAAATGATTGGCGAGGAAACTTATATGGAAAAAACTGTGGGAAAAAATACTAATATTTGCTGATGACAGCATTATATTCAGCTGATCTTTCTTTCTGGGAGTTGTGTTGCATCCCAGTGTGTGAGTCACAGCTTAGTGGACCCAGGTGAAATCTGAATATGACTTGTGATGAATATCATCTGGTAAAAACAAAAAATGAAAACAGTGCAAATGCACTTGATACATGATCATATTTGGAGGACTCTATTCTGCATGCAGACAACCCCTCATCTGAGACTTTTGATTTGAAACATCTGCAGGAGGTCCTGGGCTTTACTGACAGTAATTCAACATCAACGAGAAAGAATGTCAAAGAAGTAGAAGTGATTGGAATTTAGTTAAACAAGATCGCTGTTCAACCCTCACTACTATGCAGAGGGGGAGTTTGGTTCTCCAGATGAAAGTAGTGCTGTGGAAATGTACAGTAGGCTAGGTTATTCTGAATTCACCCTCTGAACTGTAACATAGAATATACAGATAATTCCACAGATAATACAACTGCCCTTCACTTATCCATCTATTTTTTTTTTATGTATAACTCAGTCACTCATTATTAGAATTGTGACTTTTATTTAAGAATATGCGGTTTAATCTGTGGACATATGCCATTAGACTTATTTATGGTATTGCCAAGGTAACAGGGAAATATCCAGAAGTGTGTTCTTTCTCAACTTTTTGGTGAAAATTTCATGTCATTGTCATGCTACAAAAATTACAGAAATAAGAATGATCACAGCTGCCAGAACCTTAAATCTTCCTAAGAGTTCTGTGGATTACGTTTTTTTTTTTTTTTTTTTTCCCCCAATATCTCAAGAATTAATTTTCAGTAATCTATAGATGCCATATTAAAGCAGAAGTAAGTGATCCGGTGGTTTTGGCTAACTTCTTGTCAGCAGATGGAGTTAGCAGTCCCCGCCCTCGTCCCTACGTCACCACATTCACACGCATCCCTTGGCTGCACACACAGAGAGGACCGCCCCTTTATGCCGTTCTCTCTCCTCATTGGATAAAGGTTGTAGGATACAAGGAAAGTTTTCTCCTTGGCTTACAGCAGAGCAGAGTGACTGACAGACCCGTGTTTCAGACCAAACACTCTATAGAAGTGATTGCTGTCTGAAGATAGAACTATTTAAGACTTATATTAACACAAATATTCCACTTAGTTCTGCTTTAACTATTATGCCTCAGTCATGCTTTTAATTTGGTGAAAAAAATACCTAAAATCTTGGACGAAGTATTCTATATCCCTTACACTGTGTACTATGAGTGCACCTGTACTACTGGGCAGGATATGATTTGTACATGGTGCACTCCACCTGTTTGGTACACACATTGATAGGTCAGTGATATTGCAGTTAAGAGTCTAGAGTCTAGTCTCAGTCTGTAGACCAAGCCGGCCCAAAGCCTTTTCTTCATCATCATGTTCCCCCCACAGCACTATATTAGAAAAAATGACTATGACATACTCTCCAGTGAATACAAATTACTTATCGTTAGCATTCCATTGCTTTATGCATCTGTTTGCATATGGAGGACATTACAGGACATTAATGAAACTGATCTTTTCCTCTGATCACACAGAGGAGACATTAACATTGTGAAGAGGCCTTACGACAATGAAGCAATTAATTGCAACACATCATTCTGTGAATATTCATGCTAGTGACAGAGCTAGGGGCATATTGTTTACAAGTTGTCCATCTGTCCATACATAGTATGTCTGTCCCACTCTTGTGGACATGTCTTGACTTAATCAAATGTGGCCCAGTACAGTCACTTGTGCTTCCGTCTGAACAGGAATGTGTTGTGAATGTGAGCTCAGGAACTGTGGCTGTGGTATGATTGGTGCTTCTCACACTGCTGATCTGCTCCATTCTATTTCTGTATTTGCTAAACTCTTGGGGCCGTCATTACCGGCTTGATTCCTTGCACATGTACAAAAGAGCGTGACTCCTCTCAGGCCCTGTGCTGAGCACTGGGACCCAATCAGGTCCTTATCCACAATATAAAACACCTGGGTTACCTACTGGTGTCCAAGAATGGGCTTTATGCACAGCTCCACTACTTCCTGAAATAAGCCAGCTCCTTTATGACCTCACAACAATGGTCAGGCACACCTGGATTAATCAGTTGGTCCAATAATGTAAGACAGGAAATAAAGGAGCTGGCTTATTTCAGGAAATAGTGGAGCTGTGCATAAAGCCCATTATGCCAGTGGTTTCCATCTCTGGCCCTTCTTCCATGCTGGTTACATAAAAGCAAAGTCCACACGAACACCGGTATTTTTGAAACCAAACTTTTATGGCCCCGGTTAAAAAAAAATCCCGTCCACACCACCGGTGTGATAAAATATCTTTGTCCACATGAAATCCGCCTCAAACAATGTCATGCACATGCCAAAGCAGTAGGTGGCGATAGCACTCCTAACGCCATTTTAGCCAATCACAAGGCTGGAAAAATTCATACCGGAAAAACAACAATGGCTATGCTAAATGCTAAATAGCACCAGTAACAGCAACTCCGTCAGCTGGTCACGTCTAGAGTGCTCTAGTCTCCATGGATACAACTTACTGTTTACCATTGCACAGTGTGACGTCAAACAATGTTGACAAGAAATTGCGGTTTTCCTCGGTTTTCCTGTCCACACATGAAGCTGAAACCGGACTTTTCGAAAAAGTTCACCCTGGACTCCGGTTACAAAAAACTCCGGTTTCAAGAGCCCACAACTGTGGATACATGTGGATGAAAGGCCAAACCGTGCAGAGAAACACACGGTTTCAAAAATACCCGCGTTCGTATGGATGTCCACAGCCACTGTCAGTCATGTTCTGGCTTTGTCTGTTCTGGACTTGCCTCACACCCTGAGCCGTGGTGCTATATTTGCCCACAGTGCAGAAGAAGCTGCCAGCAAACAGTTTACAGCACTCAGGGAGGACGATGATATTGACCGCTTGGTGAAGCTGAACATCCTGGTCCCCCCCAG
This sequence comes from Trachurus trachurus, assembly GCF_905171665.1. Classification (NCBI taxonomy): domain Eukaryota; kingdom Metazoa; phylum Chordata; class Actinopteri; order Carangiformes; family Carangidae; genus Trachurus; species Trachurus trachurus. The sequence goes on along the minus strand of NC_139891.1, from coordinate 1,222,576 downwards.
CTTTGAGGATGAGGACAATGTCCAAGTGTTCTCTGACTTGGCAAACTCACTTTCTGGCTTCACTCCTGGTTCTCCCCTCTTCTTAATGGAAGACATGGAGTCTGGAACTGAGTCATCAGCCAACCCTCTCAGAAGGTCTCTGGGGCTTTCCAGACTTCCACCTGCTATGAGACTAGATCTGCTGCAGTGATCGGCTCACTTGCATCAACATTAAAGGGATACGCCAACTTTTTTTTTTCCGTGTCTTGCCTCACTCCCGAGTCCACGACAAGCAGATAGACACCATCCTTTCGACTGTGCGTGCAGTAACAAGGGAGATACGGGTAGAGCTGGCGCACCGCAAATAAGTGCATAGGTAGTGTTAGCCTGCCTCCACCTAAAGTCATCAGAGAAACTCTAAACGGAAACTGGCGGGCCGATCTTCGTCACAGAGCTGACAAAACTAAGGTAAGGCATGAGCTGTCAAATGCTAAAGGGACGAGATCGGTCAAAACGGAGGGTTCAAGCAAAGACGGTTTATTTTGGTTCAAGCTAGCTACATCGAGGGTAGGTTAGCTTCCTATTTCAAAGTAAAAGCACAAATTCTATCGTCATGGTTTTCTGTATGTAAAGGGCAACGGGTGATTTATTTTGTGGAAGTAACCAGAAGTGCGTTGGTCACAACGGCTAGCTTGAGTAGCGCCAAATTCGTCCGAACAAAATTATAAACAGCTGGTATTTAGACAAATTAACGACACACTGCTGATCTAAACGGCTACTTTCTGGCATAAAAATGTTTGAAATGTCATGATATAAAGTGATATATTTACAGAGTTTTGAGCTAAAATGAAATCAGCTTCTGACTGCTGATTTCGGCTCAGGTAGGAGGCAGGCTAACACTACCTATAGGCCTACACTTCCAGCGTTTGAGCTAAGCTAATTAGCGGTGCGCCAGCTCTGCCCGTATCTCCCTTGTTACTGCACGCACAGTCGAAAGGATGGTGTCTATCTGCTGGTCATGGACTCGGGAGTGAGGCAAGACACAAAAAAAATGTTGTTGTATCCCTTTAATGATGCACAGCTCCATATCCCCATTAAAATAAATTCCAGAACAAGTCCAGTTTCAGCACAGTTGTTCTCCCCTTAATTATTGGCTAGCCCCAAGCACATTCTCCAGACATATGGAGGTGCTGGTTTGCCTGCACAGTACAGCTTTACCTGCCTGTCATCAGCTGCTCCTCCTGGGTCTCTATCATATGAGAAGATGTCAAAGATTCAGCCAGGACCCAAACAGATATATTCTGACTGTCCCTTTATCATTGCATTAAGATCTGTCACACTGGGGAGACCCATGTTCTCTTGGAGTTCCTGAGGATGGCCATTGATGACAGACAGCTGACACTTAAATCAATTGCTCCATGCAAATCTACAATCTTGTCAAAATCATTTATATTCCAGGTAAACAGATCAGAGCTAAGGCTTATAACACGAGGGAAACCACTTCAGGGCCAGAGGAAAGTGAACAAATATTTGGTGTGTGAAGATACCACACCTTGCTCCTTATTTCAACACCTGACATTCCTCCCGCTTCCAGCAGACAGAACTTTATTCAGGGTCATAAGTTGTGCTGCTATCATTTCATTCGTCATCAGAAGTTTGAACAGAGGTTTGTTACGAACTGACTGGATCAGTCGGCCTACTGTCTGACTGGAGACAGAGGAACATGGGTGGTGACACACTCAATAGGGACCGGCCTCTGATTTCATGCACTGCTTTCTCGCCTCTATTCGAGGTGATTATACAAAGTTCCTGTCCTTTAAAACAGCACTTCTTTTAGCCATAACCTCAGCTTGTTGAGCAATTTATGTGCTTCCTCTTTCTCCCTATTCCTCCTTATTATGACCTCCTCCTTCAGACACCACAATGAAGTCCTCAGAGGCTTCTTTCCCTCTTCACAGAAATGAGATGGAGGAAGTGTCTCGTTGACCCTCTCTCACTATGTGTTGCACTCAGCAGTCAACGGACAAAACCCAGCAGTTGCTTTTACATCACTTTCTCCAGGGACATAACAGTGGCTGTGTCACTGGTTGTGCGTTCCTCCAGAGCTGTACAGCCACATTGAGAGTGTCCCTGTGTTCCACAGTACCCATCACCACACAGGACGGGAGAACTCTTAGAAAACTATGGCCATTGAGTTTTGGATTACAGTATGCAACAAATCATTGACACACACAAAAGAACATGGAAAAACGTGTCATTCTGATACATCAGAATTTCAGTTGACAATTTACTGTCTCCTAATTGCCATTCCAGCATGATGATGCACCCACCGTTTGGAGGCCAAATTCTAGTATTCCTCCCAGTTGTCAGCTCCAAATCTAACAGAGCACCTCTGGAAATGGTAGAATGATAGCTGCAGAGCGTCAGTGTGCAGCTGCTTAATCTGCTGCCTGGTTTTGACGCTGTCATGCAAACTTGAACAAAATCTCAACATGAAGCCCCAGTATGATCCTATCATAGACTCTGGGTCTGAAAGTGAAGCCTTAATCCTATAATTTTATTAATAACTGATTGATACAGAACTGTCTATAATGAGAATAATGAGGCAAATTCTCACTAGATTTATAAACATTTCCCAGGGCGGGGTGGTGCGTGGCGCAGTGGTTAAGGCGGCCGCCCCATGTAGAGGCTACAGTCCTCAACGCAGGCGTCCCCGGTTCGAATCCCGCGTCAGGCAGATATTTCCTGCATGTCATTACCCCTCTCTCTGCCTCTCTGCCTCTCTGCCCCTACTGTGTGCTATCAAATAAAAAAAGGCAAAAACACCCAAAATATATGTATATATATAAAAAAAAAAACATTTCCCATGGCAATTTATGATCTTAATTACTAGCCTAGTGCAAGTCCTCTTAAAGCAGTAATATTTTCATTTTGTTCATTGTGGTTCCAGATGGAATAAAACAGATAGAACAGCAGGGTGTGTTTAAGGGTGTGGCTACCATGTGATTCACATGCCTGACCTATTTTTAATTTTTTTTTACTATTGCTATATTTTATTCTTGTTTTTAATCTTTGTGTATTAGTCTCCATGTCATTCTTCTTGTTTCACTTCTTATGTATATACAGTATACGTTTTCAATCAGAATGCAAAGCACTTTGAGCAGCATTTATTTGCTTTAAAAGGTGCTATATGAATACGATTGATTGATTGATTGATTGATTGATTGATTGATTGATTGATTGATTGATTGATTGATTGATTGATTGATTGATTGATTGATTGATTGATTGATTGATTGATTGATTGATTGATTGACTGACTGACCACACATGGTGACAGACAGATATAAATTTGACCCATTGTGTATTTTCAGCTCATGAAAGCTACAGGTAACATTTTGTTTGCAGAAAAATCTGCTAAACAAACTGTTAAGAAAATAAACTGTGGGTAAAAGTGAGCTTACTGCCTCAAGACAAGTTGGCATAATAACAGTAAATGACTGTTTAGTAGAGTATCATTTTACTAACAGGTATAAACAGTAGAAATGTGAGGCAGGAGGAAACCCCCAGAGCAACAAGCTTTTAACTGCCCCAATGATTTGGACTATGACTTATTAGAGGAGCTACACAGTTCTTTGAAGATAAAATGCATCATTACCTTTGTGAAGTTTTAAATTAAATTCCAATAGACAAGTCATTATTACTGACTTTGGTGGTGGTGGTGTTGTGGTGGTTTACATGTCATGTTGGTTCCAAGCTCAAATTAATTAGTTTTTTTTCCTTAATTATTCTAATTTTGACACTATCACAGTACAACATTTTCATTGTGGTGTCTAACACAGCATAATGTGTCTAATGGTGTCAAATTGTAACATTGAATCGGAGGCACTTATTTAATTGTAATTGTGATACTGTCAAATCATGTATCATTTGCCATAATATGATCTAAGTACTACAGTACATTGTATTTGTTCCAGTATCATTTAGGTGTGTGCTGTCTAGCAGTGTTTGCTGCTATCTAATAAACAACACATTTATTATAGTTCTGTCTCATTTGATGTGAGCTAGAGCTCGTCACTGTGTGTCACAAAGTGCACTCTATCATGAAATAAAAAGCAACTCATCATTCTTATCCACCTTTTTCCGAACGTCAAAAACGTTAGCCTGTTTTGCCGGTTTTGCTCTTCCGGTGGAATTTTATGTTTACGTTTCCATGGTTTCGGTAGTCGCGGTAAATGCATGGATTTTTTTTTTTTTTTTCAATGAAAATCTGTAAAACGCATGGATCATCACACCAGCTTTTTACAGTGGATATCACACAAATTGACATCCGTGTTAAAAGCCAGCGTTAATAGATCCGTGCGTTTACCGCAACTATGACAACGACTGAAAACCATGGAAACGTAAACGTACAATTCCACCAAACCGGCAAAACCGGCTTCCGGTTTTGCCCTTAGATGGCGTTCGGAAACTTGTGGATCAATACAACTGCCACTTGTGGCCACAGTTGCCATAGTTACAGTCCTGTGATAATCTATATTAATGGTCAATTTTAAGTAAACAGGCACAATAAGCTGGATAAATTAGTCTCCAGACTTCTGGTGTTGACAGATTCAAAAGTATATCAAACTTTTCAACCTGAGGACACGGGCATAACGAGGTGGTGAAGACCAAAGTCAAGGCTCAAGGTCAAGGTTGATCATTTTGCTGCAGTATGACAGGTGTTGCAGTGTTGTCCTTGAAAATAATCATTTTGTTGAGCTCCACTTGCCTGATCAGACACAAAAAAGAAAAGGAAAAGGATCTGTAGCATCAACAAGACTTGCAGAAAATAAAACAGGACTCCTGTGTGCAGTGGAGTTGTGCTCAGAGTTGTGGAAGTGCTCTGGTTCATCAGCCTCACTTTCCCGATGCCCAGCCAAGGTACACTGACCCTGAATACGTTTGCATGGCACGGCCGGTAATGGGATCCAGGGACAGTCGAGCTAAACCATGTCAGGGTGAGGAACAGATCATAGCTGGCATTCATTACTCCTCCTGACTCAGTGCCCCTGCCTGTTTTATGTGCAGAAATTCTAATTCCACATCAAGGGTAAAGCACAAACATAGTCCCTGAGGTTCTCTCTCTCAAGCTGATATGACATACTTTTTATGTAGTTGGATGTATAAAATTAGAAACATTTTTTTCCCCACACTTACGAGGTAAAGGAGATATCACACAGTACTCAGGATGTAGATAAACCTGAGGATAATACGTGTCTGATTTCAGGTTGACCACAATATGTTCAAGATATCTGAAGCAATATAAGCACAATATATCCACTCATCACTCTGCAAAAGAAAGCAATAGGGCAGGATATAGGGATCACACAAATTCATTTTTCTTACAGTCAGAACTACTGAAATGCAAAGATGTTGTTGATCTACACACAGCACAAATAATATTTAAAGCAACAAACAATTCACTGCCTGGAAACATTCAAAAAGTAGCCTATTCATTGAAAGGGAAGGGGGTTATAACTTAAGGGGGCAATTTAATTTCAAAATCCAGAATATACGCACAACAAGAAGGAGCTTTTGTGTTCCTATCTGTGGAATTAAACTATGGAACAGTTTGAATGTGGGGTTAAAAGAATGTCCAAACATAATCCAGTTCAAAAAGAAGTACAAAGAAATTATTTTCAATATGTACAGGAATGAGGGTGTTTGACAACCATAAGGTGCTGATTATTATTTATTTGGGTATTTACTTAGTTTATTTGTTGCTCTGTTGGTGTTACCTTCAGTTTGTCTTTGTATATGTGTTTGTATGTGTATATGACTCTATAGAGAGATGAAGATTAGTGATGATATTTTAGAATAAATCCAGCTAGATAAACTCATAAATTAACTTATTGTACAGATTATAATGACAAGAAAGCTTGATAGCTAATTTATGAATAAGAGGTGGGAGTAAATACGTTTTACTTCTTCCCACTCCTTTATGGATATGAAAAAAAAAAAATCTAATTATCTTTATTTTCAATTATTTTATTTTTGTTCATGTGTTGTCTTGTCCAGGCATACTACATGTCCGAAATAAACTAAAAACTAAACTAAGACTTTGTATGAATGAATATATGGAATAAAACAGCATTTTATCATGGGCATGTTACTGCATCAGTGAGTCATCGCAGCCAGGAACTAGTAGCAACCCTATGAGAATATTTACTCTAATGGTTGACCTCTGGCTCTGCCATGGGACCATTCCCCCTCCGCACCTTATTCCTGATCTAATAATTTCATTTCAATTTGCCATCCTGTACAGTAGATGGATGAAACTTTGCCTGTATTCTGGCTACATGCCTCTATTGCTTCCTTGCATCTGCCTTCAGTCTGAATAATAAAAAAAAGTCTGAATTTCTAATCACTCATTGAAAGAGACAATCATCCACTGCTTTAAGATATTCCTTGTAAGCCTAATAAAGGGATCGTTACATTAGATCTCCACAGTGACGATTCTGGAACCATATGTAGAATCTTTTTTTCCTTACATCGTCCAAGAAACAAGTTGAAGCTGTGATGTGACCTTTCACAATGTCACATTATAGATTTGAATGATTATAATGACATTTAGCACAAAGCCTCTGAAAATGACACCTCCCATGAATCACCAGGGCTCATCTTTTCCTGAGCTCAACCGTGGTCAGTCCTTGAACGGTTTGATTGAACGGCTGCTGTATTAGGTTAATTTAAAAATAAAGACATGCACAATTAAAATGCCATCGGAGACGCGCGCGAGAAAAAACATCATAGCTAAATGTGGGTGATTAAGTCTTGATCCATAGTTAATGAGCATATTGCAGCAACAAACTCTCTGTTAAACCTCCCGTCAAAGACTAAGCTCAATTGATCTGCTGTGACGTGATTCATTTGCTGCAGGGTGTCTCTTTTCTTTCCCTCTCTCTGATCCATACCTCCACTTTACCTCGGGATCCAACAGCCACTGGCTTCTGTCTCTGTGCTGCAGCTTATGCACAGCTTAACACCAGCCTGATAAAACACAAAGGTTATCCTTCCAACCTTTATCGATTTAGTATTGTTACCCTCCGCACTGACCAGCAGCCTCACAAAAGCCGAGTGGATGCTGTGAGGGAAATCTTAATCAGCCTTCTCTAATGCTATCGGTCACTGCGATTTTGGAAGCGAGCAATTATTGTTTTAGGGCGATTGTTTCAGTAGGCAGGAGAGGAATTGGCTGCGGATCCTATTCACGCCTTCGTATTGGTTTCACATGGTTGTTGTTGGTTCTTTCTAATCACAGAGGCGACAGACAGAAACCGGCGTGTTACAATAATGTGCAAGGTTGGAAAGTAATGCCGCTGTTTTCACACTTATATGGCAGTAAAGAGAATGATGTGATTGTGACAACACTTTCCAAGCCCCAGTCCTGTCATTAAAAAGGCTGCATTTTGAGGCTCGCTGATCAAGGCTGTAGAAAAGGTGAGCTAAAGCCCTGCAACGGAAGGTCATAGTTGCATTGAAAGCATAGAGAGAGGAGGACATTACAGTGCAGTACAAGGCCTGAATAGAGAGGAAGGGGAGATATATAAATGAAAGGTACAGTATGTTCATACGCCTCCTGAGGCCTTCAACTGTTCTATTTAACTGAGAGACGGGTGAATCAAAATAAGGCTTGGTGAAATTCAATTTCCCATTCATAATAGACTGTTGCTTACTCTAATAATATAGAGGATGATTATTGCTTAAAATCTTCAAATTGCATCTGACAAGTCCCAAAGACACCGACGGACATAAGGAGGACTTGGTATTATACAATGACAGGTAATGTGTAGTAAAATGGGCAAGTCTGCCTGGGCCAATGAGAGCTGCAGGTTGAGAATGTGCTGCCTGCTTATTTGTCCCTAATGAAAAACAATTTATCTAAATCACCACCAGGGCGGGTTACTGGTTAAAGCTCGGGAAAGAGGGTTTGAATTTCTGTCAATGACAAATGTGCTGCTGTTTTTCCAATTCATACTGAATTGACAGGAGAGAGCACGGCCATTAGACCAGCAGTGCAGTGGATACACACAATCCTTGTAGATGCACGGTTGTGCCATAATAAACGCTCCATGCTGAGAGATACACATTTAATGCTGTACACATTTTGGATAATGACATAAATTATTGAGTGTAGAAACTTACTCTTAGTGACAAAGCAACAGAGAGTTATCACCCAACTCTACAGCTGTTTGCTCTATTGGGCTAATTTGTTGAATTGGTTTGACTCGTGTCCAGCCACTGCATGGATAAACCCAATGTTCATTGAAGGGGTATTTCAGCATTTTGGCAAATTTGCCTATTGCCTTAATCCCTATAGTTTTAAGAGTAGGTTCATTACCTTTAATTGTCGGTGCAAGCTGTTTTTAGATCGGTGGGGCAGAGACGTGAGCTGTTCAGCTAATGCTAAAGGAGAATCATGGTATTTCCATGTTTCCCTCATCAAACTAAATACACAATACAATAACTCCAAAACACATTCACTGCATTATGAAATAATTAGTCTATTTAACATTAGAACACAAGAATCAAACACTAAGAACTACTTGCTTTTGAAATCACTCCGCCCAGCAGCCGTGTCTGGAATGTAGTTCCGGTTACGTATTTACCTTGAAAACAACTCAGTCTCGTAATGTTCCATTATTATCTCATAGTGTGGTGAATGTGCAGGTCACAATTTGTCCACCAGAGCGTTTTGAAGTTGTTGGATTGTGTATTTGATGAGTTTGATGAGGGAAAGCTGGAAATGCCATGTGCTTCCAGCTCATATCTCAGCTCTACTGATCTAAAAATAGCTTGCACTGCAAATTAAAGCTAACGAACCTACTCCTAAAACCATAAGGATTATCGCAATGCACTGTAAAAAGTAACCAGCCCAATAAGTTATCCTGACATGTTTTTATAATTTAAATCAACTCAACATAATGAATTGAGGAATTTAAACTTAATTTAATGAGTTATTGGTATCCCAACTTAAGAGCTTAAGCCAGTTTAATGAAATGGAAATTTCAATGAGTCAACCTAACTTGAGAACATGAGTTTTACCTGAATCTCTCATGAACTGAGCGTGACCCTCGCTGAGGTAGCCATATTAATCCGCCGTAAAAAATAGTGCTTGAAATTTCATCTTGATCTGATAACAGATTAATAATTATCATGTAAGATCTTTTTTAAATACTTCAGGAGCTCCACTCCGCTGCAGCTGACAATTAACAGAGGAAGAGGAGCACTTGTTGTCAAGCAGATAGACTGTTAAAGAGAAGTGGCGGATGACTACTTTTTATCAGCAAGATCAGGACGCCACCGGCTGCTCGGATCTCATTTCTCAACGGGCAAGTGCAGGTTGGCGGGGAGCAGCAGGCAAGCATCGACTGGATTATGGTAAGTGGTTGCATTTATCTTTTATTTAAAAAAAAGAAAAAGAAATCAATATTAATGTAAATTGGCTGTGGATAGGATAATTTCAGCGTTCTAACATTTGCGGGAGACATGTTGGTTAAACATTTTCATAGTCTTGTGACTAACACTTTTTAAACTTTAAGTAGTAGTTAGCAAGAGTTGTATGGCATTATTTAGAAGCATGTTCATGGTGCTCGGTAAAAGTTTTTTTTGAAACTGGTGCTTTGTTTGTAACGTTTGTCGAGTTAACGGCTTCACAAGGCTAGCTGTGTCAGTAATTAGTCGTGCCCCGCAAGCACGTGCGTCAGTCATTAGCTTCTCTCTTTTTTTCTCCTCTTTTTTTTCTGCGCCATTAGCAGAGGTGTAGGCTGCGGTCACAAACGTGCCATGCGGAGGGAAACCTGCTGATAACTGAATAGTTTGGGATTGGTGAATGTTTTTGAAGGCAGCAGTCACATTCAGTTAAATGGTGGCGAAAACTCCCGAAAATAATACTTTTTAAATTTTCTGTAGTAGTTAGCAAACGTTGTACGGCTTCCCAAGGCTAACGTTAGCTGTGTCAGTAATTAGTCGTGGCCTGTGAGCGCGTGCATCCGACATTAAAGTTTTTTTTTTCTCTCTCTCGCCATAGAGCTCCCAGTGGTCTATAATTTTGTTGAGGGGGGAGGGAAGGTTTGTTACCGTGAGTATAAAAACTGTTAGCTTGTGTGGATTAGTGATTGCAGTGCCTGTGGAAAAAGCCTTAACGGTCACGGTCATTACTGGTAAAATTGTCCACTGGTGAACGGTCCGTGGTGATAAAAAGGTTGGGAACCCCTGGTCTAAAAGTATGTTGTGTGTGTTGTTTTTTGTGTGTTTTTAGGTGCTGCTATCCATAGAAGATTGGCAACAATTGGATGAAGTAGAGCTGTAAGTTTTGCAGTTTTGCACATACAATCAAAAAAACTATCATCATTCATCACTCAACATGGATGTGGCCTGTCTTTGCCTGTCTCCTCAGATTAGGACAGAATTCCAGCGTACCGGAGGACCTCCTGGAGAAGTTTTTACAGGACTGGATGGACTTGTGCGGGCTATTGGCAGTTTACAGAGCAACGACCAGGAGTGGCCTTGAAAAAGATGTAAATTGAAGGGCAGATGACTAAAGACACAATTTTTGTTAACATTTTAATCTTACTGCATGTTTATTTGTCTTGTAGGACACAAATGGGAGAAGGACGGCTGCTCTTCTTGGCCTGCCACACTTTATCTCGGGTGAAGATTCTTCCAATGTCATCAGGATGTGTGATGGAAGAATTTATGCATTTTTGTCTAACGCCTAATCTCCTTCTATTCCTATCCTCATCTGCGTTCCTCTCTTCTTTTCTTCCTCTCATTCTTTACCTTTTTCTCTCCCTCTTCTCCTTTTCCTCCTTTACTCACTGTCTCACTCCCCTTTCCCCTCTCATCCTCTCATTCTCTACCTCCTCTCCCTTCTCTTCCTTTCTAATTCAGCTCTCTCCTTCTACACCCCCCCCCCCACCCCCCCCCCCGCCGCCGTCCAAATCTCCTTTATTTCGTTTTACTATCCCTGCTTCCCACTTCATTTCCCCTCCTTGTCTACTTCACCCTCCTTCTCTTCCTCCTTTACTTCCTGTCTCACTCCTTCTCTCTTTTCTATACATATAGTTTGTTGAATTATGAAAATGGTCTTACTCTATTTCTTTTCTTTTCAAGGTGCATACTGACATGCTGGATGGCGCGATGAAGGGTATACAGATGAGCTGATTGCCTGTGAAGGGAGTGAACAAGGGCCCGTTCCACACAACATTTTCGACATTGCCGTCGTGGTTGCAGAGACTATTGTTCTCCACAGCTGGAAAGACATTGCACAAAGGAGAAATTAATCTAAGGCAAGATTTGTTTTTTTGATTGTTGTTCTATGGAACGGAACCCTGTACACACTGACTTTACTCTCTCACACACTCTAACCTGCATTGATAAGATGAGTCTTTATTGTTTCTTGATTGTTCTATGCATTGAAGCCCCTCACTCACTTCAGTTGCCTCACACTCACTCCCTATCGCACACACACATGCACACCACACACACACACACACACTCTAATGTTTATTGATAAGATGAGCCTTTATTGTGACTGGAGAAATTCATCAAGATTGTTGTTTATTATTTCTGTTAAATAAATGTATTTGAAATGTAAGTCTATTCAGTGTGATCTTTAGTAAACTTGTTAACTTGCCATTGTGAGTCGAGACAAAATCAGTAATTTAAAAACATTAGTTTGTTCAATTTGCAACTTTAAGTTCAAAAGCTGCCTTAAAAACATGAGTTAAAGTAACTTAAAATGCAATATAGTAAGTAGTTTGAACTAAAATCATCAAGTTTGAATAGTACAAAATCATGAGTTAAATAACTAGTATAACTGAACTTTATGAGTTGAAACAACATATAATCATAAGTTCAGTTAACAAGAGAAAGTAAGTTTAATTTAATGTACAATGTAACATTGTAAGTAACTTCAACTCAGAGTATCAAGTTCAAACAATAAATGGTCATTAATTAAGCGATTTATATAACTTACCTTCCTTAGTTGAAATAAAGCTTTTGTCAAAGTTGAGTTAACTCGTGTTTTTAAGGCAGCTTTTGAACTTAAATGTATAAGTTAAACCACCCTGAAATTTATTACAGTGTGGGCAAAATTGCCAATATGTTGAAATATCCCTTCAACCTGCCTTATACCAAAAGGCAGAAACCTAAAGAAAGAGCCTGGAAGAAAAGTGGGTAATACAGTAGCTAACAGCTAAATGTTACAAGGTGTTGTTTTCCCAGCTTGCCCCTCACATGCTAGCTTGGCTCTGCACACAGCTATATACATATATCATGCCTATTTTTTAATCCACACCTTTCTGATCTGTGTGGGTGGCCCAAGTTTGGATAGCAGAATGATCTGTTGGTGTTGGTGTTTTGATCTGATTTGATAAACAAAAAATAAACTCTGTTCCAACTCACACATGCCAATCATGTAAAAGGATGATCTAGGATCAGCTTAAAGAAAGACGTCAGGTTGTGTGACAAAGTCAGCATAGGACAAACAAAATGGAGCCATTTGCCATCTCTTTTTAAAACAGTAGTCAGTGTTTGTTTTTATTTATGACCAGAATTGTTGACCTTACTTGACCTTGAACAAATCTTACCAGCCATTGGAGTGTCAGAATTCATTTAATGATGCAGTATCTCACCTAGAGCTGCTTCAAAGCAAAACTGACATCTCACTTTCTGCCAATATATAGGGCCCTTTAACTTGGAGTATGTGTTGAACATGTTAAGCTGGGCCTAGAATAGCCACATCTATGAAGAATAAACATCATAAATCATTGGAAATAAATCTAGAAAATGTAATGAAAAATGATTTCCCCCTAACATTATAAATTCTATTCCCTGAATAATAACCTTTAATAATGTGAATAACGTGGAAACGTACTCAGTAGCACAGCCCGATTCAAAAGAATACCTGGCTCTTAAAATACATTATACACCTATTCAAACACGTCTCCTTTAGTGGAGGAGGACTTTGTGTGATCATTTTATCTTCCTCAAAGAGTCTTAATGTCATTAACTGAAAGAAATATGCATTGGGCAATTCCTGCTCTTATTGAATTCTGTAATAACTGTGAGCTCTGCCAGAAATATTCCAAGCATGAAATTGGAGCTTCTACCACTGTGGCACTGTTGAATTTGAAATGTGAATTTCTTTGGAAGGAGAAACACAAGAGATGACATGTGTGAGGAGGAGCTCATATAGAAGTATGAGAAGATGTACAGCGTTTAATTGTTTCCTGAAGGAAGTTAGGAAGGAAGGAAGGACAAAGGGATAGAAGGAAGGAAGGAAGGAAGGATGAAGGGAAGGAAAGAAGGAAGGAAGGCAGGAAGGACAAAGGGAAAGAAGGAAGAAAGGACAAAGGGAGCGATGGGAGGAAAGAAGGAAGGGAGAAAGGAAGGAAAGATAGATGGAGGGAGGGAACAGATTGGGTCAAAAAAGAAGGAAGAAGTAAGGATGAAGGAGAGGAAGGGAGGGAGGCAAAAAGGATTGTGGAAAGAAGGAAGGGAAAAGGGAAGGAAGGAAGGCAGGAAGGACGAAGGGAAAGAAGGAAGGACAAAGGGAACGATGGGAGGAAAGAAGGAAGGGAAAAGGAAGGTAAGATAGATGGAGGGAGGGAACAGATTGGGTCAAAAAAGAAGGAAGAAGTAAAGACGAAGGGAAGGAAGGGAGGGAGGCCAAACGGATTGTGGAAAGAAGGAAGGGACAAGGGAAGGAAAGAAAGATGGAGGGAGGGAACAGACCAGGTCAACTGGATCAAAAGAGGAAGGAAGTAAGGACGAAGGGAAGGAAGGAAGAAAAGAAGCAAGGGAAAAGGGATTGTGGAAAGAAGGAAGGGAGAAAGTAGGGAAAGAAGGGAGGATGGAGGAAGTGAACAGATTGGGTCAATTTGACCCAGCAGGACAACAGGAGGGTGAGGACAAATAATGACTTTTGAAGTGACCTGTGTAGCTTTTGATATTTATTGGTTTTGGTTTATTAAATGTTTCACCTTTTCTTGCCATGAGCAAGCTCTGTGTGTTCTTTTTGTTTAGTTTAGTTTAGTTTTTTTTTGTGCAAGATGATGAAAACTCCAAGTGTTCACCTCAGAGTGCACAGGAAGAGCCACGGAGCCATAGCAACAGAAGAGCAGGAGTCGCACTCGTGAAATGAAGCCGGAAATATAGTGGAGTTGTTTGCCAAGCGTTTGGGCTGACGTGTGCCAAAAGCCAGGGAATGTTTTTTTTTTGCTGACACTGCTCCTGCCTCTAACATCTCTCTTCTACCTTCTCTCATCTCCCTGTCTTTCCACCTCTTCACTCAAAACTCGCCCTTCAAATTCCTTTCTTCTCCCATCTTCAAAAATACTCACACCGGCTCTCCTTACATGTGTGCACATTCTCCTCCTCCTCCTCCTTTCGCTCTCTCTTTCCTGTTCTCAGATTATGGTGTTGACAGATCCGGAGTTTGAGAGCAGCGTGCTCATCAGTTCTGATGAGGGAGCCAGTTACCAGAAGTACCGCCTCACTTTCTATGTCCTAAGCCTTTTATTCCACCCCACTGAGGAGGACTGGGCCTTGGCCTACAGTCACGACCAGAAGGTGAGACTGTGCTTCTATTATTACTTGAGATGTGTGTTGCATACGGCACATATTCACTTTTTCCATCCCTTTAGTTAATTCACTAATGGTAAAGCATTCATTCATCCTGAATGAGTCTTATTGAATAACATCAATTCTAAGCTATTATCAGGGGAGACGGCCTTTCAGTGTCTACATCCACACATTATTTAGATGTAATTTGGTGCAATTTCATCATGAATGTGCTTTTTTTTCTGATTTACTGGAGTTCTTGTTGCCAATGTTTTGAGGTCATATAAACTAAACACTTATTACAAGCCATCATAAATATACTGAACAGGATTAAATTCACCCCAACAGTGAATTAGTAATTAGAAAGCTCTTACAATTTGATCCTGAAGGGAACAGAACTAAAATGATCTGACTCATGGAGGACACTGTCATAATGGATTTGTTGTGGAAGTGTAGCTGTGGTCTGGGAAACAATTAGAAGCAAGTTGTTGCACACAGGAAACAAACTTTAAAATGAAGAGACAGAAAAAAAGAGACAATAAATAGACTATAAATGTTGAGTTGGTTGTGGCCACTGCTCTGCAAGTCACAAGAAAGTCTCAAGTCATTCCAAGACCCAACTTTGAGTTCTGAGTGCTGTAACAATAAACATTAGTCAAACATGACAGAAAGTAAAGTCCATTGTGGGGTTTAGTGTGTGTACACAGTGTTTTATTCACCTGGCCCCTTCCTCTTTTCTGTAGTTACAGTGTACAGATGTTCCCTCGGTGCTTACTTGCACATTATCACACAGACGCTGTAAGATAAGACTTTGCTACAGTCGCCTCAGATGCTGTCGGTGGAAGTTACTGTAGCTGCCTCTCCATTCATTTACTGCAGCACACAGCCATGTAGACGTAACCTACCTGAGTTAAAACTGAGTGGTAAACCATACTTCCTGCTTTTGTGTATTGATATTGATTTTTTTTTCACTTATGTTTTAATGCGAGAATAAAAGAAGCACATATTGTACACATCCACAAAGTAAAAGGCCAGGGGAAGATCACAGCAAAGTCACTGCAGCTTATCCAAACCCTTATCAACCTGGTTCATATAACTGACTCTTTTTCCTTATTGTCATTATTTCATTTTTCTAAAATAGTTTTCAATTTTTCATATTAATGTATAAATATAATTGAAAATCATTAGATGGCAACAACAGTTAAATTCACCACTACAAAACGACTACTGTATAAACTCTATAATATCTTCCTGGAAAGTCTAAAATGTCAGTAAAACGAATGCTGGAGAAGACAGACATTAGTATTAGCCCTCACTCTGGTCCTCTGTCATCCTCCCTGCTGCTGGTGTGATTAACTGCATGCAGGTAGCTCAGGCAGAGCACATTTATTTACTCACTTAGCAATTAATTGTTGGAGTGCCAATTGAAACATTCAATTAGTTCCAGATCGTGCGCTTCTATACGAGATCGTTATTAGAAAACTATTGGAAAGATGATTAGGACTTTACAAACCTGCTCTTTTTTCTTTGTGAAATATCTGAGGAAGTATGGAGGAATGACTTCACAGTGTGCGTGGTGCCACTGTGTAGGTGATGATGATGCTGTGGACATGTAGATAACGGAACAGTAAAGGTGCTAGTAATTTGGTTTATTTTGGACATAAATTAATTTTCTGTGCACAGAACATGCAGTTATTATGTCATCTATAGGACAAATTGCCTTGTTTACAACTACTTCCGGGTAGAAAACCAGCATGAGAACAATAGACGGACGAGAGTTTTGCTATATCTCATTTTTCATGTTACTATATCACCGTTTAGACTAATCTGATGTTTGTAAAGTCTATAAAACCAATGATTGGACGAACATTACTATTTATGTGTGCACATGTTGTAATTAGGGCCACGGGCCATCGCACCGGGCACTGATCCCTACAGCTATGAAATAGCTGCAGGGACCAGTGCCCGGGCTTTTCTCAACAGTGTATGAATTTTTCGCGACATAAGTCGCGAAAAACTGCGTAAGTCGCGAAAAACTGCACAAAATTTTGCATTGAGGTCAATGGGACGGGCAAAAAAAAAGAGCGAAAAAGACCAATCATTGGAGTTTAACAAACGTCTACTGCTCAGGCATACTTTCACCTAGAGACTTCATTTAAACTTTAAACAGTAGACACAAGTCTTGTGTATTGTCGTATTACTCCACGTTTTGATGGGTCATATAGTTTTTGATCAATCCCTGATCAATGACCAACCACCATTTTTGGAGAAATTATGAGATTATAATGGTTGTGTATTGCACGGAATGTTCGTGTCAGAGCGCGACATCATCGGTTAGAGTGGGAGAGATGCCAGAAAAACTCCAGATTTTTTCTCTTTCCACACTCGGCCCGGCCACAATTTACACTCCACACACATAATTTTTTCAGAATTTGTAAGACAAACTTGTTATCTCTCATATCATGTGCTCAAAATATCAGAGAGACTTACAGAATTTACAGAATAAGCCTCTGAGTGTGGCCACGTCTGTCTCTGCTCCTCATTGACTCCAATACAAATATTTTGAGAGAAGCAGAACGGACTGATGTTTTAAAACTGCCAGCGTCTCCAAAATATTTACTGTAGAAACACCAAATCGTACTAAATTTTTCAAGAAGTCCTTAGAGCAATGTGATCTGTGTTTTGTTCTGATAGGAGTTACCGTTTTGTCACAGTAAGCCTAAATGTGAGACCGGTGCAGAGGCATAAAATCGCTCTTTTTCTCCACGTTTCTGTCTGTCTCAGCCTGGGGGGCCTCTATCGCCGTGGTAACCTCTTTGATCCTCAGGCCAGAGCTCGTTAACTTCATAAACAATCCACCTGGCGCTCGTTTAAATGTTTATAAACACAGACACAGCTAAATCAGACTGACACAGGATGCAGCTCATAGTCACACACACACACACAGACTCTAGAACCAGCTTCATGTGATCACAGTTACAGACGGTTACATGCTGCCACTCCGACATGCTGCCACTCCGACATATCGCCATTCCGACATTCTACTATTCAGACATGTCACCATTCAGACATACCACCATTCCGACATGAAAACGTCCTGCCATTCCGACAGTTTCGTCCCGCCATTCCGACAAGGCTTTTTTTTTTTTTTTTTCATGTTTTAAGACATGTGTACGGATGCGATACAGTCAGTGGAAGCTTAATAAATAAACACAAACACAAAGTCTCGCCATTTACAATCACACACTCCGATGTCAGTTTGTAACAATTTCCCTTACAATAAGGATATAAGGGGAACTGGCACAACGCAGTCCTGCTGCAGGCGGATCTAGGCTCGGCTACTGGTGCGTCCAGGGAAGCAATAATCAAAGTCGCTACTTAGTCTGAGTCTCTGTATTTCACTGAACTCAAAACGCGCCCATCACAGGCGGCATATAATAAACAATTACACACAGATCAACAGAACCCGAAAGCCCTCCCCCCTCCCCCCCTCCCACTGTCCATTAAGTCCGAGTGGGAATGAGTGTGTGTGTGGGTGCGCGAGCGCACTGTCACTGTCCGTGCCGGACATGTGTGTGTGTGTGTGTGTGTGTGTGTGTGTGTGTGTGTGTGTGTGTGTGTGTGTGTGTGTGTGTGTGCGCGCGCGCGTGCGTGTGTGAGTTGACGCGTGGTGAGGGTGAGTGAGAGAGAGTTTGTTTGTCCTACTGTCCACAAGGGCGAGACGCCGCGGCTCCGGCGAGGTGACCACCAGTCCTCTCCCTCGTCCAGCTTGGCTGAGAACGGGCTGTGAGGTGTCCAAACGGGCCGTTATGATCCACAGGGTAATCCACCGGGAAAAATAATCCACTATGCCGCCTCTCCTCCCCTCTCACCACGTCACTTCTCCATTTAAACCCTCGGTCCCACTAATGCACTTTTACGCATTACGCACACAACTTACAGCAAAAAAGAAACATTCATTCATTCATTAAAGGTCCGCACGTCCAAGTGCGCAAACCACAAGGATAATTGATAATTTCCCTGGCCTAATACACAATGAAAAAAACCTGGGGAGCAAACCTAAATCAACTACCCCAGCTGGCCTGGCAAAACCCAGTGGATCACTACAAGTTGTTGCAACTTTTGGGAATTTACTCCTGGTAAAAAGGCTTACAAACATGGACCAGGACGGCTCCATAATGAGCACAAAAATCAAAAGGAAACGAAAGGTAACTTTAAAAAAAATAGCAACAGCACGAAGTAGTCAAAATATGTGTTTTACGCATGCCTCTGTGCGTCTGCAGATCAAATTGTCTATAATTAAACTTGGAGCCAGACCCGGCCAGGCTACAGGAGAGATCAAAAATATGCAGGGGTCCAGGACCCCCATGAGAACCACTGATTCTGTTGAACGTAGGCTACTGTAACCACTGTGATACAATAAAAAACAACAACATTGATCTGATTGACCGGCGGAGCGGTCCCTCTCTCCATTAACTCTCTAGCTCTCTCGACCACAGCTGCAAATGAAGTAGCACAGCGCCAATAATAATAATAATAATAATAGGCTAATAATAATAATAATAATAATAATAATAATGCATTTTATAATCGAGATGGGATGTGACCATATGTGACAAGGGCGTTGACCAGAGTCAAAGTGCTGTTAGAGGAGAGAGATGGGCGGAGGCGGTGATCATTATTAACCTACACATTTAATGACCTTATGTCGGAATGGCGGGACGTTTCCAAAAAAGGAAAGTACCGCCACTCCGACAATGGAAACAAAAATTGTCGGAGTGGTGGGACGTTTTCAATTAATGGAAGTGCCGCCATTACGACAATTAGACGTCAATGTCGGAGTGGCGGTATGTCGGAATGACCCGCGGATACCGTTACAGACACACACACACATCAAAACACACAGGTAACATACAAATGTGCGCGGAAGCGCGCACTCCTCTCCCACACTCTAACACACACAGGTAACTTCATGTGATTATACACACACACACACACACACACACACACACAGTTAACCTAATGTGGTTACAGCTCCTCCATATCAGTGCTTATAGAAAGATGATCATGTGTCTGTCTGATCAGCTCTGTCTTGACCTTAAGATCGTGGGTTTGATTCCCGTGTTGACAGAGATGGCAAAACCGGCAGAAGCCCCGTGGGCCTTTCAAAATTTCCCCAGAGGAAATTTTCTAGTTAGTCATCGTTATCGTAGATTAGCTGGGCTAACGGTTAGCTACCTGTTTAACTTTAATAAGTCAGTGACTCAATAAACGGTCCATGAAAAAATATTATATATTAATTAATAATTCATAAAGAATTAATATTATATTATATCTTAGGTACAACATGACTGAGCTAACTGGAGTAGTTTAATGTTGTGTCCAACAACGGGAGGGTTTTAACAGTTGACGTCCTGATGTTAGCTTTGCTACCGCTGTTAGCTTAGCTACAGCCGAGTCCCTGTTAGCTGCAGCCACTGATGCTTTCTAGACACCGTGATTCCCCCAAACTGAATAAATACAACACACAGCAACACAAAACACACACAGAAATGTTTCTTCAATCATTTCAGATTTGCCTAAACGGTGATAGGGCGTGAATTATATAGCTAAACTCTTGTTCGTTACTACTGTTCTCACCCAAATTACGTGCTGCTTTTCTACCCGGAAGTAGTTGTAAACAACAAGGCCATTCGGTCTATATCTCAGAAGTATTAGCCACTAACTTCAGTCCCTTAATTCCCAGCCTTCCATTTTCCGTAGCAGTCTTCATCATGGTGTCACCTTCAATGGCTTTGTCACAGTATGGAGCTCTGCACACTGTCTTCACACAGCGCTCTGAGCAAAGACCAGCCGTTATGGTCGATGACTGACCTGAGAGACAAAACGCTGGTGCTGCAGGAGGCGTGTGGGTGAAACCTGTGGACAGCCGAGTTTTTGAAGGCTGTCACTGCATGAACCAGGATGCTATGCAAGTTTTTATTTGAGTATCTGCAAGGGTGAACAGTTAAATAAAAAGTGTATGTGTCTATAGATGCACAAATCCACCCACCCACACCCACTTCATCTAATGGAGCGATGCCTGTGAACTAGTTGAGCCAGCCAGCTGGAGCTGCTGCTCCAGTCATGTGACATGCCTCACTCTATCATACAGTGCACACCTTCCCAATTAAGCTGCAATAAATGTCCCCATCTCTCCCTTTGTCTGTCAGTGACACTGCTGCCCTGTGTAGTGTTGTTGCCTGTTGTTTCAACCCCCTCTCCCTCCCCAACAGGCTCTGGGGAGTTAAGATATTTCTGCTTCACTCTCATACATATTTTAGACGCCAAACTCAAATTCATACTGCAGCTGCAATAAACAGTTCAGTTGTGAGTTGTCTCCGTGATTTGATGTTGCAAATCTTTGTAGTTGGGTCACAAAATGATTTTGTTTTAAAAAATAAATTAAAAAAATCCATTCCTCCTCTAAACTAAGGTCACAAGAAGCAAGAAAACAAGTCAGAAGCATCAAAAACTTAAATTTGGGCTGCACCACTGTGTTCCAGCATTAAAACTCAGCATGGAAACCGCTGCTATTTTAAACTGCAAGACTATTAAGATGAACAAGGTAGCCAGGTTCAAGAAGTTCAAATCTCTGGGTGGGAGTGAATTTAAAAGAGAGGTGTCTGCTGTCAGCCAAGGTTCTAGGCAAAACTTTAAATTATTCTGATGAATTTCAAGAAGTAAAAACAACTGATCAGTCACTTTTAAGGTTATTCCAAAACAGTTTCCTGATGTTAATTAAAACCGCCCTTAGCAGCTTACATTATACTATAAAAAGCATCTATTAAAACAAGTAAACATCATGAGTGTGCCTGCCTCACCCCATGAAACAGACTCTCTACATGAATTGCTCTTGATGTCCCGTATTTAATGTATCTGAGTTATGAAGGCTGATATACAGGACATACTGTACATCCACCGGCAGAGTAGAAGTAGACTGAGGCAGCTGAGATTTGGAATTGGCAGTTCAACATTCAGGCACATGCACAGACAGATCTGAGGTGGTGCTCCATCACCTCCCCTTTGGCTCTCTGACTTTTTTTTTCTCCTTCCATTTCCATATTTTGGTTTGTAGATTTTCTTCAAGTATAAAAGCTTGTCTACATTTTAGCTTCTGTGAGATTGCACAAAAATGCTTTTTTTTTCAACAAGTGTGTTTATTAAGTTTCAGAATAAATAATCACACTACAACGATATATAATACAGGTGCAAAACAGAACTATCACAATACGGCTCATCTTCAATGAGATAAACATCACAGGGCAGTAGCATGTGTTATTTTGCACTGTCCGCAACTTAATTTAAAGGATCATAGGGCAGGATTTGTGAGAAAATACCCATGCGTTTTACGTTTTTTAAATAATAATGGGTGAGGAAGCGTTCAAAACCAAAAAGAACGAGCCCACCCGTGTATCTCTCCATTGCTTTGAACGGGGTCTGTGCTGCAAAATGCGCTGCAATTCAGGGGGTGAATTTCACGCGCTGTCCGACACCCGGACCCGGCGCGTTAATTCTCGGTACCGGCCCGTACATGTAGGAGCCCATACAGATCCATGCATAGGAGCTCAGAGGAACAGACAAGCAGGCCCCTGCCTCAGCACAGTTAAGACTAGAAGCAGGTGTGTGTGTGTGTGTGCCTCCCTCCCCCCTCCCTCCTTGAGAGCAGATAGGAAAGACCGTAAAGAGTAAAGTAAACAGTGAAGAGTCTGTGCGCGCTCCCGTGCTGGTGGCTTCGCTGGTTGCTGTAGTTATGCGCAGCGGCCGTCGCGTCACTGGCCGTTCTCATTAATCCTGCCCTATGATCCTTTAATAATCTGTCAACTCTGTTAGAGAAAAGCATTTCAAATAAAAAAAAAGAAGCAAGCAACAAACAAACAAACAAACAGATGTATCATCAAAATTATACATTTCTAACCATTACCTTCACTCTGCTTAAATCCAACTATACTCTACCACACTTTAAAATAGAACCTACACAGCCTCTGGTCTCAGTCCTCCCAGCATTTAAACACTGAGTTGCAGTGACGTTGATGTTGCATTCAGGTGCAGTCAGGCAGACAGCCATCGGCAAACGTGGGTCAGGTAAACAATACGACATCACCATGACAACATATTGTCATGCCTGTATTGTTTTGCCTCGTGCTGGCGGACCACTTCACTTGTTTACATAGACGCTTGTTTATCCTGTTACATGCAGCGTCTGTTGTCTGTCTGACGTCTGCCCGATTTCACGTGAATGCAACATCAAGAATACGTTCCGATATGCAACCGCACCGCTAGATGGGGGGAATTCCTACATATTATACCTTTAAGGTAGAAAATACTTTAGAGAAAAAAAGTTTTTTTATGAAACAAACAACAACAAAAATACAATATACACAACACAAAACAGCTGTGTAACTTCTGCCCCTGCTTCTGTGATGCTAAACATAGCAGTAGTAGTGGTCGGACAGCCAACATAAAACCATTTCAGTACAGTTGTCCATGGATTTTATTTGCTCACATTTGACCTTTTTTTCTATTTCATTTCATTTGATTGAAATCATCATGAACATGAATTTATTTTAACAACACAAAACTCTTGTTTTAAATCAGATGAAACAGTTTTAATTTATTATTAGTGTTTTGTCAGCATTGGGCCACTGATAGTTCCAGTCTGGAGAGGCTAGAGGTCTTACCCAGATAAGCACTGTATTATACTGAAGGTGTTTTGGGGAGATAATTATGCACAACATTGATTTTACTCATTTGAAATAGCAGTATATGTATAAGGCAGTGAAGGACAGGCTGATAAAACAACCTGGGAGCTGCGGCTGGCAGCCCAAGGTAGCAGCTCCTCACTCGTCCTCTTCTATCATGGATAAAGTCATCAAACAGTGAGGAGGATAAGGGAGATATAGTACCACCTGATATAGAAAACATCACAGATGAAGAAAAAATGCACTCTGGACCAGACCAGTGTGGTGTTGTGTTCAGGGACACCTACAGAAACAAGATGAGGGTGAGATGGAGGAAGGTTATGAGCAACAACTAGATGTTAATCAAAAAAGGAGATCATTTCAAATGTGCCTTCTTTTCTATCTTCTACCCAGCAGTCCCATGGTGAAGCATTACACATCAGGTGCAATGACAGCTACATTTCCATGTACTGCAATGTCAACCAGACATAGTATATCCAAAAAAAAAGCTGTGTGTGACAGGAGGAGTCACCACCGACTGCTGATTCAGTGCAGTGCTGTAGTTGTATTTTCCCTCTGAAGAAAAATGGAAAAAGCTGGAAAAGTAGAACACTGTTCTTGAGATATTAGTCACAGAGATCCATGTGACAAACATGATGAGATGGGCTGATGACCACAAATACTCAGTCCAAATGACGTATCATAGAGGGAGTGGAAATTAAAGGGCACAAGAGGCAGACACGGAGAAATCCTGACATGCTTAATTTTCAGATGACAGAGCACATGAGGGCAGGAACAGCATTCTGATGTGTGGGAACTTCACTGAGCTTGTGAATGTATTTCCTCCACTATAACAGAGTACTGACAGAAAAAGCTGCCAAGTTGAAAGTCACCAAGACAAGGCCCCAGGTGTCAACGCTTTTCTAATTCGAAGCAGTAGTGTGGAATAAAAGAGGCTTGAATTCAACTTCTGAGGCCTCTAAAGTTTCTATCCATGCAGAAGTGCCATTTAGAGAGCAATATCGTTACCATTTGCAAATAAAGGGAAGCTTATTCGAGCTCTGCAGAGTTACTAGAAGCTA
The DNA here is from genome assembly GCF_905171665.1 of Trachurus trachurus. Taxonomy (NCBI): domain Eukaryota; kingdom Metazoa; phylum Chordata; class Actinopteri; order Carangiformes; family Carangidae; genus Trachurus; species Trachurus trachurus. The sequence goes on along the minus strand of NC_139891.1, from coordinate 1,198,185 downwards.
GGAGCTGGAAAATGCTATTGCCCCATAGTGTTATGTGCTGCCAAGGCTGCAGTGAGCCAACGTGTAGCAAGGTCTTCAGGGTGGAATACGAGCAGACAATAAAGAATAAAGATGTCTGTATGTCCTGCAAAGTGCAGTGGCTGAATGTGTTGGAAGTCTCAAAGTCTCAGCTTGTAATAGAGCACCTTTATTTTGGAAGCTGGGTTAGAGGGTGCTTTTCAGTGGAAACATTAAAGAAATTATATATAAATATATACTATTAATTATAAGAACTAAAAGACAACAGTGAGTGAACTGAGGTCTGCTCATTTGTGTCTCTGTCCATATAATAATATAACTGATAGGTCTTTAAAATGATTTCTAAATTAATAAAATCAATCACAGATAAGCTTATTCAAAAAATGTATTAATTTTTTTTAAAAAGAAGAAAAAAAGCAGAGGCAAGGTTGGACTAATGTGTTCAAAGTGCTATCCGCCCCACATCAGACCGCTAACAAACAACGTGGACGAGTTTATTGTAGGAGGGGGGACATGCCAACCTGCGGAAAACTTGCGCGAGTTTGTAGTTTTCACCAAAGTTTCACCAGGATTCGAATTTCTTTTAATGCACATTTCCCAGTAATTTGAATCACTTCGGATGGAAACAGAGCAAACGTGTCCTTTGTTTATCATCTCCTCTCCACAACTACACAGCTGTTAAATGATGTCACTTACTCACTCATAGCACCCCCCCCCCCCCCATTCATTCATGTAGCAGTCACTTTACCTTGGACCACATAGGAAAGTGTGTAAAACTGTCCCTAACCCTATGTAGCCTAATAGATGTGGTGACGTTTTTGTTTTGTTATTTTGGGGGGGGGGTTGCATTTGTGTTTATTGTGAAGCCGGTCTTAAATTTAATTTCAAGTGGCATTAAAAACATCTTAAAAAGTCTTAAATTTAACTTGGCTTAAGCTGTAGGAACCCTGTGAGTTGAGGTTTGTTGTTTTTTTGACGGCATGGTGGAGCGGTGGTTAACACTCTTACCTCTCAGAAGGTTCTGGGTTCGATTCCTAGTCCTGGGGTCTGGGGCTTTTCATGTTCTCCCCTCGGTTCTCTCTGGCCACTACAAATTGTTTTCATTGTCTGTCTCTATGTGTCAGTCCTGTTATGGACTGGTCACCTGTCTGAGTGTACGTCAGTCGGGATTGGCTGCAGTCCCACTGCGATCCTGCTCTGATAAGGGGTCTGGACTGGATGGATTTGTTGAGTTTGACACAGGTAGAGTATGATGTTCACATACTGCAGCTACTGCCACACATAAAGAATATGTTCTGTAATTGGTAAATGAAAAGAAGTTATAGATATTATTGGTTTCTTAAAGGGATAGTTCACCTTCATACTGCTCGTCTGTAATGTCCCTCTTGTATTGAAGCCCCGACATGAGAAATTGTTCTGCCGGTGCACTGACACAGGAAGAGCAGTGAACCGAGACACTGGGAGCTTCTGCTACAAACAAGCTTAAAATATAGACTTATTTAATTTTTTTCGGAACAATTTCTCATGTCGGGGCTTCAATACAAGAGGGACATTACAGACGAGCAGTATGGAGGTATTTGGATGTTTTTTGGTGTGTCTTTTTGGACGAAGAAAGTTGGTATCCATTGACAACCATTATATGGACAAATACTGCTGCGCGGACCCTCCCGTAACTCAGAGAAGGAATGGAGAACTCAGAAAATTCTCACAGCTCTTAGTTGACATGAGGGTGAGTAGATAAAGAGTGAAATTTGAATTTTGGGTGAACTATCCCTTCAATTTGGCGTGATTTCCTCCACAGTCTCAACACGTGAGAAGCTTTAACAGTTTCATTTGTAGCTTGCAACTGGCTGATCGTCTTCAGACTGGGTCACTCTGGCTTTAATCAGCTCTAAGTTGGTGATTAGCTGTGGTTAAGAGTCACCCTGAGGACTTCACTTTCAGGCAGGAGTGAAACATTTTAGTGAGACATGAGAATCCATGGCAGAACAAACAGGCTGGGGTGAAGTGTTTGTTGTAATTCTTGATTCTCTTTTAAGACTTTTTTTTTTAGACTAACATTCAGGTCAGTCCCCTCCTAAAGTAAGTAAATGATGATATTTTTAGATTTAGAACTCTTACTGACCTTTCCAGACTCTCATCTCTTGACTGTGAGTGGTTTGTGGAGACAATTACTCATTGATGTAATCCCAAGTCGGCTTCTGAGAATCAGGCCAATGCTGCTGCTGCCAGCTGAGTGACTTACGTAAACAGCCTGATTCAGAAGTACAGTAGAGACAAGACGCTCCGCACACAGGAGAAGGAAGTGGAACTGCAGGTATTTGTAGACAGATCATTTCTACCATAAATAGACAAAGACAAGGCTGTGACCCGGTAATCGACTGTGCAGTGATGAACTCATCCAGTAACTGCATCAGAGACAAGGCCATAACTGTTCTCAAACTGTGGTCATTGTTTTCAGTCAGCTGTTTCTGTCCTTTGTCATAGAATGAATCTTTTTTGAGATTATATTTGATATGAATCATTATGATCTTTATCACCATTACTATTTATTATCCCTTGTATCAACTGTGACATGTGTGAGACAGATAAAAGGCCAGTGGTCAAAACTGATGGAGCAGAGTTGGAGCTATAGTACAGAAAAGTCAAGGTCCTGCAGTTTTTAGATGAATCACAACTAATGTTCAGCAGATATGGTGTTTGCTATTGTCACAGTCTTAGTTTAGCATGTTAGCATGCTAACCTTTTCTAATAAACAAAGTAGCCTATAGAAAATTCAACATGGGAATGCCAGTTTTTTTTTTTTATGACAATCCATCCAATAGATGTTGACACATTTCATATAAAACCTGCAATGTCTTTGCCCTGCTGGTGGTTCTTGATCAAAACTCAGGGAATCCACAAAGTCAGCTGGTTTCGTCCATGGTGGTTATGGATATCATGTGTGTACCAAATTCTGTGGCACTACATTAAATTATTTCTGAGATATTTCACTAAAATCCACTAAGGGCACAGGAGATCATTTAATCATTAGACTTCATCCTCTGGGATCATGACTACCTTTTCCAACCTTTGTGGAAATGCATGTAGCGCTTGACACCTCAGTCATGTCATATTCCTAAAACAGTTTTAATGATTTGGTGTCAGCTATGCCACCAGCACATCTGTGATTGACATGGTTTTGTTTCAGATGGTCTAAAAATGTCCCTGTTGTGACTTTGTAGCATCATCTGAGCGTGTGGTATGTCACACATGAGTGTTACTGTGTTCACTGTATCAACTGGTAATATTGCACTGTTTGCTGAAAACGTTATGCATTGTAAGGATTGCACACATGGTGGGGGCAAAATGGCGCCACCTAGAAATCTTCTACAACACATCCGCATTGGGTTTACTGCTTGAAAATCAGCCGGTCCATAGAACCTGTCTCGTCTAAAAAGAATTGAGAATTTGAATGCACCATTTTGGCTGTTTTTGTGATTTGGAGTCCCCATACTTTAACAAACTCCTCCTCGGGACTGCATCCAATCAACTTTGTATTTGCTCAATCTCATCTTAAAACCTTTGTGATTAAATGTTGTCCAAAGTTTGAATCTTTGAATTTTCGTCAAATTGTAATTGTGGCGGTGCCATCGCTTTCAGTGAATCGCTGTGAGAATTTAAACTGCTGTCACTCCACCACACATTGTGGAAATGGTTTCCAACCTCTCTGTGTTTGATAGCAGTTTGGCCCTTAACCCAACAATACGCTAATATTGACTCCTTTTTAGCACCCCTTTGTGGAAACAGGAAATGACATGGGATGCCTTGCCCCTACATGCTTAACCCGATTTAATTTATCCTTTTTCAAAAAATAAATCAGTAAATACAATTTTTAAAAGCTTGACAAGTAGGTGAAGCTCCATTTTGACACCCAATTATTTTCATGTAACAGCATGGCCAAATATCGACGAAACATCAACTAATGTCTGTGTCCACTCCTGAGCACGTGTGAATATTTTCATACACTCATAGCACCACCTCATGATGAAATGAAACATCATATATTTGACTCTTGAATTCAGTCTTCAAAGTTCTAACCCTCCTTATGCTTGGTCTACAAATACTTGATGATGGTGTGGTGAGAACATTGCGACTGTTCATTTAAGGCTGTGACTATGGCAGCATGTTGTTTGTAGCATACAGTAAAGGCATCACATTTTTGATGGCCCAGTGAAATGTGCAGAATTTAAACACCCACTTGCTGAAAATGAGTCTGGACAGGAACACATATGGAATTGAACCAACACTCTGAATGGCATGGCACTAGGAACTCATTGTAGACAGATGAGTTAATGACATTACACAAGGAACAGTAGTAATACTGTACAATACATCACAGTATAATGATCTTTTGGGGAGCTCTTTGGCAGGTTAACTCTACATCATAGATGAAGTAGAAATAAAAAGCTAGTGGGCGATTAGTCCAGGTCAGAAGTGGTTTGGGAAAATGTGTCAACCACTATCAAACAGAGCAAAATTAAAAGAAAAATGATCATGAGTTAAAGGCAGAGGCAGCAGCTGTGGCGGAGGTGTGTGTCTGTGCAAGTGAGTAGCCATGTGAAAACTTAACAATACAACAACTTGAAATAGAGCGAGATAGCAGAAATGGCAGCAGGTCAAGCATGGCTCGATTCATCAGGAAATGCGCGATTGTAATTTTGTTGATCTGGAATGATGAAACAGAGAAAGCAACTCTGAAATCAAAGGGAAATTATGGATACAGTGAAGCAGTGACGGCTACATGGCAAAGACAGGCAGGCACAACAGATGGAATAAGTCGTTTGCAGATATGTATTGTCACTCCATTGTCAAAACAGCAGATGGAGGTGTGCTGCCAAGCTGATGGTGAAGAGTGTCAACAGCACTGAGATGAAGAAACTTTTCTTGTTACTTGGTAGCCCCAGTTCATGTCATGGATTTCAGTCTTGAAATCTAACTCAGCAATTCCATGGGGAACAAAACCATTTGCTAATTGTTGTTTTTTAAAGTACATTTTTTGCCTTTATTTGATAGTGCATAGTGAGATAGACAGGAAAGGGGGAAGCAAAGAGAGGGGGAATGACATACAGGAAAGGTCCGCCTGACGCGGGATTCGAACCGGGGACGCCTGCGTTGAGGACTGTAGCCTTTACACGGGGCGGCCGCTTTAACCACTGCGCCACGCACCGCCCCAGCATTTGCTACCTACCTACTTCTTTAATTATTTAATTGTTTATTCATTCATTTTTTTATTCATTCATTTAGAAGTCCATATCAGACATGTTTTTTTTTTTGTGTGAGAGCTGTATCTAGCTGCCACATATGGCACCAAATGGGTAAAGTAGCAACTAAACAAGGACCTTGTGATTTTAGAGACACAAAGGGTGCCAGATTGATTTAGCTATTTTTACTACTAATACGTAATTCTTGATTCAAGTTTGGGTAAATATCTGTATCATTTCTGACACAAAATCTCGTTTTATAAGAGTGGGGGAAGACATGTGTGACAGTTGTGACATGTTGTGACGGTTCCCTGACCTTGAGTTTGACCATCGGAACAGATATTGAAAAGATAATTTCAGCTCAAGGTCCCTTTAGTGCCATCACAGAGGTTTCATTAGCAGACAGTTTGCTTAGCTGCCCCAGGAGAGCAGATACCTCTCATTCAGTGTGGTTGAGATGAGTTAGGGTAGGCTGCCTCTTTTAGAAATGGAACAAGAAGCTGTTTTGCCCACAATACCAACCTCTTTCTCCTGTCACTGAAAATGTACTTGTTCAATACAGGTAACCAACACATTGGGATGGTATGTTATCCAACACAAAAACGTGTTCATGGCTGTTCTGAATGGCCACATGCAAACACACAGTAAAATGCACAAAACCATCACCATTAACACTATAATCATGTCAACATCAGGATAATAATGGATATGATTACTGTTTCCTGGGTAGGCTGTTGTACTCCTTTGTAAAAAGGAATGTGCAAATAATGTAAAAAAAAAAAAAAAAAAAGAGCTTAAGAGAAGTTTTTGACCAAACGTGAAGTGGTTTTGGAACCACCACCACCTCAACCAAGTTCAACCAGTTCTAATTTAACCCCACCATACCCATGCTGGTGATATGTTGAACTTATCCCTGACTTTGCACTAAAATCTTGTAATTCAAAAGGATAACTTTCATTATAATGGTGGTCCACTACTCTCTTTAGTATTGGACAGTGGATTTCATTCATGGTTGAGGTGAGTATACCCAGTCAGTTGTACCCCGCTCCCTCTCAGAGATGAAGGTCTATAGGTAAAGGTTAGTCTCTCTCTCTCTCTCAGTGTCCTCTGAATGTGTGTAGAATTGATTGGCTGAAGGAGGAGCCTTTGATATTTCAACATCCGTGGTAACCTTTACATGTCACTTACATGACCACTGCTTGCTTTCACCTGTTGGAGCCATTTTGAGCTTTTTATTGAAGCACATTTGTCAGGGGCTGTGGGTGAGGGATGTCCACAGGTCTATGAGTCTTTTGTGAAATCAAGCAGCCAAAGTATTTCGAGATTTGCACAGACACAGGAAGAGCAGTGAACTGAGACACTGGGAGCTTCTGCTACAAACAAGCTTAAAATATAGACTGTGGATGGGCTGTGGTATCCATTCACAACCATTATAAGGACAAATACTTCTGCACGGACCCCCTCGTAACTCAGAGAAGGCACGGAGGACTCTGAAAATTCTCACAGCTCTTAGTCGACATGAGGGTGAGTAGATAATGAGTGAAATTTGAATTTTGGGTGAACTATCCCTTTAAACATTAAAGTTAATTTTGCATCAATATGCAAGAGACACATCAGCCAATCTACCAGCAACTGCCTGTAGAGCAGCGAAACCAAGAGTGCCCACGACACAGCATCTTAAAGGTACATTGTGTAAGAATTACTTCCATCTAGCGGTGTTGTTGTAGATCGCAAGCAACTCAATCGTATTTTTCATGCTGCATTCATGTGAAATCGGTTAGATGGCAGACGGACAACAGTCGCTGCAGGTAACGGCATAAACAAGCCTCTGGTCCGTATTTTCTACCTTAAAGGTAAAATATGTAGGAATTACCCTCACCCAGTGGTGCGGTTGCATATCTGAACGTATTCTTGATGTTGCATTCACGTGAAATCGGGCAGACGTCAGACAGACAACAGACGCTGCATGTAACAGGATAAACAAGCGTCTATGTAAACAAGTGGTCCGCCAGCACAAGGCAAAACAATACACGTGACAATATGTTGTCATGGCGATGTTGTATTGTTGACCTGACCCACGTTTTACCGGCTTTCTCTGGACTTCTGTGGCTAAAATGACATCTGGTTTGTTACTGACGGCCGTTTTTCCGACTGCACCTGAATGCAGCATTCACAGACGCCACCTCGACCTGAGCCGACAGCTCCGGTGTCTCCGCTGAGTTTCCGTGGTTTCCTACCGTCACGCTGCCACTGAACGTAAAAACATGGAGACACCACATGGCAGCAGCACCGAGCTTACCCGCTCCATGGAGATATGAATGATATGAACGACTCATTCAGAGCTGAAAGGAACACTTCACTTTGTTGATGGGGGTAATTATTGATAAATGAAAAATATACTTTTGAACAAAATAATCGATTTTCGTGAATAGACAACAGGAGAACTTACACAATGTCCCTTTAAACTCCAGCCAGGCAGAATAGCTGGGACACCCGACAGCAGCAACATGTCGACAGAACACTGACTTCCGGAGTATCCACTTGGATACTGCATCTCTGCTCCTTCCATTGGCCTCCAGCAGCTCACAGCTGGCTGGCCTTTTCATTCTGCTCACAAATCTCCTCTGTTGTTGTCGTCGTAATCATTATTTGTGCAGCCTATTGTAAACATCCATAACATGTTCTCTCCCACATCACCCACTCATCAGGCAGATCATTATATTATTTCTTCATTTTTTATAGACATTGCAGTTACTCTGTAGCGGTAGTTTATGTAATAAATGTAATCTTTATTTACCGTCAGTTGTTGCAGTGGTGTTCTTGAATTCGAGACTGGAGATCCATCCATCACAGCTTCTGATATGTGATTGATAGCTATAATCAATCAAATCATTTCATGATGTCCACTATGAGGGCTGGTGGCTCATTTTCAATAAGGAATTTTTATTCAGAAATCGTGGTGTTCTGCTACACTAAATGAAAGTGAATAATGATTGATGGATCATGCTTGAATTCTACAGTACGTAAGCATTTCTATTGGTTATTGAAGCTTCACTGACATCATCCGTTTGTGTGCTGATGAGTAGATAGCAGTTGATCTGTTGGTTGGCTTGTTTATCAGTTGTGAAACAGGCCTGCAGAGTATTCCCTCATTGTCGTCCCCACTGATACTGCAGCTGAGCCGAGCCCCGATATGACACGCTAGGTTAAAATCGCTTTCTAGGATCAAACACATTCCCTTTTATCGTGCTCTGCATATTTCTGTTCTGTAGCCGGGTGATGTGACATTTTTTTTTTTTATCATTCATCTATCTTGTCTTTGTGGAGGTTGGCAGCAGGATGGATGCAGGGTCTATTGACTCGCTGCAAGGAGTCAAGGTGTGTGTTTTTTGGGCTACAGGCAATTATGTACATTTATTCTAGTCAGCAGCATCCCACAAGTGAGCCTGTCAGTGTTTGCAAACCCAGTACAGCAAGGGGGCACCAAACATCATTTACCAAACCAAGACTAGAAAGCTCTTGTCACTCTGGCTCTGCATGACAGAAGTCGGGTAAAACTGATAAAAAAAATAAGTTCCTGTACTTTGATTCCATTCTTAGTATCACTGGAGGCTCCTGGAACACTTTATTGTTTTACTTCACAGCTCAGGCGGAGTGTTGGAATGGTGGATGTTTTCAGAACAGTAGATATAAGTAAGGTAAAGTAAACACATGCAAAACAAACTCAGCTCCAGATCAGTTTTCTGCTCATTATTTAAGAATAACTTGATCTAAACCTGGTATATGGGCCGTCTACGGTCAAAGTGTGTTAAAGGGATAGTTCACCCAAAAATGAAATTTCACTCATTATCTACTCCCCCTCATGTGGACTAAGGGCTGGGAGAAGTTTCAGAGTCCTCCGTGGCTTCTCTGAGTTACAGGGGGTCTCGGCGTAGCAGTGCATGTCCATATAACGGTTGCAAATGGATACCAACTGTCTTCGTAACAAAAAGACACACCAAAAAACATCCAAATACCTCCATGCTGCTCGTATGTAATGTCCGTCTTGTATTGAAGTCAAATTTGGACGAACCAGGGTCTGTCCTCGTCCAAATTTGACGAACCGGGAAGAGGAGCTTCGAGAAACTTCCGCTACAAAACAAGCTTGAATAGACTTATTTAATTTTTTTTCGGGACAATTTCTCATGTTGGGGCTTCAATAAAAGACGGACATTACATACGAGCAGCATGGAGGTATTTGGATGTTTTTTGGTGTGTCTTTTTGTTACGAAGAAAGTTGGTATCCATTTGCAACCGTTATATGGACATGCACTGCTACTGTACGCCGAGACCCCCTGTAACTGTAAATTTCAATTTTGGGTGAACTATCCCTTTAAAGTTACTCAATGCAAACAAAACACTTGCTGTCATAGTTTCAAATGTTTTAGTGCAGTGGTTCCCAAACCTTTTGTGGCCAAGGCACACCAAAGGACAAGTAAAAATCTCAAGGCACACCTATTGTTCAAAATAGCCTTCATAACACGTGTTATCACTTATATCATGTAAAATATCTGTAAATGTGCATAATTATTTAATAATGCCAAATAAAATGTGACAAAGACAACTAGGCTACATTACTCACAAAATCATATTTATTAACGAAATATTTCATAGATTAATTTGAAACTTTATCAAATTAGGCTTCATCAAAGCAGCAATACAACCATTTAAACCAGACAGGTCACAATAACCGTCCATGGTCCTACACATTGATCAGCATTGAAACATATTGTGTGATATGGGGTTCTCTTTGAGGATTTTTTTTTTAAGAATTGTTTTTAGGTATAGAGTTTGCCTCTGTATTATGAAATGAGTGCATACAAAGTACTGATAGTAAATTAAAAATAATTATTTTTTGTGTAGTTGTATATTGCAATAATAATGTATGGTTGTCACAAAATCCCACGGCACACCTGGACTTGCCTCACGGCACACCAGTGTGCCGCGGCACACCGTTTGGGAACCACTGTTTTAGTGGACACCTTTTAATTTACAATAGTGTTTTATTTCTGAGCTGTAGTATCATCATGTTATTCTGATGATGTGCCTCCTTCTTTAGCTCATCAGTCAGCCATGACTTGTTCCTGCTCTCCCTCCCACTCTCTCTGCTCAGCGTGTCTCATGTTTAGTTCTTCCCCTGCCTCCTTAAGTTATAGCAATGAAAGTAGTTTATCTGCTGTAATGGAGGTGAGGCTCAGTGTGTTGGAAGTAGGGATGTACCCGAACCCGAATATGTTATTCAGCAGTACACAAATAATGCTTTGATCCAGAATAGTTTTTCTGTCCGAAGTTTCTCCTCATTATTCAGGAGCTTCTTTCTAAAGAAAAAGAAACGTTTGGATGCGTGTTTGGAGCATGCTTTACAAGAGATTTAAAGCCAGCTAGCTCAGCAGAAGTCTCTTGCGCCCACTTCCGGTTTCTTCCCGAATACGAATAACAAATCCAAAGTTTTTAAAAAAAAAAAGCCCAAATCCTTCCTCGAATACAAATAGTGCACTGGCTCTACACCCTTAGTTGGAAATGTCAGTCAGGAGACTGCCATTATTGTTTCCCCTAAAAACTGTAACCAACTACCATTCAATAAAATGTTTTAACTCATCATTCAGCCATAACTGTAATGTTTTTGCCGGCTTTGATACCTTAAGTAGGCTACAATGAATTTAAAATGTGCATGTTGTTTGAAGAGGAGACAGAAACAGAAGAAAGAGGAGATGGCGTTCTTTTCTTTCCTAACTTATTCCATCGCCAGCACCTCTACAAGAACTACGGTGTGCGTTTATTTCTCATCTCAACATTTAAAGAGGAGACAACAGGCAAAATATTACAGATATGCAAATCACTAAAATAGATCATCAATAAAGATAAACAAACTAATTCCTTAAATTGGGTGTTATTACTGTATGTGTTGTGTTATGGGTAAAAATACACTTTCTGATTAAAAAAGGACAAAAGTCAATTTAATTTCTAAAAACAATACATTAATGTGGTCACACAACAACACTCATACAACACTGTATGCTGCTTCATAACTATGCTGGGTGTAATTACTGACAGGTATTTACTGTTGACAGGTTGGAAGGTTAGAAAAGAAGAGTGTTTGTTAGTTAGTTATTTGTAGTTTGTTAAGCCTGCAGATTATTTAAACAATTTCCTGAGCTCGTCCTTCAAATAGCACTCCTCCTCATGCCTGGTACTGTTTTAAGGGGGACACAACATATGCACAGATGGGACTACTAACAGCCCAGAGGTGGATACATGCTGTATACTAATGTATATATGCACCATTACTGACCTGGTTATACATACTCAAATATGCCTGTGCTGTGGTACTTATGTATGTATATAGTCAGCACAATGTTAAATCCAGGGTTTTTCTACTAAGCAAACACTTGAGCCGATCTCCAGTCTCATCTCATGTACTCAGGGCAACGACATCAGTTCTTTGCACCCAAGGTAACAAAAAGCCAAATGTTTCCGTTGGTGTACGTTGAATTATTCAACATGTTCCAAATGCCTAATGACTCCAGTTCATTCAGTTTTAGTGATGTTAAAATTTTGCTGATGTTTGTATTGCCCATGCCAGAGGACCTTGTCATTGACTACAGTTTTTTTTTTCCACTTGCAGGCATCAGGCATTATGCAGAAATCTACAGCCCCCTATATACACAGTATATATATATATATATATATATACGTATACATGTGCCTCTACATACATGATCCAAGGCGTAATATTCCTTTTCCCTTCTTATGCCCAAGACAGGCTTTGAACACAATCAAATAAAAGACACTCATTCTTATTAACCTTTTGACTTACATGTTTTATTTAGTTAACCAGGTTCATCCAGGGTACAGCATGACCACTTTTTCTTATTACCAACCCGGGACTTATATTTTAGGACAACATTAGTAATTTACTAATTGGAGTGTGAAATTATAGGGAGTCTTCCATTATGAAATGCCATTGCACAAATAGGGAGGAAAGGATCAAAGATTTATGGTTCAAATGTGCTGTGTTACCAGAAAAAAAACCTCTGTGCAATTTCCACCTCCTCCCAAGCCCATATAGTCTCAACCCCATTTCCCTTTCCCTTCCACAACCCTCTAATGATCCTAACAGACCTCGGAGCCCATAAATCTTAACAGTAGGGAAACTAAGTGTCTCATCATTATGCAGCCTCCACCTATCTACTCAAAGAGCATCCATGTAAGGCCCCCAGGACAGGGGCAGCACTTGTTTAAATCCAATCTCATTTCAGTGAGTTCTTCATCACTTTTCCCCCTCTTGCACCTAATGACGTTCCCATGCCATATTGTTGTCTTATGTGTAATGGGGATGAGCTGAATAACTCTTCCACTTGACAAATGATGATGACTGAGTTAAGTTGACAGAGTCATTTTGAGTTGAGGTAATGTTGTTGCTGCCACTTTCTCCCTCAAGAAGCTACGTCTGAGGTCTGTGAGGAGGTTTTTGTTGGACAGCCATCGCCTTGGCAGGATCAATGCGCATCTGGTAATCTATGTGAATAGATAGAACCACAAGGCAATTATCTCAATGCTGTCATGTAACAAACATGACAACATGATCTATGTAAGTCACAGCTCAATAGGTTTCCTGAGAAATGTGCTCTATTAGTACAGAGTTACCTACAACACTGTAAGGAGAAAGTACAGGCAGGGACCCATGTTACACCTGGACTGTTCACATGATGTAGTGATGTAGAGGGAATTGTTTTGTTATTCCACTGAATCTATATACAGTGTACACTATTGCCCATAAAGTTGGAAGGTTTTTTTTTTTTTTTTAACTCTTCTCATGAAATGATGTGATTTATTCATGATAGATAAACTAAAATCTTCTCAAAACTTTACTCATTAATCCCTTCCAAACCCCCCCAAAAATGAAAATGAAACCACAATTATACAACAAGTAGTTCCGACCAAGCAATCTGATTGGTCAACAAGACATTTAGAACGTGCTCAAATCAGCATGACAGCACGCCTGACTCATCACTAAACATATTACTCCGCCATGTCATGTTGTTTTGTCCATCTCCATGGTAGCCATCCATGGATTCTTAGTTTTATTATTTTAAAACGTTATGTTACTCGTGAAAATAAATCACAAACTAAATCAACCTCCTTGAGCTCCTTTCAGATGCCAAACTCAAATTGTAGAACTATTAAATAACCATTTTTTTAGTGAATATGCTGTAAACTGCCCCGTTTTAGCTGAGAGGTTGTTTCCTTCCGTATGTGTACAGTCAGAGAGACACTATTGTAACCGCGGTGAAAATAAAATTATGGCCTGGAGCTGAATATTTTGTTGGATAAAACGGAAGATACCCCTATGTTTCTCTCTCTCTCTCTCTCTCTCTCTCTCTCTCTCTCTTTGCGACTTTTGGGCTTTTAAATAATCTGGAGTAATCAAAATGTTTGACTTTCCCCATCAGCTGTGTTGGCGACACGGTATTGATTTAGTTTGGGAAAGTCCGAGACCGTGATAAAACATTAACGTCAGCTCAGCGTTCATCATCTAGGACTAGAAAATCCTTTCTGTTGCTAGGTCGTTACTAAGGGTCGGATTAATATAGGTTCCATTACACATAGGAGTCTACTGAGGTGACTGATTGTGTTTCAGGTATTAGTCGGACCCCATGTATTCCCATGGAAACTGGAAAAGCACACCCTCTTGGGTAATATTGCTTAATTTATATTTATAATTGGAACGAAAAGAGGAATGTATCTGAAAACAAAAAGTGTGTGTGTGTGTGTGTGTGTGTGTGTGTGTGTGTGTGTGTGTGTGTGTGTGTGTGTGTGTGTGTGTGTGTGTGTGTGTGTGTGTGTGTGTGTGTGTGTGTGTGTGTGTGTGTGTTAAACAATGATAGAATTCTTAGTTTCAGCAAGAAACTGTATGCATTCGCAAATAAATAACGAAAGAAAGAAGAAAAGAAAAAAGAAAACCAGCCTGAGAGAAATAGTGAGAGTACAGTATTGCTGGGAGAGAACCACTGAAGCCACTAAATAGCTGGGAAGAAGCCACACCACATGGAAAAGATGTGCTGGATCCAACTAAATATAGTTTATATGCAACATACTCTGGTTATTAAAATTCAGTATCTTATAGAGCAGATTGGTTTGGGTAAAGTGTGTTGCTGGCCATAGCTTGTGTGGTGTGCAAAGAGGTTTTAATATTGAACTTACAAGTTCATGAAAATAGCAATCTAAAATAAATATTTTACTGTAAGAGTATAACAGAGTCTAGAACAAACCCACAACAGCCTGCAAAGTTAAACAGAGTTGTGGTTGATTGTGCAGGGTTTTCTCTCCTCTGGATTACTGCGGTGGAGGTTAAGATAGAAGCATTGAATTGGTTTGCATTGGAATTGCCATGCTTTTTCCATATCTGGATTGTGATGCTTAAAGGGATAGTTCACCCAAAATTCAAATTTCACTCATTATCTACTCACCCTCATGTCGACTAAGAGCTGTGAGAATTTTCAGAGTCCTCCGTGCCTTCTCTGAGTTACGGGGGGGGTCCGTGCAGCAGTATTTGTCCATATAATGGTTGTGAATGGATACTAACTTTCTTCGTCCAAAAAGACACACCAAAAAACATCCAAATACCTCCATACTGCTCGTCTGTAATGTCCCTCTTGTATTGAAGCCCCGACATGAGAAATTGTTCAAAAAAATTTAAATAAGTCTATATTTTAAGCGGAAGCTCCCAGTGTCTCAGTTCACTGCTCTTCCTGTGTCAGTGCAAACCTCGCGTGATTTGCACTGACTGGCAGAACAATTTCTCATGTCGGGGCTTCAATACAAGAGGGACATTACAGACGAGCAGCATGGAGGAATTTGGATGTTTTTTGGACGAAGAAAGTTGGTATCCATTGACAACCATTATATGGACAAATACTGCTGCGCGGACCCCCCCCCCCCCCCCCCCCCCCCGTAACTCAGAGAAGTCACGGAGGACTCTGGAAATTCTCACAGCCCTTAGTCGACATGAGGGTGAGTAGATAATGAGTGAAATTTGAATTTTGGGTGAACTATCCCTTTAATGACATCAAACTGTAAACTATCCCTGTTAAGTTGCATTTTCAACCAAACCATCTAGAATGTTGCTAAACTAAAGAGAGAGAGGCAGACAGACGGATCTTGTTCCTGACAGATGTGCAGAAACAGTCGCAGGCACATCTGGATGAGCTGTCTGAGTCAGTCAGGGTCTTGGAGCGGGTGAGCTTGGGAAATGGGAAACGTGACTTTAGCTGCTGAGGTTGTGGCTGCAGAGGCTGTGGGGAACTAAAACGTACAGTACTACACTGCTGCCTGTAATGGCCCTGTTTCCATCACACACACTGGCTAACATACACCAACATCAGTGGTGCTAAAACCCTTTTTTTCCTTGAAGGCCAAAAACAAAAATTAAAATAAAATAAGGCGCCTGCATAGTTGTTTCCCAGACAAAGTAGGAATATTCTCCACCATGTGTTCCCATGGGAAGGCCGCAGCCTACCTAAAATGAGAAAGGAACTGGCATAACTGCCTCTCTGATAGAGCTGCACAGTCCCTTCAGTCCTTCAATATGCAAACATTGTTTGACTTAATCCACCCTAATAATGCAAATTTATGCTGTTAATTATTTCTAGCTGAATCGTATCCTGGCTAAACGTTTTCAGAAATGCAATGGGGACATCAGACTCAATAAAGTATTCAGGGAAGGAGGGAGAATACATTATTCAGGATTACTTTTTCCCCCTTTTCTTTCATTCTTTTTTTCTTCTGCATTAGCTCATAAAAAAAGAATTTGCATTTTTCATTTTGTAACATTCCTAATATGGACGATATTGTTGTATACGGCTATAGATTCTGGCATTGAAAGGACAGTCTTTATATAAGCTCTTTTAATTCAAACCTTGTTTAATAGGATGCAGTGAGTCTATATCCCTGAGTACATTGCTTTCAGGATTATTCTCTGTCATTTTAATCTTCAACTGACACTTTTTTGCCTGTTAAATATGATCCATCATTTAAAGCACTGATTTATTACATATACCGACTGTAAATGTATGTTAAGACGCCATGCACAGTAGACCAGTTTGCTAGTGAAGAAGCTGTTTATGTCAGTGGTCAAGCAGGGTCGGGACATTGTCTTCAGATTGAACTTGATTGTTTCAACTGAAAGTGCTGTTACTCAACAAAAGTTTTTTGTTTCCCATGGTCCAAATAAAATTGCAAAATCATGTCATATGCAAACTGTATTTTGATAAGCGCCAAATATCCAACCGAGTCTGAACCTGTGCACATTGTCCAAACCCGGCGGATAATCGGCCCAAACCTGATTTTAACCTGTAGGACATATTTTTTGAATAAGTTGTCTGTTTAGCCCCGATAATATTTGTTCTGTTGTTTAATTGAGTGAACAACAGACAGTCAGTTAATGTCACCTTCAGTGATTGGTGGAACTTTGGGGAGCAAAGGTCAGAGGAAAGGAAAGAAGAGAGATAGAGACCGGAAGAATAGAAAGTGATGCGCAAGAGTGAATGTTGAATGTTTATAATTATAATACATTTTAAACTACAGTTCTGAGTTGTTTCAAAGAAAGAGATCTTAACCCTCCTGTTGTCCTCCTGGGTCAAATTGACCCAATCTGTTTCCTTCCTTCTTTCCTTCCTTTCTCCCTTCCTTCTTTCCACAACCCTTCCCTTCATCCACTTATTCCTTCCTCTTTTGATCCAATTGACCTGATCTGTTCCTTATACCTCCATCTTTCTTCCCTTCCCTTTTCCCTTCCTTCTTTCCTCCCTTCTTCCTTCATTGAACGAATCTTTTCCCTCCCTCCATCTTTCTTTACTTCCTTTTCCCCTTTCTTCTTTCCACAATCATTTTCCCTCCCTTCATTCCCCCCTTCTTTCCTTGTTCCTTCTTCTTCCTTCCTTGAACAAATCTGTTCCCTCTCTCCATCTTTCTTTCCTTCCATTTTCCCATCCTTCTTTCCACAATCCTTTTCCCTTCCTTCATTCCTCCCTTACTTCCTTGTTCCTTCTTCTTCCTTCCTTGAACAAATCTGTTCCCTCCCTCCATCTTTCTTTACATCCTTTTCCCCTTTCTTCTTTCCACAATCCTTTTCCCTCCCTTCATTCCTCCCTTACTTCCTTGTTCCTTCTTCTTCCTTCCTTGAACGAATCTGTTCCCTCCCTCCATCTTTCTTTACTTCCTTTTCCCCTTTCTTCTTTCCACAATCATTTCCCCTCCCTTCATTCCTCCCTTCTTTCGTTGTTCCTTCTTCTTCCTTCCTTGAACAAATCTGTTCCCTCTCTCCATCTTTCTTTCCTTCCATTTTCCCATCCTTCTTTCCACAATCCTTTCCCCTTCCTTCCTTCCTTCCTTCCTTCCTTCGTCCTTACTTCTTCCTTCCTTTTTGACCCAATCTGTTCCCTCCCTCCTTCTATCTTTCCTTAATTTTTCCCTTCCTTCTTTCTTCCCGTCTTTCCCTTTGTCCTTCCTTCCTTCCTTCCTTTCTTCCTTGACCCAGGAAGACAACAGGAGGGTTAAACACAACAACTTCTATTGTGTAACAAAACAGCCTGCTTCTCAGTTGCACTGCAACACTGGCCTGGTCTGACCTGACCTGACCTGACCTGACCTGACCTGACCTGACCTGACCTGACCTGACCTGACCTGACCTGACCTGACCTGGGCTAAAGGGAAGGGAGGAACATCCTGGGCCGACCCGGTCTGAGCAGACCGGGCTGGTCACATGATTGGACAGAAAATCTAACCTGTAATTCCATGAGCTACAACTACAAACTGTAATTATGTGTGATGTTATTGTGTGAGATAATGTCACGGTTCAGGATTTTAGCAGAGCAATGGCTGAAAAGTGATTGCTGGTCAACATGTAGTTGTAGTGGGCTGTTATATTCAGATTGCAGATGTGTTCCATTTTCTGACAACAGCAACAGAACAACATGAAAATGACAGCAGCTTTATTGTGAATACAGCTGCATTTAAACACTGTGTACTGTATGAGCACAGAGAGCAGGAGAACCAAGGAGATAAAGGGCTGAACGCTGACACCAGACAGAATACAAATGGCCTACGACGTTGCCCAGCCATATACAAGGTTCTGATCCAATCTTGTTCAAAAGAGCACAGGGCACATGATTTATAGTGCACATCTGTATGTCATAGCATAACAAAAACATGCAATTCAATATATAATCTGTCAAAAAACTGGTGTGATAATCACTGATTTCAAATGGCAGTTTCTAAATCCTTTCACAAACCAAACCACTTCCTACAAATCTATCAGTCTGTCTGCCTGAAAGGTGGCATTGAGCTTGAGCCAAAGAGGCTGCTCAGCTGCTGCAGTGCATTTCTCAACTCAATGACTCTCCAGATGGCAGGTATCTTTAGTGCTTAGCTTCCTTGTCCTGAGCTGCGGCAGCTCTGCCGCGCTCCATCAAGCCGCAGCCGGCCCGCCCTCCCAGGGTACTTTTAATGGACTTTAATTTGAAACACATGATCAGGACAATACAGACAGTTCACTTGCTAGCACAATGGAGATAATAGGGCTCCCTTTCATGCATATGGGTTTAGCAATTTACAGCATAATTATTGCTAAGTGGAGAGAAATGATTGCCTGAAGGCTCATCTTGAAGAGAGCTACTTTGTAGAATATACAGATTGTGAGGTGCTGATTTATGCACATGTTGAGCTATACTACGCTACACAGCAGGCTGAAATTACAAGCATTGTGAGGATTTGGGAACTTCAACAACCAGTGTGATTGTTGCCCTGTCGGGTGGCTGGCTTTTACAAGCACATGCTGTTAGGGTGCTTGGTCAGCTGAACACAACAGCAGTGGCGTGCACAGACTTTTTGAAGGGCAGGGGCGAAAATGAAACAAAAAGGGCACATATAGCGCATCCTCGCCACTGAAGAGGGCACTTTAGCACGCGTTTTGGCTCCTAGACCCACTGTCATCTGAGAGCACACACACACACAATATATGTTTGACTGCCAACAGACATCAGTGTGACACTGACAATTATTCAGGATGATATCTTAATTTGTGATGAAAGTGATTGAAAACATTTAATTCCAGCTTCAGTTCATGTTGCAATGAGCTTTCAGTTCATGAAATATTTTCAGACCATGTGCCTGAAAAAAAAAAATCAAACATGAAATCAACCTGTATTTATAATTAATAAATACATTAATATAACATCTGAAAGGTCATGATCACATACGTGATCTGCTGCAGAAATAATTATGCATTATTCGCTCAAATGACCTATGATACATCAATGTACAGTATCAGTTTAATAGTGTGACACTGAGGCAAAGTGTCTCATTGATGTGCTGTCATTCCATATTAAAGCTTCATCTTTCACAACGTCTGGAATGTGAACCATCAGAGTAGATGACTGCCATACTCATGTAAACATGCCTTTCATTATGAAAATTATTAATACCAAGATGGAAAAGATATTTCATGACTGAAAGAGTATTCAAATGAAGGTGTGTATATTGAAATCAGGCTTCTTAGTTTGGTTTCTAACCCTAACTTACAGTGGAACTAACCTAAACTGTTCAATGCAAATTGATATGTAGGGGAACTATTCTACTACTAAACTTTTCCTCTGTGTCTCTAACCCTCCTCTCGGCCATGTGCGTTTGTTTTTAATGAAGCCGGTGAGAAATCAATCCATGGAGCGGTGGATGTTATGTATCGTCTACCATGTTACCATGTGTATATTTGTGTAGTCTTATCTGTCATAAACAAGAGATTACGGGTAACGGGGCGTGTTGCGTTTGTGTTGCGGTGCCACAGAGACGAGAGCTGGGACACCGGGTCGGAGACTCTGATCTTACAATTGGTTTTCAGCCAAGAGACGCTAGGTGGAAGGCAGAGAGCCTCCATTCTCCCTGGAACTAGTTACACGTCATTGATTTAACCAGCACTTCTCTGAAGCTGTTTCATTAAGGTAAAATCCTGCATAGCTCCTCTTTAAGCTCCAGCTGTGCTTCAACAACTTCTTGAAGAATTTAAAGAGCAGCAGCAACATGAAGGTAACAACAGTGTTAAAATGGTAAATATGGCTCTACACAAACATTCACTTTTAGGCTGTTTTCACTACTGCTGCCAACATTATACATTGTTTCATTTTTCAGCTTGTGTGGTCCATGTTCACACACGTTTCTTTTCACTCTGGTCCAAACGCCGCACCACTGGCAGCGTGTCATGTTTCCATGACGACTGACTAGAAAGGACTCGGGGTATGTCACAATCAAACTTGTGGCCTCCATCGAGCAGCTGGAACGAACCAACTGCAGATTATTTATCTGCAGTTGGAATAATCTTTTTTTTTTTTTTTTTTTTTTTAATAAATAAAATGTCTCCATCAATTTCTATTCCAGGTCCAAATGCAATCTTTTGTTCGATCAATGGTTCACTTAACTAGCAATTATTGGGCTTTTTGCTCGAATAATGGTTAAAAGATTCATAGATTATGAAATTAGTTGGTTGACAATCAGGTAGGCAATTTGATGGACTACTTGATTCAACTGTACTTCAGTGCTCACATGTTGCTCTTTTGTGAGTTAGAGTGTTTTATTTTGATGAAACTGTCTTTTTTTTCTGTACAGATGCAATGGGAGGGAATGAAAATGTTCTACTCTGTACTCTTTATATTATGGCCTCGCTCTCAGTCAGAACAATCCAGACTGTTCATTTGCATAGACCTTCCCTATACTTCCCTCCATGGGATCTTACTGCTGTGTATTTTGCAGGCTTCATAAATTGTGAGGTATAAAACCAGTTCTCCTCCTCCCTTGCATATGTGATATGCCAAGGCGACGCCAACAGAAGTGGTTTGATTTAGAGCAGATGCATCAAGAATTTATGGGAGAATTAATTAGGAGACATAAAAGTGACTTATAGTAATTGGGGAGGACACAGGGGCCTGTAATGCGACAGTTATCATTTCCATAATGTCCAAGTCTTGATTCTTTCCTCAGTACTTTTGTGTTGGTGGAATTGTTTGTGCTTTGATGTTACACAAAGCTTTTCTGGGTGGCAGAATGTTGCACCGGCTGCAACGCTACAGATGGAACTACTGTATGTGAATGAAAAAGGCAGAAAACCTATGGTGAACGTTCTGTTCTTGCAGTGTGTCATGGCAGGGATGTTTATTCAGGCTTTCACATTATGCCAATATACCATGGCAAACATTGGAGCAAGTATAAAGCAAAGAGAGATTGTAGGAAATGTCTTTCACACATAAGAACTTCCTTTAAGTGAAATTTCCCTTCTTTTTTTCTTTGCATGCATTCACAAACTGTGAATCGGCCATAAGTCTACAACATGACTGGGATCAAGAAGCATTCTGAAGTTTGGGGGTGTGATGGAGTAGACATTCAGCCGTATCACAGCAGGATGAGCTGTTGTTTTTTTATCTTCCAGTAAAGTGCATTGCCCTCCAAAACGTATTTCCTGCCTCTATCTCCACTGTAAATAAGATTTTTAAACATTAATCTACCGTGCATGATAATCAGGCTGAGCTGTTATTTACTGTGGTTTGGTTTCGTCACTCTGTTGGACCTGATGTTGATGGTTGACGATTTCTTGTTGTGAGAGGAAGGTATCGGGTTTGTTTTTACCTGGTAGGAACTGAGGGAGTGGAAAGATGAACTTTACTCTTCAGATTTGCTTTACATTAGTCTTCTCCATTCTTCATTCCACAAACAAATCTCTGCTTGGCTAAATAGTCTCAAATTTGCTGATGGATCATAATTTGCCCCAGTAAAACAAAACAAACAGTGATTCAGAGGAGTGGAACCAGGCTATGGATTATAGGCCTCCACCATACAGCACAATGTTCAATAATGTGAGGATGATATGACCTTGTGATAAATAAGTCAATATTTATTGGTTATTTTTTTCTGCTGTTGGTGTTATGGTGATACCTGCTTGACAGTTTCGACTGTGACTCCAGCACAGTCGAAACTGCCATCAGGTAACATCATTCTTGAGTTCATTGTCTGAACACAAGAAAAAAATAACCAATATAAGAAGACAAAATTAGCATAATCAATCTAAGTAAATATTTAAGTGTGGATAAATCATTCAGTTCCCGTGTCTTTCTGTTTAATGGACACCTTGCTAATCGTTGTCCTGCAAAAAATACTTTGAGCAAACTTCTATTGAACAAATTGCACATGAATAACCAATCAATTAAACAGTATGTTCATTGAAAGGGATACGCCAAAATTTTTTCTCACTCCCGAGTCCATGACCAGCAGATAGACACCATCCTTTCGACTGTGCGTGTGCAGTAACAAGGGAGATACGGGCAGAGCTGGCGCAATGCTGATTAGCTTAGCTCAAACACTGGAAGTGTACAGGTAGTGTTAGCCTGCCTCCACCTAAAGTCATCAGAGAAACTCTTCAGCAACTCTAAACGGAAACCGGCGGGCCGATCTTCGTCTCAGAGCTGACAAAACTTGAGCGGTCAAATGCCGGTAACGGGAAGAGATCGGTCAAAACGGAGGGTTCAAGCAAAGACGCTTTATTTTGGTTGAAGCTAGCTACATGGAGGGTAGGTTAGCTTCCTATTTCAAAGTAAAAGCACAAATTCTATCGTCATGGTTTTCTGTATGTAAAAGGCAACGGGTGTTTTATTTTGTGAAAGTAACCGGAAGTGCGTTGGTCACAACGGCTAGCTTGAGTAGCGCCAAATTCGTCCTAACAAAATTGTAAACAGCTGGTATTTAGACAAATTAACGACACACTGCTGATCTAAACGGTCGCTTTCTCGCCTCGGGTAGGAGGCAGGCTAACACTACCTATACACTTCCATCGTTTGAGCTAAGCTAATTAGTGATGCGCCAGCTCTGCCCGTATCTCCCTTGTTACTGCACGCGCAGTCGAAAGGATGGTGTCTATCTGCTGGTCATGGACTCAGGAGTGAGGCAAGACACGACAAAAAATGTTGGCGTATCCCTTTAACCCCCCACCATCGTCGTAGCTCCTCTTGCTTCTACTGTAAATGAATACCACTTAACCTGCAGAAGGTGAGGGGCGCCAGGGGTCATCTGATTGGCCAAGACCTTGTCCACACAGAAAGCTTTCTCAGAACTGTCTTCTTCTTGTTTGCTCTCAAAATGTTGTCCATGAACACAGCAAAATTTCAAGAAATGTCTGCGTAGAAAGGAATCCACTCAAAACCACTCAAAATGCTGTAGCAATTACCCCAGGCCTGTATACACAATTGCTACACAATTGCACCAAAATCAAAGAAGAAGAGTGGAAAGCTTGCAGCTGTAAACAAACTCCAAACATTCCACTGGGCGTCGTGTCAGGTAATGGCCGCGTTTCAGGCGCAGCATCCAAGGAACTTACATCACATTACAGGAAACCTTTTGCAATGTGTTAATCGTGCATGTTGATATCATGATGATGATGAAAATGAGATTAATCTGTCAGCCTTACTATGGATGATCTACAACAGTAGCACCCTACCTTATCCAGCTAATGCACCCCAGAGACTTGATAACCACCACACCTCATCTAAATCCATCCGGTCTCATTTTCATTGCAGGAGGGTATTTAAATGTAGAGAATGTTGTTGTGAGTCAGCAGTCATCAGGCAGTGGCAGCAGGTTATGAGAAGCATGTAGCACCAGGTTTTGCAAAAGCAACGTGATGCAGATGAACCTGGACTCCTGTCACTGATTGGTCACGCTGCTTCAAAATGGAGATGACCTGCTGTGGAAATAATGGTTTATCTCTGTGTCTCTTATTTCATGACGGGATTTTTTTTACAACCTTATATAGAGATTGAAGCAAAGCTATGATTATGATTTGAGTCAGTTCCAACAGCTAACAGATAGCTTATGCTAGTTTGCAGCAGCTAACCAGGCACAGGGTCAGGTATTCTGTTGGGTTTTCCTTGAACATGGGAAACCCATGTCATGTTCACAGGGGAGATGTCTGCACCACAACACCACTGACACTCTTTTTTTCTGATTTCAAGGGTAGGCAGCCGTCATTTATCTTTTATCCTGATTCATATTTAATCTTGAACAAAAGTGCACTTATATCGGCCTTTAAATAGCTGGATAGCAACGGCAAAAGCAATAATGTACATTTCTCCCAAGAATTTCTCTCACACCTCTGAAAGAGGAAGAAGGGAAAAAAAACAGAATCATGAACAGGCTTCATGAAATTCATCTCTGAAAGTCTGATGTGTGAACTTGTCTTGAGAGAGCCGAGTTTGAATTCATTTCTCATTTCAGTTCTATGTTTTACTCAAACAAACAAATGTAGACCACTACCTTAAGATTTATTAAGATCTATTATTTATACATATGAACTGAAATCCAATATTGTTGCATAACAACTAAGCTAAGACTGTAGTGAAACAAAACCTTCTTATTATGCCCGTGCATCTGCAGCTTTAAATTGTTTGATTGCTAAATGTGATAAAAGCATTGTTGCCTGGAATGAATTTCTTGTGAGACATAGCCCTCAAAGACCTTCACTCTAATCTAAACCACAAAGAGAGACATCCTGTTTTGCTTTGACACACCTTGTGTAAACAGAGTTGAGTGTGTTTCCCTGTATGTATTGTAACATGAATTATTCCTGAGATGAGGAAGTTTTCTCACACACCATGGGATGGCCCTTTCAATTTATATAATGCTGTTGCAGTTTATTGTACACCTATTATTTGATTATTCTGCAAGCAAGAAATATTATTTGTAGCTGTATGTAATATACACAGTTTTATTCTTTGTCACATTTTAAATGAGTGACCTTTGTCCTCTTATATTCACAAAGTCCATGTCCCTGTGCCTTTGATCAGTGGTGAAATGTTCAATATCACCAGATATTAGATACTATGTCATGACACAACATCCAGCAGAAGACTTCAGTTGCTGACCTAACAAAAGCAGAATAAAAGCATGAAAACATAATGTTAACACCACTTCAATGATGTAGGAAAATGTGCTATGTAATTATATAAATAAATGAAACATACAATAAGACACATCCAAATAATTAATTAGAATTAGGGACATTGTTATGTATTGACAATTATGACAATCCCATATACGGATGTTAATGTATGTTTCTATATTATGTTATGTCAATATATATCCAGTCCAAAGTCTTTCCATATATACTGATATTATATGAAGTTGTGTGAAGAATGGAAGATAGACATGTTTACAATGAGAAATGAAAACAAAATGCAGAATATTTGTTGTATGTCGTACCATACATAAATAACTGTAAATGTACATTTTTAATATACACATTTCTCTATGGGTGTCTCATGTTATAAAGTGTTAGGGCATACACACACAGCGTGTGTTCTTTGTGGTGCAATTACACCACTTTCAATATGGGAGCATACACTCTCTGTCATGTGTCATTTGTCACAATAATTCTGTAGGGGGATTATTGGTGCACTTGACATACTGCATATTTTACAATAGGGAAATAATGATATACTGTTCTCATCATGCGGGACATGATTCAACAGCAAGCCAAACTCTAGTAAGTGCCGGAGTCAGGAGTCATCTTCGTAATACTCTTTAATAAGATGCCTTAGCTGCACTCACACAGAGTGAAACTGTAGAAAAAACACCAAAATAAAATACATTAACAACTTCAATTTACAGAGCTGTTCAACCAACGATGTAGCTAACTGCTAGCTAACTGCTATGCTACATATGCTAAATTATGATTTTTAAATACTTCGTGTTACATGAATTTCTGAGATAAACATATTAAATTATAACAATGCACTTGCACTTTATATACATAACAATTATCAACTTACAGACGATGCGTTCACAAGCGCAAAGAAGAAGATGGCAGCAGATGAAGCACGCCCGATCCTTAGCTTGCAAGAGAAAACAAAATGGCTGCTCATCATAAGTCACATGACATAAATTAAAGGGACAGACTATTTCCTGCTTAGAACAAAACCACTGCTAGGGGGCGCCAAATACAACTATAAATCAAACTTAGAGCCTGAGGCAGGACACTCCCCGCCTGGCATCTATAAGATGTCATAACTACTTAACTATCTTGATCTTTCCTTGACAACAGAAGGACGACTTCTGTGACTGGTCTGAAGTATGTCTTGCACGATCCATCCTTGAAAACCCTGATTTGTATCTTGCGCACCTTCTCATCTGGACTGTTGACGACATCTGAGACAACTGCCATTGGCCATTCATTGCGCGCCACTTGAGCATCCTTCATCAAAACAAGATCTCCCTTCTGAATGTCTGGCTGTGCTGTCCTCCACTTACGGCGAGTCTGCAGAGTGGGAAGATATTCGCGTCTCCAGCGATACCAGAACTGGTCTGCTAGACTCTGCACCCATTTCCAGTTCTGTCTGAAGTGGTTGCCTTCTGAGAACACACCCACTGGAGGGGGTACACCAACCTTTTGGGTGAGTAGCATGGCCGGTGTAAGTATCAAGGGTGAGTCTGGGTCGCTGGACACGGGAGTCAGAGGCCTCGCATTGATTATCGCACAGACTTCTGCCATGAATGTGCAGAGAACCTCATGGGAGAGAGGTTGGTTCTTGACCTGCATCAACAGGAAGTCCAATATCCTTCGAACAAGCCCAATCATACGCTCCCATGCCCCTCCCATGTGGGAGGCATGGGGCGGATTGAATTCCCACGTACAAGACTCGTCTCTGAGGTATTTCTGTACTGCAGGTTCCTTCGCCATCTTGTGGAATCCCAGTTCTTTGCTTGCCCCTACAAAGTTTGTTCCACAGTCGGAACGCAACTGCTTTGCAGGTCCTCGGATGGCAAAGAACCTACGAAGGGCATTAATGCAACTTGAAGTGTCCATGGTGTCAATAACTTCAATATGGACTGCCCTGGTGGACATGCAAGAGAAAAGCACGGCCCAGCGCTTGCTATGGGCATGCCCTCCTCTAGTTCTTCGTGCTGAGACCGTAAAAGGACCAAACACGTCCAGGCCGACATATGAGAATGGAGGAGATGTACTCAATCGTTCCTCTGGTAAGTCGGCCATCAGCTGGGTTTGAGTTTTCCCACGGAGCTTCCTACACACCAAACATCTGTGAAGAACACTGCTTACACATGATTTACCACCGACCAGCCAGAACCCTGCAGTGCGCACGGCTCCCTCGGTGAACAAGCGGCCTTGATGGTGGACTCGGTTGTGGTAGTGGCGTATCACTAGGGTGGAGATGTGGTGACGGCTTGGTAAGATAACAGGATTCTTTTCCTCACTGTTAAGTTGTGCGTGTGCCAGGCGACCGCCAACTCTTATTAGTCCATTGACGTCCAAGAAAGGGTTCAACGCAGACAAAGAACTCTTCTTGGGAATGTCTCTTCCCTCTGTAAGAGCGATGTATTCCTCAGAGAAAACGGACTTTTGAACCGAGAGGATAACTACATTCTTGGCTTGAACTAGTTCCTCTTGAGGATGTGGTTGTTCACACTGGTGCCAGCCGGCGCATTTGTGTGACCGATTGTCAGGAGAGGACTTGAAAGAGCGAGCCACATGGATAAGTGAAGCGATTCCATTCAGCAAACTGACCCACGAGGAAAAGCGCTCGAAGCGTTCTGGACCAAGTTGTCTGTCTTTCACACCAGTGGAGGATACGGTGACTTGGGTCTGAGTGCGAACCTCAGGGTCTATCTCTGGACTTACCAACTCAAAAGGAGCTTGTATTGTAGGATGACACACAGCTGGTTTATAGAGGAAGTCCGGGCCTGTGAGCCAACTTGTGTCCTGAAGTTGAAGCGCCGAAACGGACCTCGAAGCGTGGTCCGCTGGGTTGAGCTCCGAGGGCACATAATGCCATTGCTCGGGCCTCGTTGACTGTCTGATTCTCTGGATCCTATTGTGCACATATACATAAAAGCGTTTGCTCTCATTGTATATGTAACCTAATACAACTTTACTGTCACAGTAAAAGCGCACCTCATCCGGCTTGAAATCCATCTCGTGCAGTATGAAATCTGACATCTCAACAGCTAACACGGCTGCACACAATTCGAGCCTAGGGATGGTAGGCTCATTTTGAGGTGTTAGCTTCGCCTTTCCCAGAACGAAACCGACGTCACACTTCCCATCCTCACTGATGGTTCTCAGGTATGCTACCGCACCAATAGCCTTGGTAGAGGCATCAGAGAAAAGACACAGTTCAGTACGTTTTGCCTTCGAGAGAGATTCTGAACTGTATGTTCGGCGAACGTGAAGCTGTTGCAGATCGTTAAGGGAGTCTCTCCATGCTTCCCACTCCCTGCACTTCTCTGCCGGGAGTGGAGTGTCCCAGTCGTCTACTTCTTTGGAGAGTTCTCTCAACAGGAGTCTCCCTTGTATTGTGACTGGGGCTGCAAAGCCGATAGGATCGTATAGACCATTGACTGTTGAAAGTACTCCACGTCTCGTGAATGGTTTGTCACTGCTTGATGTCTGGAAGGTAAACGTGTCCGTTGTGATCTCCCAGCACAGACCAAGACTACGCTGAATGGGCGTAGCGTCTTCTTCAAGATCAAGATCCTTGATGCCTTTGGCACAATCTTCCAGAGGGAACGCCAAGAGCACCGCTGCACTGTTGGATGCAATTTTATGCAACCTCAAGTTTGACTCTGCTAGTGAAGCCTGGGTTCTCCGTAGCAGATCAATCGTGTCTTCTGCGGTAGGTAGCGACTTAAGACCGTCGTCCATGTAGAAGTCGCGTTCTACGAACCTGCGGGTGTCGGTTCCGTATTCGGGTTCACCTTCTCTTGCCGCACGCCTTAGTCCGTAGATAGCCACCGCCGGGGATGGACTATTTCCGAATACGTGGACCTTCATCCTATATTCCAAGATGTCCTTGTCCAGGTCATTGTCACGGAACCATAGGAACCTCAGATAGTCCCTGTGGTCCTCCCTTACTGTGAAACAATGGAACATTTGTTGGATATCCGCTGTTATCGCAACTGGCTCCTTTCTGAACCGGACCAAAACACCCAGGAGACTGTTGTTCAAGTCGGGACCGGTTAGGAGGACGCTGTTGAGAGAAAGACCCTGATACTGCGCACTAGAATCGAAAACGACTCTAATTTGGTCAGGCTTTCTCGGGTGGTAAACCCCAAATGATGGCAGATACCAGCGTTCCTGACCCTCCGCTAAAGGAGGCGCTAGCTCAGCCTGATCGTTGTCAAATATTTTCTGAATGAAATCAATAAACTGTTGTTTCATTTTCGGCTTCTTTTGCAGGGTACGTCGTAGGGAGAGGAGACGATTGAGCGCTTGCTCTCTGTTATTGGGGAGAGGAGGTCTCGGGTGTCTAAAGGGAAGGGGAGCCACCCAGCTGTTGGCCTCGTCTTGGAAGATTTCCTTTCCCATAGTGTCCAAGAAGACCTTATCCTCCATGGAGAGAGCAAGTTCATTGTCGTTTCCTGTTTGCTCAAACACCGAGTGTCCAAGTTGGTCTGCATCTGTTCCATCTGTCGAGTCCCATCTGAGGGCATGATGAAATCCATGCTGTTTGTCGTCTCTGATGCTCAGCTTCTCCTTCAGATGGACATGGTTCTCGCAGGGTGTGAAGATGGAAGGCCGGCCATTCTCTAATACACTGGTTTTGAAGCATTGCACCGTTGGCACATGAGAGCTGCCCAAACATACATCGCCCACCAGAACCCAACCCAGATCCAACTTGAGTGCGAAGGGGGCGTCGTGAGGTCCATTCACACGTTTCCTTACCTTGTGGACCCTCAAGATGTCACGGCCTAACAGCAGGAGGATTTGAGCTTCCTCCTCCAGTTCCGGGATCTGTGGGGCAACGGACTTGAGGTGTGGATGGTAACGGGCTGCCTCGGGTGTAGGTATCTCGGATCTATTGTCCGGTATTTCGTTACACTCTATCAGCGTAGGGAGCGACAGACGGAGTCCTCCATGTACAGGCTCTATCTGGTAACCAATGGCTCTTCTGCCAACCATGTCTTTGCTGCCGGCACAGGTCTTCAGTGAGTAAGGAGATGCTTCATCGTCGATATGAAAATGCTCGAAGAAGTCCGACTTGGCCAATGATCGGTTGCTCTGATCGTCGAGCATTGCGTACATCTTCACAGCGTTCTCCCGCTTGCCATTTGGATAGACCTGGACCAAACAAATCTTCGAACAAGACCTGGCTGTAAAACCTTTCCCACAGACCTCTGTACATGCACTGTTCACAGATGGTAATGGAGACGAGTCTTCTTCCTCCCCGCCATGGCCTGTAGAGAGGCTGGGTGCTTGAGAGACTGAAGGCGGTGGACCTGGATGCAGGGCGGTGCTGTGGTTTTCACTGTCGCACTCTGTACACTTAACCGCCACATTGCAATTACGTGCCAGGTGAGAGGAAGATGCACAGCACCTGAAACAGATGCCATTGTCCTTCAGGTAAGCTCTCCGCTCCTCTATGGTCTTCATCCTAAAGCCTCGACATTTCCTCAAGGGGTGAGGCTTGTTATGAATGGGGCAGTGTTTACCGGGGTCATTTTCTTTGGGAATCGGATTTGTATTGTAAGGTTTTTGGGGGAAGACGTCCGTTTTATTGATTACAATAGGCTTTCTCGGACTGTCGTATTTTGGTGTAAATCTGTCGCTTCTCGTAGGGTTACTGCTGCTGAGGATATTGAAACTGGGATCGTTTCTTGCCTTTGCCTCCTGGCAGACAAAGCTGGTGAAATACCAGAATGGAGGGAACATGTCGTGGTGTTCCTCCTTGTACTTTGTGCCCTGTGAAATCCACCTCTCCTGTAGATAGTAAGGCAGCTTTTCCACTATCGGATTGATCCCTCTTGCGGTGTCCAAATATCCCAGTCCCGGCAAGTATCCGTCACTTTTGGCTGCTTCCAGTTCCATGAGCAGGTCTCCTAATTCTCTAAGTTTGCCGTAATCTCTATTGGAGATTTTAGGAAAGGCGTCTAACTTCTTGAAAAGTGCGTTTTCAATCATCTCGGGTGCGCCATAACACTCAGCTAACCTAGTCCAAGCCATTCTCAGAGCTGCAAGGGGGTCAGACACATGGACGGACCGGATTCTCCTCACATGCTCTGATGATTCTCTGCCCAACCATTTTGTGAGTAGATCCAGTTCCTCCCCAGCTCTAAGATCAAGGCCATGAATAGCGTTGGTGAAAGCTGACTTCCATGCCCTGAAAGTCTCTGGTCTGTCGTCGAACTTCACAAGACCTGTATTAACGAGTTCACGACGTGCTAGAAATCTAGCGAAGTCTAACATATCTCGAGCTTCGGGCTGGTGATAGGGTGCTGAGTATGAACCCGCCTGAGGAGCATCCCCATGTCTGTGTTGATGTGGATGGGGCCTGAATGGATCCTGCTTAGCTGGATTCGGGTATGGTGAGATATTTTCTTGGAAAGCAGGCTCTGTAGAAACGAGCGGTTTATTAGCTGAATAGGGACGGTTTTCAAGTGACGGCTCTCTTTTGTATGAGCGTTCTGAAATTGGTTTTGCCCTTTCAGAGAAACGAGCTTGTGCTATTGCATAGTCTCTTGTACGCTCCATCCTGCTTTGTGGTGAGACAGCACGGCTTGATTTTCTCGGGAACTGTTCTTCAAACTCTCCTTCCACTACCGCTTCTAGTACTTCAGCCTGAGCCTGAGCAGCGGCTGCCTCTGTCTCGTGATGTAACACATCTAAGTCTGCCTCTAATTTAGCCTGGTCGAGCTGATGAGACATGTCCAGTTTAATTTTGTCGAGTTTGATTGCTAATTCCCTCTGTTTAAATTGTGCTCGTGTTCTCGAAGCTTCAGCATGTGCGCGTGCTTTGGCGGCTGCTGCAACGGTTGATGACCCAGATCGACGCGACTGTCGCGATGTACTGGAATGTCTTGAGCCAGTCTCTGACTTGAGATCCTTTAAAGTTTCTGCTGTAGCGGCGATGGCCCCACTATCTGCTGCCGGGGTCTCTGATTCACCTTCTTTGTACATGATGCAGGATCTGTATGCTGTTTACTGCCACGAAGCTCTCTTTGCTTGTAGGATTATCGTCTTTTCACTATACTGTTCTCATCATGCGGGACATGATTCAACAGCAAGCCAAACTCTAGTAAGTGCCGGAGTCAGGAGTCATCTTCGTAATACTCTTTAATAAGATGCCTTAGCTGCACTCACACAGAGTGAAACTGTAGAAAAAACACCAAAATAAAATACATTAACAACTTCAATTTACAGAGCTGTTCAACCAACGATGTAGCTAACTGCTAGCTAACTGCTATGCTACATATGCTAAATTATGATTTTTAAATACTTCGTGTTACATGAATTTCTGAGATAAACATATTAAATTATAACAATGCACTTGCACTTTATATACATAACAATTATCAACTTACAGACGATGCGTTCACAAGCGCAAAGAAGAAGATGGCAGCAGATGAAGCACGCCCGATCCTTAGCTTGCAAGAGAAAACAAAATGGCTGCTCATCATAAGTCACATGACATAAATTAAAGGGACAGACTATTTCCTGCTTAGAACAAAACCACTGCTAGGGGGCGCCAAATACAACTATAAATCAAACTTAGAGCCTGAGGCAGGACAAATGAACAACACAAATTTTCTGTCATAGTTTATGAATACAGAATTGACTCTTTTCTCACACAGTTCTTTTGACTGGGATGTTCTTCTCTTCAGCTACATGTTGCATTCCACAGCACCTTTCTTTGCCCAATAGTTGCAACGTTACCTGGAAATTGATACTCAGGTCAAAGCAACCCAAATGTTTTCTAAACCCGTCATGGGCATGAATAAATGAGTTTAACAGTCATGCTTTCTACAATTCCTCACTCATCATTTAGCCTCCTGTCCTTTGTCAGCTCCCCTGGCTGTCGCTGGCTCCATCGGTGGTGGGGCAGTCGGCCCGCTGTGCTTTTGATTTATCAAAGTGAGTGGGAAACTATGGAGCTTACTTTGTGACAGCTCAGAGGCTGTAAAATTTAAGATGTCATTGAACTGATGAATGGCAAGAGGAGAGGCTGAGCCTGCCCGCTGGCATCATATGTCACTGTCCGATGTCATGAGGGGTCCTGACTGCCACCCTGCGCCACCAACACAAAGGCTTTCTCTACTGAGGCTGCAGGAACAGTCACATGGTTTCTGATCATGGATACTGGATATTAGACTCTTTTCCACTTTATAAAGGTTTAGACAAATGTTTGCTCCCAGCTAATACTCCCTCCATTCCTTAAATACACACTCTTTTACCAATGCTTCAGGGGGCTTTCACACCAACCTCGTTTGTTCCGGAGTATCGGACTGAATATGTACAGGTGTGAAAGACAAAGACCTGAAATTTGGTGTGACCAAAAGAGGTGTTCTTGGTTCGGACCAAACAAATCAATGGTTCAGACCTTCACAGCGTGAAAGCTTTTTTTTTTGGATGGTTCAGACTATCATTGCTTTAAAGACGTGAATTTACCTCATAAACAACTCTGTCTGGTAACGTTCTGTTATTATCGTGGTGAATGTGCAGGTCACAACTTGTCCAAGAAAGCGTTTTGGAGTTGTTGGAATGTGTATTTGATGAGTTTGATGAGGGAAACCAAGAAATCCCATTAGCCTCCATAGTGTTCTGAGCAGCTCACGGCTCTGCTCCGCCGTTCTGGCAATGGGCCAATTTGCCAAAATGGTGAACTATCCCTTTAAACGGAAGTTGTGGTGGTTAGCCTACACACTACACCTCACCAGTCCCTACTGACGTGGGGCCAGGGCTCGCAGAAGAGCTCGCAGTCGTCTTCTTGTTTGACGAGGACGTTCATCCAAATCCAGACTAGTCTCCATATTGGTCATGGTGTTGATGCTGCTAGTAGCGATGTTATTACAGTAGTCTATATTGTTGCCTTATACAAACTTGTTCATAAATTTTCCTAGATGGCTACTTTGACAATGAACTAATTTGAGGAGAGCTTTGGTGATGTGACTAGTACATCATACACACACCTGTTTACAGACCAATCAATGTTAAATATAGGGAGATGCAGCACAATGGTGATGAGGACAGGACATCAGTATGTCATAAACGGAGGCAAATGTCGCTAGTGGCTACATTCTCTACTGGTCCGGCTCTCTTGAGATCAAATTGGGCTGCATGTGTCCCCTGAACTAAAATGACTGTGACACCCCTGTCATAAACAGTTCTTTGGTGCATTTGCATTAATGCAGAGTGAAACCAGAACCGACCGGAGCAAATGTAGACAATGGAGCAAAAACACCAACCTTGGTTTGGTCTGAAAACACCTGTAGTTTCCCACCATTGTTTATTCTGAAAAGAGACACATTGTCTTAAAGTGCAAAAAACATTCGTATCTGAAATTCTAGCACCATCTTCAGATCAGAAGCAGAGTGTTTCTGCATTGCCATACATTTTTGGAGAACAATGCTAATGCCATTTTTAAATAGAAAACACACCTGCTGACACAGATAGATTTTCCCTTTCCGAGCTGACACATAAATTTGCATCAAATGACAAATGTAGATCCTTTTATCAGAGTAAGTGTCAGATTTGCCGTGATAAAAGGCAACAAGTAGGAACATTAGGATAGAGCTCAACTGAGGCCACCGCACTGCCAGGAAATAACAATGCACAGACACAGCAAGATGTAAAGGCTGCCGTTTCCACTGCATCAATCAGCTCAGTGCTGGGAAATGCACCTGGGTTATTAAGTGTTTGCCTTGGCATTAGGAATGTAATTAGCACATTGAAATTGGGCCACCGGTTCCATGTTGTACACCTTCATATCAGCTAAGCCATATATCATTCCTCTCATCCATGGATCCTCATTCTGCAGGGATTGGTTTTGATTGGGTGCTGAGAAAACACTCTCACATCCGAGAATATATATACTGTATATGTAAATTTATATATGTATATATTTTCACAACACTCGCGACGGTCTGGTTTTGTTGGTGAAACAGCAACCACTGAGACTTAAATGCTGTTAACTGACTAATAATATAATGCATCTGTATTTACTTCAATGTAGCTGCTACTTTTCTAATTACTTATGATGGTCAACACCCTTGTCCAGCTCGTCACCATTTAAAATCTGTGAGATGGAGAAAATGAAATGATGTGTGGACTTTAATTAAGCCAATAGAGGACAGGGAGTTGTCTAAAATGTTATATTTTCTCCCATGGTGTGGACTGACTCTGATCAAGTGCTTCCTCTAAACCAGGGGTTGGCAACCTTTAGCATTAAAACAGCCGTTTGGGCCCTTTCCCACCATACTATTGCAATGGTTTATATCTGGGTGTTAGTCAGTCCTCACTCTCCCGCCTACAGCTGGTCCAAAATGCTGCAGCCAGACTTTTGACTGGTACATGTAAATATGATCATATAACCCCAATCCTTGCATCACTGCACTGGCTTCCAGTTCATTTTAGAGTTGATTTTAAGATCTTGATGTTTGTTTTTAAAGCTGCGCTCGCCACTTTTTATCTGACTGACTTTTTAAAGCCCTATGTCCCCTCTCGGTCCCTCAGGTCCACAAACCAACTGCTCCTGGAGGGCCCTCAGACCAGACTCAGGGGCAGAGGGGACCATGCGTTTTCTGTTGCTGGCCCCAAACTTTGGAACTCCCTCCCCCCTCACGTGACACAAGCCCCTAGCCTAGCTGTTTTTAAAACACGTCTTAAAACGCACTTTTACTCCCTGGCTTTTAACACAGTCGGAAATCCAAATATATTAGCAACTATGGTCTTATTATTTATTTGTTTTGCTGTTTTTATCTGTTGTGCTTTTTTACTGAATGTTGACTTTTTTCTGTGTAAAGCACTTTGGTCAACTTGGTTGTTTTTAATGTGCTCTATAAATAGATTGAATTGGATTAGATATCAAAACACACTCCCACTCGGATAGCGATGCGCATTCGGTGCACGTTGCTTTGGGTTGTGAAGATGCTACATCCATGCACATACACGCATGCTTTAACCAAGGAAGTGACCAAAATCACAGAGGCAGCTGCGTTTGACTCAGATAGGCAGAGAAAATACTTTTTCTGTAGTTCATGGAGGAAAAAACCTACCTAACGCATATTTTGATCGACAAAATATTGAAACAAGTTTTATTTTAATGTCACATGAGCACCTTAATCTCCAAAGAAATAACTATTGCAATGAACAAAAAAGTGAATGGCCATTATTTAGCTTATTATCTTTTTTTTTTTTTTTTTCAAAATGAGCTCGCCCTCTCTAAACCAGGAGAACCACAGCAGAGGGATGAAAGAGCCGCAGGTTGCCGATCTCTGCTCTAAACCAATAGCTGCTATTTCTAACAGGTGAGGAGAGTAGAGCTGCCTTTAGTTTGAATGGCCAGCCTCTCCCCAGATGATTATTTATAGCCTCAGTTACCTCCTGCCTGGAATTATTCAGCCGTGCCGCAAGCTCACTTGTCACTGTTCAAACTTTTAAAACAGGCAGTCTAATTAGAATCTGGACCAATGCAGAAACATAATTCATCTTTCTAATAATACTTTCCCTTTTCTTTTTCTCTCTGATATTTCTGCAGTTGTACAGCTCAGTGGACTTTGGAAGAAAATGGCAGCTCATCCACGAACATGTCACGCCAAACAGATTCTACTGGTGAGTGAGTTGTTTCGGTGTGTTGGCTCCATCCCCCTCTCTCTCTTCAAAGTTTGTTTACTCAGAAATGCAGACGCTGTTGTTGCTCATGTTCTGTGTAACTGAGCTAGTGATATGGACGGCCCAGAACAAGGTGTGTGACTGACGAGTGATGCTGCTAAAATTCTGCACATTTTCTTCCCCTTGATACAATCAGGCAGGGAATTAATCTCCTTCAGAACGCACTTAGCATTCAGTGTCCGAGGGCACGTCTCATTCCTCTTCATTTCTCACACACACAAACCCTGCTCCCATCAGCCACATTGCATGTTAAAGGGATACACCAACATTTTTTTTTTTTAAAGTCTTGCCTCACTCCCGATTCCATGACAAACGCTGGAAGTGTATAGGTAGTGTTAGCCTGCCTGCTACCCAAGCCGAAATCAGCAGTCAGAAGCTAATTTCATTTTAGTTCTAAACTCTGTAAATACTATATCACTTTCTTGACATTTCAAACATTTTTAGGTGAGAAAGTAGCCGTTTAGATCAGCAGTGTGTCGTTAATTTGTCTAAATACCAGCTGTTTACAATTTTGTTTGAACAAATTTGGCGCTACTCAAGCTAGCCGTTGTGACCAACGCACTTCTGGTTACTTTCACAAAATAAAACACCCGTTGCCCTTTACATAGGAGAAAACCTTGACGATAGAATTTGTGCTTTTACTTTGAATTAGGAAGCTAACCTACCCTCGATGTAGCTAGCTTTAAAGGGATAGTTCAACATTTTGGCAAATTGGCCCATTGCCATAATCACTATAGTCATAGCAGTAGGTTCGTTACCTTTAGGGGCTGTGTCCACCAAACGCGTTTTTAGTGCTGACAGCGCTCTCAGCGCTGCTTTCCCAGCGCTTAGCGCTCTCTCTCTCCCTCGTCAGAATGCCGCTGTTGCTAGGTTACAAAACGAGTCCTCTGACACTTCAGTGTTCCTGCCTTGTTTAATGTAAACACTACAACGAGTGTAAGAAATACACAATAGCATTAGCAGCAGCTTTTGACATGGACCCTGAGGTCGGCCTACCTTCAATACAAGTGTGGGTCATTAAACCGAGCCACGTCTCCGGTTGTGTTGCTGTCGGTAACATAAGTCCCACCCCTTCTTGATTCTGATTGGTCAGTGCGGGGAAAAGTGACATTGACGAGCACGGCGCTGTTCTAAAAGTTGAACAGATTTCAACTCGAAGCGCTCTGAGCGCCGCGACAAAAAGAAGCAAGCGCCGAGGGCGTTTTTCCGCTGAGGGCGCTGAGCACTGTGAGCGCCCAACTCAATAGGATTTGAATGG
The DNA here is from genome assembly GCF_905171665.1 of Trachurus trachurus. Lineage (NCBI taxonomy): Eukaryota > Metazoa > Chordata > Actinopteri > Carangiformes > Carangidae > Trachurus > Trachurus trachurus. The sequence continues at coordinate 1,159,916 of NC_139891.1, read as the reverse complement.
TAAGTAGACGCCCAGAGCGCTAAAAACGTGTCTGGTGGACACAGCCCCTTAATTGTCGGTGCAAGCTATTTTTAGAACGGCGGAACGGAGCAGCAGGCTGCTCAGAGCTATGCTATGGAGGCTAATGGGATTTCTTGATTTCCCTCATCAAACTCATCAAATACACAATCCAACAACTCCAAAACGCTCTGGTGGACAAGTTGTGACCTGCACATTCACCACGCTATGAGATAATAACAGAACGTTACGAGATGGAGTTGTTTTAGAGGTAAATTCATGCAAAACCGCTGATGCGCGTTGTTTTCAGGGACAGTTTTTCAGCAAGCAGTCTCTGCATTTACCTCGAAAATGGCTCCGTTTCATAACGTTCCGTTATTAACTCATAGTGTGGTGAATGTGCAGGTCACAACTTGTCCACGAAAACGTTTTGGAGTTTTTGTATTTTGTATTTGATGAGTTTGATGAGGGACACCAATAAATTCCTTTAGCCTCCATAGCGTAGCTCTGAGCAGCTTGCCGCTCCGCTCCACCGTTCTAAAAATAGCTTACACCGACAATTAAAGGTAACAAACCTACTGCTATGACTATAGCGATTATGGCAATGGGCCAATTTGCCAATATGTTGAACTATCCCTTTAACCAAAATAAACCGCCTTTGCTTGAACCCTCCGTTTTGACCGATCTCGTCCCGTTACCAGCATTTGACCGCTCAAGATGCCTTTCTGGAGAGTTTTGTCAGCTCTGAGACGAAGATCGGCCCGCCGGTTTCCGTTTAGAGTTGCTGAAGAGTTTCTCTGATGACTTTAGGTGGAGGCAGGCTAACACTACCTATGCACTTCCAGTGTTTGAGCTAAGCTAATCAGCGGTGCGCCAGCTCTGCCCGCATCTCCCTTGTTACTGCACGCACAGTCAAAAGGATGGTGTCTATCTGCTGGTCATGGACTCGGGAGTGAGGCAAGACACGGAAAAAAAAAATGTTGGTATATCCCTTTAATTTTAGATTATTATTTTGACATCAGTAGCAGAGGGAGAGGGAGGTGAACTTCTGAAGTTGCACGCAGAAACAAAAGTGTACATACAGTATGAGGAAGGATGACTAATAATGGATCCAGGATGTCCCTGTCGCTCCTTATCCAGTCACATCTACTGCTCACACTCCCCTGCAGTGTACCCACAATCTGAAAGTGCACACTCATCACAAACTTAGGCCTGGATCTATTCCAGCTCATTGCTCCTCTCCTCCTCTCTGAGGTGACGGGGGTGCGCTCGAGTTCGCCACTGGCCCAATCCACCGCAACTTGCATAAATCTGGAGCAGCTTTCCATACCATTGTGGTATGATCATAAATAATGTGTAATCCTAAATAATGTGCACAATCCATTGCTGGCTCTAGCCTTACCCCACTGAAGCCCCTTCAAGGGCATCTTAAACACTGAATGGGGCTTCTAGCAACGGCTAGGCAGACTTCCAGTTGGCAGCATTTAGCCAGTGGCTTCATCAGCCACCAAGGGATATGAAATATCCCCACAATGGAAAAAGCTGCATCTATCTGCTATAATCCACCAGCAGTGAAATGAGCAAGAAAGCAAGATTTTACTGAGGGACGTACTAATATGTGTACTGGTGACCCTGCACCACCCACTTAGATTATCTGTCACATTTCCAGCCTTGAGTTGCAGTGGATTCACTGGGTAAAATATGGCATTTGGAAGGTAGATAAAACCGTCCTGTGTTCTCTTTAATCCACAAGTTTCCAAACGTCATCATATGGTCAAAACCAGAAGCCGGTTTTGCATTTCCGGTGGAAATGTACGTTTACGTTTCCATGGTTTTCAGTCGTTATAGTTGTTATAGTTGTGGTAAACGCATGGATCTTTTAATACGGATGTCAATTTGTGTGATATATTTTGTTAAAACCTGTTGTGATGATCCATGCGTTTTACAGATTTCCATTGAAAAAAAAAAATCCATGCATTTACCACAACTACCGAAACCATGGAAACGTAAACATAAAATTCCACCGGAAGAGCAAAACCGGCTTACGTTTTTGACGTTCGGAAAAAGGTGGATAAGTAAAAGATACTGTATAATGAATAACTGTAGCAGAATGTGTCTACCCGATCTTTCTCCCCTTTCCCTCTTCCACTCTTTCTTTGCACCTTTACCTTTCCAGTCATTTTCATTATCTTTACAAATTCTTCCATGGGTGTCGTTCTCTCCAAGGTCTGTCTCGGGCCTTGACAAGGAGCCAGATCTGATCCACATGGAGGCTCACACACCAGATGGAAGTGAGTTTCCGTCTCTCTCACACACACACACACACACACACACACACACACACACACACACACACACACACACACACACACACACACACACACACACACACACACACACACACACACCTCCATGAGGAGTAATGAACAGGTTTCTTTGGGAATGGCTTCCTGGAGTACAGAATGTGTCTCCAGGGTAACAGCACTGACTTGCTCCACCTATAAAGCTGCTACACACGAGTCTTGGTCAGTATGGCCTGTCCTCTCTTCCATTACTCTCAACAGCCAGCAAAGTGACATAGATGAAACTGTGCCTGTGATTTCAGAGTTGTGTTCCTGAGTACCTAAGCATTGCTTGTTTCATATGACCACAGATATGCTTGTTTGTCGTATCAACACAATAAACACAAATTAGCAGCTTCAAATAGAAAATTAGTCAAAATAGATTGAATATAACCTTGCATAAAATGGCTTCAGAAAGTATTCAGGCCACTTCAGTTTATGCACACTTTGTGTTGTAGATGTTAAATGGATAGAAATTGAATTGTATACAGTCAGTTTTCTCTAATGATCATTACATTCCAACTCTTTGTTTTGACTCCGAATTACCTTCTTTGCTTTGATTATCCTGCTCCATCTGGACAATATTAATTGATTGGATATAGACACTGCATTATAAAAGCCAGGCAGTTCAAGGCGAGGTGATATAAAATGGGGGAACGGCATATTATGGCCAAAACGTTCAATGTCTTACCTTGAGACGTCTCCATAATTGTGAGGCAGAAGACGTTTGGAATCACCAGGACATTGCACTTTGCTGTCTGGCCAAACTGAGTAACTGGGCAAGAACGGCCTTGACCAAGATCCCACAACAGCCATGCTAACAGAGGTCCTCTGCAGAGACGGGAGAATTTGCCAGAAGGACAGCCACTTCAGCACCACTCCATCAATCAGGCCTTTATGGTAGAGTGACTAGATGAAAGACAGTTTGAGTAAAAAGCCTGTGACAACCTGTTCACAGCAGCCAAATGGCATTTAAAGGACTCTGAGTGCATGAGAAAAAAAGAGTCTTTGGTCAGTCGAGACAGAAATTGAAGGCTTTGGGCAGAACTCCAGGCAATTTGTCTGGTGAACACCAGGCACTGCTCATCACCTGTCTAATACCATCCCTACAGTGAAGCTTGGTGGCGCCAGCATCCTGATACCAGGTAGACCGCGGTCAGAATGCCTCGAAGAAGTCCTGTCCCAGAGTGCAACCTGAGACAGGAGCTCAGGTTCAGCTTTCAGCACAACAATGACCTGCTGGGGTGGCTTTGGGAGTCTCTGTCCTCAAGTGGACCAGTGAAAGCCCACAATTAAAGGGATAGTTCACCCAAAATTGAAATTTCGACTAAGGGCTAGGAGAAGTTTCAGAGTTATCCGTGGCTTCTCTGAGTTACAGAGGGTCTCGGCGTAGCAGTGCATGTCCATATAACGGTTGCAAATGGATACCAACTGTCCCTAAAAAATTAAATAAGTCTATATTTCAAGCTTGTTTTGTTGACAGACCCTGGTTCGTCCCAATTTTTCGGGACAATTTCGCATTTTGGGGCTTCAATACAAGACGGACATTACATACGAGCAGCATGGAGGTATTTGGATGTTTTTTGGTGTGTCTTTTTGTTACGAAGACAGTTGGTATCCATTTGCAACCATTATATGGACATGCACTGCTATGCCGAGACCCCCTGTAACTCAGAGAAGCCACGGAGGACTCTGAAACTTCTTCCAGCCCTTAGTCCACATGAGGGTGAGTAGATAATGAGTGAAATTTCAATTTTGGGTGAACTATCCCTTTAAAGGCCACATCTGTGGAGAGACTCAAATCAAGTCAAGCTTTATTTTATTCTCTGAATACATTCACAAGATAACAAGATGTGGTTAGCCTACATTATGATCCAAGGTTCAGGACACAAGCTGCAAAGACACAGTTGAATCTAGAGTGATATGCAAATATGGGACATTTTTGTACATTGAAAATGTAAAATTTTACAATGCAACTCAGTGTGCAAAAACTTCTGGAAGCCACCATAGTAAGACATGAATATTATTTGATGTAATTCAGTCAAAAGCAGTTCCCAGCTGAGTTTGCATTCATTTTATCACTTGTTACAGACAAAGTTTTGGTGCAGCCTTATATACAGCGTGTGAACATGCAGCACGAGGAGCATAATAATATTAGTAATGTGAATTTCTTGTGCATTCTGTATGTTTCCCATTTGACAGATGTGCAGTACGTCACATGCAGAGCCCAGATGTGCACGGAGGCTAACAGGAACTACCCATTTCCAGGATACATCGACATCAGCTCTTTGATAGTTCAAGATGACTACATATTCATACAGGTAGGCTCCAATGACCATATAAATTTCCTCTTTGAGGATAATAAAGTTAAACTTGACTTGACTTGAACACTCAGCCCCTCTGGCTATGCTGTAGATACTGGCAGAGCAGAGCTTCATTCAGTGCCTGTTGAGGTATCACTGCTCAATTGGTAACTTTATGTGAAATTTGTGGATTTTAATTAGGACTACACTCTATATATATATATATATATATATAGAACATGTTAACTTTTGTTTTACTTCAGAAAAGCATCTCTGAACTGAACCAGCTCTTTGCTCCGCCGTAGAGTTCTCAATGAGCCTGAGAATGAAAACCCAACAAGTCATTTGTAGATATTTCTAGCCCTGAACCCGTGTGTCTAGTCGGGTTGGTTGAAAACTTTAGCCCTGCTGGTCTCTCTTTCTTTGAGCGGTAACAGTGGTTCTCCCTGTGCCTGTGTGGGTTCTCTCCAGGTTCTCCAGATCCCTCCAAGAGTATAAACACATGCCAAATGTTAAAGGAGAAGTGCCGTCTTTAACAACCTGGACCTTATTTCTGGCATAAAATATGGTGGTTTACTCGCCCATATAACGTTGGTGTCAGTAGGAGTCCTTCAGACAATGTTTAGATCCATCAGAGAGCTGCGTATATCCTTATAGTAGGAGTGATCAGGGCACCAAAATGCAGCCTCTGAATAACACATTATCTGCCACGAAACTTGTTAATTTCACCAACATGTTAGTGCTATTCCCCTTTGAGTTTCCTGTTATTGTCATCTCGTCTGTAGATTGAGCACGGCTCATTCACTCTGCCTCTTTGTGTAAATCATTTTTATAACTATAATGCCCCTGGCTAGACAGTATTATTCTTTATATAATTGTTAAAGCCCCAGTGTGTAACTTATTTGGCTTTTTATTAGCAAAAATCAAATAATACGTATTTCACTGAAGTGGAATCACACCCGCATACAAATGAAAGCTTTCTTGTAACTTAGAATGAGTTGTTACAAGTCGTGGGCGATGCACCGAACCGAGGCGGTCATGTTGCATCGCCATTTTTTACGTTGAGTGGCAGCGTGACCGTAGGTAACCACGGAAACTCAGCGGAGCTGTGGGCTCGGCCTGTTAAAACTGTCACCACTGTGTAGTGTGAGGAAGGACGGAGGCACTGATGTTGCATTCAGGTGCAGTCAGGCAGACGGCCGTCGGCAAACCAACCGGATGTCATTTTACTCAACGAGAGAAAGACGGTAAAACATGGGTCAGATAAACAATATGACATCACCATGACAACATATTGTCACGCCTGTATTGTTTTCCCTGGTGCTGGTGGACCACTTGTTTACATTGACGCTTGTTTATCCTGTTACATGCAGCGTCTGTTGTCTGTCTGACGTCTGCCCGATTTCCCGTGAATGCAACATCAAGAATACGTTCAGATATGCAACCGCACCGCTAGATGGGGGGAAATTCCTACATATTATTCCTTTAAAAATGCAATTAAAGGTCGTTTTTTTTGTGCAACGGTTGGCTTGTTTACCTGGAATTTGCTCCTTTGAATATGATGGACGTCCTCACCGTTTTGAGCCAGAGTCTGGAGCTCTTTGAAAGGAGGATGTGGAGGCAGAGAGAGGAACATCTGGCCAGAAAACAACAAACCACTGCACATCTGCGAATAGATGGTAACTGGTGGTGTTGTTGTTGTGGAAAAGCATTATTGAATCATAACAAAATATTGGTGAAATGAACAAGTTTCGTGGCAGATTCCGGTGCCCTGATCATTCCCACTATATGGATATACTGTGCGTGGCTCTCAAATGGATCTAAATATCATCCAAAGTACTCCTGATGACACCAAAGTTATATGGGGGAGTAAACCATATTATCAACCGTATAAACCATATTTTATGCCAGAAATAAGGTCCAGGTTGTAAAAAAAAACAGCACTTCTCCTTTAAATTGCTGGCTTAATCAGCCATAGTGAGTCCAGTTCTTTCTGCAGAAGCAGCATGTGGTTTTGTATGCAGGTTGATGTGTGTAACTTGCGATAGCATTGGATAAAACATATAAATAAGAAAAGAAAAGTAAAGAAGCTAAAAAGAAGCAGAGTTACTCAGAGCTCAGATTTGGACATTTATTTGTCAAAGGCTTTGCTCAGCATGAAAGCGTCTCGCATCACCCACAAGTATTTGTAGTTTTAATATTCATCCTGATTCCTAGCCACTGCATAGTGTGTCATATTAATCGTGATTTCTGTGACAGAAAAAATCTAAAATTGTAATGTCCTGAATTCTAAGTAACTCCGATGCAGTTTAGGGACAGAATGAAGATAATCTACTTCGACATTGTGCTAATTAGCTTTGTTACACTGAAAGGTCAGCAGGAAAAGTTAGAATAATCATGAGGCTAATCCACAATAACAGTTTTACTTCTTCCAGCACCTGTGTTTAGATGGGAAAAGTGTGTGTCTCTTTGTTTTTTCTCCCTTCTTGAAAGTGTGTCTTTAAGGCCAGGCTCTGGCACAAGTTCCGAAAAAAAATCTTGCTCCATAAAGTAGATGATGAGAGTAGATGACCTCCAAAACCCTTGCCTGACACTATTACAACATGCTAGAAACCATCATTTATAAAATCCCACACACCCTGAACCCCTCACCTCTCCATAGTGCACCAAGGATCACACAGTCAGACACATCATTCACACTGCGCTAACATTCTGTACCTGATGCTGCGTTCACAACAACTCGGAGGTCGGAATTCTCAACTCGTAAATTTCCGACTTCGGACATCAGTGCGTTCACGCTGCAGGAACTCGGAAGAGAAAAAAACATGGATACCCGAAGGAAGTTTGGCATATTGTGGCTTACGCTGAATACAAAAAATATATGCAGCAGCAAATTGTGTTTATTTTAGAGGCAAATGAAGAGGAGAGGAGATGCCGCAGATGAGTGCACAAATGCACAATTGCACATATAATGTTATAGCCTTGATAACCGTTAAACGTTATTTCCATTACATACGAGGACCACAATTTCACACAATACAACAATCACAGCTTAATATAAACATATTTCATATACTGCAATAATACACAAAAAATATGCATTAAAACCTCAACAAATAAGTTCAAATTTTCAAATTGTAACCGTTTAAGACGAGGGCCGCCATGTTTTCATGTTGTTGTGACGTCAAGTCGGAAAGTCGGACCTCTGAAATGATACCCAATTGTCCGACCTGTAATTTCCGAGTTCTACGCTGTTCAATTCATTTTTTACAACTCGGAGCTCGTTGTTTTCCGACTTCCGAGTTGTCTTGAACGCACCATGAGTCACTCAACTATATATACTATATATAACTATATATACTTATAATGAGTTATAATGCAGTTATAGCACTTTATAACTATAGTTATAAACACTCATAAATGATCATAATGCTTTATAACAATAATCATAACACACCATAAAGCATTTTATCATGACTTATAAGGTCAGGTATTATAAGTTATAACTGTTAGTAACTCGCTGACCATGCCACATCGATAATGCATTATAAATATAGTTATAATGTGTTAGAATTGGTTTATAAACGTGTATAACTATCATTATAAACACTCATAAATTATTGTAAGGCTTTATAACAATAAGCATAACACATTATAGAGCATTATAAATTATATATATATATAAATTATATTAAACTATATTTATAATGCATTATCGATGTGGGCATTGTCAGCGAGTTACTAACAATTATAACATGTTATAATACCTGACCTTATAAGTCATGATAAAATGATTTATTATGTTATGATTATTGTTATAAAACATTATGATAATTTGTGAGTGCTTATAACTATAGTTATACAGTGCTATAATTGCATTATAACTCGTTATAGAGATAGGCGTCAAATAAAGTGTTACTGAAATATTCTACTATTGGTGTAGCTGTTGTAACGGTGCTCCTCCAGTTGTTCAATGGCACTATTCACCAGAACACTTGATTTTTCAGAAACCTACTTACCTGAGCCGCCTACGGCCAGCAGGCCCCTCTTCCAGAACCCCTCAGCACATTAAACAAAGAGAAAAAATAGAGTTGTTCTCCAAAGATCCTTAAATCCTGTTTGACCTCTCTGAAGTCTTTCACAAGCACTCAACCTAAACCTCCCCCTTCAATTTGAGGACCCGCACATTTTAACACGTACGTGTCGCAGATGAAAGATCCTGAAAGGGATGGGAAAAAGGAAAATCAATCATACCAATTCCTCTTAAAGTTCAAACCGCCTCTGGTTACCCCGCCATCGATCTCCTGCTCCTTTACTGGATTGCATGTGGGACTGTTCTGCGGTGCTCACTACTAGGCCGTTATGTTTCCGCTCAGAGCTTGTTTTCTCTCTTCTGACCCATTTGAGGCACTTACAAGATGAGTAAAAGAATCAGTCCTGTCATACAACATTAATACTGACTCACTCCTCTTCAGCAAAGAGCTCCGAGTTGGATTTGAAGGTTTTTCCTACAATGAATTTCATTTTGTTATTGATAGGAGGGGAAAGTGGGTTTGGGTTCTGCAATCTCACTTTGCTCTGTGTGTCTCTATGCATGTGTGTATGTCTGTGTGTGTGTATCAAGTGCTCAGCTTTCACTGCCTTGAGGCTAATGACAATTCTCCAACACCCACCATGGCTGTGTTTTCTTGCTGCATAAGCTAACAAGTAACAGCTTGGAGTGTTTGCAAAGGGTTTAGATCATTAAGGACGACTCCTTTTTTCCTAGACAGCAGATGAAGCTTGGGTAGGCAACTTAAAGATTTCTCTTGACAAAGAATAATGAGACTATTGATTGTTCTACGAGATATTTACCAAAGTCCACTTTGAAACCACCGAGTGCACTGACACCTGGGGAAGGCGGCGTCCTCTGAATGCAAGCCAGGACATTGCTATAAATGGCCAAGTCGAACAAAGAAAAAGAAATTCCCTGTGTGTAACCAGCAGCGCCTGGAAAACCGCAGAGAGAAAGAGAGATTGACGTGCGTGTCGACACCCACGATCTTAATTGATTAGATCAAATACAATATGGTGTCAGTGATGAGGTTGGACATGAGGTCTTGGTACAAGGTGTCCTCTGTATTCGCTCCATCACAGCAGCAGTACCAAGAGACACTGTGGAAATCAGATGATGCCAAAAGAAAAAAAAAAAAGCTCAAATTAAATCAAAGCCCCAGATAGTAGAGAGAAGAGTATCTAACATGCAATTAACCAGACTTTGTTTTATGTGTGTAGGTTCCCACGTCAGGTCGAGCCACTTATTACGTGTCCTACAAGAGAGAGTCATTCATACAAATCAAACTGCCCAAATATTCCCTGCCCAAGGTAAGTGTCAGTTTTAAGGCAAGGGTTTTCACCTGCCACTCTGTTATCACTCTGTTATAACTGTATTTTTTCTAAGACTCATACACTATGTTTCCATCCTCTTGTCAGTCGAATTATCAGTAACACTTTAGATTAGGGAACACATATTCACCATTAACAAGGTGCTTATTAATATGCATATAAGTAGTAATTATTAAGCACGTATTAACACCTACATTCTACCTCTATTACACCATGAATTAAGATTTTTCCTGATATTAACTCCTAATTATCGCTTATTATTGTAAATTAATGCATTGTTGTTTCTGAATAATGATGTGAATAACCGGTGGGTTAATGGGGTCTTGTACAGGGGCAGTAGCACAAAAACAGTAATTTGTCCTTTATCACTCTCAATTAGTATAGCATTAATGTACAATGAGTAAGCCATAATTAGGAGTTAATGTCAGGAAAAATCTTAATTCATGGTGTAATAGAGGTTTGTTTGTTTGTTTTTTGCTTTGTTTGTTTGTCTTGTGTGTAATTTGTAATTTTTATTTATTTACTCTTTTTCAACAAATTATGTTAAGGAGTTGTATGTCATATTTTTTCTCTATTTTTCAATAAAAAAAAGAAAAAAATGGTGTAATAGAGGTAGAATAAGGCTATGCAGAATAAGGTGTTAATATGCTTAATAATTACTAATAAGGAGCTAGTAAGCTACTTATATGCATATTAATAAGCACCTAGTTAATGGTGAATATGTGTTCCCTAATCTGAAGTGTTACCGAATTATCTAACGATCGCTAAAAATATTAATGTGAATAATGTTTTCATCCAAGAGCTTTAAATGGAATAAAATCCATATATAATGATGTCACACTCTGCTCTACCATCATATTGCTGTATTCAATACATTTCTTGCATTTTAACGGGTTTCCATTCATTTCCACAATGAACTGCAAAACCAAATGTGCACAAGCCAAAAGTGTGACGGCCCACTGGAGTCGTTGCCTGGAAACCACTGAGCCATACGAATGCCAGCCATGTTAAGTTAGCTTTATAGCAAACATCCAACATTGACCAATGAATTGTAAATACTGCACAAGTTATAATAGTGCTGATTGTGCCAGCTAACTGAGACATACCAAGCTGTCATCAGAGGACAGCGGCATTAGGGCGGTATAGCTCACTGAGGTTGAGCAGGCACCCCTGGTTCGATTCCCCCGGCGGCCCTTTGCTGCATGTCGTTCCCCCTCTCTGTCTCCCCATTTCCTGTCTGTCTTTCCGACTGTCCTATCAATTGAAATGCAATGACATGTAAATAGTTAAGGCTAGGATGAAGGCTAGGCAGGTTCTTTGTTTACTCCCATCATGTCTTTGAAAAGCCAGAAACACATAGAGGAAATGATGTAAAACGTGATCACAATTCACATTTATCTGTCAAAGAAGTGTTTCCATCAGCATTTATCACATAAGCCTTTTATCGGTCAGGAAAAAATCCAATGAGATCGACAGAACTAATTTTTTCATATATTCATGAAATCAAACCGTATTTTCGTCCATTATTTCCATAAGGCATTTTTAATTTGATAAAATTGCACATTGAAAGGTGTGGATGAAAACATTGCTATAGCAATGCATTTTAATTTCAGTAATTAATTCAGTATCCCCATATCTTTGTGAGCATTTGGATTTTGTTGGTGTCACATTGGAAACATTAATTGGATTGGTAGAAAAAAAATGCATTACAATTTAGAAGTATACCTTTCCCGTAAAACTGGAGTACTCTTCTTAAAGACTTACTTTTCCAGACTTTAAGTGACGGTACAGTAGCATACTGACAGAAAGCTCCTGGGTGAGCTATCATATCTTATCAGCCATTTATATTCACACTACAGCATTGATCTCATGACCAGTGCCACAGTCAGCATGTTCTAATCCGTCACCTCTCCACCTCCAGTCATAACTCCTCTTAATCTGTCCCTGCTCTCTGATAGGATTTACACATCGTCAGCACTGATGAGAAGCAGGTGTTTGCAGCGGTGCAGGAGTGGAACCAGAACGACACCTACAACCTCTACCTGTCTGACACCAGAGGGATCTTCTTCACGCTGGCCATGGAAAATGTTAAGACCACTAGGGGCATTGGAGGGAACCAGATGCTAGACCTGTATGAGGTAAGCACCCTATGACAAGGTTTTCATTGACTAATGATGATGAATTGATGATTTTTATTGTCCATTGCTAATAATAATATAATAATATAAGTGACCCAACAATTACATTACTACAGATGAATTTTCCTCGAAGCCCTGCATGATATTCCTCTTTGAAACAAGGACTACTTCATTTTAAATGCCCACTGCTGATACAAATATAAATATTCCTGTCAATCAGCAGATGTTTACGTCATTCTGTCTAAAGGTTGCTGGCCTGTCAACCTGACTACCAGAATTCCAGTAGTTGATAACAATACCAGTGAATTTCCATGATTTTCCATATTCATTCACCACGATAAAATGCATAAAACAAACAAACTCATGGACTTCTAAATTCACTACTTAAAAAAAAAAAAAAAAACTGTTGAACATTAAACTTTTAAGTATTTAAGCTCCACTGAGCTTCAATAACTTCTCAAAATTTAAATGAAGTTAAAGCAGAAGTAAGTGATATTTTTGTGTTAATATAATGCTTAAATAGTTCTATCTTTCGACAGCAATCACTTACATAGAGTGTTTGGACCGAAACACGGGTCTGTCAGTCACTCTGCTCTGCTCTGAGCCGAGGAGAAAACTTTTCTCGTATCCTACAAGTTTTATCCAATGAGGAGAGAGAACGGCATGAAGGGCTGTGTGTGCAGCCAAGGGATGCGCGTGAATGTGGTGACTTAGGGACGAGGACCAATAGATCCATGACGAGGGCGGGGGCTGCTAACTCCATCGGCTGACAAGACGTTATGGTGCGTTCAAGGTAACCTGTAATTCCGACCTGTGAAGTGGTACCAGTTCGATCTGGTACGAGTTCACGGGTTGGAAGTTACGAGTGGCCGCTATAGTGACTTTCACAGGTAAAACAGGTCGGAAAAACACGAGTTACGGGTTGCCTGGAACGCTACAAAGTCGTAAGTCGTGACTTGAAGATGTAATTTACAGTTTCAAAACCCTGCCTGGAACGCAGCATTAGCCAAAACGACCGGATCGCTTACTTCTGCTTTAACAACATTGTTAAAATGGTAAATATGGCTCAGCACAAACAGGAGTCATGGAGTCATTGTTTGTATGCTTCAAGTCGTTCAACAGGAGAACTTTTGTTCTCATTAATTCACTTTAAGGCTGTTATCACACATACTGGTGAGAAAATCATATATTGTTTCATTTTTCGGCATGTACTGTACGGCCCACGTTCACACCATGGATCTAACAGATAACTCATATTCAGATAATAGATTCACACAAGTTTGTTTTCATGCTGCACCACTGGCAGAGCATCATGTTTCAATGATGACTGACTGGAAAAAGACGTGACTCAATCAAACTTGTGTCGTACAGCAGGCAGTTGGATCCAGCTGCATTCACGTTCAACTATAGCCACACCGAGACCCCCCCCCCTTCAGACTGTGTCTACTGCCTTTCACAAAATAAAACATCTGTTGCCCTTTACATACAGAAAACCATGACGATAGAATTTGTGCTTTTACTTTGAAATAGGAAGCTAACCTACCCTCGATGTAGCTAGCTTGAACCAAAATAAACCGTCTTTGCTTGAACCCTCCGTTTTGACCGATCTCGTCCCGTTAGCGGCATTTGACCGCTCAAGATGCCTTACTGGAGAGTTTTGTCAGCTCTGAGACGAAGATCGGCCCACCGGTTTCCATTTAGAGTTGCTGAAGAGTTTCTCTGATGACTTTAGGTGGAGGCAGGCTAACACTACCTGAGTCAATATCACTATAGAGTGCCTTTGGTGTCCTCATTAGAATCACTCAGTCATCATGAAAATATAGCAAAATAATGAAACTCTGAGGTCTTATTATAAATGGCCAAACATTTACTCACATATTGGTATAATTATAATTCACTTAAAATATGTTCCCTTTATTTTATACCGTTTTCTTGCATTGGATGTACGTGATTTTAGCATGTCCCACACAGTGCTCTGCTAACTACAGCGTGTGTAATAAGTGCTTAAATGATACTAAATTAAAACTTTTTTTACATGGTTTTATTGTCCACAACAGCCTATTTGAGAAAAACAGTAAGTTTGATCATGTATATTCTATTTTCATAATTATATTGAACATTTTGTGTGTGTCCCTGAAATCGCTGTCCACCCTGTCATTTTGGGGTAACTGCCCCTTTAAGAAACCCTATGATGTTTTCAGTGACATTACTACCATCATTTTGTCTTTCTTCAATGGAGCCTGACACAGTGGCTAGTTGCAAAGTAAGTATTTACACATATATTTCGTATTTGTTCTCGTATTATGTGTGCAGTTGGATGTTGTCAAGCTTAACATGTCCACTCTGTCATAGTGAAATATCAATTAATATAAATACCTTTCAAAAATTTGAAACATATTTGTTAAAAAGTACACAGTCAGCTTGCTAACTGAATCATGTTGCTAACTGAAGGTCCACCATGTGCTCATTTAATGCTAAAATTATCTTAAAATGTCCACCCTGTCATTGTCCACCCTGTCAGGACAGTACTGTAAACCTCCCATGACAGGGTGGACATGGTTCATGACAGGAAGGACATGTGCATAATTTTGGCCTTATGCTGATAATGTTACACACTACTATACATTTTATAACAGTACATGCTGTACTGTACATAGTAAGAGTGGACAATATGGACTTTTTTGGTGATATTATTACAAATTGTGTTTCAGGCAACGACGTCAAGGGGAAAGCATTCGAAGGAGTTCGAAGAGGAAACTGAAAAAACAGCTTGCAAAAGAGAAAACTAAAACTGAGAAATATAAGAAGATTCAATTGTTCAACTGGTTTCCCCCTATATGGGAAAAAGACCTCTGACATTTTTTTTAACACAATTTATTTTAGATTTATTGCATTTATGAGTGTCCACCCTGTCATGCCCAATGTCCACCCTGTCATTGTCCACCCCGTCATTTTCATGTTTTATTAAAATAAACAAATTATTTTCACAAGTTATTGAAACCTTTTGTGTGATTCTGTTATAAACAAAAGAGGGCCAAATAGAATTGTTTGAAAGTTTGACCAGATATCTTTGTTGTTAGATTTTATTTAGAAAAGAAAGTGCAATTCTCGCAGATTTTATAGAGAAACAAAGAGTTTGCCATAATTTCATTAATATCCAAATACTTTTCCCATTAACTAAAATATAGTGTTGAGAAAGGGACTAAAAAGCTTTCTAAAAATGTATATTTTATAATCACTATGTAATTACAATGTATTTATTCTACTTTGAATGTGTCCATGACAGGGTGGACATATTTCGCTGTTTGCATATACTTTGTTTGCTTTCAGTTAATTTCTAAAAAGTGTGGGAGCTTGACCATCATGCATTTCTAATAGCATAACATCTACTTAATACAATAAATATGAAGTTACATGGAAAATCTCAGCTTTTTTTTTTGGAAATGGGGAAGTCTCAAAGGCACCTTATAGTGATATTGACTCACCTATACACTTCCAGCGTTTGAGCTAAGCCAATTAGCAGTGCGCCAGCTCTGCCCGTATCTCCCTTATTACTGCACGCACAGTCGAAAGGATGGTGTCTATCTGCTTGTCATGGACTCGGGAGTGAGGCAAGACACACACAAAAAAAATGTTGAAGTATCCCTTTAAAACTAAAATGCAGTAGAGTGGAACACAGTCTAAAATGTTCTGTATAGCTGAAGGGAACAACAGAGTGTGGTGATAATTCTCTGTGGATTTGACACTACGAGTGACTGCTTTCAAATAATAATGTGATTTACAGTTAACATAAATATAGTGATGACCTTGGTAGCTTACTGGCTAGCAATCGCATGTGTTTGCATTTGCATTCAGCAGGAAAGTAGAATTCCCTCCTCCTCCACTCCCTGGTGAAGCCAGTTTATCACGCCTGTACTGGCAGGTGTGACTGAGAGAGTGAGGGGAGGGAGATACTGGCCAGCAGCAGTGGCAGTGGTGCGGTAATTAACAATGCCATTACTTCTCATGCACAGTATGTGGTGTTTGTGTGCAGCGCCCATTACCATGCAACAGTAGCTAAGGCATTTCCACACACAGCACGAGATGATAAGTCGTTTTAATTGTATTTGTCACACAGTCACAGCTCTGTTCTTGATCTGAACCTAAACAAGAGCTGGATGATACACTGCGTCTCTGATAGATCAGACCCAATACACATCAAAAGATGCTGTGGGACTCATCCCATTTATTGCTGTTAGAGCCGAACAAACTGCACTTCACAGACCTAATGTTCCAAAGAGAAGGCACGGCTCTGGTCATACCAGAGGGAGGATCAGCAAAATATGTCAGAGATGTTTTGTTCCTCAACTTAGAAGTCATGTTGCTTTCCAGACTGTCTTTGTTCTCTCTGCTCTCCCCTCCTAAGATTAACAATGCTTCTTTCACACAGAAAAAAATGGACAATCTTCTAAATTAGAAAAATTATTTTTATTTCCAATCCAATTGGATAAAGCCAATTTTATAATCATGAGCCTTTTGTTGTGCAAACTAATTTTCTACTGACATCAGGGCTCTGCATCATCCACAAAACTTCACTTCACTTTGAGATGTTGTTTAGCAGGTGGCTTTTTCACAATTACTTCTGATTGTTTTGGATTTATAGTATTACAACTTTTTGATCTCTTCTTGCCTCACTATGAACAGCTCTGAATAGAGATATGAAGTGGTTTGTTTTTAGTGGAGACTATTGTTGAGACTCTTCTATTCTTGGATGTTATCCCAGACACTTGAGTGAAGATGAAACCAATGTTGCAGGCAAGAATTGATAAATCAACTGATAATGGCCATAATCAATAAGTGTTGCTTTATTGTAAATGTACAGGGATTTGTTTTGGCATGAAATAAAATGCAGTGGTTGCATTTTATCTTTTTCCTTATATGTGGACATGTGGGTCATGCACAGACGTTCCGCTTGCAGTAAATGCTGACCAGTCAAATCAGGCTCCTTGCTGTATGTTTTATTTAAGAATTCCCCATTGTATCTTAACAACACTAAATCAACAGAGCCCATTATACAGTATCAGCAAATACAGATGTTTTCTTCAATGGGGGGAGGATGTTAAGAGGTTCAAATGCAGGCTGTGTGCCAAAAGAAGAAAGCTCTTTCCTAGATGCTACATAAATAGTTAAAAACATGGAAAATCTGAACTGGAAGCATCTAAGCTTACCTCCACCATGAGAAATTCTGGACCAGGCCTTGAACTCCCCCCACCCCCTGCTTGCTCCAGGTTGTCAGGTGAAGCAGCCTAGGTCAAGGTCTCATATATGTTTTAAGTTTCTGTTACACCTTAAACACTATTTTGTATTTATTTATATATATTTATTTTCATGAATAATAAAGACACAGCAACAGTCACAACAATTACAAAATCTACAACAACAAATGACATTTGTTCAGTTAAATGACTCTCGGTAAGTATGTCAACAGGTAGACAGGTGGGTGTGGATGACTACTGTAAAGGGAAAAGATGCGACAGGCAAGGAGAAGCTTATACAGGCAAGGAACTGTGTGTTTTACATCAAGAAAGGATCTAACAGTGTCCCAGAGCTCGCTGGTATCCTTGTCTCAGTCCCTAAAGATGGAGGTGGCCGTTTCCACACTTAAAGACAGAGGACTGGTTAAGATTTTGGTGAATCATTTTAATGTTGTGCTGTGAAGAGTGATCATCTATAGAATAGAAGAGAGATCTACGTATGTTTGCATCATTCAATTTGTCAGCAAGACAGGACAGCATTGGTGATGTGAGTGGTGCACAGAGGGAAATGTATGCTAGTGGGCATGAGTGATTCTCCTTGTTTGCAAGCAGGTATATGTGTGTGTGTATGAGTGTGTGTGTTTGCACATCTCTATATGTTGAGAAGGTGGAGGCAATAAATAATTACTGCAGCGACTGACAGGTCAGGTTGGACCCTCGTTAGTGGCATCCATCCTGAGCACCATGTTTCTATGACAATGTCAAATGTGCTGCCTATTAGTGCCACTTATACAGACATGCCCCTTCAGGGAGGGACACATATCCAACTGCAGCCGCTCACTATGGTAACCATTTGGAGAGACTGTCCTTTCCATTGCATGTCACGCTTTGGTTTCGACTGAAGGACGGGTCTAATCCCTGAGAGACAACTTGCAGGGAAGGTTTTGGAAGAGTGTGTGTCTTTATAAGTGTGTGTGTGTGTGTGTCATGGCACCATATGGACTTGGACTATCACAGTGGCTGCACTGAGTCATTTTGCATGTGTTTATCTGTCTGTTATCGCCACCATCATAGATTCACAATCATGCAAAATGCATTCATAAAACCTAACAAGCTTGTAGATGACTCTGAAGGTCTCATATTCTACATGTTTTGTGTGTTTTATTTGAAGAGTTGATTTATTAGAAGGTGTATCTGTGGTTTTATCAGCCCAGAACCATCTGGGTGTAGTTTTACATCTCCTCTCTCTCTGGAGCTCCAGTAACAACAGGTCAGTGAGCCAATCAGACTCTGAGCCCATGATGGAATAAAACTGTTGCAGATGGTTATAGTTACAACTTTTTCATTAAAACAATACATTTTACAAAAAATAATAGATCCACAGAACGTCTAGAAGGGTGCAGAATTAAAGTATTAATTTTACTGAAAAAAAAGTATAGTGTAGAAATTATTGTTATATTATGTTGACGGGTCCGAAATATGTAAATATTTACATTGGCAATGTGGACAGGAAATAATCTCTGCACCAACAGCATTAGTATGTTAAAGCAGAAGTAAGCGATATTTTTAGTTAATATAAGTCTTAAATAGTTATATCTTCCGACGGGAATCACTTACATAGAGTGTTTGGACCGGAACACGTGTCTCTCAGTCCCTCTGCTCTGCTCTGAGCCGAGGAGAAAACTTTTCTTGTATCCTACAACCTTTATCCAATGAGGAGAGAGAACAGCATGAAGGGCTGTGTGTGCAGCCAAGGGATGCGTGTGAATGTGGTGACGTAGGGACGAGGACCAATAGATCCATGACGAGGGCGGGGGCTGCTAACTCCATCGGCTGACAAGAAGTTATGGTGCGTTCAAGGCAGCCCGTAACTCGTGTTTTTCCGACCTGTGAAGTCGTACCAGTTCGATCTGGTATGAGTTCACGGGTTGGAAAAACACGAGTGGCCGTTATAGTGACTTTCACAGGCAACAGGTCGGAAAGACACGAGTTACGGGTTGCCTGGAACGCTACAAAGTCGTAAGTCGTGACTTGAAGCCGTAACTTACGGTTTCAAAAGCCTGCCTGGAATGCAGCATTAGCCAAAACGACCGGATCGCTTACTTCTGCTTTAATGTCACGTGACTCAGAGCTCAGAGGGAGCCAGATCGTGCTGTCATTAGCATTAGCACAAAGCTAACTAACAGTCAGCTGGTACTGTCAACACTGGAGCTGCTGCTCGTTAAATACTGTTAGCTTAGCTTTAGCTACTAGCCGCTCCCTATAGACGGGTTTCTGTGCAACGTCATCGCAGATGTGCGCGCTCAGCCAGGGGGCAGTAAGCGGGACATTTTTAGGCTACAAGCGGAGTCAAGCAGCAAACGAAAAGGACAGGGAGTTGTTGTGCTGTTAACTGCACAAGCCGGCAAAAGGATGGAAGAAATTGTATAATATCTCGAGGGCTCACTGGGCTTCTCTTTGAGATAATAGCAACTATCGGGCCATATGATAGCTGGCCATTTGGACATATCTGAAATCCATTAGTCACTGGGAATGTTATAGCTATGGGTCTGGTAAAAACCAAACTTATCAACCAGCACATCCAGCGTTTCCAACGAGTCTGTGGCGGCCGCGACTCTCTCTCTTGCGCTGGTGCACACACAGGCACTTACACACACGGACGGTAACATGCTAATGCTAGCTAATGTGCTCAAATTGCTGGTATCCGAGTAGTGAAATGGCACTCGCATACCGCCCAAGCCCAGCGAGTACTCGGATCGGCTGCAGCACTACAAACAATACGGCATCTACATTGATATCAGTTCACTCCGAAGCAGTCTTTTTCTCCCTGGTTGCGCGCGCACCAAGAAACCTGTCTATAGGCGTACCTGGCAACCAGTGCAATTGAAGGTTGGAGCGAGAGCGGGCGAGTGTGAGTGCAGCACATAGACTGTAAAAAGTATGGACGTAGCATCCGTGACGTCACCCATTGGTTTTGGGGAGTCGTTTTTGTGACTCAAATATGGCGGCCTGAACAGTGCCACGTTGGATTGGCCGGCCGAGAACCCGCCCACTGGCCTCGAAGCAGCTGTCTCCGGACCGCTCCCGACCTGTCACTCAACGTTTCCGCGCCCTAATTGGCCAGAGTTTTAACCTAATAACAGTAAAACGGTAGAGTTAAAAAAAAATTCACCCCCCTCAGAGTGTGTGCGGGGGTAGAAACTATCGATTGAGACCAAAAAACCTGCTGACACCAGGCTTTGATCATGTTTATTGAGGATGTAAAATTGGCGATTTTAACATGGGGGTCTATAGAGAATGCTCCCTTCTGACACCAGCCCCCGGTGGCAGCCGAGAGGATTGCAGTTTTTGAACGCGGAAGTGAGCTTCACTTCTCAGACTGACAACTGCCCCCTTGGTGCAACACCTATTGGCCGGGATGAATTAAAGTTGTAGCTAACACCTTTAAGGTGGAAACTCAAATCCCTCACGGTTGGATGGTGGGGGGGCTTCAGGCATGGCTGAGAGCAGTGACTGCTCTGATTGTTGTTTTTCAGAATGCACTCCTGGAGACATCTTCAACTGCTGGAGCAGGGACTGACTGCTACAGAGGTAGTTTGAATGGCAGGTGGTTGTTATGCCTCTCATTCTGTGGACAGATGTTGTCAGTATGATGGTATCATCACAAACGTACAATCAAGAAACTGAAAGGTGTGGTCCAACCCACAATTACTGACTTCTCATGTCAGAGCTGAAGATGTTATCTAGTTGCAAAATAGCAGTGAAGACAGTATAAGAGTAGGTAAGCGGCTCTGCCAGACCGTCACACACAGACAGGATGAACACACACTGTTGCCTCAATACTCAGAATGCCCCTCCTGATGAGAGCGCTGGGTGTGCTGTCTCATCCGCTGATGAGGACTCAGCTGTGATGGGAGCATGAGTTGCATATAGAATGCTAATACAAACATACTGATGGAATTCAATCTGTTATGTGTCCATCAGGTGGCAGGAATTAAAGGCATGTTAATTGCTAACAAGAGGGAAGACAACCAAGTGAAGACCTACATCACCTACAACAAGGGCCGCGACTGGAGGCTCCTCCCGGCCCCCGCTACTGACCTGGATGGAAACGACATCCACTGCATATTGGTAAGATACACAACCTAACATGTTTACATTTCTATATAGTGTAAACATGTGTGAAGACAAATGTGTGTGTAACTTTCAGAACTAGTTATTGTTGTGAAATTAATTGCAGCAAGTGATTAATGAAGCTACAGAGAAAGGGACTGTTCTCCCGCTGTGACAGTGTTCTGACACAATGAGATAAATTAGACTTAATAATTATGCACAAGAGGTTGTTATGGGATTACAATAATGACTACAGTGGAAACTCTTTTGTGTACATATGCACAGATTAACTCATTAACAACTGTAAATCTTGTGAGTTTTCTAAGTGATATGAGTGCTACTTGACCACTGACCACAGTGCTGGTGGCTGATGGCTTTAGTGGGCGACTTCTCCACTAATTGAAGCATTGATGGAACCTCTTCCACACTCACACTGGTGTACGCATTCACAGCTGTACGCTGCCCGCTACAACCTGCTGGCCAACGAGCAACGTTACAGAATTAATAGTAATAGTAATAGTCAGGGATGAAGGGCCACGTTCAAGAGTCCGTCGTTGGTGTTGATAAGGACTGCTCTTTAATTTCCCCATCTGAAGTTATCTCTGCAGGCCTGTCACCTCTTTATCTGTAATCTAGGGCTGCCCCCGACCAAAGATTTTCTTGGTCGACCAGTAGTCGTCATTTATGGCGATTACTGTAGTTAGCACCCGCTAATTGTTGAAAACAGCGCTGATACGTACTTTTACGTCAGAGTCTCCAAACCATAAACGCCTGTAACAACATGATCAGTAAAAGTCTGTTTTGAAAGAAAAAAAAAAAGAGAGAGACCTGCTGTGCCTTGTAAAAAAAACAAAAAAACTGACAGCCAGTGAGTGTTACGACTTCCTGTATCTGGCCCTTCAAATTAAAAGCCCTATAGCCTTTCATATCCAATTCAGTCATATTTATTTTGACTTAATTTTGATAAGACACGGCTCCAAATGTTTTTGTTTTTTTTCCTACGACCAATCGACCAATTAAATGTTGGTCGGCTAATGATTTTTTGATCGACCAGTGCTTGGTCGACTATTTGAGGGCAGCCCTGTAATCGTTAGGTTCTTTGGAAACAAAACAGAATCTGCTTTGGAAAGAAAATACATACAAAATAAAATTACATTTGTGACCACTGACTTTTTTTTGCCAAGCATATGCACTAACTAGAGAGATTTTTTTTTAGCAGCAAATTGTAACATGTCTTTTTTTTTAATGACATGCTTGGAGGAAATGCAATGGGACACAGCAGATCCCCGTTCACTGCATGTGTTGATGGCACCTCCCTCCTCATTAGACAGCCTCCCTGCAACTAAAGCTAACAGGCCAACTGTTGTGAGGAATCATGTCTGAGACATTAGGAGGACTCCGTGCTGTTTGAAGAGGTGATTTTGGGGCCGTGCGCTGTGGCTTACAGGTTCCCTGTGATTGTGCATTCATGTGACATTTTAATTACTGCTGTAGATTCCTTTTTGTTTACCTTGTTCAGTCCCACCGCCCTTGATGTCCCTACACCAGTGACACACTGTCTGCTGCAAAGATAAAAGCAGACACTTTTTTCTGCTTTGTGAACAGATGCAAGGATGCAAATTCCTCTGGTCTATGTATTAATGACAGTCAAAATACAGTTAGCACAACATATGAAGATGCAATTAGCTCCCTTTGTAAGACCAATTAATGATTTTGTTTTATTTATTTTTTTGTTCAACAATTTTATTCTGACCCTATCATTTCAAGTGGAACATCCACACTCACTTTACACTAGGGATGTCAACATTACTTGTTTTCACAATTAATCGCAGTATTAAACACCACAAGCAGAAGTAAGCGGAATATTTGTGTTAATATAAGTCTTAAATAGTTATATCTTGGGGTGGGGACTGCTAACTCCATCGGCTGACAAGAAGTTAGCCAAAACGACCGGATCGCTTACTTCTGCTTTAATTGATCATAAAGATTCCTAAATACCGTCACTTTCCGAAAAAGATGATGTTTGGAACCATATCGGCAGATGTGCACCAAAGTAAAGGAAAATGCACAGATACTGGTCCATTTATCTAAGGTAACACTGAATTGGTAGGAGTGTTTCATTTGTATTGTAAAAAAAATGATTAAAATAAACTTCAATATTTGATATAGAGGACAAATAATGACATAAATATTTCAAACACTTCCCCCGGGGGATTAATAACTGGTCCTATATTAAGAGATTAGTAATGTAATTATATTTTGACTATATTTAATTTTACACATTCATAGGGTTGTGAAATTTATTGATGCATAATAATTGTGATAATCGTAATACCGTGATTGTTTCTCTGACAATAATCATACCAAGAAAATCTATAATCGTGACATCCCTACTTTACACTGATGTTAACTGTCAATTTGAAAAGTTGATGCACAATCAAAATTAAACTAATATTCATATGGTGGCAACAGGTCAAACAAGACAGTCCACACTTTGCTCCCCCCGGTTCCGTACAATATAATCCAATAGGTGATAGGTATATCAATAATATTATGACAGCATGCTAATACAAAAGAGAACCGAAATGAGACGTCTCCAGAGGATTTTCAAGTCACAAGCTGTACAACAAAGTGCAGCTCTTGTCACCTACAGTAGCAGCCTTGACAACAGAGCCTTCCAAATGGGACAACCTAGTTGTGGCACCGTGATGCAGCCTCTAATGGATGCACTCCCTCAGTTTGGACACTGCTAATTTAATTTATCCAACACTCAGACAAGAGAGTGTAGAAAAAATGGACAATCTTCAGCTCAGTTGTTTTATTCTTCTTTTCCAGCCTCTCTGCTCACTTCATCTCCAGCTGCAAATGTCAGAGAACCCTTACTTGTCAGGAACAATCACCACCAAGAACTCGGCACCAGGGATCATTGTTGCTACAGGTGAGACAACAGACCAGTAGCTGTGTGGATTGGAACAATGCCACAGAGCATTGGTTGATACTTACCACAGCAATTTGTATCAAACCATTTTTATATAATAAAATATGCATTGTCTCCTGTAAATCCTGAAAATGTTTAGTACGAAACACTTTAATCTGATTCTCCCAGTCAGTTAATAGATCTCATCTGTGTCAAAGACTCTTTAAGCTGCTCGCCACAGGATCTCCTCTACCTCTACAGCAAACATGTGGATGACTAGCCCACCTATTGTGATGACAAGCAGCTCAAACAATTCCTGCGTGCGCGCAAAGGCGTCAATTTGTGTCATGCTGTGTTTTCGTGTCTGCAAGAGCTGAAGTGAAGAGGAGAGACAAAGTTAGGCAAGAGAGACATAAAAGCTGCAGTGGCCATGTCAGCAGAAAAAAAAAAGTCTGATTTGGCTTTTGTGTGTGTGTGTGTGTGTGTGTTTGTCTTTGGATCTGTCTGTTTTGTCTTTAGAGTGTGAGAATGCTGAATAAACATACATCTCCACTGCCATGCTCGCAGTGTGTCTTTGTGTGTGTGTGTGTGTGTGTGTGTGTGTGTGTTTGTGTGTGTGTGTGTGTGTGTGTGTGTGTGTGTGTGTGTGTGTGTGTGTGTGTGTGTGTGTGTGTGTGTGTGTGTGTGTGTGTGTGTGTGTGTGTGTGTGTGTGTGTAGTGTAGTGCTGGCCAAGGCTTTACTTTGGCACAGCCACTCACTTTGCCCACTGCGCCTTTTAAGACGTCAGGTGGTGCAGAGATCATCTCAGCAACATGACAAACACCATCCAGATCAAACACATGCCTATTGACTGAGCTGCGGCCAAGACGGTGGAGCAGATCGGCAGAGGAAGCATTGTTTTGCAACACAGAAACCTGCCAGAGCGAAGGAGACACCCCCCCCTACCCTCCTCCACATTATGTCGACTGAATAATGCAGGGATGCATAGGAATTAAAGGGATAGTTCACCCAAAATTGAAATTTCACTCATTATCTACTCACCCTCATGTGGACTAAGGGCTGGGAGAAGTTTCAGAGTCCTCCGTGGCTTCTCTGAGTTACAGGGGGTCTCGGCGTAGCAGTGCATGTCCATATAACGGTTGCAAATGGATACCAACTGTCTTTGTAACAAAAAGACACACCAAAAAACATCCAAATACCTCCATGCTGCTCGTATGTAATGTCTGTCTTGTATTGCAGCCCCGGAATGCGAAATTGTCCCAAAATTTTTTTAATAAGTCTATTTTTCAAGCTTGTTTGTAGCGGAAGCTCCTCTTCCCGGTTTGTCAAATTTGGACGAACCAGGGTCTGTCCTCTTCCCAGTTCGTCCAAATTTGACGAACCAGGAAGAGGAGCTTCAAGAAGCTTCCGCTACAAAACAAGCTTGAAATATAGACTTATTTAATTTTTTTCGGAACAATTTCGCATTTCAGGGCTTCAATACAAGACGGACATTACATACGAGCAGCATGGAGGTATTTGGATGTTTTTTGGTGTGTCTTTTTGTTACGAAGACAGTTGGTATCCATTTGTAACCGTTATATGGACATGCACTGCTACGCCGAGACCCCCTGTAACTCAGAGAAGCCACGGAGGACTCTGAAACTTCTCCCAGCCCTTAGTCCACATGAGGGTGAGTAGATAATGAGTGAAATTTCAATTTTGGGTGAACTATCCCTTTAACCCGGTGTCTTCTTTGTATTATTCACATGCGTTTGGAGACATCACGCCAGTCTGGGAATCCAGCCAATAAATGAAATCACTGTTGTGGTGTGATTAGCAGTATGTATTCTACACATATGGCAATGTATCTGTGTGATCTGATTGTGTTGTGTTTTTTGTGACTGCAGGAAATATTGGAGCAGAGCTGTCCTACAACAATGTTGGCATGTTCATCTCATCTGATGCTGGCAACAGCTGGAGACAGGTGAGCTTCACACCAACACTCACATTCAGATCAAGCCAACTGACAGGCTCCAACAACAGTGTGAAATGTTATACACATAAAAAGTTACTGGATTTTCCAAATTTGTATCCACAATATGTCTTGTAATACAACCCTCCCACCTCCTTAGTTTCAAGCGAGGCCCAGGCCTTTTTTATGTGACATTTTTGGCGCATCACAGTAAAAGATAAAATTTAATAATGAATGAGTTTTGTTAAGTTTCCGGTCCTGCTATTCCACATCCTGGCTCACTGTCACTGAAAGAGAATAGAGCCATTGTTGAAGTTAGGAGAACACCTGTGACATATCTGTGGTGACAGCAGCAGATTCACAAATTCATTGTAATCTTTTGGAAGTGAATAAAAGCAGGTTTCAGCTGGTTTTGTACATTGTGCAAAATGTTCTGTATCTTTTTCTAGCATATTCAGCTCTTGTAAGCTACCTTACCTTAAAACAATAATTTTTTTTATTTTAATATGAAATTCTCACTGTGCACTGACACCAAAAGCTTCATGATCGTCATAAGCATCCGGCAGCAGTTTATTTTCAATGAACGTTTGCGATGAAACTAAGATGTCTGGTGCATCGGCTGCAGCAGCGAGCGGCGCGACGCGACGCCGGCGACCAGAGCCTCAGTTTGAAGTTGAGAGAAGCTCAACTTTATGCAAAGGAGCAGCGAAGCGGCAGCCGGTTGCAGAGTGGGATTCTCACAGCAGGAGAAATTGAGCGAGAGGAAGAAGATGGAGGAAAAAGTAATTAATGAGATCTCCGGTTTCCCAGAGCTACATGATGTGTCATCCATTGAGACAACAAGAAAAA
The DNA here is from genome assembly GCF_905171665.1 of Trachurus trachurus. Taxonomy (NCBI): domain Eukaryota; kingdom Metazoa; phylum Chordata; class Actinopteri; order Carangiformes; family Carangidae; genus Trachurus; species Trachurus trachurus. The sequence continues at coordinate 1,132,683 of NC_139891.1, read as the reverse complement.
GACAGCTTGGATTCCCCGCCCCTTTGGCCGCCTTCTGCAGGCGCCGGCTAGAGCTGCCATGAAGTTTCTGGTGCACAGTTATAGATTTTTGCTTCATTGACATTTTTAAAGGGATATTTCAACATTTTGGAAAATTGGCCTATTGCCATAATCCCTATAGTTTTAGGAGTAGGTTTGGTAACTTTAATTGTCGGTGCAAGCTGTTTTTCGATCAGCGGGGCAGAGATGCGAGCTGCACGGTATTTCCACGTTTCCCTCATCATACTATATACACAATCCAACAACTCTAAAACACTTTGGTGGACAAGTTGTGACCTTCACATTCACCACACTATGAAATAATAACGTATAATCAACGTATAATTATGTAACATTACGACTCACGAAGCAAATACTCTGAACTACTTGCTTTTGAAATCACTCCGCCTAGCAGCCATGTCTGGAATGTAGTTCCGGCTATGCATTTACCTCTAAAACAACTCCATCTTGTAACGTTCTGTTATTATCTCATAGCGTGGTGAATGTGCAGGTCACAATTTGTCCACAAGAGTGCTTTGGAGTTGTTGGATTGTGTATTTGATGAGTTTGATGAGGGAAGCATAGAAATACCATGAGCCTCTGTAGAGTTAGCTGAGCAGCTTGCGTCTCTGCCCCGCCGATCTAAAAACAGCTTGCACCGACAATTAAAGGTAACGAACCTACTCCTAAAACTATATGGGATTATGGCAACGGGTGGATTTGCCAAAATGTCGAAATATCCCTTTAAACAATACATTTTATATAAGACTTATAAGATGTGGGTTTACCAACACCTGCTTATCTCAGGATTTTTTGTCTTCCTGTGAAAACTTTGCCACTGTAATCTTTTACAGTCCCTGTTATCCATACCATAATGATGAATTTCTGCATGTGTCTCCTCAGATATTTGAAGAGGAGCACAACGTGTGGTTCCTGGATAAAGGAGGGGCCCTGGTTGCCGTGAAACAGCCGTCTGTGCCAACCAGACACTTGTGGTATGTCCATTTGGAGAAGTTTTCTCAGTCTTAAATTTCCTCTCCAATTTCCTACAGCTGTCCAAAGTAAATTCAGCACTCCTGCCCCCCCCCCCCCCCCCCCCCCCCCCCGCCCCTAAAAAAAAAAAGGAAAAGGATTTTTTTTTTAAAAAGGAAATCAGCAGGTACTGTGTTTGTGACACTTGATCCATTTAGCGATGCACTTTGACTGTGGCTCTTGAAAAAAAAAGTCACAGGCACTATAATTTGAGAGATTTTTTTTTCCTAGCCACTTATCATTAACAAGCAGCAGTCTGAGCCCCCCCTTTTAGTGTTTTCATTAACATGTTTCTTCCCTCTTGCCAAATCGTGTGCCTACGCTTTGCCTCAGTGCAGGCTAATCCAAGTGAGACCAGATCTGTTCTCCAGTCGCTTTTGCAACAATTTTGAAATTAGTTTTAGAGCCAGTGGAGTGTAACCTGCTGGCTTTTTGTCTCCCAACCAATTTAAGAGTGATGGTAGAGGAAGAGAAAAAAAAAACTGACAGATAGAAAGAAGCCTGTGTATCACCATAGCCACTGTAGTACAGCAACTCTGAAACAGTATTGCTTTCTCAGCCACTGTTAACTTAAACACTTCCCCAGCCTGAATTTCATAATAGGTTCATGTCAAAGCATTTCCTGTTGGAAATGCTTTTAGCTAAATGAAGACAGTGGAGGGAAGGGGGGGGCGGGGGGTTGGAGGCAGCATGGGGGAATTTTCTTTCTTCTGAGCGCAGGCCTCAGCAGTGTTTCAACCCATGTCACACTCAGGTACTCCTGGTTGTTCTCACATCAGCACCGATGTTGATAAGCTGTCAGAATAAATAGAGCCGAGGCCTAGATGATGAAAGCTGTCCAATTTTTTTTGCTGTCTCCTTCTCCCTCTGCAGTTTTGTAGTCGAACATGAAACAGTTTCTGTCCTGGGCTTGTTTTTTTTTCACCCTGGCATAGACTTTACTTACTTACGACCTGTGACGCTGCTTTTTTTTCTCCAAAACATCGACTGTCTTCAGGTGCTCTGAACGCAGTTTTGTCCCTCTCCTGCTTTGATAACCAGACAGTCTTTTTAAATACCCCTTTTAATGCTCAGACTTTTGATATTTACCCAAAGCTACAGTAGCTAATTGCACAGAGACTCAGAGACCCGTCTGTTGAGACAAGCCAGTCATTCTGATCTCCACCTAAATCCTCCCCCGTGACCATGGCTCTAACACAGAGTGTCTGTTTCAGTGCCACTGCTATTGCCGAGTTTGTGATGAGAATACATTGTGACATACATGCACAGGGTCAGCTTTGATGAGGGGAGGCAGTGGAACCAACACAGCTTCTCCTCTGTGCCGCTGTTCGTGGACGGAGTCTTGGTGGAGGCCGGGGCCGAGAATCAAATCATGACGTGAGTCCTGACAAATCCACAAAGAGATGAATGACATGTTAGAGGGTGTTGGTTTTTGTCCTTGTCGGGGTGTGGAGGGTGAACAGGATTTTTGTCACTTTGTTCAGTCCCCTGAGTTCTTCTTTTCTTTTTCTGTTTGATGGATAAAGGACTCTTAGTAGACATCTATTCAAAGCTTTGTGGTGTTTTGTCTTTATTATGCCACATTTCTGGGAGGCAGGTAATGGGTCATGTAAGCTCTTAGTCAGATATTACATCACAGGAAAGTCACTGTGTTTTTTTGTGTGTGTTTTTTTTAAATCTTAAAGCCCTTGCAAATGTGGCTTTAAATCCTCAATAGGTCTTTATACTGTATGATTAAATAGCCATGGCTGGAAGAGCAAGAGGTTTAACACTCAAATAATCTGCTAGTTGCCTTCATCAGGATTGTGTGGGTGTCACTGGCCCAGATTTTATTATCAAAAACACTCTCCAACTGCTACCACCACCGCCTTCCAATCAGCAAGAAAATAAAAGCAGCTAAAACAGTGGAACGTGTGTACATCATTACAGTAAATTTAGAATTATAATTCTAGTTTATCTCATTTCTCATTCTTGGAGAGGAGCTGAGATGTCAGAACAATGGGATCCCAAAATAGAAAAAAAACATTAAATAATTATAATAATGAATAGGGATGTGACGATACACTCATCTCACAAGAACGAGACGAGACGAGATTTTAAGAAAACTACAATGACAAAATATATGACTGGACCAACAGACTTTTATTTAACAGAGTTGCACATGCATTTGGAAATGTTGTATTATAACTCTTTACATGCATGATGTAAGCATGAGCTTTTAATAAACTTCTTCTTCCACAAATTGAAATTAAAACAAAAATGTATAAAAGTTAAAATAAAATAAATTAAATTAAATATTCCTTTCTTTTTTTCAAGTGCAAACAATATTATGTGCAGTGTTTCCTCTTTTTTAACTAGTGGCAGCGACACACCCCAGTGCCATTTCACTATTCGGACCCGAACTATGAAGAACTCAGCTGTGACTGAAAAGCACCTAAACCGAGTTGAGTAGAGTTATAACTGTGTAGTGGAAAGGGGTGCAAAGTAGCCTAATGGTAACTGGTAGTGGAAACCCTGTTTTACATCGTTTTAAAGGGACAATGAGGAGTTTTGGAAAAGCGAAGCGTTTTCACACTACATTTATGAGCCTCCGCGCACCGTGAAATTCTTCGACCGGCGCAAGACAGACTCATGTTTTCATTCATCAAGAATTAAAGTCAGAGGTTGGAAGACGATCACATACCGTCGTAGTTCCCACCATAAACGGTGATTCAGCTGCGTTATTCTCATGACTCGCCACGAAACCGCGAAACCGAAAGTAAGGAAACGCTGGTCGGCTCGACCAGCATCTCCGCCACCACTAATAATAACAAAATAACGATAGAGACAAAACGATATATTTATCGAAAATGGGCCCATTAACAAGTGTGGGTAACGTAGATTCATCCACATTAATATGAGACTTTTTTTATTGTCGCGGAATTTTTCGTTCTGCCGATGGAGAAAATCCTTGTTGTCCCTTTAACATAAAAAAAAAATAAAAAAAATCTTGCAAGACAGATTTTTAACGCGGCGAGAAATATCGTCAAGTTTAATCTCGCGAGATCTTGTGGCACGAGATCTCGTCACACCCCTAATAATGAAGAATCAGACAAAGAAACAAATTGGATTGTACAAAATAAAGGTGGTTTAGTTACTAGGTCTCAGCGGTTCATTAGAACAGCATGTTGTTATTAGAAATAGAAAAGCTGGTTGCAACAATCCACAATATACTCTATACTCTGTGAGGTCAGTAAATGCATCATTTCATATTTGTCTCTGTAGCTTTTTTGGACACTTCAGCCACCGCTCTGAATGGCAGCTGATCAAGATAGACTACAAGTCCATCTTCAGCAGGAAGTGCACAGAGGAGGACTATCAAACCTGGCACCTCCACAACCAGGTAAACACTGATGTGGTTATATGAAAGTGATTGTGTTTAAATAACTGCATGCCTTTAAAAAGCCATATCACTGAATAATGGTACACATTGTAACCACAGGGTGAGCCATGTGTGATGGGACAAAAGCAGATTTACATGAAGCGCAGGCCTGGAACCTACTGCATGTTGGGAAAAGATTACTCCAGAATCCTCTCAGCTGAGTCCTGTATTTGCCGAGCTCATGATTTTGAATGGTAAGTTAGAGTTTGTCTTTTTGTGCAATGGCTTCTTTCTTCATTATTGTCAAGGGGGATTATTTTTCTCTCTATTGTCTGCAAAAGAACTTCATTAACACCAATGTTTGTTCTATAACACCGCCACACATGTACAAGCACTGCTTTCAGAGGATGTGTGTGCTTTACTGCGTTAATACTTGGATTATTTTGCACTGAGCGGATGTATATTTGTAACAATATAAAGGCTATGCCCAATTAAAAGCCAAAACATTTGAAATAAATATTGCTCTGAAGTCTTTAAATCAGCTTCCCCTCAGTAGCCACTTATTTCTGTAGAGTGAATCCATCCAGCCACCATTAAACCTCCTCTTCAGTCCACTCAAATGTGCTCTGAATGGCTGATTAAACCTACCTGTTCTAGCTACAACAACACTGAATCACATTACTTCAACCATGGAACTCTGTGGTTTGGATTTGCTGTAAAGCCCCCTCTTCTTTTGGATTAGACCGGCCTTGTAATAACCACAGTTCTAACTACACGAGAAGAAAATTAGATTTACAGATATGTTCTGTTTTAGAGGTGCTGCAGCATTTTGTATTCTAATACTAAGTGGTAAAAGTAATTTAACCGGTTTGCATTACAGCAGGATACAGAAAAACTACAAGCTTACAGCAGCTACCTAAAAAAAGGCATTGAAAGAGAAACGTATGCAAAGTGGATGATTTGTTCCTTACCTATAAGTGGAGTCTGCCATTTTCTGTGATCAGTGCATTCACAATGTGACAACACAAGCATTCAGAAAGGAGTCCTATACAAACACTGTTCATCTCACAGACCAGCCTTCAGCTCTTTAAGTGGAATCCATTGCATATGCTATTCATGTGTCTCATTAATTTGCTCCATTTGCATGCCGGTTTTCCAATAATCTGATAAGTTTGGGGTCATTTTACACAATTTCCTCATATTGTCTGTCTCCCTAACATCTGTCTGCCAGCCCACTGTGTTTGTAATTCTGCTGAGACAGTGTGGAGGGGTGTAAATAGTTTCAATTTGTATGCAAATCCTAAATGGTTGTATTTTTATCTTGTATGACAGGGAACAGAAGAAAGTCCCAACATACAGCAGTTATGTTAATAGTGTTTGTAGAAGGTTGGAGAGTGAGTGCTAATTGGTTCACATTGAAACTAGTGTGAAGTTTGTGCTGTTTTATGTCTGACTTCTGTCTGTCTGTCTATCTCATTTGGTCTCTCTCCACAGAGACTTATTTGGTTCATGCTTAAAATTCTAAAATAAGGATTTTAAAAAAGCACCAGTGCAGAAAGAAGCTCAAATCCTTTAACTTAATTTGAGGTGTGAAGCGTCTGTCTGCCACATGATCACCTCAAGTGCATACTTATTAGACGGATATGAAATGACTGAGCTATGCATGAGAAAGAGACCTGCTCGCAAAGAATAGAATTTCTTTTTTATTATATTGAAAATGCAGAGCGAGAAACTGATGCACTAAAGATTAAGGCTGGAAAATGAAACCCCGTACTTTGGATTACACATTTCCTGAACAACATTAGGGAACTTTCAGACCTGTTTGCATTTGTTTGAATTTGTTCATTTAAGCTGTTGTGAAAACACCTCATTCAGAGTCTGTTCATAATGCCATGTGGTGTACAACCCATTTCATTACAGTCACAATTAGGGTTGCAAAGGGGCGGAACATTTCCAGTAAATTTCCAGAAACTTTCCATGGGAAGTTAAGATGGGGAATTTTGGAAATATTCCGAATTGGAAACTTTCCATGGGAATAATGGGAATTTTGGGTAATTTATAGGAATTAACTGGAAATTGGGGGTAATTTAAACAAACTGTATCATATCCAAACATAAATGTAAATAGTTTGTTTTGTCATAAACAGACATCCATGCAAAATAATACAATTAAAAAAACATGACATTTCAACAGATTTATTTGTGAGTAGAACTATTTATCAAGTTTTAGTTATTTTATGAACAATCAATTCTTTTACTGAACAACAAAAACATGAACCCCGCCCCACCCCCCCAAGTTCCCTGTTAAGGGCCAACCTTCAATTAAATTAATTATGTAAATTTCCGATTTATTCCCTTTATTCCCATATATTCCCGTTAATTCCCTTGGAAAGTTTCCAATTCTGAAAATTCCCAGAATTTTGCAACCCAGTCACAGTAACTCTAAAGGTGTGTAACTAAAATACATTAAACAGCAAACAGCCTGTAGCTATGGAGGCAATAATGCATCTATTCAAAAAGTAGTTTTGGCTAAAAGGCATTACCAGTCACAGAGAGGTGTGATAATTATGTCTCTTTGTTTTTTGTGTCATGTTTCATACAGACCTAACTCTAGCATTGCTGTTAATGATCTCACTGTTAAAACATGAGCTTGGCTGTTGTGTCCCCAGAAGGACTCCACACTGACCCCACATGCTCCTCTGCAGCTGATCTGTCCTGACTGCTTGTTAATGAATAGTTCACACTGCTGTAATCACACAATCAAAATGGACCAGTCAGCCACAGGCTGGTTAGTTTTGTTTATTTGTTCTGGCTTGGTAAGTAATTGATGAATCAGTGTCATGAGCATCATTAGAATGGACATTTGCTTACCTTGCTTTGTTAGATGTAAATCATGTTGTGATTAGAATTGCACTTGCACTTGCAAGCAAGTAAGAGTTCCTCATCTTGGTGCATGGTGACAGCCTCCCTCCAGTCTGTGTTTTTCATATGCACAGCTCTGCTGTTGTGCTGCATTTGCCAACAGTGGCCTTAATCAATACATAATAACGATGCACCTCTGTGCCAGACAGGCTGCATGGTCACCAGTTATAAAGAGATAGATAAGACAGCGATGTGGGACCCGCTGTGTGACAACATGTCCCTTTTCACATACTGATATTGATCATGTACTGTGTGGATGTGCTCTGTTTCTCTGACAGTGATTATGGATATGAGCGGCGCGGGGACGGGAACTGCCGGCCTTCCTTCTGGTTTAATCCCTTTTCTGTGTCCAGAAGCTGCAGCCAGGGCCAGAACTACCTCAACAGCACAGGGTAAGGACGGTGTAATCTGACATACCGTCTATTTATACGTGATTTGACACAAATTGATCTGTTTTGCAGGATTTGGATGCTAAAGCAGGGCTTTATCAGAGTGTAGTACTGTATGTGTGTTTCTCCTTTAAAGACCAGGGCCCGTATTCCTAAAGATTCTCAGAGTCCTCTCAGAGAGCTCCTAACTCAGCCCAAACATTCCTAGCAAGAAATCTAAGCTTAAGAGTGATTTAGGAAGTTTCTGAGAGCAACTCTGAGCAAGGAGAGTACAGAAACTTTTGTCTTAGTGGGTTGACCCTGTTGCTAGGGATGACTCATTCTTTTTTAAGCTCTGATTGGTTGTTAGAAAAAAGGAAGGGAAAAAACCCAAATGCACTCCTAGTGATGAATGGACAGTGAAATTCACCAATCACAGAACTTAGTTAGGCTATTACAGTAAGACATGTCACGAACAACTTAACATAGTTTTATAAATTGTCAGTCAGGTTTAAAAGAAGCATTCAGACTTGTGCAGTGTTCACATGCCGATAGTTATTATATTTATATTATGGTTAATCACCATTTTGCATATAACAATAGGTAAATTCAGCTCGGTAGCCAAAGCCAAGAGGCAGACTGGAACACACCGCACACACAAATGTATGTATCGTTGTCTGATCAATTACATCAACAACATGGATGTCCATGAATGTGTGTTTGTGAGCCGGTAACGTGTGGACATCCAGTGGAATATGAACAAACAGCTCTACAGTACAAGTACAAAAAACTGACAGAGGGTTCTGACAGTCATCACTGCTGTATCGGTGCATTTTTACAGTTAAACATGATAAGGGTGTGATTATCCTTCATTTCTGCTGCTATTGTGGTGTTTCACGGTGGGAGATCGACCACAAACATCATCCCTGCACAGTCTAATATGTAGCATTTCATTAAATCGCTGTCATTCAGTGTTTGGAGAACATTTCTCCGATCTCTCCCTCTTTCTGCCATTTCCTTCTCTGCTTAAAGAGATAGTTCAACATTTTGGCAAATTGGCCCATTGCCATAATCGCTATAGTCATAGCAGTAGGTTCGTTACCTTTAATTGTCGGTGTAAGCTATTTTTAGAACGGCGGAGTGGAGCGGCAGGCTGCTCAGAGCTACGCTACGGAGGCTCATGGAGTTTCCCTCATCAAACTCATCAAATACAAAAACTCCAAAACGCTTTCGTGGACAAGTTGTGACCTGCACATTCACCACGCTATGAGATAATAACAGAATGTTACGAAACGGAGCCGTTTTCGAGGTAAATACAGGGTAAATACAGAGTCTGCTTGCTAAAAAACTGTCCCTGAACGCAACGCGCATCAGCAGTTTTGCACGAATTTACCTCAAAAACAACTCCGTCTGGTAACGTTCTGTTATTATCTCATAGCGTGGTGAATGTGCAGCTCACAACTTGTCCACGTCAGCGTTGGAGTTGTTGGATTGTGTATTTGATGAGTTTGATGAGGGAAACCAAGAAATTCCATTAGCCTCTGTAGCTCTGAGCAGCTTGTGGCTCTGCTCCGCCGTTCTAAAAACAGCTTGCACCGACAATTAAAGGTAACAAACCTACTGCTATGACTATAGCGATTATGGCAATGGGCCAATTTGCCAAAATGTTGAACTATCCCTTTAAGATATTCTTAGGTCTCTTAAAAGTCCTCCTCCCTCCTCTTTACAGATTAGGAGCTCTCTGAAGGGCTAAGATGCTTTGTGAATATCTTTACAAGGTCCTAGTCTTAACTTTAAGGGGAAATTCTAAGAATTTTCTTAGAATTTAAAGGAACTCTAAGATTTTTCTTAGGATTACATCACTAAGAGCTACTTTTAGTTTTAGGATTCTTTGTGAATACGGGCCCAGGTCTGACATAGACCACTTCGGCGTTGACGTCACAGTGACGTTGCCAGACTTACTGGTGGCAGAAAAATACCGGAAGTAAGCAACAACCTGACAGTCCTGACATACAGCTCAACTTTAAAAAGCAGCGCAGCTGCTTGGCTGCAGCACGACCCTAAGCTGTGATGATGAGCCCACATTAGAGGGTGAATTTAATTTAATTTTCGTAATCGCGGTGCAGAACAGTGAGTTTGGAGCTGACGAAAGGAGAGAAAAAAGAGAGTCGTGCCGCGGCGAGACCGGTGAAATGCTGATTAGAGAGGGAGCGATCAGCGGTGACCGCCGCGCTGACGGACCCGGTGGAAATTGGGGTGAGACAACGACTGCTGAGGAGGAACTATAAAGAACTCAGCTGTGATTTAAACTAGGACCTAAACCGAGTCGAGTAGAGCCGAGCTGTAACTGTGTAGTGGAGAAGCTGCAACACACGCGCGTCCCCTCAGATGCGGCTGCATCTCTAGGTCACTGGTGTGTGAGTGTGAGAGAAATAAAAGCTCTGACTTGCTTGGGCAGACGTTGTCACCCGCTGATTTGCACAATAGGCTACAATATCTAGACCCCAAATATAAGACCTGTCCTTTCCAACTTTTTTCAACGGAAAAAATACTGTTATATTCCGGGTCAGTGTATAAAATATATAGATATTGCGTGCATCGTTTAGGGATTTTTATTAAACATTTACTGTTTCATTCAGTGTGAACGTTAACACGTGTACACGTTCACCCTCTTATTCATTTATTTTGACATTCATTCATTCATTTTTACACACATCGGGTCATGAGCGGTGTCCCTAGCAACGGTCTGTGATATAGCCTAACAACGGTCTGACTATTATAGCCTACAGAAATAATAGACATGGATCCGTTAAATAAACTGTAATATACAGCCATACAAGTAGGCTACAGTTTGCTGTCAGTATATACCGTAGTTGGTGGACTTGTTGATGATCTCCCACGTCTTATACAGCAGTGTTTTGTGTCCGGCTGGCTAGGCAGTACGTCGGTCCGTAACGATCCGTTGCTAATCGTTAACTTAGCCTACGCAGGTATGATAGCCTGTTTTCTGTTGACAAAGCATTAAAATAATCAGAGAAGGCCTCTGTATGATCCATCTTCCTCTGATTTGGGTATATTGGTGCATTGCCTTTCATAAGAGAGATAGATAATAACAATAATAATCATGAAATGTTATTAAGAATAGGGTGGAAGAAAGGGATATGATCAATTTTGTATGATGGATTATCACAAATTAAATCACATATTGTCAACGTAGCAGACTAGTCTTTTTTGGGGCTGAAACTATCCAAAGCCTGTCTGGAATTTATGTGTTATCTCTCAACGCATTATCAGTTTACTAATTCAAGCAATAAAGTCATAATTCATAGTAACAGTAAGTGACAGAGATGCCAGTCGAGCTCAGTCTGTCCATAGCAACACGGGAAAAGTTTCATTAGGTTAATAAGTGAAAACCCCTGTGTGGGTTTGACCCATGGGTGTGATCATTACCAGACCTGGTTATATAGTACAGCAGATCAATGCTTTACACAGCATTGATGTCTCATTGCAGTTACATGTTGGCAGATGTTTGACTGACAAAATCAAACAATCTTTAGCAGCACAGTGGGTAAATATTGTTTGCCAAAAAACAACAACAAAAAAAGACCATAATAGCACAGCAACACCCAATGCACACGGTGAATAACAACTGACACCTGCTCAGTCAAAACAACATACAGGCTATTTGACTCCTATTTGCTTATTTCATCTATTTCACAACCTTTAGACAGCAGATTAGGGAATTTCTACGTTCTTTTAACTTTCTCACTCTATTTAAAGGGATAGTTCAACATTTTGGCAAATTGGCCCATTGCCATAATCGCTATAGTCATAGCAGTAGGTTTGTTACCTTTAATTGTCGGGGTAAGCTATTTTTAGAACGGCGGAGCAGAGCCACGAGCTGCTCAGGGCTATGCTATGTAGGCTAAGGGAATTTCTTGGTTTTCCTCATCAAACTCATCAAATACACAACCCAACAACTCAAAAACACTGTCGTGGACAAGTTGTGAGCTGCACATTCACCACGCTATGAGATAATAACGGAACATTACGAGACGGAGCTGTTTTAGAGGTAAATTCATGCAAAACCGCTGATGCGCGTTGCGTTCAGGGACAGTTTTTCAGCAAGCAGACTCTATATTTACCCGGTATTTACTTCGAAAACGGCTCTGTTTCGTAACGTTCCATTATTATCTCATAGCGTGGTGAATGCGCAGGTCACAACTTGTCCACGAAAGCGTTTTGGAGTTTTGGGATTTTGTATTTGATGAGTTTGATGAGGGAAACCAAGAAATTCCTTTAGCCTCCGTAGCGTAGCTCTGAGCAGCCTGACGCTCCGCTCCGCCGTTCTAAAAATATATTACACCGACAAATAAAGGTAACGAACCTACTGCTGTGACTATAGCGATTATGGCAATGGGCCAATTTGCCAAAATGTTGAACTATCCCTTTAACTGAACCTACTTCATCATAAACTACCACATCCATAAAGAAAAAAAAGACTCCCACTGCAGTATTGGATTGGTTTACACCTTAGTGACAATAACTTCTCAAGAGCGAAATTCAGTTGTGTGTCTGCGATGCAATAATTTACTTTTCAAGATGTGTGTGTGTGTGTATGTGTGTTGTGGGAGCTCCCCGGGGGACTGACAACTTCCAAAGCTTATTCTCAGTGGGAGTTTTTTTATTCACTACCACCATGATTAACTTTGGCAAGGAGTCTCAGCCTGTGACACGGCCTGTATTGTCAGTTGTCATCCAGTGTGTTGTTGCACAGTGGAGCCGTTACAGAGACAACCGCCTCGCCGACACACTGCTCAACAGAATAGTTTACAAACCACACGCTCATGTGGCATCCTTTCATTATTAAAAATGAAAGAAATGTGTGAAGTCTGGTGTAGAAAACACAACAGAGACACTACATTTCGACTTGTGTCTCCTCAAAGGTATCGTAAGGTGGTGTTGAACAACTGCACTAAAGGAGTGAAGGAGATGTACACAGCCAGGAAGCAGCAGTGCCCCAACAGACCTCCCAAAGGACTCTTACTGACCACCAAGGATGGCAAGCTCACCGCCAACCTGGGCAACAACGTCACCTTTCTGGTGCATCTGGATGAGGTGAGAACACAATGAAGACACATCAATAAGCAGTATTACCAGAGAGGATGTGCTTTAACATCATTTGAGCAAGCGTCACTGAAGTGCTCAAATTACATTTAAGCTCACCCTCGAGGGTAATATTGCGATTATACAACTATTACCAACAAAATGAAATGTATCATCAAAATATATTCATGTTGATGGACAGTTTGCTCTCAAATTTGAAAGGTTTTTGCGAGTGTGCTTCCCGTTTCCATGGGAATACATGGGGTCCGACTAATACCTGAAACACAATCAATCACCTCAGTAGACTCCTATGTGTAATGGAACCTAGTTTACCTCTACAGCAAATAATCCGACCCATAGTAACGACCTAGCAACAGAAAGGATTTTCTAGTCCTAGATGAGTGAACTCTGAGCTGACGTTCATGTTTTATCACGGTCTCGGAGTTTCCCAAACTAAATCAATACCGTGTCGCCGACACAGCTGATGGGGAAAGTCAAACATTTTGATTATTTAAAAGCCCAAAAGTCACAAAGAGAGAGAGAGAGAAACATAGAGGTATCTTCTGTTTTATCCGACAAAATATTCAGCTCCAGGCCATATTTTATTTTCACCGTGGCAGTGTTGTTTTCGTTAACGATGACGATGACGAAATATTTTCGTTGACGCCCCTTTTTTTCATGACGATAACGAGACGGTGACGAGACGAACATGGCTCTCTGATGACGAAAACATGACGAGACGAGTGTGAGTTTTCGTTGACGAGACGAGAACGGACGTAAATGTGGTCGGGCTGTGATCGCCTCTACATTCCATATTATGGATTGTCATTACTACCTGCACACGATTTAGCAACGGCTCCGTCAACAACAGAACAACGCTGCTGAGACGAGCCGCGGTGCGCCGCCGCCCGGTGCTTGTGATTAGAGCGGCAGAGAGCAGCAGGCAGTGATCCGCTGCTCTGGTGACCTCGGTCAGTGCGGTGCAGCCGCTCCGCGGCGCTGACGGGTGGTCAGACGTTCAAATGCATGACATTTCTGCTTATTGTGCGTGTAATCTGTCCATTAAAATCAACAAGTGTCTGCAACACTGCTGCATCCTTGTGTGGTCACGCCCACCACCTGGCATGCAGCGCACATTCTGCTCAACACACCTGCCGTCACTCCATCAGAAAAAAAACTGAATGCACTACTGTTACCACTTTATCTGTGTGTAGGCTAATGGATAATCCTTAGACCATAAAGTATTTGGCATTGGGTGGAAACATTATGTGTAAAACCATTCCTTTATTGAATTAATTTGTTGAAAGACTTTTTTTTTTTTTTACTGGAACTGACTAAAACTAGACGAAAACCTTGTTGAGTTTTCGTCGACTAAAACTAGACTAAAACTATCACATATGGGAATGACTAAAATTGACTAAAACTAATAAGTATTTTCGTCAAAAAGACTAAGACTAAGACTAAATCTAAAATGCCTGCCAAAAACAACACTGCACCGTGGTTACAATAGTGTCTCTCTGATTGTACACATACGGAAGGGAACAGCCTCTCGGCTAAAACGGGGCAGTTTACAGCACATTCACTAAAAATGGCTATTTAATAGTTCTAAAATTTGAGTTTGGCATCTGAAAGGAGCTCTAGGAGGTTGATTTAGTTTGTGATTTATTTTCACGAGTAACATAACGTTTCTAAAATAATAAAAATAAGAATCTATGGATGGTTACCATGGAGATGGATAAAACAACATGACATGGCGGAGTAGCCTAAAGCCTGCCACACACATAAAGATAATCGGGCTGATTTTGCCCCGATTTCCCCCCTTCCGACCACAGACAGACACCGCCCGATTATCTTAAGGTCTTAAGATTATCTTATAAGATTCTCTTGTAGTGTGTGGTGTGTTAAGACTCAAAATTCCCCCGACAATCGGCTCGGAAAACGTTCGGCGCCGATAATCGTAAGTATTAAACATGTTCAATATTTACGATTATCGGGGCCGACAACCGTGGCCGTTTCAATCAAAAGTCATCTTGTTTGTGGAGAGCCGGTGTTGTGCGGAGAAGTGCCTGCTCGCCGAGCTCTGCATGCTGCTCGCGGCGACAAGCCACTTCTCCACACAGCACCGGCCACCTCACAGAGAGCCACGGTGCAGCCCTGGCATTACATGAGGTTCACACAGACATTCACGCACACACGGGAGGTTTCCTGATAGCCGATAGCAAAGACGGTAGCGATCATAGCCAGCAACAGCCGGCAATACAGCAGCCATGTTTAAACGATCATGTGACCGCCGCTCACAGCCGCTTTACTGCTCGGCGTCCGGAGCCACAGACACACAGACACACACAGATGGGATCGTTGTAAAGGCTGAAGTGTCCCGCTTTCATTAAAAAAAAATTACGTCGCTAGATAGACCCGAAAGAGTAGCTAAAACGACCCCCCTGGTATCGCTGCTGATGCCGCGGATCTCTTTCTGAGTTTTCTGACCGGAGGGTCAAGATTCTGAAAAATCTTTATGTGTGTGGTGTTTGTGTGGTGAGCTGTGTTTGGAATATCACACACAATACGATCAAAACTGTTCAATCACAGTTTTTTTATCTTCATGTGTGGGGTCTCTCACAGATAAAAAATCGGTTGAGATTTATAAAATCTTTATGTGTGTGGCAGGCTTAATATGTTTAGTGATGAGTCAGGCGTGCTGTCATGCTGATTTGAGCAGGTTCTAAATGTCTTGTTGACCAATCAGATTGCTTGGTCGGAACTACTTGTTGTATAATGGACTACTAATACCCATTTACTCAAGATATTGATTCATTCAACTTCTTTTTTACTAATCTGGATTCATTGAATTTCAACCACCAGGGAAAAGCACTCTGACAGACTCTATAGCAAATTAACAACTGCTGCCTATTTTCACAACCAGCAGACACATTAGCATTAATGTGAATGTAAGTCACACTCTGCAGTTAGGTGATAATTCTCTCTGGATCGTCGTCCCATTTCAGTTAAATTCAGTTCTATTCTACTTTTGTAGCTCCAATGTATTCTATCCAAAGGCAGATCCAGATCTTATAATTTAACTTAAAATTTTACAGAAGAAAACCCAAGAGTTTCTACCATGAGCAGCACTTGGCGAGAGTGGAAAAGAAAAAGTCAGACAGAAGCAGCCTCAGTGTGGGCGGCTGTCTGCCTCGAGTGGCTGAGGGGGGAGAAAAGAGGGAGAAACAAAAGAGAGCCGTTGTATTCAAGTGATATTTATAGGTTTAATAATGTTATTAACAATAACAGCAGCAAGAACCATTAGTGTTGTGTCACCATCATAATTAACATTGTTATTGATTAATCCTACAGTGCAGGCTATAATTTGATTAGGTCATCCTCGGATAGAGATGGGGATCGATGAACAAAATCTATAACGGTATTGCTATCGATAAAATCTGATCAATCCGATTCTATATTGATTCCTGTGGATTTCCAATGTGGAAAGAAGTGGGCTTATACAGGTGTTCAGTGCCACTAGCTCTATTTTTAATAAAGTAGATAGCTGCTTTAACAAGGTGTTGTTACTACACAATCTTCTTTCTCCTGTGTCATTTCTCATTCTGCCTTCCCCTACATTCATTTAGTCTCAGCAGTGCTGTCAGAGTAATACGTCACTTGCTCATTTATATCAACAGTGAGATTCATCTTGTGTGAAATGAAGCCAAAGTTTGGAGACTTCTGTCTCCAGTCGCTGTGATCGCTTCCTCTCCTCTTTCCTCGTTGCTGTCCGTCTCTAGTGAGAGCGTAGCATCATTGTTTTGTAAGGCACGTGAAACAAAGTTGAAGGCACTAATATGGGAATGGTTACATTTTCTATGGATTATACATGTAAAGGCGACCCTTTGCTGCATGTCATTCCCCCTTTCTCTGTCTCCCCATTCCTCATCTCGTCTTGTCTAAAAGCCCCTCAAAAAATACTCAAAAAAACAACAACAAAGGGACAAAGGATGGAAATGAGCTGATCGCTAACGCAATCCTGCGTATTTGCACGAAAGTGTCTATTAATATTGTCCCCTGGTTTTTTAATCAAAATAAATAAATACAAATACAAAACAACAACAATACATTTCCCAGGGTCACAGCGTAACCCAACCCAACAGTGCTAACCACTGCACTACCACTCAGTGTTTATCAAAAATATTAGGCTATTTATTTTTCATGAACACTTAAAGCTATCAGTAAGCGATCCGGTGGTTTTGGTTAACTTCCTGTCAGCAAATGGAGTTATCAGTCCCCGTCCTCGTCCCTACGTCACCACATTCACGCGCATCCCTTGGCTGCACACACAGAGAGGACCGCCCCTTTATGCCGTTCTCTCTCCTCATTGGATAAAGGTTGTAGGATACAAGGAAAGTTTTCTCCTGGGCTTACAGCAGAGCAGAGTGACTGACAGACCCGTGTTTCAGACCAAACACTCTATAGAAGTGATTGCTGTCGGAAGATACAACTATTTAAGACTTATATTAACACAAATATTCTGCTTACTTCTGTTTTAAAGCCCCAGTATGTAACTTATTTGGCTTTTTATTAGCAAAAATCAAATTGCTTTCATAAATACGTATTTCACTGAAGTGGAATCACAGCCGCATACAAATGAAAGCTTTCTGGTACCTTAGAATGAGTTGTTACAAGTCGTTACAAATACATAAGTGGGCGACGCACCGAACCGAGGCGGCAATGTTGCATCGCCATTTTTTACGTTGAGTGGCAGCGTGACCGTAGGTAACCACGGAAACTCGGCCTGTTAAAACTGTCACCACTGTGTAGTGTGAGGAAGGACGGAGGCACTGATGTTGCATTCAGGTGCAGTCAGGCAGACGGCCGTCGGCAAACCAACAGGATGTCATTTTACTCAACGAGAGAAAGACGGGGTCAGGTAAACAATACCACATCACCATGACAACATATTGTCACGCCTGTATTGTTTTGCCTCGTGCTGGCGGACCACTTGTTTATCCTGTTACATGCAGCGTCTGTTGTCTGTCTGACGTCTGCCCGATTTCACCTGAATGCAACATCAAGAATACGTTCAGATATGCAACCACACCACTAGATGGGGGGAATTCCTACATACTATACCTTTAATTACACTTAATTATTATTTAGTATATGTACAGTATAACAATTCATAAAGTAAAAGTCAATGTGTTGGTTCCTGTACAGCAGAGATTGAGACCTGCAGGGAACTGAGCGTAAAGCTGTTTTGTTTTACCTATAAAACATTAACAACATAGAGTTTAACCAAGGCCCAAGGCAGAAATGCTGAAGTTGGGAGTGCTGCACTTTCCAGGAAACTAACCTGGTTCTAAATACTTTGAAAAGTTTAATAGAGTCAAATGGCTCTAAATTGCCAAGTGTATGGAAGAGTCCTGAGCCAGAGGCAGAAGTCAACCTCACCAGAGACCCTGTTAGTGAGTGAAAGGCACTGTGTTCCGAATCAGTCTTCCCAGGCTGCCTGGTCACATGGAAACTGCCTCACATGTTCCTAAGGCAGAATATGGTCTGACATTAACTGCAGTCTTCAGGGCCTTAGCAGAAGTGTTTTCCTGCTATTGCAACAGCTCAAGGTAAGTGTGTGTCCCACAGGGTGTTGTCCAGGCCCAGTTGTCATATTACTGTGTGATGAGTTGAGGAATCGAGGCCTATTTCTTTCATTAAGAGGGTGATTGTCTTGATGGAAAAGGGGAGGGAGCGATACAGGACGTGGGGGTGGGAAGCACAGATGTGATAAAAGAAGGGTGCGGTAAAGAATCCTTACGGCATCAGCCCTCTTAGAGAGAATTCTCTAGATGATTTCAAAGTTTAATTTATATTCATGAAGTCTGCAATGGCTGTATTTCTTGGGGACAGCGATGGGCCTTTAATATTTAATTGGTAGAAGACTCTGTGGCACATAACTACATTTAAAAATACGGATCAAATCTAATAAAATGATGGATCTGTGTTTTTGGATATGATCAGACAGGCATGACTGCATGGTACATTGCATCTGCTTTCTATCGGGTGGGGGGCATGGGTATGCAATACAACAATCAAACAATCACAGCTACAGATTAGCTTTGGAAAAACGACTTTACCAAGCGATTGGCTTCCACATTTAGCATCAAAAAAAAGAAGAGGAGGGAAGCTGTGAATTTGAGACGCTTCATATCATCATTTAAAATGGTTTAGTGTTTACAGTCTATAGTGTGTGTGTATGTGTGTGTGTGTCTGCAGCTGCAAAAAGTTAATTACCATATGCTTACGACCAGTAAGAAGTTCTTCATGCACTTGCATGATCTAGCTCCATTGCACAAACACCTGCAGTGACAACCTGCAAAAAAAACAACGTCACATATTACAGACTGGAGCTGTGATTTTAGATTCAGTGTCGTTCCAGAGGGAAATGAAGAGCAGAGCTGTGTTGTGGAATATCCTGTTAAACTTTAGCAGAGGTTTCACATGACGTTCTGCGTCATCAGCATCATCACATTGAAACAACTGTGCATGAACAAACAGCAGTTCCCAGATGCAGCTGATTGTAATATTCCTCTGTACTCTTATTCCTACAGTATTATGACCTCATTCTCAAAATGTCAGATTTACTTCTTTGTTGCCACAGTGTGGCCGTTAATACTCTGTCGTACTTTTAGCACATGTTTCAGTAAAACTGGTTCTGCCTCCAAACTACACATTCAAACACAGAAGCACAGACAGCCTTCTTAATATAACTTACCTGCCTTTAGGAAATTGAATTCAATTCAATGTGCACCACCTGCTGTTTTGTTTGTCATTGTTACTTTTGAATTTCAGGTTTCCTCATACATAGACTATTATTTTTTTCTTTAATAACCAGCTCATCTCCTGCTGCTTACATTTCCTGAGCTAACATCAGCCATGTATCTGCAGACAGCTGCTAGCTTGTGTCAGCTGCCCAGCAGGTAGGGGCGGACTGAAAACTAGTTCTGTAGCAAACAGACAAAAGCCACAGGCCACTTTTAATCTTATTTTCTGTTTAATGTGCAGAGAGAGGCATGTTTTAATCTGTTTATTGTTGTATTTACTTCTTTTTACTGGAGCTATGCTAACCTAGGAGGTCCCCAGTGAGAGGCCTACAAATTATTGGGCCCATAATGTTAACTGACTCAATTTGATCTTCACAATGTCTTTATTCATTTAGTAAAGTTAGTAAAACTCGCATTCACTTGTTTTGTTCTTTTATCATAGAGGCTCTTATTTTCCACAGAAAATTCATTCAGATTTCTCTAATGGCTTTTAATTGTACCCTATGGTGTGAGAACTTGAAATGATTTATTTATAACTGTTGAACTGTCTGGTTTTAGTAATGTAGTGTTCATTACTACAAACAGCATCCCCAGTTAAATACTCGTCCAACAAGTTCAAAAGACTTGTCTTGGCTAGTACGAGCTCCTTGTGATCTCCCTAACTATTGTTTGAATTCTTATCAGCCACTTCTCTGTTTGAGACTCTAGTCACATTTGGGGGGGAAATGTTTTACAGTTGTTCTAGCTCGTGTTATCTTTTTTTTGTGAAACATACTTCTGCCCCAGTGAAAAATCTCAATGGAATCTCCTGCCAATGAGCATTATGATCAAACATGAAAGACACGACGACTGAGGATTCCCATCTAAAATATTAACTGCAGTGTTCATTTTTGAAATATTTGGATTTTTACAGAATTGTTTGGCTGTTGGGAGAAATTAGAAACACTTCTCTGATATGCCACAGGCAGGCTGTGGACAAGCTGTCTGTGTAATAAAATTGACTATTAATAACTATAGGTAATCCTTCCATAGCAATGTGTCTAGACAATTTAAACCCTTTTCTCTCCTGATCATCCTCACCTATTTGCAGTTATGTCCTCCAAGGTAAAACATTGCAAACAAAAAGCCACAGACTTTCTTTCATCTTCACACCATTAAAGGGACAACAAGGAGTTTTGGAAAGCAAAGTGTTTTCACACTACATTTCCCATGAGCCTCCGTGCGCACAGTGAAATTCTTGGACCGGCGCAAGACGGACAAAAGCGAAAACATTTGCCAAGAATGTTTTTATTAATCAAGAATGAAAGTTGGAGAGTCGAAGACGTTCAGATACCTTCGTAGTTTCGACCATAAATGGTGATTCGGCTGCGTTATTCCCATGACTCGCCGGGCAGCATACGGGAAACCGAAAGTAGGAAATGGTGGGCGAGTCGACCACTAAATAATAATAACAAAATAACGATAAAGACAAAACGATATACATCGAAAATGGATGGGGGGGGGGGGGGGGGGGGGGGTATTTTACTGTAGGTTCTCTCTCTCTCTCTCTCTCAGACACACACACACACACACCTGCCTCTTCACTGTGCTGCAGCAGGGGGTTGCTTGTCTGTTCCTCTGAGCTCCTCTGCATGGATCTGTATGGGCTCCTACAGGCCGGTACCGAGAATTAACGCGCCGGGTCCGGGTGTCGGACCGCATCTGTCAGGGTCCGCGGTCCCATGAAAACCAATAAACACCGGACATATTCATGATTTCATTTTTTTTTTTTTAAAGGGCTTTCAGTTGTGCTGGGTCGTTTGCTGGCAGTAACAGTCATTTGGATCCACCGTGGTTCAGAGCGATTGATGAATTGCAGCGCATTTTGCAGCACAGACCCTGTTCAAAGCAATGGAGAGATACGCGGGTGGGCTCGTTCTTTTTGGTTTTGAACGCTTCCCCACCCATTATTATTTAAAAAACGTAAAACGCATGGGTATTTTCTCACAAATCCTGCCCTATGATCCTTTAAGGAATTATTAACAAATACACAGGGTAGTCATTCACACCAGAGGCCCTGGGCCATAGTGTCTTTGCTAATTTCAGATTGATGCAGTTGTCATTTTCCCATCAAGCACCTACATTGTTAAAAAAAATAATAATACACCCTCAGTCATGTGTATGTTGGTTTTAAAATGAGTTGCCGTCCTGTACATTGTTGGCAGATGGCTATAAGTGGAAGGTGATCAAAATCGAAACAAATATCTGGTCTGAACTAGTGGCATAGGATATTACTGTTATTATAATGGGGCATTATCAAGGTCGTAATATGCACCTAAGTAGAGCTGAAAATATGTGTCAGATGTTTGGATGAGTTAGGTGGAACATCGGAGCTTCTTTGTAGTGTGTTGTATAACATTACAGTTGCGTCATGGCTGTCTCTCACATTAATGAGGCTCTGCAGGGAAGCATTCCTTCTCACTACAGAAAAGATTAGGCTATACAGGAAGCATGGCCGTAGCCAGCTATGAGGTCACCGAGGTCCGGACCTCGGTAAAAAAAAAAATTGAAGCCACAGGGCCTAAATAGCATGATTAAAAATATCGGTCAGCTTTTATTTTGAAACGACATGCGGGAAGTTGATGCAGAAAACTTGAATTGAGATGACAGGCGCCTTGGTGTATATATTTTTTTTTTACAGTCTATGGTGTATGTGTGTGTGCATAACTTTAAATGTAGACGCGCGTCACGCGCCGCGCATTTGGTGCGCTTGTTTTTTCATGCATATCCGCGGCTCACAGCTCCATGAACCTGCTTCTACCGCCGGCCCGGTGTTGTGTCAGACCTGTTCTGCTCTGTTTAAAAAAGGCGAAGGAAGCCCAGAAGCGCTACAGACACCTGCAGCAACTGCAGCTTCTACTGAGAGCTGGGGTCAGACGTAACGCACGTGAGACAGACACACGGAGCGACCGTGCAGATGTGCGGACATCGTTAAAACTTCTCACACTGATTTAAAAAAAAAAATACCGCTGTGTTCTGTGACGGCAGATACAGAACCAGGTATTTATTTAAAGTTAGCGAGGTGAGCTGGGTGAGGGAGGGAGGGAGAAGGAGCGGGGTGAGTGCGTGAGGTGGGGGCAGACAGGCAGGTGAGGGTGGGATCAGGGGAGAGAGGCTGGTGATTGAGAAAGGCATGATAAGCTATTTTATTTTTGACCAAATGTTCTTGTTGTTGACTTATTGATAATGGAATTAATGTTATACCATGGAGCTACTGTGCTAATATCATACAGTGAGAGTTTGATATCATGACATGTCTTACAATACTGCAATAAATGGGCTTGTTATTGAGGTAGACTATTACTGTGATATTGTTACATCCCTAGTAGAGCACAAAGAACAGAGCCCAGTCCAGAGAGCAGAGGAACAGAGAGACAGCAGAGTAACGTGTGTGTGCCATTCATGCAATTACAATGATAGGAACCTCATTAAATCTTAAAGCTTTTTTATTTATTTTATTTTATTTATTTATTTATTTTTTTTTAAATCTTAGCAATGTTGTCTTTTCCCTCTATTTTCTCCTCAGAGTACACCAGAATTCCTCATTTGTGTTAAAAATCACAATTTTTTTCTGGGGGAGTACCCCCAGATCCCCCTACAGCTCTTTACTTCACATGTATGGTGTGTGTTTCAGTGAGTGAGTGAAAGAGGGAGAGAGACACACTACATTAGACAGTAAATCCGTATGCGTACTCTGTACAGCAACAATGTAATAACAATAATAATGATAATGTATTAAGACTACATTTGTATAGCACATTCCCAATAGGCCCACTACAATAATAACACTTTCTACCCCCCGACCCCCGGACCTCACCAATTTCAAAACCCTGGCTACGGCCCTGACAGGAAGTGTTATGTTACAAACATTTCAAATATGAGCTTAAATTTTTGTGATTTTCCACCATTTGCTTTTTTGGATCAGGGGAGAACTACAGTGTTATCATAACTCTGTATGTTATCCATTATGTGTATGAAACTATTTGCTACTTTGGACAGTATCAATATACCACATATACAATTGAATTCCTCTTCACAGACTTTGATGGTGGTATTCCAGCACATTTGATCTCTACCATGAATATTGAGTTCCATGACAGTGGAAGGAACAGCTGCAGTGTTGTTTGTTGTCACTCATCACTCCAACACTATAGGCTTGGTTTTGACATGTACATTAACAAACGCTGGCCTTGTGCATCCAAACCCTTGTCAAGTGGAAAAGCAGCGCTTTCACTGCAAACTGACACTGATGTCCCATCCTCAAGGCTCCAGCCATAATGTTTTTGGAGCTGGAGCTCTCCCTGGGAGACGCAGGCACACAAAGAGTGACATTTAGAGAGATGGGTCAGCATCAGTCTTATGCAGATTACTGAATTCCATTGTGACTGATAAAGAGAGCAAGAATGGACACAGAATGGACGGCAGACACCAAGACAAGCCCAGTTACATTGGCGCCACCAAGCCCGGGTCTTGTTTGCATGCCAGCTCATTATAGCTCCTAACAATGCCTGCGCTGTCAGACCCTGTTCTATGCTATTCTGTATTCTCTCCAGCCGCTTATCAGAGATATCATTTTCTAGGCAAAGTGATGTGAAATATCCCCAGAAGCCTCCACCAAACCCCCCGTGTTTTTACATGGAATCACACAAAGAAGGGACTCGGGTAATGAGGGATAGAAGGAGCAAAAGAGCAGAAAGAAAACAATAGGTGTATTTATTTTTGTTTTATAGTGCGTTTTTGTTGGAGCCAGCATGCTAATGCACTGTTACAAATGACAATCCCACAAGCAAATGTGCTACAATGAGCCATGGGGAGGCTGGGGGTTCGTCTTCACAGGCCTGGGGGGGGACGAGCTCAGGTTTGGTCACAGTGGCAGCTGGAGCCACCAACACTTGTGCTGTGCGCTGATCCTCGGATAGAGACAGATGTGACTCCCAGAGGAAACATGCAGGCAGCTGAGGATCCACACACCATGCGGAAGCAAACATGGTGGAATGGTTGCATATACTGTATACAAACACATATGTGCACAGATGTGTGTGTGTATAAACTTCATCATCATTATCTGCTGCTAAAGAAGTCAGAGACAAAAATATGCCAGTAAAATCAGTATCTGGAAGAGGAATAATTGAAAGAACAACCATAATTATCTAACTGTGTAATTACAGTAATTACAAAGTGTTAGCATATACTTTGATGGAAATGAACATATTATGTGATGAGCAAGAGAATGGCAGGATATTATATAAATGAAGAAAATCATATTTCCTGTAAAAGAACATGTTGTGTTACAAAGTATTAGAGACATTAATATGTGTGTGATCCATCACTGTGTGTCAAATCTTTGTCTCTCATCCCAGTCTTTGTCAATACCAATGAGAAAGAAAGAGGTGAAAGTGCAAGTTCCTCTCTAGTACCACTGTCATCTTGACAGCATCTATTAGAATATGCAGTTCTCCCTCAGTCACTTCCTTCTACATGTTCCTCTGATCAGTGTGCAGCGTAATAATCAGTTGCACTGTCTCTTTTTTTTTTTGACAAAGCATGAGGAGTTTTCAGAATTCACAATGTGTTGTATAGTGATGAAGTTTCCACATTGAAAATGATAGAGATAATGACAGAGAGTGAGTCACCAACTGTCTTTAAAGGGATAGTTCACCCAAAATTGAAGTTTCTACTCACTACATTATCTACTCACCCTCATGTGGACTAAGGGCTGGGAGAAGTTTCAGAGTCCTCCGTGGCTTCTCTGAGTTACAGGGGGTCTCGGCGTAGCAGTGCATGTCCATATAACGGTTGCAAATGGATACCAACTGTCTTCGTAACAAAAAGACACACCAAAAAACATCCAAATACCTCCATGCTGCTCGTATGTAATGTCCGTCTTGTATTGAAGCCCCGAAATGTGAAATTGTTCCGAAAAAAATTAAATAAGTCTATATTTCAAGCTTGTTTGTAGCAGAAGCTCCTCTTCCCGGTTCGTCCAATTTGGACGAACGGGAAGAGCAGCATGGAGGTATTTGGATGTTTTTTGTTGTGTCTTTTTGTTACGAAGACAGTTGGTATCCATTTGCAACCGTTATATGGACATGCACTGCTACGCCGAGACGCCCTGTAACTCAGAGAAGACACAGATAACTCTGAAACTTCTCCCAGCCCTTAGTCGACATGAGGGTGAGTAGATAATGAGTGAAATTTCAATTTTGGGTGAACTATCCCTTTAAAACACTGACTTGTTAAATATTTCCTGTGGCAGCTGTAAGTAAGAGGTTGGTGAGGTGGTGCTTCCTTCCAGGTCATGCAGAGCTCCTACTAACAAGGTCCATTAATCAAACATTGAGTCCTGAGGGTTTCGTTAGACATGATTCATTATGTGAAAATGGAGTTGTTTTAATTTTGATTGGTAGAGATCTCAGGTAGAAATGCATAGCCTGAAAGTACAGCGAGCTAGAAAAAAAGAAATAGTCATCAACATTCTTCATTTGCTGAGGTGAAAGGTTTGATTTGACTTTTTTAATAATTCATCTTAAATATTTTAGGTGGTAATTTGTCACAGAGGGGGCTGGAGCCAATCCCATTATAGAGCGAGGGCGGGCTACACTCTGGACAAGTTGCCAGGCAGACTATATTTTTATCAAAATATTTTGAGGAGGGAACATAATTACAAACTCTTGTAATGGTTGCATTTTCAGTATTTCAGTATTTATTTCGCACAACACACATGATATTTGTAGACAGAGCAGAAAAGAAAGGAAGCAAATGTGTGAAGCGCCAGGTCTCCCAAAAAGCTATTTAAAGCTTGTGGCGGGAGCCTCAAACGTAATACTAACGTAATACAGTACATATTCATACATATTTCAAATCATGATAGAATACAAGACAAAACATACGTCACAGAATACACATAGACAACGAGACAATACATAGTACCAAACAAAAACATAACATACAATCAAAGGACAGATCATAACTCAAAATAGACATACAGACATCAGACAGACATACCCAGATTACGATGATAAACATGAGTTAAGAAATTGCACCTTTAACCTTTTCTTGAAGACTGAGATGGATTTGGCTGATTTCACACTCTCATCCAGCCCATTCCAGATCAGCGGCCCCCTGGTGGTGATACATAGGCTAGTGCGTTTTAGACATCTATTTTTTCCATTAATGAGATGTAAATTTCTGGTGTTATAGCCGTGCACAGGGCTGCTGACTGGGATGAGCATAGACAATTTAGGATTCAGATTATGGACAACTTGGTAAAGCATTATTGCATTCTGATGGATGTTGCATTCTGTGAGCCTCAAGAGGTTAAGACTATGGAAGAGTGGACGTGTGGGAGTGTTAAAACCGGAGCAAGATATGGCGCGTATTATTTTCTTTTGTAAATTTTCTAATTTTCTAAGATGGCTAGGAAAAGTGTTACACCATATTACATTGCAGTAAAGTAAATGAGGCTCAAACAAGGATCATCACCAGAATTTGTATTAATTCTGGTGATGATGAGATCAAACCCAATAGCTAAAAGGACAATACTAAAGAGGCTAGCAACAAAATAAAATGTGTGTATGATCTACATCCAGTAAAATACACAATGATGAAATGTGTGAAGTGAGATTTTAATTATAATGCAGGTTTAGCTTCCAAAGTAATTCTGTGAAAGCATCAAATCCTCAATCCACAGATAAATGGACCTGTATCCAGCCTGAGACTTCAAACCAGCTGTCAGGACTTCTGTTACTTTGTGAAGTCACAACAAAACAGTCGCTGCTCTCAGCCATTCCCCCTAGCCCCTGTGGTATGTTGATGTGTTGATGTGTTGATGAGAAGAAGTGATCACCACTGACACATCTTTTCTTGCATTCAAAAGAAGGGTTTATTACAAGAAAGAACAGTGTCACAAAAATGACGAATCCTGGAGTGTCTCTAGTGCCAATATGAGATCCCTCTCTTTTGGCCCAAAGCCCTAACCTTATATACGTTGTCTAACTCCAAAACTCCAACTTCTCTAAACAGAGGGTTGTAGCTGACCAGGATGGTCATAAACTAAGACAATACCTAACCTTTACAAGTTTTGACATTTAACCTCTAGGCTAACGTAAACATAGATGGGGCAAACCAAATACAGGTGTACACGAAAAGTGACATAACCTCTGACCTAAACGTTTAGCCTTTAGGCCAAACAAAGCATTGATTCACATTATAACAGGTCATTTTTCCTTAAAAGGATAATTCACCCAAAATTCAAATTTCACTCATTATCTACTCACCCTCATGTTGACTAAGAGCTGTGAGAATTTTCAGAGTCCTCCGTCCCTTCTCTGAGTTACGGGGGGGTCCGCGCAGCAGTATTTGTCCATATAATGGTTGTCAATGGATACCAACTTTCTTCGTCCAAAAAGACACACCAAAAAACATCCAAATACCTCCATACTGCTCGTCTGTAATGTCCTTCTTGTATTGAAGCCCTGACATGAGAAATTGTTCCGCCGGTCAGTGGAAATCACGCGAGATTTGCACTGACACAGGAAGAGCAGTGAACCGAGACACTGGGAGCTTCCGCTACAAACAAGCTTAGAATATAGACTTATTTGATTTTTTTCAGAACAATTTCTCATGTCGGGGCTTCAATACAAGACGGACATTACAGACGAGCAGTATGGAGGTATTTGGATGTTTTTTGGTGTGTCTTTTTGGACGAAGAAAGTTGGTATCCACTGACCACCATTATATGGACAAATACTGCTGCGTGGACCCCCCTGTAACTCAGAGAAGGAACAGAGGACTCTGAAAATTCTCACAGCTCTTAGTCGACATGAGGGTGAGTAGATAATGAGTGAAATTTGAATTTTGGGTGAACTATCCCTTTAAGCAAGATAAGAACATACCTGAAGAAGAAAGTAAGATCATTCTGAAGGTAAAAGTTAAGAGTTTCAGGTGGATAATACACTACACCCCGCCCACCACCTTGCAGAATTTGGTCTCTTTGAGTTTTACCTCAAATCTGCTATTATTTCAGAAAACAAGAAGCCAATCAGAAGAGAGAGAGAGAACATCTCTTCTGAACAAACAGAAGAATGAACAAATATCACAGGAAACAGACAAATGGCATATCACTGAAAAGAGATGACAACAAGATTCACAAAATGATGAGCCAAAATGCTACTGTATCATCATTTAATGCAGTGTGTTGTGCTGTTGTGTTGTTTTTCAGGGGGACTCTTTGCGGACTAACATTCAGCTGGACTTCGGCGACGGCACGGCCGTGTCTTATTCTAACCTGAGCTGGACTGAGGAGGGGATCAAACACGTCTACAAGTCTGCTGGAATATTCCGTGTCACAGCGCTGGCAGAGAACACGCTGGGTTTTGACACCACCACACTCTTCCTGCATGTCACATGTAAGAGCTCTCACTGCAACACAACACAACAATCTGCGACTGCTTTCAACTGAAAACCTTGCCAATAAGTTTCCTCTCCAGGATTATTATGAAAGGCATAAGTACCCCGCAGAGACTGGGACTATTTTCCTGTCACTTTACAAAATGTTATGTTGTCCCCCTTGATTTTATTGTTTGAGGCAGATTTTGTAATGGACTGCACTTAAAGTGCCCTGGTGTTATCAACAACTCACTTTAAAGCACAGGCCACATTCACCAGTTCATACTGTGTTTTTATATCTCGCCACCACTCACACACCAATGATAGATGAAGGTCTGAAAGGAGCTCCTGCAGACACTGCTTAGAACTGACAAAGATGCTGCCGACCTAGTTTTCAAGTTAGATACAAATGCTTCAACTCGATTTCTATTTGCTGTGACTGCTGAAAGATGCTTTAAAAGCATACCTATTAGGATTACCTCTGACTGTGAAAATATTTGAAAATAGGATAATGCACGGGACGGAGTTTGTCCTATTGTTGTACATCATCTCCCATATAACATAATCAGGATAATGTAGAATCAAGTAAAATCCCATCACCTGATGTCAGTGTCAGTGTCTGTGGCTACATTCTACACCTACAGATGCCTGCTGTTGTTGTTGTGTGGTGCTGGTGCTGTTAGTGGTGTGAAAGTCTACAAGTGAAATCTAAGAGGCTGTCACAGAGACAGAGGGCTGAATGGAACACAGAATGTTGCTGGGTCTGGCCTGTCCCTGGTGATGAATACAAAGCAAAGTGCTCTGTCGCCCATGGAGGGATGCTGATCCCAGACAGCATGCTGCAGGTGCTGCCTCTGTCCAGGCAGCTGAGGAGCAGACCAGTGAGTGGAATCACTCAAGTCCTTATGTCCCAGACTACCTGTATATTGTCTAATTCATTGTGTAGCCTCTATTTGAGGCTATACCATACACTAACCAATATACTGTGGGCACTGGGCAGCGAGTCCATAATCAGTCAATTGATGGATAGCTCTGCCCTACAAAGGCAAAGTGCAGTATCTGCATTTTTTTTGACCAATCAAAAGCGTGGCATATTCTCTTCAATCTGGTAGAATTTGATAATGGTACTGCTAAAATTTCCAGAGTTATTGGGCTTTTTATTTTGCTGTCATCCAAAAAAGCACAGTGAAACTAAGGCAAAGTGCAGTATCTGCCATAAAACTGTAAAACCTGGTCACAAAATCTGCCATAATTCAGCCATTTAATTCAGTCCACCTTTATCTAAGCAATTATAGACTTGGTAGTTATTCATAATTTGATGTTTAAAGGGACAACAATGAGTTTCTATTTGGTTATAAAAAAGTCTCACGTTAATGTGGATGAATTACCCACACTTGTTAATGGGCCCATTTTCGATAAATATATCACTTTGTCTCTATGGTTATTTTGTTATTATTAGTGGTGGTGGAAATGCTGGGCGAGCCGACCAGCGTTTCTTTACTTTTGGTTTTGCGGCAAGTCATGAGAATAACGCCGCCGAATCGCCGTTTATGGTGGGAACTACGACGGTATGTGATCGTCTTCCAACCTCTGACTTTAATTCTTGATGAATGAAAACATGAGTCTGTCTTGCGCCGGTCAAAGAATTTCACGGTGCGCGGAGGCTCATAAATGTAGTGTGAAAACACATTGCTTTTCCAAAACTCCTCGTTGTCCCAATGAAAAACACAAAAAGCAGTTTTTCTCAGTTTGGCATTTTTACAGATACTGCGCTTTGCCTTTGTAGGGCAGAGCTAATGTCTCATCCACACACTTAATATTGTCTGCACATAGAAGGTTCGGTGCATGATACCACTCAAACATGAAGTGCATTTATCATCAGATATAAGCTTATGAAGAATTGTTAGTATGTATCTTGCAGGGATGAGGTTAGTGAACATAGTCAACTGAATGAGCCATGCTACATTCATAAGTGCCCTGCCCTGAACCATGTATTATGCAATTCAGCAGCTATAATAAACACTAACAACTATTGGGAGGGAGGTCATAGCAAACTTGTGTGTGTGTGTGTGTAAAACCAGACAGTGGAGAGGGCCTTTAAGGCCACTGCAGCTAATTGCCAGTTATCTAAGGATACGATGCCCGAGCAGTGGTTTATTTTAAAGTGGAGCAAATGGCAGGATTGTCACACCTTCTGGCTCTATTCAGATGGCAATGAAAGAGTGTATCATTTTAAGTTTCCAAGGGAATTACAGAAGATCATTTCAGTATACATCAGCTTGACTCTTTGTCTTGTTACTCCTTCATTGATTTGTTCAATCCATTTTAATTTAACTTTTTTTGCCATCCTGATGTGTCAGCTAGTGTGCTCTGGGTTTATTCTTTTCTGAGGGCAACAATTTCAGCTGGATTTATTTCATAGTCTAGGTGATGCTTTCAGGAGGAAATATCAAAAACTACTACAATGATTCCTTGGCTGTGCTTATTTAACACCAAATGACTGTCATTCACACACACACACACACACACACACACACACACACACACACACACACACACACACACACACACACACACACACACACACACACACACACACACACACACACATACACACATAAGTGCACCCACACGGAGCAGCACAGATGAGCCTTTTACTTTGGGGTAGCGATAAAGATTAGTTCTGGTTAAAGAGGATGAGAGCGAACAGAAACCAGCACATCACCTACTCAAACCTTTTGTTGGAGTTTTTCCGCTGGTGTATTACACCTGAAACTTCATCCCTAAGATTAGTGGAAAGCGACCTAGATCCCTGCCGGGTCTGGTTATGTACTTAGTGAGAGGGCAGCATTATCCAGAAGGAATCATGTGAAAAGGGAATGATGGTGTCAACATATTTTTAGTTGTAAAATTTTGCAAAGGAACTTTTTTTTTTGGTGAAATCCCCAAAACTACCGAGCTGACGGACCACGACTGCAGACACTGTCAGGATGTCATTGTTTTTTTAATTAATATTATTATTATTGATCACCCAACAACAGGGGTGCAGATCCGATGCCAGGATTGGGGGGGACACAAAAGTGTTTTTTTTTTTTTTTTGCCCATATGCAACTCATACCATGTTGCCATAAATCACAACTCCGCAGAGTCTCGGCATATCATTCAAAACGTACTGCACAGTCCTAAACAGCCAACAGCACATATCACTGCTGTTATATTAGTAAATTATCATTTAAAGGGTCTTGGACATGTAATGTCTACTCACGTTCTTATCTTTCGCCTCCCACCGACCCTCCCAGATCCCCAATTCTTCTCACCATCTTCATTTTATCCCAGTGTATGGAACTTTATGCATGATTCAGTGATATGGATGAAAATCAAATATGAAGCCCTAAGATTGAGGGGGTCGTTTTTTTTAAAGCATGCTGATATCATCAGCGTCTGTGTAAGAAACTACCCGTTCATTTGCATCGTAGTGGAGGAGACCAGAGATGGGATGTGGAGTCAGAAATATTTTTGTCAAACATTATTTGTTCCACCATTTTAATCATTTCTTTTTAGATATGAAGAATGTGAAGTCTGAAAATACAATTGTATTTGTATTGTATTGTAACAACATGTCCCCCCCGTCCCCCCCGGAATCTGCACCCATGCCCAACAAGATCTTATGATTGATTGGTGATTATTTCAGCCTATTCTATCTGGGAGAGGCTGTCAGACAACAAAAAACAAAATCAACTAGTCTCATCCAACATAAATCACAGCAGAGATTGTTTCCTTCTGAACTTTATTTGTATCCATTTAGAAGTATATAAGTATCATTTTTAAGAGCCATGGTTGACAGTTGACATCATTTATGTAATCAGAACAGAGTGGTCAGGGTGAACATAGTTATCGCTGCCAAGGAGCCAGGTACATTCATCAAACCTCAATATGCATTAAACAGCATTGGTTTCAAAAACACAACAAGTGGAATTTGGAACCAAGGAAATATATTGAATCTTTATTCATCTCCTGCCATCATGGTGTACCCACTGTTAAACAGCTCATCATAAACGTCTTCTCTATCAGGCAATCTCCACCTGCCAGCATGAGGTTGTCACTTTCTAGCTGGAGCTGTGTGACTCACTTTACATTTATTGTATATAAAAAAAACCTTATAAAACTGTATTAAACAAAAGACAGACATTACAGTGGGAGAACAGTTCCATTATAGTGTGATTTAGTGTTTCTGTCTCTGAACACCACTTAAATGATGTGTTGGCTTTATTATGTGGATAAAGAACGTAGTATAATCCAGTTTCATATGACGTAGTTATGCCCATCATCTAATTTGATGAATGAATTGGAAGATGATGATGAAGATCAAGATAATCCCTCACAATGAAAGAGAGATTTACAGTCATGTTTTGTCAAGTTGCATTAAATGAAACCATACATTTTATATTTTAACACACAATATCAGGTTGAATAAATGGAGTGGGATTAAATGGGCAAGGACAAAATCAGCTCACCCAACAGTGTGTGAGGAGAGAAACACTAACCACAAGTAGGCCTAGATATTGAATCCCAATGTCTGGTGTCTGCTTCTATCCATCATTTCATATAACACTCATTTGGCAGCGGTCCGAGGATTCCTTTCTACGAGTAAATCTTTTTGGGGAGTTTGTAGTCCCATATTTGTTCCCAAAATGTTTGAATCTATCCACCCATCTATTTTCTTTATCCACTTATACTGCCCATGGGGATTTGTTGGGGATGGGAGATGGATCCTACCTCTGAACCCAGGGAAGCACATTGGACTGGTTGCTAGTTAATCACTGAACTACGACACACATTCACACTTTTGTATTTCTTTTTTCCACCAGAGATGCAGGTGTCTGTACTGTGGAAGAAAACCTGTTTCACCCTGTACTTGGGATTTGCGATCTTACCGATTGGCTTTTTTTTTTTCTTAGGTCCAGTGGAGAACGTCCAGCTACTAGCTCCCTTTGTGGTCATAAGAAACAAGGAGGTGAACATCACAGCAGTGGTCTTACCCAGTCACCCACGCACTGTCACATATTTCTGGTGGCTAGGCAACAATACTGAGGTAAGTCCTCCAGGATTAGACTCATTTATAGCCTACATTGACTTATTACCTTTGTATCGCTTTCTGCGTTGGCTTTTATATGTACAGCTTTGCAAAGCACAACCAGATAGATATAAATGGGTATCAAAGCTAAGAAAAGAAAGAAACATAAGCTAATTGTTAGAGTAGCATGAACTGAATAATAGTAGTTCATTGCTGCACCGTGCTTCATCCATGATTTATTTCTTGTTATTTTCTCTTCATCAGCCTGTTAATTAGACATTTGACTCATATATTTCTAAATCAATAACTTTTTAAGACTGGTGATGTCAATTTAAAGCGAAAAGATGGATTCCCATGAATGTTTGAACAGATATTCATGTTCCCGGGAGGATGAAGCCCACGCTCCCCTGCTGTTTAGAAAAAGAAGACTGTTGAATAAAATCTGGTGGAGAGTATTTATGTCATGTGCTTGGTAAATGTGTAACCTGTACCTTAATTTCTTTATGTGTAGCCAGTGGTAACATTGGATGGGAGTATCTCATACACCTTCCCCAGCGAGGGAATGCATACAATCACAGTGCAAGTGGCTGCAGCCAACAGCATACTGCAGGATACCAAGACCATAGCAGTCAAAGGTCAGTGTTTGTTTTCTGATGCTCTAAGAGCTGATAAGAAATCTGTCACATTGACATTGGCACTTTTTGGCTTATCATATTTTAAAATAACACAGTCATCTGAAAACAGTTAAAGGGATATGCCAACAATTTTCTTTGTGTGTCTTACCTCACTCCTGAGTCCATGACAAATGGATAGACACCATCCTTTCCACTGTCCGTGCAGTTGTTACTGCACTGTGCGTGCAGTAACAAGGGAGATACGGGCAGAGCTGGCGTACCGCTAATTAGCTTAGCTCAAACGCTGGAAGTGCATAGGTAGTGGTAGCCTGCCTCCTACCCGAGCCGAAATCAGCAGTCAGAAGCTGATTTCATTTTCGCTCTAAACTCTGTAAATAAATCACTTTATCTACATTTCAAACATTTTTAGGTGAGAAAGTAGCCGTTTAGATCAGCAGTGTGTCGTTAATTTGTCTAAATACCAGCTGTTTACAATTTTGTTCGGACAAATTTGGCGCTACTCAAGCTAGCGCACTTGCGGTTACTTTCACAAAATAAAACACCCGTTGCCCTTTACATAAAGAAAACCATGATTATAGAATTTGTGCTTTTACTTTGAAATAGGAAGCTAACCTACCCTCGATGTAGCTAGCTTGAACCAAAATAAACCGTCTTTGCTTGAACCCTCCGTTTTGACCGATCTCGTCCCCCGACCAGAATTTGCCCGCTCAAGATGCCTTACCGGAGAGTTTTGTCAGCTCTGAGACGAAGATCGGCCCGCCGGTTTCCGTTTAGAGTTGCTGAAGAGTTTCTCTGATGACTTTAGGTGGAGGCAGGCTAACACTACCTATACACTTCCAGTGTTTGAGCTAAGCTAATTACAAGCGATACGGGCTCTCCCTTGTTACTGCATGCACAGTTGAAAGAATGGTGTCTATCTGCTTGTCATGGACTTGGGAGTGAGGCAAGACATGAAATTTTTTTTTTGGTGTATCCCTTTAAATACATCAGAACACAACATTTCCCTGTTGTTGTGTGTTGTTATATTCTATCATTCTTGTAAAATGTATTTGACTTAACATACCGTTCAAAAATTTGAAATGAAAAAGATCCACCAGTACAGTTATTGATTGTAAAAGCCATGATTTATTACTGGTGGATGGGTTTGCATCTGGTACATTTAGCCAAAGGAATTGAAGCAGGGGATATGAGGAAGTCTTTTTTTTCCATCAAGTGTTAACTACCTGAAATTCAGCTTGAGCAAAATGACAGTTGGTACAGCTCCCTAAGAATAACGCCTCTGGATCTGAGTGAATTAATGGCTGATTCTCTCCCCGACTCTCCTCGACAGAATTCTTCAAATCTCTACTTTTATCTTTCTCCCCTAATCTGGATGAGTTCAACCCTGACATACCGGAGTGGAGACAGGACGTGGGGAGAGTAATTAAGAGAGCGGTGCTCCAAGTGAGTGATTTTTTATTTCCTCTGTCCCTCTGCCTCACTTCCTTCCACCCTTCTTTTCTCCCACTTCTTTCTTTCTCTCTCGCCTTGCTATCTCTCAATTATTTCCTATACCCCAATTGCCTTTGCTGCCCAATACTCTGGGCCCATTGGTGCGGGAAGAAGAGAATGCCTCGGGCCACCCTGATATTCATCGTCAGACAGGTGTGAAGGTGCCTCTGCTTTGCTTTCCTCCCAGGATGCCTTCATGAGCACTGATTTCTTCATTTCAAAAGTCAAAGTCAAAACTTGAAGCGTGATAGCGACCTGCTAGTGATGATACCTGTCACTGTGTCTAAAGTCTGCATGTGTGTGTGTGCGTGTGTGTTTGTGCACTTAAATGTAGGAGGGGTGGAGGAGCTCTAAGTGTGTGTGGGAAGTTCAGCCATTATTGTTAAGTGCTACTCATCTCCTCATTCACAGCTCATGAATAGCGGACTGAATTTAGTGGTGCTGTGCTTCGGTCATCTTCCCAACATTTGGAGTGTTGGAGCTGCAGCTGGTTGCTTTTTTCGAGAAACATTTCAATGAGTGAAGTGGATCTCATGCATAACCTGGATAACCCAGACTGACCCCCATGCTTTTCAGCTAATTTACCTCTCCCTGGGTCGTAATGTCATTTAAAGTAAAAGGCTTGTGTACGTTACTGATCGCAGGAGTCAAAGATAATTGGAAACTGAAATGTTCTGAGTGTTTATTCAGTTACGTTTGTTTATTATTTGGATGGAATCATGTGGATGTGACTAAAATGTTGGGTAACACTTTAGATTAGGGAACACATAGTCACCATTAACTAGGTGCCTATTAATATGCATATAAGTAGCTTACTAGCTCCTTATTAGTAATTATTAAACACGTACTGTATTAACACCTTATTCTACATAGCCTTATTCTACCTCTATTACACCATGAATTAAGATTTTTCCTAACTCCTAATTATCACTTATTCATTGTAAATGAATGCATTGTTGTTTCTGAATAATGATGTGAATAACCAGTGGGTTATTGGGGCCTTGTACAGGGGCAGTAGCACAAGAACAGTAATTCTTCCTTTATTACTCTGAATTAGT
Organism: Trachurus trachurus; assembly: GCF_905171665.1. Lineage (NCBI taxonomy): Eukaryota > Metazoa > Chordata > Actinopteri > Carangiformes > Carangidae > Trachurus > Trachurus trachurus. The sequence goes on along the minus strand of NC_139891.1, from coordinate 1,095,387 downwards.
ATAGCATTAATGCATTAATTTACAATGAATAAGCAATAATTAGGAGTTAATATCAGGAAAAATCTTAATTCATGGTGTAATAGTATTCTGCATAAGGCTATGCAGAATAAGGTGCTAATATGCTTAATAATTACTAATAAGGAGTGAGTAAGCTACTTATATGCATATTAATAAGCACCTAGTTAATGGTGAATATGTGTTCCCTAATCTAAAGTGTTACCATGTTGGGTTCTTCAAAACAATGACTGGGCCCACAGTGCATGGACTGTGCCTGTTATATGGTTTGATGGTAAGGTGCCGTTTTATCAGTGCAAGTGCTTTTATTTTGACAGTAAGACAGTTTCCATCTGCCTCTGTGATGCAGTGTCAGCTTCCTGCTGTTTATGTCATATTACAGCTGGCAAAAACAATGTGGGATTAACAACTGGACAAAGTGGACAACTGCCCTGAGGCCCTGGATCTCCACTGCTCCTCTGTGTTTACAGTGTGGCAAATATGTTTGTGGTAATTTGGTAAATCAGACGTTTCAATACTGTCTGCAGCAGATGAAGTGAAAAGAGAGGGGTATACATGCTGTTGTAGCAGGCTCTCAGTTGAAATCTAATTTTAAAACAGGTACTATTTCAAATTATATTTTGATTACATGGTGCATATTCCTAAATTAATTAGTACTCAAAAAAAGATGTTCACATTTTGTATGCCTCTGCGCCAGAGACAGGCATGACTAAAGGCCTAATGTTTTCAGATGGTCTGCCTGACCTATTCTAAGTGTCATGGCTTGAATTACTACTTGACCTTGTGTGAACTGAGCAGAATGTAAAGGACAAAGGTCATGGTCACAGTGACCTCACAAGACAAAACAAATATGTGTGCCCATAAGTCAAGCATTAGTCAAGCAACTAACTATCTAATGAGTTACGATTATTTGTACCTGGTTAAAGGAGCCTCATAGTTTCTCATTAATAAAATGATCCACTTACAAATTTTAGTAGCGGAATACGAAGACGATGTGAGAATCAGACCAGTGAACAACAGGCCAATGATATCTGTGAACAGTGGGACAAAGAATGGGCCAGCAGTTGAAGGCATGCCTATCTGAATGTTTAAGTCCTACAGAAAAGACCCACCAGCTGAAAACATCTCCATTAGAACTTTTCCTAACAGTGTGATGGCATATGTCATATCAACTCCTGCTTATAAGATACTGTAGAATAGGAGGCGGTCCGTAAGAGACCAATAAGAGCGCATTTACTTGTCCTCCACAACATGCTTTGAAAACTTGGGAATGTCTTTTCAGAGCCATTATGAAAATAAGGAACTATTACCACAAGCAGAACCTCGTAATATGAGCAGCTAAATATTATTTTGAGTCATTTCAGTTTTGCTGTATCCTTTAATCAAGGACAGAAAACAAATTATGAATGATTATTATATGCAAACTGTATAAAATTAGTTGTAAGTAATCCCATTTAATTGTATGAAATTAGTGATCAGTCGATTTTTGCCCTCAGCATGTTCATTTGCATCTTTATTAATCGCTACATCAAATTATAGACCTCAACACCCAGCCTGGGCCTGAGGGGAGGGGAGGAAATCTACTTTCAGGCTCAGACAGATCACCTAACGCATGGCCATGCTACTGCCATGAAATGACCCTTTACTTTTTTGGTTGGTTTATTTTCAATGAAACGCTTCCATACTGAGTTGTTTTGTCTTCACTATGTTTCTCCCTGCGTTGTGCCATGATGCACAAGTTCTTCTTTGTTGTGACGATGCATCAGCTCTAAAATCCCACGTCCACAAATTTTGTAATCAACAAGTATGTTGACTGGTATACCGAAGTGTCACTTTGGTGTGTTTCCATCTATTCACATAACGTTGTTATTGTGTGATATCAGCTTCTCTTTATGTAAAGCTCATACAGATGCTGTGGATCTGTGTGTATGAGGTGGAAGATGACACAAGGTACATGCCCAGAGTAAAGTGAGGACAGTCCTATGTTCATTATGGTTTTGTTTGTTTCAGGTTTACATAGTTAACAGTTCCCCAGCCAACACTCTCACATCCAATAACAGCTCAAACTCACAGAGTTTACAATGTTCAAACTCCCCAATTATAGCTCTCTTGAAGCTATCAAGCTATCGTCTCCTTATTGCTTCCCCAAAGGCACAGAGATACTTTACTTAGTAAATCATACAGTAAGTGTTATATTCTCATCTTTACACATGACTAGAATAAACTTTAGATTTTATATTATTCCTCTTATAATAATAGTCTGGATTTCATATACAGTAGTAGCATTTATTTGATGAATACATTTCTGATAATTAGCATTGGTTTAAATAACCGAAGGTGCTAAGTGTTATGCAATGGTGGTATAAAAAATATCCTTGAAACAAAATGCTGGCAGCATTGCTCAATAAGAACATCAGTGTAATTGGTCCTTAGGCCACATTTTTGGTCCAGAATGAGATATCTGAAGACCTTTGTGTGGATTGCTAATTTGATACACACACCACACTCATACACACAAGAGGAGATACCCCGTCATGTTCTACATCAGATGTTATAGATCCCCAGAGGATGGATCCTGTTGACTGGTTCTCTCAGCCAGACCTGGAGGTACAGTATGTTGTTTCCAGGTTGTCTGCTTCCTGTGGACATGATATCTCAGTGACACCTTGGCATGGGGACATGGGGGGAAAAAATTGATGGGGGGTGGGGGAAAAAAAGGATGAAGTTTCTCGAGATCCCAATAAACTTTTCTCGAGATCCTGCAAATAAACGGTGGAGCAGTGCAGTGGTAACGTCCAAAATATCTCTGACCGTTTATTTTTGTAAAGAAATCATCACAACAAGGAAAAAGTGTTTGTTTCTGTGGCGGGGAGAGCAGGCGCTCTGCGATCGGATAGTAATGTCTTTCCAGGATGTGTCAGAGTTAGACTATCTGAGGTGAGTGACTACTGTACATGCAAAAACACAAAAGGCACGTTTCCACTGCAGGAACTTGGGGGTAATTTTACGGGGTCAGCCCCGTTGGTGCGTGTCTCCACTGCAGGAACCTCCCCCACAGGGCCGCTTACAGGAACCTTTACGGGGCCGAACGGAGTCCCTGCCTGGGGGTAGGTACTCAGATCGGCCCTGAAGAAGTCCCGGTGGGGCTTGAGATTTACTCTGTGCTGATTGGTCAGACTCAAAGCAGGATGTCACATTAAGAGAAAGCCCCAAAATAAGCGGCATTTTTAAAACCCCACGTTACTAAAAACGGCCGGAAAAAAGAGAGAATAACTCATTAAAAGACGAGAGTAGCAGTAGGCCTGGTAAAAAATAAAAATAAAAAAAAAGAGAGAGAGAGAGAAATACGTATTGCGGGATTACGTGACGATCAAGACGGCAGAAAATTAAAAAAAACAACAACAACAGATGGCAGAAAACAAGAAGAAGAAGAAGAGCAGTAAAAAAAAAAAAAACCACTGCACAACTGTCGCACATCGCCATAAGAGCCCGGTGGGTTCCTGTCTGCAGTGGAGACACGGCCACAGAGAGGGCCGAGTGAGAGGACGGCTCCTGTAGAAGTTCCTACCCCCTCCTTTTACCAGGAACTCCTGCAGTGGAAACACGGCTCAAGTTTATACTGTTTATACTGTACACTATACAGTATGAGTTCAGTGGTGTGTCATAAGGATTCCAGTCATGTACCATAGGTACTTGATTGTTTTTGGAGTGTTTGTTGTGGTTGAAAGAATTGCCCCCATAGGTAAACGTTGTCACTATCCCTAGCGCCGTCTAGCCATGGTGTAACTCTGGTTTGCCTGCATCAATTTTAGTCGTGTTTTTTGCTCCCCCCAACACTGGGTGACCATCATGAAAACGGTTTAGGGGTCAAAAATTACCGGAATTCTCCTTTAAGGATGATTACATGCTGTTGGCAAAAGGTCAATGGTCAGGGTTGTGATGAACATGTAACAATGATCCCAGTACTGCTACGTGGTTAAAGGTCAGCTTCACTTGTCTTCCAGATCATACAGTTTTGTAAACTTATGACCTGGAGGGTCTGGATGCATTGTTTAGTTTTGTGTTGGTTGTTTTTTTTTTTTTCATAACTTCTGCTGTCACCCTTTTCACCCACTCAACCACCCATTTTCTCATTGCTAATCATACCCATGGCTATCATTTGTCCACATCTTTTCTTCTAAAGTAGTGACTTCTGTGCTTTAAAACTGATGTGCCTTGGTTGTCCCCACTCCACTTGTCCTTTCTGGCCACGAAGCAAACATAAAAACATCCCAAGCTTTAAAATTAAGAATGATCACCGCCCAGGCCCTGCTTCCTGTCCTTATGTGACATGGCTCAGGGCTTAAAATGCTTTTCTTTTTTTAGTGTTACAAACAAACATTATCTTGGCTATGCCTCTTTATCAAAGGAAAAATAAGCTTTTAATATCCTTGAAAACTGAGACAAAGCAAGAAAAACATTTACCCATTTGTTCTAGTTTATACGCTTCAAGGGAACAATGCACTTAATTAATTTGATGTAAAATGTTCTTGGTGAAGTTGTCCTGCTCTTATTGATGAATGCAAGAATGTGTCCAAACAATCTATCACTAGAAAAAAAAAGAAGATTATCAACATTTTTAGACTCCCTCCTGTTCTGTCATGCCTGAAACTAACAAGTTTGAAACGTTATTGTATATATTTGACTATATTTTTGGCAAACTATTTTCTGGCCCATTTTTTTCTGTGTTGTGACAAACTCAGTAGCAGCATATTGTTCTGCTTTACAGAATCCTACCTCTACTCCCCTTCCCTTTAAATTTCTAAGTTTAAGAAAGAACATCATTTATCCAGCTTGTTTCCTCTCTCACACATAAATGGACACATTGTGGACCTTGTTTTTTCACGCAGTCTAAATATAGTAAATGTGTGTGAAAGATGTGTGTGATCGTAGCTGTGTATTCTCTGACCTCAACTGGATCCTCTGCTCCTGAAAATCAGGGTCCAAAGTTGGATGATTAATCTGGCTGTTGCTGCCTGTATGTGTACTAATTGGATTTAATGACACAGACGTTTTTAGCTATTCTACTGTCTGTTTTAAGGTTAGAGCTGTTGGAGCAAACATCGCTCCATTGACTTTTTACAACTCTGCCTGTGGTTTGCTTCCTTCTCATACTTTGTCATCCTTTAAACATGTGACATCAGCAAATAAAACTCTTCTGTTTTCCAACTGATGTCCTCTCTACTGCGCTTCGTAAATGCTATTTGATTCTAGAGGAAGGGCTTACTGCCATATAGAAAATAAAATGATTATTCCCTCCATTTCTTTCTGTCATCAACCATGACTGAGGGAACCACTATTCCTACATTGTAGCTGCTCTGGAAGTCCAAGATGCATTGGAAAATGCCGTGTCTGGGTTATAAATGTGAATCAAATAGACTCAGGTCGTCACCAGCCAGGCAGCAGATTTCAAAAATTGACAAAATGTCAAAAAATTCTGTTAACAAGACAAAAATCTAATAATACATAAACTGCATCTTGACAATAATAACAAACAACAAACAATAAGGATTTTGCTTCATAAGAGAAACTTATGTTTAGAAATGCCACTCTTACATTGACTCCAATTGTTCCCATGAGAGCAGAATTCAAAATGTTCTCAAAAATTTAGTTTTTATGATAAAATTCTTATATTTGGCAAACTTCATCAACCATGACTCTAAAACATTGTCTTTTTTTCAGCACTGCCCTGTAGGCTCAATTTTTCAAGTATCAAAAAGCCGGGGATGGTCTGAAGATGCAGTGTAGCAGTATTAAAGTATACATTTCGGTGAAAGTTGCAAAACTGTAACACATACAGTTGGTTTGGTAGGAATTTTCAAAGTTTTTAATTTTTTGAAATAAAAATGGCAGCAACTTCAATTTGTTTGACAGGTTTTGGTCAACAGCATTCCACACAAACCGTATCAAGCCTCTACTATGATGTCAGCTGATTCTAAGGAGGCAGTTTCAGTTTTGTTGGATCTATCATCTGCTGTTGCTACTGTTGACCATAATATCACGGTTAACAAACTAAAATGAAACTATGCCTTTGGGATTATCAAGTGTTTTTGTTTGTTCATCACAGACAAAGGTAAAAAAGAAAACTTTATTTTGTCTGTGCTAAACGAACAAGAACACTTGGTTTACAGGCTATTAATTAAATAATTAACTGCTTGACCAACATCAAACAGTGGTTAAGTGACAACTACTTGCAGCTGAACTGAAGACAGAAACACTAATTATCGCCCCTGAAAGCAGAATTCCTCAGATTGAGCAACTCCTATGTGCTTCAGGAGTTTAGATGTTGTTCTTGGTTCCTGGTGTCCTTAGGTCTCTTCTTGTGCTTCTGTATTATTATTAAGTCAGTATAAGGTCCTATATGAATTCATTTTACTTGACTTACTTACCTCTCCACTGTCGACAGTAAATGAAAATATATTAACAATTAATTAACCATTAATTATAGATTCTGAAACTGATACATTAAAAAATATATTTCATTTATATTGAGAAATGTTATTTCTGAGTCATGTGCCATTATCAGCAACATAAGTTATTTATTTCCAGGTACAACAACACCCAAAGGCCTTTGTGCTCTAAAAATTCTTATTGTGACACTGAAGGTTTAATGGCCCTGCTCCTAAAAATGATAAATTCATGGCCTGAACTGAAATGCATCAAACTATTGAAGATGGAGATGCTGCTTTTCTACCTTGAGGGCTGAATGTATATAAATCCAGTCAGCATCAGGGACTCACAGCCAATTATATCCTGAGTGAGAGTTTGAGTACATAATCAAGCTCTCTTAGGACTAAAAAGTAACTTCTCAAGAAGCATGATATTGACATGTAAAGATCTGCTGTGGACGTGTGTTTGAAATTAAAGCGTAGTGATTACACTTGAAATGAAATGTGCTATGGATAAAAGCGTTCAGCCTTGCCTGACTGTAGTGTGTGTGATCTGTAGCCTGTGAGCTGGTTCAGACAGTCAGACTATACTCACATGCTCTTCTCAATGGAACATCAACTGTGTCCATCACATCTGTTTCTAACAACTCTAGTTTCTCTTAGAAGATGTCACGATTGCTGTTTCTCTTTTTTGCCTAAGTGCATGTGACTGCTTTGCTGTGACATCAAAAAGTTACAAAAGTCCTGACAGCTGGTTTTAAGGTTCACTTTCTCAATCCGGGTTGTGTGTATTACTCTATCAGAGTGACAGCCTTTGATATTTTTGCAGTATTAATATAGATCATGGACCTGCTGTGATCAAGGAAAACATGGAAATCTTTTACAATGATCCACAGGTTATGACAAGGCCGTAATTACCCCCCCCCCCCCCCCCCCCCCATTATTCAGATATGCTCAAAATGTCCCCCCTAATGTATAGCTAGCTGATTAAAAAATAAAAATTAAAAAGTATCCCATGTGTTAGCAAATGTACCGTACTTTCCGGACTATAGAGCGTACCTGGGTATAAGCCGCACCAGCTAAATTTTAAAAGAAAATACATAGGCCGCACTTGAATATAAGCCTCAGGTTTTCACGTTGTAACATGAGATATTTACACAGAAAGACAGTAGGGAACTGTGACAGTCTGCTCCTTTTCCGCTGTTTCAGTTACACTCCTCTCGCCCATGTGCATTTGTTTACAACAAAGCCGGCGAAAAATCAAGAAATGGAGCGGTGGATAACGTTACATAACATATACAATGTTACGGCGTGTGTGTTTTATGTAGTCTTAACCGTCATAAACAAAAGATTACGGGGTACGGAGGGCGTTTGTATGCGGTGTGCAGAGACGGGAGCTGGGACACCGGGGCGGGGAAAAATGGTGGCAGCTTATAGTGCGTTATATACAATCAGTGGCGCCGCCAGCTGGAATCCTGTACGCACCATGCGTACAATTTTTTTCATAGGTGAAAAAAAAAGACGCAATTTAGTTTATTTTGAGGGGGTGTGATAAAGACGCTTGTTGTTTGTAACAGGTTAAACGTGCTCAGTTCATTGATTGTTAAACCAATCACTGGAAGCCTACCGTAAAAGCCAGTGATTGTCGTTTACATCATGTCATCTGTCACTTTTTGATTTCTGGCGCCTATTACACTACCGCTATGTGATGATTACGCCCGGTCCAGTATAGAAATGTCAAAAAGACAGTTGAGCCTTTTCCAGGCATTTGGAAAAAAAAAGTGATCCAAACCCACGATCACAAACACGCAGCAGAGCAGCGATAATGAAGGTCTCTCCTCTCTAGCTCCAAACTCATTCGTCTGCACCGCGATTATGGACTCATAGGTGCCGATTCCAGGTTGAGCACCCACTGGGGGAGCACACCACCAGTTGCGCATTTCTCCATCAGCTGTGTGTCTGTGGGTATGTGTAGCCCGTATGTGTGTGTAGCCTGTGTGAATGTATGTGTTAATCTCTCACGCGCTCTGTTAAGATGAATAAACACAAATCGCTGCAGAGCGCGAGCCTGGCACAGAGGTGCGCGCTCTGGCTCATCTGGCACAATCTAACGGCATTAACGGCACCGAAAGGAAACTGGCTCCGCTCCGCGGCTATTTCGCATCCGACGTCTATGTTAAGCACACGTTGTTATTGATATTGTAGCGTCCGAGCCGACGTACAACAACATAACACAAACTTATCTGACAGCTCTCACTTCTTCCTCTGCTCCTCCTCACTCACACACACAGGTCTTCCTCACACTCACCCCGGCCCCTCAGTTTCTCATCCAACCACCCTACCTGCCCGTACACATTCACAGTCAGTCAGAAATCACACAACTTAAACATCATAACAACAACATTACTGCGGGGTCGCAACAATATTTTCAGTTGTGCAGTATATTAATGAGCGACAAGTCCCATTGCTACGTGGCATGATAAGCACACCAGTGTTTGTAGAGCCTGGTGTGAGATCCCCCCGCCCAACCCCCCGAAAATTTTTTTGGTTGTAGCCTATTTGCCGTTTCTGTGCGTACATTGAAATTGAATCCTGGCCGCGCCACTGTATACAATATAGGAAAAATATAGAAGGAGAGAGATTTGGTCCCCCCCAATGTTGACTCCATGGTTAGGCCTTGGGTTATGATGTTCTGACTTAAAGCAGAAGTAAGCGATCCGGTGGTTTTGGCTAACTTCCTGTCAGCCGATGGAGTTAGCAGTCCCCGCCCTCGTCCCTACGTCACCACATTCACGTGCATCCCTTGGCTGCACACACAGAGAGGACCGCCCCTTTATGCCGTTCTCTCTCTTCATTGGATAAAGGTTGTAGGATACAAGGAAAGTTTTCTGTGAGTGACTGACAGACCCGTGTGTCAGACCAAACACTCTACAGTATGTAAGTGATTGCTGTTGGAAGATAGAACTATTTAAGACTTATATTAACACAAACATTCCGCTTACTTCTGCTTTAACTTGATACTATGACTTTATGGGTACATGTTTTTAATTTGAAGCTATGTAACAATCACCTGTCACAATGAGCTAACTGAAGAAGCCTATATTTCTGTCTTGCTGCAGGTGTCTGACTTCCCGGAGGAGCGGTTCCTAGTAGCTGTGTTTCCAGGAGTTCCAACAGCAGCTGAGCTCTTCTTGTTACCTCACAAGAACCAATCAGAGGGCAAGAAAAAGAGTGAGGAGGAGCTTGAGCAGGTTCGGGGGCCTATGAAAAGATTCTCTCTCACAAATTAAAATGAAATCTTATCAAACAGAATTATTCCTCCTGCTAAACACCTTGTTGTAACTGTCTTACAGGTGTCTGATGTTATTGTGAGTGCACTAAACCAAAATCTGGTGGAGTTCGAGCTGAAGCCTGGTGTCAGGGTCATTGTATACAACACTCAGTTAACACTGGGTAAGAATCTTTTGTTATCAACCATAAAATAACTTGCTTAAAGGGACATTGTGTAACTTCTCCTGTTATCTATTCACAAAAAATTGATTATTTAGTTCAAAAGTCTGTTTTTCATTAACCAGTAATCCCCACCATCAACAAAGTGAAGTGTTCCTTTCAGCTCTGAATGAGCCGTTCATATCATTCATATCTCCATGGAGCGGGTAAGCTCGGTGCTGGCTGCCATGTGGTGTCTCCATGTTTTTACGTTCAGTGGCAGCGTGACGGTAGGAAACCACGGAAACTCAGCGGAGACACCGGAGCTGTCGGCTCAGGTCGAGTAGCCTCGTAAACCAGCCTCTGGCCTCATCCCCCTTGTAAGCGTTTGGCCTGAAACCCTCAGAAGGCCGGGCCAATCAGCGTCGCTGCTCAGATTTCTGTGATTGACACAGCACGTTGGCCAATCAGGGACCGACTGGTGCAAAGCCCCGTCACTACACTGCGCGACTCTTACCACGGCGGAGCTATCTAGCAGTAGCAGCCTAAAAACAGCAGCAAGGGAAGTTCTTACTACATCCATTACAGCAATTAAACAAGAGCAAGAGTCGGCGCTTGTTGAGTTTCTCGAAGGAAAAGACGTTTTCGCTGTTCTTCCAACTGGATTTGGCAAAAGTTTGATATACCAACTTGCTGATTGGCTGAATCGGTTGTCTGTCAACGCTACTACTCCCGCCCACCCCAAACACTCACAGGGGGGATGAGGCCAGACTCTCCCTCAGAAATGAAATGCATTTCCGGGAGAGGCTGGTTTACGAGGCTACAGGTCGAAGTGGTGTCTGTGAAAAGTCACCGCGGTAACGCAGTGAGGAGGAATGGAGCGTTACACTGATGCTGCATTCACCTGCAGTTGGGCAGACGGCCGTCGCTAACAAACCAGATGTCATTTTAATCACCGGTAAAGTGTGGGTCAGGTAAACAATACGACATCACCATGACAACATATTGTCACGTGTATTGTTTTGCCTCGTGCTGACGGACCACTTGTTTACATAGAGGCTTGTTTATGTCGTTACTGCAGCGGCTGTCGTCCGTCTGCCGTCTGCCCAATTTCACGTGAATGCAGCATGAAAAATACGACCGAGTTGCTTGCGATCTACAACCGCAACGCTAGAAGGGAGTAATTCCTACACAATGTACCTTTAATTATCCCCTTACATTTTTTTGTTTTCATTTTGAAGCAAACTGTCATAACAGTGTTTTGATAACAAGAATCTCTTCTTTGGTTCAACATTTAAAATTCCTGTAATGCTGCTGCCATCCAGGCAAAGGAACACAGGGGAATATGGGAGGGGTTTGATTATAAGTGGATCTCCTTGAGACGAGGGATCTTTTATGCCTGCCATCAAAAACTGAACATCTGTTCTATTTCTTTTACCGCCATCCAACCACAAAATGAGTGTTACACTGAGTATAATTATGTTGATTATTTAGTCCTTGAGAAAGAACACTGAGCAATCTAAGGGTAGGAGTCATTCTCAACTGCAGGAAATGGGAAGGTGGGATGACATTCACAACCCTCAAAAATGTAGCTACTCCTGCATAATAACAAATTGCTGTTATAAGTATCAAATCAACGCTAGATTCATTGAGCCACGTTGATTGTAAAAAGCCCGGCTGCTCTGGGAAATGTTTTTTTTAACAGGCTCAGGCTTTGGTAGTCCTCAGCAACTCCTGTGCTTCCACTGCTGGACAGATCTTACAGTGTACTCATTGCTTGGCTGGTTTTATTAGACACATGGGTCTCTGGAGACACAGCCAGAAGTTGTCTGTAGCTTGAAGTGCTAGGTATTAACGGCTCTGTGACGTTCTGTGGTGTGCTGCACTCTAATGACATTGGAGGTGTACCCGGTTGGATCCCTCTTCATATTTCACCTCCCACGAAAAGGTCTAAAAAGCCTTCAAGCTGCTGGAGAAAGGTCAGCTGCATGCATGCCTTCATCCGTGGGCTGAAGGGCTCAGGAGCAGCACAGCAACAGAGGGAAAAGCAATGCGACTTTCCATCAGTGACAGACATCAATGCACTCTTCAAAAATAATGAGAGGGATTTAATTTAACTTAATGAGCAAAACTATGTACTGTGATGTTAATCATATTAATACTAAGTAGTATAAGTATTTATATCTATGCTAAATCAGAATCAACTGGACATGCTCAGCGTTTATTATGCTTTTCACAGAGCATGACTGGATGTTAACTGTAATTGTACCATGCAGTGCACCTACAGTATGTGGAAGCATCTGCATTCAATATGTTTCTTCTCGAATTCAGCATTTTCCTTTAATTTGTCACATGAGAAAAAACAGCAGTAAATGTACCAGATCAAAGTCATGTATTTGTAATACTGGAAATCTCTCACTTTACTTTGATGCTGCCTACAATATTTAAGGATCATTATAACCACCTACATCTGGCACATATACACAGTTCCACCAGGGGGTTCCACCAGCTTCACTTTTCATGTTTCATTTATTATAAAGAGTAATGTACTTTGAGTTACATGATTCTATATGCAATTGTACCAGATTTAGCCAAATTCTAACACATACGCTTCACCCACTGTATTTGTTATGTTGGGACAGTGGATGTTCCTGTATGTTCATGTGCAACATTTATTTAAATGGTATTCTTTTTTATGTTGGTGGATGTAAATTTGTCATTGAACAAAACACACACGATTAGACAAGAATGTTAAAGGAGAATTCATTTTTGACCCCTAAATCATTGTCCATTGGTCACCCAGTGTTGGCGGGAGCAAAAAATGTGACTAAAATTGATGCAGGCAAACTGGAGTTACACCATGGCTACCCGGCGCTAGAGATAGCCACAACGCTAACCTATGGGGGCAATTTTTTCAACCACAACAAACACTCAAAAAACAATCAAATATCTATGGTACATGACTGGAATCCTTATGACACACCACTGAACTCATACTGTATAGTGTACAGTATAAACAGTATAAACTTTGTGTTTTTGCATGTAGTCACTCACCTCAGACAGCTGAACTCTGAAACCTCCTGGAAAGACATTACTATCTGATCACAGAGCGCCTGCTCTCCCCGCCACAGAAACAAACACTTTTTCCTTGTGATGATTTCTTTACAAAAATAAACGGTCGAGCAGTGCAGTGGTAATGTCCAAAATATCTCTGACCGTTTATTTTAGTAAAGAAATCATCACAACAAGGAAAAAGTGTTTGTTTCTGTGGCGGGGAGAGCAGGCGCTCTGTGATCAGATAGTAATGTCTTTCCAGGACGTTTCAGAGTTAGACTGTCTTGATTACATGCAAAAACACAAAGTTTATACTGTTTATACTGTACACTATATGAGTTCAGTGGTGTGTCATAAGGATTCCAGTCATGTACCATAGATATTTGATTGTTTTTTGATTGTTTGTTGTGGTCAAAACAATTGCCCCCATAGGTTAGCGTTGTGGCTATCCCTAGCGCCGTCTAGCCATGGTGTAACTCCGGTTTGCCTGCATCAATTTTCGCGTTTTTTTCCTCCTTTAAAGAACATGTAACAGCTGCAGCAATCCCCCTCCTCTCTCCCACTCCCACAGCTCCCTTGGTGGACTCCAACCCCCGACACAGCAGCTCGGCCATGCTGATGCTCCTATCGGTGGTGTTCCTGGGCCTGGCCGTGTTCCTTATCTACAAATTCAAGAGGCACTACAGCTTTGTGGTTACTTGCACCTGCTGCACATGCAGTACACTCATATAGAACCATATACAGTATCTATTACAATATCCTCCATTATTGATGATGCCAGATTGGCCACAGTCTGGACCAATCAATTACAGTTATGTTTGGAAACCTGATTTGACAAGTCCCACTAGACGTTGTAGACATACTTCTAGTACTGCAAGGCATGAGGCACTCTCTCTCACACACACATACACACACACACACATACTAATCGGTGATAAAATGCAGAGAAAAGGACCATTAAATGGTTTAATATGCGGGTGCCGTGCCTTGGCTGTTATTTGCAGAATAAATTATTCATACTCAAAATGATTCTCTTGAAAAGTCGGAGGGAAATGGAAAAGCTGTCATTAATTATGGATATGAAATTTTTCCCATTAGTCTAAAGAGGATGCATTTTTCAAGAAGTCTCACAGTTGACAAAACAGAGCAATTAATAACCAAAATGAATAGTAATTGGAAATAAATTGGTTAGTGACTAAATAAAGATGTACTGTATATTGGATGTTGTAAATGTAGATGGGAAAAGATACCAATGCTACTGTAATTTGCCTATAAATTAGTTAGTGAAGTATGATTATAGTCATCGCAACTTTGAAAGAGCTTATCGGCATCGACATTTTGCCTTCACTGTAAGAAAGAATTAATATATTATGAATATATAATTCCTTTAAAATGTTGCTAGAATCACAAGATGGTTTTCTGATACTGCTCTTTTTTCAAATCTTTAGAAAAATACCTTGGATCAACATATATGCTGAGGTGAACCAGGAGAAGGAGCAGGAGATGATCGGCTCAGTGGGCCAGGGCGACAGCACGCCTAAAATCACTCTGAGTGAGTTCTCCACATCCAAGGAACTCATGGAAAAGGAACTGGATTCCAGGGTCAAAAGTACGTATGGATGCAAAATGTTTCCCTGACAATATTTCTGTCAAGTGCAGAGACAGTTTCATGAAAGAGATTCTAGTTTCCTGATCAAAGACAGGATTTGTTTCTTTGTGATGGAGATAAAACTCGTCCTGCTAATGCACAGAATTAATATGTGCAGATTCAGCTCCAGACACACTGTTGGCATACTATTGAATTTGAATTATGTTTTAAATAGAGAATTGGCAACTTGATCTCCTTTTGGCATGTTTTAATTATTCCTAGAAGAGGAAAGTAGTGGGAGCCACAGAGTAGAGACATTAACCATATTCACGAATAGATTATAGCAAGACCTGCAGCACTGAGGACAATGAATAATTAATTAAATCAACATTATTTAAGTATGCAGCCTAAGGATTGAATAGGCCAGCAGGAACACAGTGGCACTGGCCTTAATCACTTTTCTCTTTGGTCACAACATGACTTATTTAAAAAAGAATATTTCAATCCAGTACAGACGCAGCAGGTTTTCAGAAGCAAATAGAAGCAGAGTCCTGCTTCCTCTCACCTTACTTGACACAGCAGTGCCAGTCGGAATCAGCTCATATCCAGTGTGGCCTCCGCAAGTCTCGGGTTCATTCACCTCTGTGATGGTTTTCGAAATAGACAAAGCTCCCGTAGTTTCACACTTTAAGAGAGCAAACTGATTCTGACCAGATATTGAAATTCCAAGACCGGGAAACACATGTGGCGCATCAAACCCATGAGGATTCTGCTTTGTTCATCCGAGTGTCCATCATTAGTGTGAAATTTATTTATACAGATGTATTTATACAGACTTGCATGGATGTCATTATCATTTGCATAAAACCTGTTTTCCTCCACAAAGCTGACTGAGCATGTAATGAAATCATGTTGCAACTTGACTTGATTGGTTGGTGAAGGAGGTCATGACTGATACTCTCTAAGACAAAATAATCATAACTGCTAAACAAGGTGCTGCACTGAGATGATAGAATGACTCCACTTTAATGTAATGTAAAATAATCATTATAAAACAGAAAGGTGAAATCCGGTAATCTGATTGGTTGTTAACTAGATATAATGAGTGTATACCACGGCTACTATTCTAAAGATTTATCACAGCATATCACTCTGCGTCAGGGAAGTATGAATGGAAATGTGTTGTCATGTTGTATCCATGAGGGGTGGGACTATTTTTTTTTTATAGTGGGGCTATTTTATTAGATAATATGTATTTCTGATAAAAAAAAAAATAGGCTACATGCTTTGTGTCGGGCCGAAGAACGCCCCTTAGCTGTGGTATAAACCACAGCCTGTTGTGATGTATTGCTTAATTATAAAACGGAAAGGTGAAATCCGGCAATCTGATTGGTTGTTAGCCGTGGTATAATGAGCATATACCACGGCTACTATTCTAAAGCCTTATCACAGCATAGGCTATCACTCCGCGTCAGGCATTATACGACTGAATGGAAGTTGTTGTCATGTATCCATGACAACGGACTGTTGCAGTCCGTAGCAAAAGACAGTTGATGTGTTTACGATGTTAAAAAATGGACTAAAGTAGTTGAATTCACATGTTTAAGGTTGACTTTCACCTCCGGGGAGGGTTAACAATGGTAGAGGGGACTGAGCAGTGACTTTCACCTGAAAAAACAGCAGAGGAAAAGACCAGATGCAGAGCTACTTGGAGCTAACGTCTGGAGAGGTGGGACTATTTTTTCCACAGTGAGGCTATTTTATTGGATAATATGTATTTCTGGTTGAATAAAACTAGGCTACATGAAATTGATTACGTATCCCTCTTTCATATTGCCTTTATTGGTAACCGTTTTATAAAAGCAATATATCACTCCAGTCCATGGTATATGCTCATATATAGGCTATATTGCTTAAAGCAGCAGTAAGTGATCCCGTCGTTTTGGCTAACTTCTGTCAGCCGATGGAGTTAGCAGTCTCCGCCCTCGTCATGGATCTATTGGTCCTCGTCCCTACGTCACCACATTCACGTGCATCCCTTGGCTGCACACACAGAGAGGACCGCCCCTTTATGCCGTTCTCTCTCCTCATTGGATAAAGGTTGTAGGATACAAGGAAAGTTTTCTCCTCGGCTTACAGCAGAGCAGAGTGACTGACAGACCCGTGTTTCAGACCAAACACTCTATATAAGTGATTGCTGTCGGAAGACACAACTATTTAAGACTTATATTAACACAAACATTCCGCTTACTTCTGCTTTAATTATAATACATTTGCAAAACACAGTGGAAAACCAGAATAGAAACAGTTCTGTACTTCAGCCTTTATGTGCCCACATACAAAAGGAAAAAAGACAGGATTTAAATATAGCAGCAGTAGAAGAGGATCTGAGAGCGCAGAATGAATTATCTCACCATCTTAGGTCGACAATGGCACATTTCCTTTATTTCCATCAGTGAAATGGTATGGGATGATATTTTTATGAGTGTGATACATGTTGCTGTCTGGTTTCACACTGTTCCACTGTCAAGGGTTTGTAGCAGAACGTCTGTGCCAACACAGAACACACAACATACACAGGAAGAATTGTAAACAGAACATTTGATTGCTCACAAGAGAACTCTCTTAGGGCAACAGAAAATCATTGGACTTCTTGATAATTCATTAATCATTGTGTTTTATATGTATTTGTTTGTTTTTCAAGCCAAACACATGTCAAAATCACAGTTGATAATATTTTCCTCTGATGATTAGCCAGAAAACAGCTGGAGGCACTAGAAGCAGATCCTAAAATAAATAATAATAATCAATGCTTGTGCAAAAGAGACAAAGATATTCAAATATTTACTCCCTGATCTCCGCAGAACCTCCAAAATATGATGCTTTCCATAATGTGACTCAGACCCCTTCTCTAAAGTTCAAGCTACCCCTAATAATATCATGTAGGTATCCTGTCAGAAGTCTTTCTGTTTTGTACACTATTTACTCCAATAAAGACAACATTTAAAAACCAAAATTAGCTGTGAAAATAATACGTGTAATAATTATGTGCCTGTTCATTAAATTCAAAGGTAGCTATCATAACAGAAGACACATTTTCAGAATGGTTCACTTTCTACTCTCAGTGGTATTTCACAGCTCCACAGCCTTTGATTAGCATGTTGGAACCTTAGTAATTAACACTGTGTCAATATCAAAGAAGTTTTTTTGTTTTACTAACAGTGCTTGTGTTTCTTCTTTTGTCTCTTAGGGGGAGTTGGAAACGCATGCGAGAGCACAAGGGAGATTCCAAACTGTACTAGTGTGTGAAGCTGGATAAGGCAACAAGTTTCTGTACAGAGCAAAGTGTTACAATGTTGGGGGTTCTCTTTTTCTGTTTTGTAATTCTCAACACAACTGATGTTAATAGTTTTCTAAGGGACCTCATTTATACAGACTTGCATGGATGTCTCGTTCAACAACATCCATGCACTAAATGTCAACTTACTCAATGAGATTATTGTAATTACTGGCAAAACTTACTCAGTTTTGTGGATGTATAAGCTACATAACAACATTCATTTACAGAGTGAAATATCTTTCGTCGAAAACCTATGAAGAGTTATGTAAATTTCCTAAAGAGTTTGCTTTGAAAATCATTTCTGCCTATATATAGACTATACTGTCTGAGTCTTCAATCAAACAGGGAATATTATTGAAATGTACAATATCATCATCTGTTCTGTTCAATGTATATATTATTACTTTCTACATGCTCGTAGTCTGAGTACCATGGCAATGACAGAAGATCTCACAATGGTCTGTTTTTTTGAAAGTGTGTTTAAAAGTCAAACATTACTTAAAGAAATCAACTTTGTTTCGCTAAGGTCCTTGACTTGTGCATGTAGTTACTGAGGACACGATTTCTGTGTTGTAGATAGGCAAATGTTGTAAATAGTAATTTTCTAATCATTCATCAAAAGACCCTAATCAATTTTGCTGAGACTTCTGTTCTGCTCTCATTTTCTTTATTTACACTGGGGTGTGATATTTACCTTGAAGACAGCATTTATCTGTTAATCAGGTTAATGCACCAGAACTGTATATTGGCGTATTACAGATTTAACTTCCACCCATTTTACCTGGAAATGAAATGAAGAGGATCAACACAAACATGATCATGTTCAGTGTGTTTCTATTTCTATTTTCATCAAACATATACAGTAGATATTGGAACGTTTTTTAAAGCCTCATAGGAGTCTTTAAACTGTCTGAACCAGACGTGATCATCATCACTGCTTTTGCCTTTGACTCCATGGTCGTGGTCTCAGAACAAACACTGAATTACAACGATGTTCCTTCAGGTTGTGGCTACCAGTGATCAAATCTCAACATGTATTGGATGAATCTTGACATTCGCAGTATCCATAGGATGAATCCTTCTGCTTTTGATAAACCCTGACTTTTACTTTAATGCTACCGTGAGGTTGAAATCAGTGTTCATGACTGAAATGTCCACAAAGTTGATCCTGACCTTGATGTCTTTGGGATGAAATGTAAAGACTCTGACTGTCCCCAGTTGTTTCATGCAGTGTCATCATCAGGTCAAATGTTCTGCTTTGGCTGTAAATGCATAGTGCTAATTAGCAAATGTTACCATGCTGACATACTAGTTGCTATAGCAATAGCATGTGAAAAACATTTAAGGCAACAGGAGTAGACTTCTCATTTTGAAGGCATTGGAAATCACTATCAGGAGCACAAATGGAAAATGTCAGTGGCTGCAGATTACATCTGCTCTAGCTAATTCATATCAATTAAAAGAGTCAATTGACAACAAGCCAAATAGTCTTTAGTCTGTGAAGGATGTGCGCTCTACAGACCAGTGCTGGTCCTGAGCCAAACACTGTGACTGTACTTTAGGATTGTGTTGTAGTTGGACAAATCCAGAGCGGCGACTCCTCCTCTCCTGTAAACAACTTTACGGATCACATCTGGTGTTTCACCTTTCAGAAACTTGTTTGCATAGTGCATCAATATTGTAAGCTTATCAATCTCATATTTATGAATTAAGCAACATGTGGCTTAATGTTCCAGATTCATAAAAGCATTTCATTTAATCAGTCTGTGATCCTTTTCAAGGTGATCTAAATAGAATCCTTCAGTTATTTATAAATGTAGTTTTACTTGTTAATGCTGAGAGTTGATCCTCATTGAATCCAAGCTTAAGCAGATTTATATCATATTGGTATTTTAGAAGATACAACATCACTCAACTATACAGAATATCACAAAATCTTTTCATCCAATTGAATTATTACATCATTATTTTGTTCATAAATGGATGTAATGGCAATTTGGGATGAAGCCCTTAAGTTCTGTGTGTATTATTTGATCCTCTGCTTGAGGTTCTGCTAAAATAGTCTCCCAAACATTTTTTATTCATGTGACAAAACCAGAATACTGTCATCAATTATATAAAAAACACCAAATGGAACAGTTTTGACTTATGTAAACATGTCACACTGTACAAGGAGAACAGATATAACACAACTGAGCTGGGCTTCTAGCCTGAAGCCACTCTCCCTACTGCCACCAGGCTCCTTCTACAACACAGCTCACTCATTTGACCTCAGGTTAAAACGAGGGACTTGTGTCCTCCCAGCATGCAGCTCTCCACCACCAGTGCTGCGTCCTCTAGTCCTACAAGGTGGAAGTGGCCTCGGGTCGACACGTGCCGGCCTCCCGGTGTGTATACGGCTAAACAGCTGAGCAGAGCGCGCCCCATACGCAGAGCTTGTACCCACAATGCTCGGTTCTACAGTAGTTAAACAGTTGCTGGAGATGCAGGAGGGTCAAGTGAATAGTGCACATAGAGGCAAGGCTGTCGCATCACGTATGCATTACCTCGAACCAAGCGCTTTCATCTCAGACCAAAACAGCCGGGCAGAGCCTTGTTGCTGCAGACAGAACACACACCGAACAGAGATTGTTCTTAAGCTTTGTTCTATTCAACACATGTCATAAGCAAAGCGTTGTTTGCTTGGCTGGATTGTGTATGAGTGGGAGCTTTGATGGTGTCACTTTGTTCTGACTCTTATCAGAATAGGAATAGGAGAAAAAGAAAAAGAAAAATCTAAAGTTTTGTGCAGTTCACATCTCTTACTATTATTTGGTTGAATTTTTTTATTTTCTTTATATTTTTTTTACTCCTAGACCCTTTGAAACTGCGAAGAATGTACGATGACTAGAACCAGAGTGTGCTTTGTATCTGCTGTTGCCGGCTAAGCATTTATCATTCTTTAAAAGTCTAAAGGAAGTAAAGAGTTGTTGTGCTTCATATGTGCACACATACTGTTACCAGTGTATGCTTAGGGTAATTTCTTCGTGTTTATTGCCTCATTGTTCATTCAATCGCAATTTTGATCACTGGAAATCGCTGTCTCATGCATTCTCTTAAATGCCACATTATACTGTAAGACCCAGACCTCCAGTGGGAATCCATCCATCCAAAAATAAAAGAGACTCTTGCATTTGTGATCTTTCAGAAGGCAAAAGCATTGTAATGTTCTTCAGTGCACAAAAGTCTACAATGCATGCATCATCGGTAATGTTCTGTTTCATTTATTTCGATATTTCTACAGTAAAGAAGCTGTCATTTTGAAATTGTTTCAAATAAATGTATTTTTGTACATCAACACGTTTGTTCTCTGGCTGATGGAACTTCTGTGAGCTGAAGGGTGCAAAGAAGATGATGTCTGCTGCAAATGACACCGTTCACCTCGCTCAGTGTAGCCGCAGCAGTCGACGGAACAGAAGTAGGGAGGGTAGAAAAGTACAAGCATCATCCCTGCCTCATTGCTCCTCTCATAATCATAGACTGTTTGGTATGAGCAGAACACCACAGTGTCAGCGCTCAGATCACTGTAGCTACACAAAGCAATGGTAAAAATGGACAGAAGCTTACCAGCTTGTGTATTAATTTTCCTCACTGAGCTGTTATCAATACTGCAAGTATGTAATATTTCTGAGTGCGCACAGTGTGTAGTAGTGCGTTCACATAGTCGCACCTGAAAAATAGTCTGAATTAACTTGAGTTGGGTTATGTATGTATTCCCCTCTGCAGTCAGCCTAATGAACAATGCCCCAGTTCCCCCTAAATAACCATAAACCTATGGACAGTCACTCTGCACTACAACAATTTGCACAATAACTTATTTATAGTATTTTGTTTAAATCTTTTTTTCTATTCTAGTATATGTGTATTTATAGTATATGCATATTTTTTGCACTAGAATATTTTAATTCATTCTGACTTAAAAAAAAAAAAGTAGTAGAATTAAAGGAATAGTTCAAATTAAAGGAATAGTTCAATAGTCTTAATTCTCTTAATTCTTATTCTATTCTATTTTTGGTACTTTTATGTTTGCACCTGACACCAAGACAAGTTCCTCGTGCTGTTAACTGACCTTTACTATGCTCTTGGCAATAAAACAGTTCTGATTCTGATATTTGGGGCAGTTTGTCACTAGACTGTTGCCAGGGGTCCCATGCACCCGAAAGATATATTTTTCTAACTTAGCTTTTTGTAATCCTTAAGGTGTCTAGTAAATTAATTTTGATGATCCCTGCGCCAATTATCGTCCCATGCATATTTTTTTGACCATCTTTTGTGGCCATCCTGGATTTCCAGGAAAAAATGAAAAATGTAAATCTATATATAGTTCCTGAACTATACATCCTACAGAGACAACTGACCCCATTCTCTTTTTGTCTTGGCATGAGGATTTGGTAGAGATGAAGATTGCCATGATTAAATCATATATGGTACATAAAAACAAAACAAAAAAACACCAAAAAATGTTAAAACAATGACAGAATTTTATCACAAGAACTCCTCCCCCATGCACCCCATTGACATGTTTTTTCTAACTTTTATATTTGATGATCCCAACCTGAAACGTGTACATATTATATGAAATTATCAGAATCAAATCAGTGTTAATGTAATCCAGATTGGAATTTGGAAGCAGTGATGCATTTCACACATTTTGCCAACAAGTGGCATGACACGTCTGTTGTTCTTCTAGACACTGACTGCGGCAGAAATTGTGTCAGAAAACATAAATGCAACATATTAAACTGTGTACAGAGAGGTGCTTAACAGTTTATGGTGGGAACAAGTTGCCAGTCGGTGTCAACCACTGCACCACTGCACCGCCTCCTACAGCCACTTCTGTATTGAGAAGAAAAAGACAAAAAAGAAAAATAAGTAAAGCTGTAGCCTGAATTATGACCTAACCCTACATAACATGTGTATGACCTATGAATATGTGTATTGTTTTTCCCCAAAGCTAAAAAGTAGCTCCATATATATTTTTTCTAAACACTCTTTAGGGTTGTCATCAGATCTCTGTGTTCTGTCCTGCAGTCAGTCAGTCAGTACGTATCTGTCTCTATATATATGGTGTGAACAGAAGATGGAATGCAGCTCATGTTTTTCAGAACCCTAACCTCGAAGAATTACAAGAATGTAACAGATGCTGTTTACATTCTCATCTATGCCTGCCCCCCGCTGTGGTGGATGCAGCTATTTTTCATCTACCAATATGGGAAGATGCTGTTGCCATTCTTTTTTAGAAATGTCTTTTTTTTAAAGATATTTTTCATGCATTTTATGCCTTTATTTTGATAGGTAACAGGAAAGCAGGGGAATGGCATGTAGTCTGGAGTTGAACCGCAGTCTCTAACCACTCAAAGAAAGACCTGATTGGGTGATTGTCTCAGCATCAGACCTTTGGAAGACAGTATCTGCAGTCGTGACAAAAAAAGAAGAAGAAAAAAAAGATGGATTACCTTCCTGTGAACCTTTTAACAGGCCACTCTTAACCATTCAAAAGCTATTTTTCTTATAAACACATTCATTACAAATTTATTTTGCATTGCAGAGCAACTTTGTGGGTCAACTTTTTTGTTGTGAAAAGCTGTTTTCTAAAAGGGCACATTTAGTTTGTTATGATTTTGATCTTTATTCTTAACACTAATGATGGTATTTACACACCTAGTTAATTTCTGTTATGTGGTAAATTCTTCCATTTAAAACCCTTTGTGCTGAAAAAATTAGCACAATAACACACATTTCAGAAAAACGGTCCTATCCTGCGTGTCATCCCCCCCCCCTCTCTGCCTCCCATTTCCTGTCTCTCTCTCAACTGTCCTGTCCATTAAATGCGAAAAAGCCCCCAAAATATACTATTTAAATATTGTTTAATTGACCTGTTTGAATTTAATTTAAATCACATTTTGTTCCTGAAATCCCCCCTCAATCCACCTGACTGCTGGGATCAGAATAATCCTGATAATCCTGATTTTGTGGATCAAAGTGTCCCAATCCTATACTAAAAAGTTTTGAACAACACAAACTAAGGGTTTGAGCCAGATGAAAACCAAGATTGGATTACGTGATCTTATCCGATCTCAGAATTCATTTTTGGTTTTGAACAACCCATTTTCAAGATTTGATCCAAATTCATTATCCAAAATCCGATCAGATTACTTTTGAACAACTGGGCCCTGGGTTTACACTCTCACTGAGGCATTAGCTCCATAATACACCTGCCCGCGTTAGTCTGAAAAAGTAGTAGAACATTTTTGACTAATTCATCAATAGTCTGTCAACGCTTGCAGCATTTCAGGTGCAGAAATGTTCCTTGCTTTAAAGGGATAGTTCACCCAAAATTGAAATATCACTCATTATCTACTCACCCTCATGTGGACTAAGGGCTGGGAGAAGTTTCAGAGTCCTCCGTGGCTTCTCTGAGTTACAGGGGGTCTCGGCGTAGCAGTGCATGTCCATATAACGGTTGCAAATGGATACCAACTGTCTTCGTAACAAAAAGACACACCAAAGAACATCCAAATACCTCCATGCTGCTCGTATGTAATGTCCGTCTTGTATTGAAAAATAGAAAAATTAAATAAGTCTATATTTCAAGCTTGTTTTGTAGCGGAAGCTTCTCGAAGCTCCTCTTTCCGGTTCGTCAAATTTGGACGAACTGGGAAGAGGAGCTTCCGCTACAAACAAGCTAGATTTTGGGGCTTCAATACAAGACGGACATTACATACGAGCAGCATGGAGGTATTTTGATGTGTTTTGGTGTGTCTTTTTGTTACGAAGACAGTTGGTATCCATTTGCAACCGTTATATGGACATGCACTGCTACGCTGAGACCCCCTGTAACTCAGAGAAGCCACGGAGGACTCTGAAACTTCTCCCAGCCCTTAGTCCACATGAGGGTGAGTGAAATTTCAATTTTGGGTGAATTATCCCTTTAAATCCTGTGTGAAGTGCACTGCATCAGCCAGTCACTGTACTTGAAAGCGTCACAGCCAGGTAATGGTCCGGCCGGTGTGAAGACTCTGACCCTGTGGCCTCAGCGTGGTGTTGCCTCAGCCACGCCATGAGACGTCTTGTAGATGAAGCTATTACAGTGATTATTGATTGGGGATTTAATTATCACTACACTGATGGCATGGCTTCATGGTGTAGCAGTCAAATCCATGCTGACCCTGACAAGTAATATCTTTAATTTGATGGCTACTACACAAGAGCCCTGCATGCAAATGTCCATTCAGCCAAGAGCAAAGTGATTGGAAGTGAGATATTTGTTGTGCTTGATGAAAGACTTTTCTCCAGAGAGAGGACAGCGTTGTCATCTCAGATCCACCAGCCTCCGCTCTTCCTGCTTACACCCGCCCCCGTGGGACTAGAGTAGGAGAATACCCTGTCATTTTAGAAAATTCTTCCTCAATTACAATTTGTGTCACTGGTTTTGTTTTGTTTGTTTTTTTTCCCACAATTTTCTTCCTTTGTTTTTGCTGTTTTGTTTTGTGTTTTTTTTTTTTTCCCTGTCTGCAGCTGTGGCAGATGAGACTTGGACATTAAATGAACTTAAATGCAAGATGGTGAAGCTGGTACAAACAAAAGCCATTTGTCTTTATTCACTAGGGAAGTCTGGAGTCTGAGAGCCGCCTCATTATACTGTGACTCAAATTAATATCGGGCCCATGTCTCTCCCTTTCACCTTGGGAGCCGGTACAATGTATAGCAGGGCTCTTAGAATCCTGAACACATACCCTAACCCCTACTGCAGGTTACTGATAGGCTATCTATCTATCTATCTATCTATCTATCTATCTATCTATCTATCTATCTATCTATCTATCTATCTATCTATCTATCTATCTCTTTCCTTATTTTTCTCTTTTTTATTTATTTCTTTCTACCCCTCTATCTCTGTCTCTTTCTATCGATCCATTCCCCTCTCTCTTTCTTTCTTACGACCCCCTCTGTGTCTTTTTACTTTCTTTCTTTCTTTCTTTCTTTCTACCCCCTCTGTGTCTTTTTACTTACCTCTTTCTTTCTACCCCTCTCTCTCTGTCTTTTTCTTTCTTTCTTTCTTTCTTTCTTTCTTTCTTTCTTTCTTTCTTCCATCTACCTCTTTGGACCCTCTCTTTTCCACACCCTTCTTTCTCTCTCTCTCTCTCTCTCTCTCCTCTCACCTCCATGGCCACCTGCGCTGGACTGTCCTTCATTGGTGACACAAGACTTCAGGTCAAGCACCAGCAGTCGACCCGCAGTCTGCCTGCTGGGTTCATCAGCAAAGGAGCCACAAAGCAGAGTAAGAGTCAAACGAGTAACTCTTTAAAGAAGAATCTCCTTGACAACACTGTAGACTCGCTGCCAGGACAACCTTCAGTTTACTGGACCAGGACAGAAACAACAGGACTTGGCAAATCAGCTCACCACCAAGTATCTCTTCTTTTCTCCTCCTTGGAGTTAAACTTGATTTGATAAGATGTAACCAGGTTGATTTGAGTCACACAGTGTTTCTTTGTTAACTCCCCCACATCCCATTGGTCTGTTCTAGAGGCCATGTTTTAACATTTTGTTGAAAGTCATGTGGCTTCAAAAGAGCCACCTTCAGCATAGACGTCGGGACTAGGGGTGCGGGGGATGCGTCCGCACCCCCTCCCATCCGCCCCCCCTCCCGCACTCCACCAGCCGCCACCCTATAGGCCACCCACAGCATTACGCTTTTTCCCCCCCTCAGTTTATTTTTACACATTAGCGACCAAGCTCATCCTTAAAGTTCACCCAAAATTCAAATTTCACTCATTATCTACTCACCCTCATGTGGACTAAGAGCTGTGAGAATTTTCAGAGTCCTCTGTGCCTTCTCTGAGTTACGGGGGGGGGGGGGCTTCCGCTACAAACAAGCTTAAAATATAGACTTATTATATTTTTTTCGGAACAATTTCTCATGTCGGGGCTTCAATACCAGAGGGACATTACAGATGAGCACTATGGAGGTATTTGGATGTTTTTTGGTGTGTCCTTTTGGACGAAGAAAGTTGGTATCCATTGACAACCATTATATGGACAAATACTGCTGCACGGACCCCCCCGTAACTCAGAGAAGGCACGGAGGACTCGGAGGAGTTGACATGAGGGTGAGTAGATAATGAGTGAAATTTGAATTTTGGGTGAACTATCCCTTTAATTAGTTCATCTTCCTCTTCCTCACGTACTGTTCTCCTAGCTGCGCTGTCGGACCTGGGTCTCTGTCACGCGCTGTAGAGCTTCACTCCAACCATTTCAGAAAACGCTGTAGTACTTCCTCCAGGCCTGTGTGTGGCGCTGTAGCGCTGCCACACAGAAACACCAACAACAGAGAGGAAGACAGAAAGCTTCCCCGCAGTATTCAAACTCCTTCAAGTGGATTAAATGTTGATGGGAGTCGTGTCGGTGCAAATATGACGATCGATATTGATTTAACGGGCGAGATTCAGCTGCAGTGTCCGAGGGACCGACAGTAGTCAGCTGTTAAGTTACGTCCATAGACCGCGGTGTCTCCATGTGCAATGCTTCAGGTGCTTCAGCTGGCCTTTGAGAGAGACTGGACCCGAAAATGTCCAACCCAGTGGAAAGACGCTGTTCCTTAATTGGCCACACCACCGCATACAACTCTTCTAAAGGTAAGACTGAGCCTCTTTTAATGTGTTTTGCCCGCCATGGCATTGTTTCTAACACTTAAAGCTGCGTGGGGTTTTGTCCTGTCTGAATGTATGCTGGCTGTGCGGCCTGTAGCTTCAGTTGTTTCAGTGATGCGCAATGGCTGCGTGCGTGCGTAAAAGAGAAATGGCACTCTGTGTGTGTGTGTGTGTGTGTGTGTGTGTGTGTGTGTGTGTGTGTGTGTGTGTGTGTGTGTGTGTGTGTGTGCAGCGCCAGTGCACTATGCGGTGCCAGATGTGAAAACGTGCTCCTTTGGATGTTTTGGTATAACACATGGATTAGTGTGTTGATTGTTGACAGAAAACTGATGTCATTGTAGCCTATAGATGTTGAGTGGCAGAAAGTGACCCCCACATTCACTGAATGACCCCTGGTTAGATCTGCTCTGACACCCACTCTGCTCCGGAGCATTCTCTGTTCAGCTTGTTTGGACTTGATATTAATTAAAATGTAATGCTATTTAGGCTAATGTGTCATTATTATCTATCTATGAAAATGACCGGTAAAAATAGATTATGACGGATTTTTATGACCCCCAGCCCGTCCTAACACCTGCTCCAGTCAGTCTTCACATGCAGACAGTCCACAAAGTTGAAAGAGTTTCTGATCATATCGTTGTCAGTTTGTTCCAGGCCAGAGAGTTTTTTTTTTTTTTGACCCCGCTTGTATTTAGGGCTGGCCTTTATTTGTTCGTGTAAACAATTGATTTGAGGAAATCCTGTATGCTATTATAAAATAACTTCAAATCAAATCCTTTAATCATTGATAAGTGTGCGTCTCTCCCCCGACTCTCCCAACAAAAATCCCGGTGGTTATCCAATTTCCCACAGACACACACTCACACACACACACACACACACACACACACACACACACACACACACACACACACACACACACACACACACACACACACCTGTTGCATTCTTGTTTTGCCATTTCATGTTGGAATTTGTTCAAATAAAAACCTTTAAAACTGAATAATTTTCTGGTTCTGGTAATATTGTGTGGAAGTGAATCTTTCCAACCTCTATGCTGCAGAACTCCAGATCCTTTAACTTTTACAAACAATCAATTTTGGTTGTTATTAACTTTACTATTAATGTAGGTTCCACATTAATAGTTGGAAAACTTTATGAGACTGATTTAGTGATTCTGGTGCAGATCTAGGTAGATTTTATGTACATTCTATTTCTTCATATTCATCCAGTTTGACTTGCAGGTTGGCACAGTGGTTTGCACTCTCTCCTCCAAGTGGTTTGATTCCGATGCCAACCACCTTTCTTGGTGGAGTTTGCAGCCCCCCCCCCACCATCTAAATTGCCAATGGTGTGTGAATGTGTGTTGAATGTGGGTGTGGTTGATGCCACTGCATGCTGCGTGCTGATGAACATCTATCATGATACGGGAATTGATCCAGGCTGTCCTGCAACAGGCAAAAGCAGAATGAGCTTCAAATTGACAGGAATACATTTTCAATTTACTTTCTCATGTGGCTTTTTGATGGTTTATTGCAGCTGCTTGGTTTGGTCGTGCGGCTGTGAATTGTTATTACACTATCTTTAATTAGTTATGTGCTTGTTTTAATGATGCTGAGTGAAGGAATGCTTTGCTGTACACTGACTTTTACTGCATGTTTCTCTGGGATATTTGGTATAGTACATTATAGGTCATTATAGCCTGTTATTTAACTGCTGTGTTGTTTGTTGTTTCTGATGGTTGGTGTAATGTGGTAGGTGAATAATTTTTATGGCGGTGTGCTATTATCAATCAATCTCTCTCTTGCTTGCCCACTTGTTCAATGATATGTGCGTGTGTGGGAAACCTTAAGGTGGACGGGTGGTTCTTGTGTGTATACTATGAAATATAATCCTGCCAGTGCCACTGACTGGTACATCAGTTGTTGTTGTTTTTTCTTGGAGCTTAAAAGCAATCTGTCATTCTATAGTTGCAGCTCTACAGTAGAGTGGCAGTGATTGGGGGCTGGGGATGGATGGGTAACAGTAGGTCCTACTGAAATATAGCTCAGGAGCAGCTCATTTAACAAAATGAAGAAAAGAACATGGAGTTAATTTTAATCTGTGTGTAAACAGCTGGCTCTGTGAAGTGTGAGCACTGTTTTTTTTTATAAACACAGTCACACTGGTGCAGGCTTAAGATTGTGTTTAGGGTAGGAAACATCATGTTTTACAAGTTAGGCTACTTGTTGTACGTCTACAGTGTTGGCCACACCCACCTCAAACATGGTCAGAAAATGCTTACTTATCATAAAAATTAAAGGGATAGTAGCATTTTTTTAAAGTGGGGTTGTATGATCTACAAATAGCCCCTAAATACTTTAATTGCAGTAGAAGACTCTCTGCACTCCTCCCGTTAGCAACGCCAGCCCATAGCCCTGCCCAGAGATTTACAACATACAGTGTTGTGGACAGACCTAAAGAAACGGCCTATTTTCGCGGCCTAAAAGAGGTTTTACCTGGAAAAAAAATACACAGTTTCATTGTTCACTATAATATAATGTTTTCCAGCCCCTCAAAGTGCAGGAAAAATGCAGTTTTTATCTGGACCTAACCAACTCATGTATCCTTCCGCCCAGGGTTAGCGCCCGCCGATCAGCAGTTGGTTAGGTCCAAATAAAAACTGTGTTTTTCCTGCACTTTGAGGGGCTGGAAAAAATTATATTATGGCGAACAATGGAACTGTGTATTTTTTTTCAGGTAAAACCTCTTTTAGGCCGCGAAAATAGGCCGTTTCTTTGGGTCTGTTCACAACACTGTATGTTGTAAATCTCTGGGCAGGGCTATGGGCTGGCGTTGCTAACGGGAGGAGTGCAGAGAGTCTTCTACTGCAATTAAAGTACTTCGGGGCTATTTGTAGATCATACAACCCCACTTGCTACTATCCCTTTAACTTCCTATTCAAGGGTTTCAAATTTCACAGCAGGAAGTTGCTGTGGCTGGATCAAACATTAATTACCAAGTGCATGACTTTGAGCTATTTCCTAAAACTCTTAAAGTGAAATTGGAGGAGAATGTATTTGTGTTGTTTCTCAATGCAGGACAGACTGAGGGCACAGGCCATTAGGAAGAGCTCATGCATATTAAACTCCTTTAATAATAATAATCAGTGTATTAGATCTGCCACCAAATCACATTTGGGAAACATACATTACATAAAGAGAGGCACTTAGCGAGATCAAAAGCTCTTTGCTTGTTCAGGAGCTCCACCAACACTTAGCCAGTGAGGCAGACCAGAGGACACAAACCTAGTGCTGTCATAAAAAAAAAAAACAGGCTTCATACGTAATTAGCAGAGATGAGCTTAACAGAAAGGAAACTTTACCTTGTTCTCCACCTGTAATCATCTAAATCATATTAGAGCACTGATCCCAACCAATTACAGTTCTCTTGCTTGTTTGAACATGCGTTAAGCAATCATTGTTCACAACACTTAGACAAAGACAATAAACTCAAGGAATGATCTCTGTGTCCCATAAAACTGTTAATATCTCCATGTATAAATAAACTGTCTTTGAAAAAAATATGTTTCATTTATTTATGATTTTATACTCACAGATGGAATTCATAAATATGCATCATCTACCTCATGTCAGAGCTGTTAGAGAGGCCGGCATATTTGATCATTTGGAGCAGGAAGCCCAGGGCTATTTAAAATTAATTCAAGCCAGAATATTTACCATTGTTCTGTACTGATCTAAAGTCTGCCAAAATAAATAAGCAAATCAATGAATGAATACATCTCATCATTATGACTGTCACTTAACCCTAGTTTGAAAACAAGGATAAGGTTTACTTAGTGTTCAGCTCACAGCTTTGTAATACAGACATAATATCACACTGGATTTTAAAGTAATCTTCAAGGCCTTTGCCTTATTTCTGGTGTATCACAATAAACACAGTTAACCAGAAAAAAACAAACAGACAGATCAAGTGAGTACTGGGAGTCAGGATGCACAAACAGAGAGTAAAAAATTGACAACAGATTATGTACTGTAAATTCTCAAATAAAAGCTGAGTCTCAAACAGATGCCGGCCTCCTACACTGCCTGGGTCTTGCTACAGGTTTGAGTAAATACAAGCTGGTCTCATTAGAAGCTGGGTCTATTTCTGTTTTCTGCAAGTTCTTGTGAATGTACAACACCTCTCAAAGTCCACGGTCATCCGTTTTAGCAGTTTCTAAGCTGCTTCATTTGTGTTAGACTTCTCAACAGGTCTGAAAATTAAAACGTGACCCGGTCCGACCCGCGGGTGTCGAAGCTCAGACCCGACGCAGCATTAATTCTCAGCCCGAACATGGCCCAGTTATTTATATGTTTTCGACCCAAACCTGGTGCGTCCGGCCGTGTTGTTTGGCCCGACCTGTTGAGAACTCCAATTGCTCCAAGGAAAGGGCCGGAGCTTAGTTTAATCGGGGAAAATTAAACTTGTAATGTAACTTGTAATGAATGCTGCTCTGGATCTGACTCTTTCCTTCTATTCTTCTCCTTTGAAACAGTAACAACAGAATCATTTGAGAAGATTTTCCATCTTTGCTGTGCGTAAGATTTGTTCAAAATTGAATAAAAGCCTGTCCCATATACAGTATATTGAAAACAAATGCACATGACTGGGAGGAGGTTTAGCAAAACGGCGGAGAAGTGACCCCCAATGCGAGAGGGACCCAACTGCAGATACAATGGCCGACCAGGGCGCCGCCATACATCCAATCCATACCGGAAGTCCTAAGCGGAAACCGCCGTAAAACAAAAAGAAGAAGAAGAAGAGAAGTCCCAAGCATGGATCTGTAACAAGAAAAGTGGAAAACACGGCTCAAGGGTGAGTTTTCGTTTGGTCACATCCAGTTAATTTAACTTTATGATAGTTAATGTCTGTTATTAGTCTCAACTCGTATTCTTAAACGTAACGTTTTAATTGATGAGATCGCCTCGTAATGACTGCATTTACTGACGTGAAACCGGACTGTTTTACATTACTGCTCCCGTAAAACTCATATTTTTCAGTAATTTTAGCTTGATAAGTCATTTATGCTGTATGTGTTTGTGTGTGTCAACAGTGTCTCATCGCGGCTGATGTCCAACACCTGTTGCTCCGTTCACAACGTCCACGTTAATTTATTTTTACGGTTTAATTAATGCCACGGTGGTAAAATGTAAACCGAGACTTCTCCACACTCCTCCATGGTCGGTGTGTGTCGTGTGTGTGGCCTGACGGTGCAGCTGCTCCCCGTCTTCACCGGGGCCGGAGGAAGAACCGTGGACGTCCTCCTCCTCCTCCTCCTCCTCCTCCTCCTCACCGTCGTCAGTGTGTGTTTGTTCAGTGTCAGTATGCTAAATGATCACTTAAACTCATAATCATATTATTAAATTGTTTGAAAAAACAA
Source organism: Trachurus trachurus (assembly GCF_905171665.1). Taxonomy (NCBI): domain Eukaryota; kingdom Metazoa; phylum Chordata; class Actinopteri; order Carangiformes; family Carangidae; genus Trachurus; species Trachurus trachurus. The sequence continues at coordinate 1,062,419 of NC_139891.1, read as the reverse complement.
ACATGCTTGTGACTTTTTTCTTCTTCTCCCAACTAAATCCAACATCTGCAACTGTGTCTGGGGCATATAATGAAAAATACCTGGTTCTGTAACAGCAGTGGACACTGATATTCTGCGTGTTGTGGAAATATTGTAAGGCTAAACTGTATAACAAAGAGTCTCATCCATCTGAAGGCTTGATGAAACTATGAACACAACCAAGACAATTATTAAAAAGAAGATACATTTTCCAAAGAGCTCTTATTCACTTCAATCACACAGTGTGACTGATAAAAACAAACCACGTGTGACTGAGTTTATGATAACATCCTGTAAAGACAACTGGGAACTGTGCAGCAAAGAAGTTGATGTGTATACTCTTCAAATTGAAGAGTATATTACACATCAACTTCTTTTATATTGAAAACTAAAATATAAAAATGTAAGAAGCCATGATAACATTATCTGAGGTGTTCTGGGGTCATCTGTCATGTTTAACATTCAGTTCTCATTAAAACGCACAAAATACAGTTAATGATTTATTTCCCATTGTGATTTAAACTACAGGTTCGGACTAACTCGTTTATTACTCGCATATTAATTAACAGTCAAAACAATTTAACGATCGATTAATCCTATAGGTTTATTTAACATGACAATTCAGTCTATTCAATCTTAATCATTATTCAGTCCTACTGTGTGTGTGTGTGTGTGTGTGTGTGTGTGTGTGTGTGAACCCCCCCCCCCACCACCACCACCACCACACAAACGTTTGTGATAACGTTGATATTTAAGTTATATGATATCCATGAAAAGTTAACATTTCAATAGTTTAGTTCTAGCTTCTGAGTTTTACAGTAGCCTATAAACTTGCAGAGTTAATTAACCAGTCAATCATACCGTTACGATAAACATGTTCAAAATCCATAGAATTATGTGTAAACGTACATGCTTTTATTTTGTTTTAGCTCGGAGCGGTGTTTAACTAACTTCCGCTTGAGACTTCCGGTATGGATTGGATGGATTGGATGTATGGCGGCGCCCTGGTCGGCCATTGTAACTGCAGGAAGGTACTCTTGCCCAATGCGGAGGTGAACAGGAAGTCATTGTCGAACCCGTCAAAATTTCTTAAATTAATTAATTCAGACTAAATATAATTTTCTATAGAAAAGCGATACTTGTATTCTGCACCCCTCTAAACGCTCCGTGGATGTATTATTTTTGAAAAAATATATATTTTAATAAGCATTCTCCATATTCAACCTTTTAACAATTTTTTGCCACTGAAAATAAAATCACTGAGACTGAGAGAGTGAGCCAGATAATGACAGGGCCCAGAGAGCTGAACAGCAGGAGGTGGAGAAATGCTGGACATTTGAATGGAATTCTAACAAAATGTAAGAGCCAAATAGTTTTACCCCTTTCTACTACGTTATATAATGAAGTAAAAAGTACAAAAGCTCAAACATCATCTTTGTGTTTTTTTGTCTGGGGTTGAAGGTGTCCCTCAGGCTAAAATACTGGCCCCAGCCTGGCCCCCCCAGTAGGATTGGTGATAAAGCTATTGGCCCCTGGGAAGACTTTATCACAGTATTCAAGTCTGCAGATCCACAGAGATTCATCTGTGGTGTCGACCAAGGTGTAATCACTGTCTGCCCTGCTGGATGTGTGTGGGGTCAAAGTCTTCTCCAACAAATCCAGGCTCCACAATCTCTCCTACAAGACCCCTCCCTCTGCTTTGTTTACAGCCCCCCACCATATATTTTTTCATGTGTATAATCCAACTGCTGATAGATCTGGTCAGTAGGGTGGCGTGAGTATAGTTGAGACACGTGTACAGTTGAAACACCCTTAATATCTTGCCTGCGCTGCAAGGCTGAGCCACCATTTTTACTCAGCATGCATGTTAGCATCCTCTTTATCAACAAGTCTTTTTACTAGGGTAAGAATTTCACTTTCCACAACGAATAGCTTATTATCCTTTTGTGACCATCAGACACAACTTACATCATTGCAAACGTTATTTTGTGCCCTAAAAACTCACATATTTCATGCTATCCCAACATGTTAGGTCACTGCACAATCTAGAGAAATACACAAAGTGGTCACCGGGGTACAGTTGAGACACAATGTCTCAACTGTACCCTGATAGAGTTCTATTACATTACATCAGTGTTAAGTTGTGCAGTGTACACTAACGATAACATGTTATAGCTAAGTCATAATAAGACCAAAAAAACTAAGAAATGGGGGGGAAACAATAATATTTGTGATATGTGAACAGTGTTATATTGGTATATACTATTAATATTATAATAATTATTATAATAATATTTATATTAATAATACAATATTATTCCATTGTTTTTAATTTTGATAAAGTGGAATGAATTTATATTGAAATATCTTGTCAAATTGTCATTTTTAAAAAGGTTTATTGCATTTACAATTGATGTTCAGTCATCATCAATGGGTTTCAATAGGTGTCTCAACTGTACACGTATGGGGTATGGTTGAGACGGGACCATGGTAAAAATGCACCTCATGTTTATGACCTGATTGTGGAAAAAATAAACAAATAATGAATTATATTCAGCAATGATAACTTAGTATACAAACTGATTAAACAGCATATGAAAAATAGTTAGTATAGTATATTTTTTTTGCAATATCTGTTCAAAAATGGAAAAGCAAAAAGTGTCTCAAACGTACTCGGTCTACCCTACCTTGGCCCCGTGCTTTTGACCTTAATGCAGATGCTACTTCCACATCTAGACAGACACTATTCATCCCCAAGTGGGATGTTGTCATGTCAGCAGCTGCCATACACAAAACAGATTTATAATTTCATGAGCCACTTCCTCTGGCTGAGCTTTCTGAAGGCAGTGGGGACAAAGGATCTTGATGAAGATGAGATGTTGGCTGCTGCAGCTGCAGCTGCTTCTCAGACCTGCAGAATGTTGTGGAGAAGGTGGTTGGTGTCTAAGATGTCCTGTATCTTACATTGCATGTAGGACTCCTGCTAATCACAGACCCAACTTGTTTAACCAGCCTGTCCAGTCTCCTTGTATTCAGGTCAGACATGCTGCCGACCAAATGATTAAAGGGATAGTTCACCCAAAATTGAAATTTCACTCATTATTTACTCACCCTCATGTGGACTAAGGGCTGGGAGAAGTTTCAGAGTCCTCCGTGGCTTCTCTGAGTTACAGGGGGTCTCGGCGTAGCAGTGCATGTCCATATAACGGTTGCAAATGGATACCAACTGTCTTCGTAACAAAAAGACACACCAAAAAACATCCAGATACCTCCATGCTGCTCGTATGTAATGTCCGTCTCGTATTGAAGCCCCGAAATGCGAAATTGTCCCGAAAAAAATTAAATTAAGTCTATATTTCAAGCTTGTTTTGTAGCGGAAGCTTCTCGAAGCTCCGAACCAGGGTCCGTCCTCTTCCCAGTTCGTCCAAATTTAACGAACCTGGAAGAGGAGCTTCCGCTACAAACAAGCTTGAAATATAGACTTATTTAATTTTTTTCGGGACAATTTTGCATTTCGGGGCTTCAATACAAGACGTGAGACGAAATACGAGCAGCATGGAGGTATTTGGATGTTTTTTGGTGTGTCTTTTTGTTACGAAGACAGTTGGTAACCATTTGCAACCGTTATATGGACATGCACTGCTACGCCGAGACCCCCTGTAACTCAGAGAAGCCACGGAGGACTCTGAAACTTCTCCCAGCCCTTAGTCCACATGAGGGTGAGTAGATAATGAGTGAAATTTCAATTTTGGGTGAACTATCCCTTTAAAGAAAAAAGTATGGGAAAGAGAATCTGACTCTTCCAGTGGATGTCTGATGATTTTCTGGGACCGGTCCAGTTTACTGCCCAGGTCAACAGGTCCAGGTCCAAGTTAGTGACCATCTCCTTGCTCCTCTAATCCTCAGAAGTAGGCACTTCTTGTCCCTCCATTCACTGAAGGCCACCATCAGATCTGGACATTGACCATCTGGACATGTTCTGGTAGACACACATAAACCTATCCAGATGTGTTGAGGCCATGGATGTTTCATTTTTCCAGCACCAGATGTTTCATTTTTCTCACAGTGCATGCAGATCCCCTCACAGTAGGAGTGCTGATGTGGCTCAACCAACACCCACATGAATAAATACACTATTGAATTGCAAAGAAATGTCATCTTACCCTGACTCATCTTTTCAGGGAGTTCAGGTTGAGGTCTTACAGACCCTACAGGTGCATAGGTGGAAGTAGAAAAAAAAAAGTTGAGAGAGCTGTTCTCTGTCCTTGGCATGTGGCACTCTTTCATCTCCTTTTATTAGATATGACATCTTCCTTGCCAAATCCACATGATCCCCTCTCTTGATGTAAGGAGCCACTCTGATATGTGTTTCTGTTTTTATCTGCTATATCACTGGAGTGGCTCCTCTTTCTTCCACAATGAGCTTGTGCATTTATTTTCATTGTTTGCTGTTGAGGGCAACTCAGGTTCTTGCTTTTCATCTTGGACCTCTGTCCTAACCCAGGCCCCTTATGTACAGGGTTGGGAGGGTTACTTTACAAATGTATTCCAGTACAATTACAAGTTACAGTACCTGTTAGAAAATGTAATTAGTAACTTACTCTAAGTATCACAAAATTGAAGTAATGTAACGGATTACATTTAGTTACTTTTGGATTACTTTAATACCAAACATGCAAATTCAGTCACGCAGCCATCACGCATCAATCCACGCAGAGGAAACAGGAAATGAAACGCACCGAGCATCCGCTAAATTTCAAAATAAAACACAATGGATAAACTCTCGATTGTAAATCATCACTTTATCAACATTAGTGACAGCCGCCGGCACAAACCACAAGTTTGGGGGGGGGGGGTAGCTTATCACAGCTTATCACGCAAGAAAGTCACAACAAACAGGTTTTGCACAATGGTTTACACTTTGCACAGATAGCCTAAATCTTAAAATGTGTGCATTGCAACATCTTCTCATCACAATCCAAGCCATCTATAGTACACAAATCAGCTGTTATTAAAACCCAACTCATCAATAACAGGATCACGATATCGGACCACCGCTCACCTTAGCTACACAACAAACCGTTAACAATTAATCCACACTCAAACCGAAGCAACAATAATGTTAACTGTACTCAACAAGCTAGTATTACAAGGTTTACAACAGATAATCTCTGTTTTTATCAAATGTACCGGTAATCTGATTACGGGGTTTTTTTCTGTACTTGTAACGGACTACAGTTACCCTTTTTTTGTATCCTGATTACGTAACGCCGTTACATGTAGTCCGTTACTCCCCAAGCCTGCTTATGTAGATACGTAGAAAGGTTTAGCAGCTTCCACTCAGATTTCTGACTTTGCTAGGAGTTCTTTTGGAATGCTTTACATATCTGTTTGCTACTTAAATATGTTTCAGAAATGGTTTACTTGTGTTGTGTGGACATATGGTATTTTAAATGTCAACATATTTGCAGACTGCTGGATTCAGTTCAAAATGAGATGTTATGAGCCTTCTCTGCCTGGTTTATTTTCTGGGAGTGAAATTTCTCTTTAAATCTCCTGTCACAACATCATACAATCAATTGGAAATACTAATCTGTACTTCCACCAGTCTATCTGCCATTTTGGAACATTCAGGTAGTGCCTTCATGACTCATTCATTCATCATGGCCATCATCTATACGATTATTTTCAGTCTACTTGTCTGTTTCTGTTATTTCTGACTTTTAATTTCTGTTTGGTCACTGGTGGTTTCTTGCTGACCATAATTTCTGTTTGGTCTTATGACCTTTTATTTTAGTTCGATCCCTGCTGACCTTTTATTATGTTGTACATTCTGACCTTAAATGTTGTTCTGGCATTCAGCTCACATTTCGTTTCATTTTCACCTCTTTTTCTAAAATTGCTGTCATTGTTTCTGATCTACAGTGACCTCATCATCACTTCACAATCAATCCAATATAAATTCACAACACTATATTATTTTCAGCTCACATAACCTTCTCACGTATTGTACTAAAAATCCCCTGTTGCCAGTGAATGGTGAGAACTGACACATTATTTCTCTCTGTTATGCCTTAGTTGTTCTCTTCTTTCCGTGGGTGTCCTATACTAATCACCTAAGACTGTCACTTCTTGCACTTTTCATTTCTGTTGTTGGGCTCATGACAATAAAAGAAATATTAGTTCACTCAGAGTGAAATCTCTCCTGATGGAAATGAAGCTCAGTGGAAGTTCAGTCAATCTTTATGCCTCATTTCCTCATGATGCTCTCCCACTCTGTCTCTCTAAGCAGCAGCAGAGTGTGGGTGTTTTCTGCTAAACCAATCAGATTTTGCTATCATCTTAATGAGCAAATGATATCACTGCACTCAAACTTTAAACCTGTTACTGTGTCACTCCTCTAAACTATTCACCTCCGGGCTTCATGCCCAGTGTCAGGCTGACACCACCACCAGACCTTACCCAGGGAGGTTTCCTACACCACACAGCCTCACATCCCTTTAAAATACGATGACATCACAATCTAATCACCAGTGGTGGACAGTAATGGAGTAAATTTACTTGAGTACTGTACTACTACTACTTGAGTATTAGATTTCTTTGGTACTTATTACTCTTATTTGAATACATTTCCAAGACAAATATTTTTACTTTTACTCGAGTTAATTTCTAGGAAGGCTGAAAAGTACTGGTTACTTTCAGGTCTGCTCTTTTTTTTTTTTCTAAAATACTATTGAACACAAGCTGTGTTTGTCAAAGAAGGAAACCCTAACCCCTAAAAGCAGCACATCAGTGCAGGGGGTTTCAAAGACTTTTTCTCAGAAACAAGAGTTAAAAGGTCCTAAATTCATTTAGAAAAAAATATAGTAATTCATTGATGTGAAAAATAAGAAATTTACTCTTACTTTTACTTAAAGGTGCCATATGTAAGAATGTGGCCAAAAATGGTTACTGCAGTCAAATTCAAAACACAGCGTTCTCATTTTTTCTCCCAGCCGTAGCGGCAGCTCAGTGGAAGCAGACCGGAGGCTGAAACGCCGTGACTAGGAGAGAGGGCTAGGTGGCGCAACATGTAAACACGTAAATTCAAAACATAAACATGATTTGCAGTCTGCAAAAACAGATTTTTAATGCAAATACTCTGGCTGTACTATTGTTGTTGGTGAGTTCATCATGTTATATGAACATTATTCCTGAGTCTCTGTGACATATTAGGAGGATTTTACGGCCAGTTGCTTTAGATTTCTTACTGTACCTTTAAAGTAAATTTAAAAGCATGAACTTTTGGATACTTAAGTACCTTTAAAAGCAAGTACTTTTTTACTCTTACTGGAGTAACATATGGACTGAGATACTTTTACTTGTAACGGAGTCAATTTTGACCAGTAGTATTTGTACTCTTACTCAAGTACTGGGGTGGAGTACTCTGTCCATCTCTGCTAATCACAAAGACTTTCACATCTTGTTTTTTTTCTTGTCTACATGCCATTTTGGTTGCATAGCAAAATATGTTAATATGAGAATACTGATTACTACAGTTAATCACTATATTAAAATAAAAATTAACAGAACAAGCAGCAACTCAGTCACATTGCTGACAATAACTAACCAATGTATTCTGAGTCTAGCAGCCACTGTTGGAATAATTAGTCTTTTTTTTCTATTTCATCTGTGTTACTGATGAATCCAACCAGCTGATACTGTGTTAGATCTGCAAAACCACTGCTGTGTCAAGCTTTACAGTTGATTCTTATCAGGTAAGCAGTAATTGTGTTTGACACCAAGCTTACAACACAGTAAGTACAAGGTGAGCTCCGAATGTCATTAAAAAATCATGTCTTGTTTCAAATAATTAATTTTGTGTGGCAGACAGAGCTTCAGAGCAGAATTCATTGCTGTGAACAGAAGGTCACACAGGCCAATTAAAGGGTTCAGCATGGCTGCAGCAATAGATGGGGCAGCTATATCAGATGCACACAGTCTAACATCAATATAATTTGCCGTATCTTGATAGTAATTTAGATATTTGGATTAGCACTACCATTTAAAGTAACCCATTAAAAGATAAGTATGAGGGATACTGAGGCATTTGCTGAGTTTGATTACTTTTAAGAGGGCTAAATGGATTGAAACTTATTAAAGTCTTTAATCAAAAAGTACTTCATAAAGCAGATTATCTATCTGAAAGTGAAAAACACTTCACACTGTTGCTTAAGCCAGCAGATAACAACCATCTTTTTTTTTTTTATATTTGAGTGACATATGAAATATGATAATTTGGCTTCTACAAAAACAGTGATGATGCACTAAGTGAAGCTGTCAGGAGGTGCGTCTCCATAGTAACACAAGTCAGAGTCCTGTTGCCACATCCTGACAGTTCTGAGACTGTTGAATCGGGGCGCCCCGATGGATTGCAACAGCATCTGTGCTTTCATTTTCAATTTTACCAACTCCAAAGCTCCATATGGAGACTGTCTGAAGCTATTGTGTCACTCTGTATGCAGATCTTTCAGCTCTTTACACTACTACTTGGGTTTCATCCTTGCACCTTGTTGCTTGGATGCAGATTCATTAATAATTCATTATGAATCCTTTCTTTCATCAGAATGATTAAAAGATAGGCTGTAGCTTTACTTTGTGCAGTTTACAAACTGGAGACAACAAGGGTTGATCTTTAATGTGAAATACACTGTAATCCCATTCAGCTGAGCCACTGGAGAAAAACAAAGCAAGACGTGTCTTGGTTTTTTTTTTATTCCCCCATAAACTTTGAGTTTAGAGGCAGCAACAACAATCAAGTAAAAGCTGAGTCTGGCTTCTTTGGGAGCATGGAGCCCTGCAGAGTAAAAAAACAGTGAAATGAGGTTACACCCACTTGTGTACACACTGCATAGCAATACACAAGACACCTGGTTCAATAGTGTGTTAGTCAAGAATTATTCAACATTGCTGGAATTGTTTGACACCTTACAGACAGGAGGGTATTCTATAAGGTGTGAAGACAGACCATCTTCTCCCATTCTCCTCCAAACATGTTGGACCACCCTCAGAGAGGCTGTTTGAACACTTACATTTCTCCCATTAGACCTATTTTTAGCAACACCCCATCTCTGAAATTACAGTACTTAAAAAAAAACTACAGTGTTCATTATAATGAAAAGACCCAAATGATCTAAACATATATAATGGAAACATTAAAGCTGCAAGCAGTGATAAACGGGCTCCCGCGCTGTTGTGCGCCTCGGGGGGTGTTGCATCCTCGGGATAGCTTGCAGTTGCCTGTCAACACAAACATGCATTGCACCCACCGCACAATGCACCAGTGCTGGTAATAGTGATAGGCAGCAGTAGTGGTGTGTGTGTGTGCTCTGTGTTTTTGTCCCTAATACAGTTTATCGCCACTAACCCCTTTACCAACCTGTGTGTGTAGTAGAGGCAACAATCATGATGACTCACCCAGTCGTGGTAAACTTTTCGGTCCTTTTGACACGTCTTTGGACTTCGTGAGTACCAAGATCACCATGACCTTGGACTTAGACATTTGTCCACCAAAATCTGATTAGCTCCTCCTGGAGTCTAAGTGAATGTTTGTACCTAAAGGGATAGTTCAACATTTTGGCAAATTGGCCCATTGCCATAATCGCTATAGTCATAGCAGTAGGTTCGTTACCTTTAATTGTCGGTGTAAGCTATTTTTAGAACGGCAGAGCAGAGCCGCGAGCTGCTCAGGGCTATGCTATGGAGGCTAAGGGAATTTCTTGGTTTTTCTCATCAAACTCATCAAATACACAATCCAACAACTCCAAAAGGCTGTCGTGGACAAGTTGTGAGCTGCACAATCACCACGCTATGAGATAATAATGGAACGTTACGAGACAGTTGTTTTAGAGGTAAATTCATGCAAAACCGCTGATGCGCGTTGCGTTCAGGGACAGTTTTTCAGCAAGCAGACTCCGTTTCGTAACGTTCCATTATTATCTCATAGCGTGGTGATTGTGCAGCTCACAACTTGTCCATGACAGCGTTTTGGAGTTTTGGGATTTTGTATTTGATGAGTTTGATGAGGGAAACCAAGAAATTCCTTTAGCCTCCATAGTATAGCTCTGAGCAGCCTGCTGCTTCGCTCCTCTAAAAATAGCTTACACCGACAATTAAAGGTAACGAACCTACTGCTATGACTATAGGGATTATGGCAATGGGCCAATTTGCCAAAATGTTGAACTATCCCTTTAATTTGAATAAGTTATTTGCACATGGTATTTAGATATAACCATTGTGTGAATGGGACAGATGGATGGGTGAAGAACCAGATAAAAGAATGCCTCTTGTCCTGGAAGAAATCATTATTCTTCATATGTTGATGTCAGGGTTAGGGTTAGGGCAGGAATCATTTTGAACTCTTTAACTCAAATTTTTAATTTTTTGGTTATATGTTTAGAAGGAAGAAAAGGAATAAGACAGATCAGCATCTTAAAATGGAAATGCGTAGCAGACATCTTTTTGAGTAAATGGAAAAAGACAGCTGGTGTTTCCATTTCTTAATTGTGTAAGTTATAAACTCCTTAGGATTGGGCCAATGTTGTCTGTTCACCTTGTGATTTTCAATTTCATTTTTTTTCAGAGGATGTTTACTTGCTTTTTGATGAAAATGATTTACATAAATAACAAACACTGTGAGAAGAGTGCAGATGCTGTGTGGCACAGAATTACATGAAAGAATAATGATGAAAGACATCGAGGCCTAATGAGGCATCTGGAATTGCATATAAAAAGGCAACCTGGTGTATTCCTTCACTCCCTGGGAAATTGGTGCTTGTCCTTGATGCCTTGCGCCTGACTGAAAGGATGGATGTTGTGATTTGGCTGCCAAATAGGAGGATTTTTTTTCAGGGTTTTACTTTTTTTCTTTCTTTTTTTTTCAGCTGCATCTCATAGTTTGCCTATAAATGCTTGAATTCTTCAATGACTTCAAGTGCACCCATCTCATCAGGCTGCATTAGACCAGACTGAGATGCTTCACTGTGAAGAGAAACTTTCATTTAGATCATGAAATACACTAGCAATGAGATTTGTTACACTCAAAGACAGGGAAACCCACAGCGAGATAGGCTTTTATACAACTGGCTGTATAGAAAAAGGCACCAACAACTATCTACAGGGCGTGAATGCGAGAGGATGCCAGTTTTATAGCCTGTGTTGGTTATTTATGGCGACTGAAACTGACAGGAAGCAACAGGGTAAGAGCTCCTCAAAAGCCTATGCTGCAATCTGGCAAATATTAAATATCAGTTTAAAGGTCAATTAAGCTTGATTTTCTCTCTAACTCAGAACAAAATGTGTCTCACTGGAGCTTAGTAGGCAGTTGAATTAATTACCAAAAAGGTCTCACAGATGAAACTGCTCCACAGATGAAAGTGCTGCTTGAATGGATCAGCCAAAATCAGCCCATTAAACTGTGTCCAACATTTAGCAAGATGTCTAACTAGAAGTAAAGTTCTCATGAAATTTCCCGTGGACGTTCATGGCCCCCAAATGATCATTCTCACTATTTCTCGGCCTGATCTCCTCTAGCACTACCAGTAACCCAAAATCTCCAACTGTACTCATGATGAATCATAATGGAAAAAGCATAAACCTGTAACAGTAAATTCCATCAATGTGCTCATTTGTCTCCCTCAGAGCTCCAACCCTGCTGCTTCAGCCTTGTGTGTTTTCCCATTTGCAGCATGCACCATGTGTTTTAACACTCGGGTCAAAATGTCTACTGTGCATGATAAATCGAAAACCAACAACCCAATTTCCAGAAATTTAATGTAGATATTTGCATTATTGTAAATGTTTGTGTTAAACCCTGCCAACCACCATTAGCCCTTAATTTCCACTTGAATACAAGATGTCTTGTGAGCTAGGGCATACTGCAATGAAACTCCCCTTAAGCAAACTCCCCATGCTTTGGCAACATGCATTTCTAATGGGCTAGTGTCACTGGGTAAAGTGGGATTAAAGACACCCACTGTCCTATTTACAGTTTCTCATGATCAATATGCCCCATTTTCCAATACATTTTAAGACTTTTTCAAAACTGTTAATGCACAACAAACAATTTCCAAAACAGTTAATTTCATGTTCAAAATCAAACAGTGTAAATACAGATTAATTTTCAAAATACAAGAATACACTGACACAACACACCAAATCTACCAATTAGGGATGCACATTTTGAATTTTTTTTCTGACCGATAACCGACGCCCGTTAACCGATAAGATTTAGAAGCTTGCGGCGCACGAAAAAAACAATTTTTTTTTGCCGTTAAATACACACGTGCGCCGCGACAGCTGATCAGTGCGCTCTGTCTCAGCTGATCGCGCTCTGGAGGTTAGATCATCCAATGTAGAACTGTTTTTATACAAAGTGCACTGCAGCCAAACACCAGGCTGAAGGAGCAGCAGAGCTCCTCTGACAGCTCCTCTGTGGAGCTGCAGGAGAGCTGCAGGTGAACAGGCTGGAGAGCAGCGACGTCTTTTTTTTTGTTGTTTTTTTTTCAGCGCCGTATTTACAGGTGATGCACATCTATGTCCGTGTAGGTTACATTTATTGTCTGACCTTCCTTCATGGGGGCTGCTGCACATACTGTCAGTCCTCCTGTGTAACTTTTTGCTGTGAAATATGACTGAAGGCACGTGAACTCTGCATGTGTAAACACGCCCCCATGAGTTGACGACATAAGGAGCTAATAAAATAAATAAATAACTGATAGTATTAATCGGTCAATGTTCTTGTTATTGGTTAACGGTTAAACAGTTAATCATGTGCATCCCTACTACCAATACAATAATACATTATAGTCCAAAAGGTTAGTCAGGGTTTCCCGCAGCGCTTTCCTGTTAAGGCGGCCGCCTTAACAACAAAGAGCTGCCGCCTAAACTAACGTCTTAAAAAAATAAAAATGTAGCGATATTCACAGCACACACACACACGACGGTGACATTAACGTGCGCCGCCACGTCTGCTCATAGCGCAGCAACAATGCAGCAGCGTCAGGCCGTCACTGAAACGCTCCGTGGAACCGAGACATGACACGGCGCGCCCGGTGTAAAAGTTCTCAGAATCAGCTCCAGTGACCGCGGCGCTGACGATTGGGGGTGAGTCGCGAGCGTCATTATGTCTTGGTAGAGCACGGCCGCTGCAGCGACCCTCCGGCAGTCCCATCGCTGCGTGTCAATCCCCCCTCTCACTTTCTCTCCGCGTCCCCGTCTCTCTCCAGCTGCCCTTTCAAAATAAATGCATAAAAAGCCAGAGAAAAAAACAAAGTAGGGGAAACACTGGTTAGTGTCTGTATTCTAACAGTTGATAAAGGTTCTCATACAAGACATGGGTAGAAAAAGGTTTTGCAGTACCTTGACATGTTTCGACGGATACTTCCATCTTCTTCAGAAGCGTCACCAGGTGAGGGTGTGACATGTCTCTATCATAAATACCACCTCATCTTGGTTCATTGTCTTATAGCAGGCATCACTAAATGGCAAACCTCAATCAGGACCCGTGACCATTTATGATACTGTATCCGAAAAACCACTGCACTTAATAGCTTATTTACTGTATCTTTATTTTGGCCATGATAATTGTTATTTTCTTTATAGACACTAGTAGATAACTATCCTGCCACCAGTTGGTCTTCGGCTGATCCTGATGCTACCGTCAAAAAACAAGAGAGGAAGAAATCTGAGGATCCGATTGGTCAAAGGACCGATCACAAAAACCAAAGAAACTAATAAATAATCATGGTGGTTTTACTGAACAAACGCTGCACTTCACTGGATTGAAAACCTCCTGGAAAGGATATTATTGTCCAGATTGCCCACCACAGATTGTCCAAAGGGTACGTTTCTAATGGCGCATTTCCACTAGCACGGCTCGGCTCGGCTCGGCGCGCTATTTGCGTGTTTCCACTAGCATGCAGTACCTGCAACCAGGTACACTTTTGGTATCCGAAGCGTTACTAAAACGTGATGTCAGCCGACTGCCTTCCACTGATTGGCCGATGAGTGTCGTCACTGGAAGCGTCTTAACCGCGCGACGACAGACAACAGAAATGTTCCTGCTGAAGCCTGTTATTACCTACGTGACTTTATTAAGTTTTAATATTTTTTCATGCGAGAAAGTAACTGTTTAGATCCCCAATGTGCGGTTAGTTTATCCAAACGACGGCTGTTTAGAAGTTTGCCCCTCTCCTCATTGGATAAAGGTTGTAGGATACAAGGAAAGTTTTCTCCAAACACTCTATATAAGTGATTGCTGTCGGAAGATATAACTATTTAAGACTCATATTAACACAAACATTCCGCTTACTTCTGCTTTAAGTTATAGATTTTGTCATTGTTTGAGGTTTGTGGCACATCTCCATAAAAACATCACCTGGAAAATGAAGTGAAATACACTAGTATGAGGAATTTGGAAAAAAAAAAAAAAAAAAAGTGCTAAATGAAAATTAATTAGCCTTGTGAGTTATCACTGTAGCCGTGCTGATAAGAAAGACACTGGACTTGAATTGGTAATTTATGTCAGTGTTTAAACGATGCTGCTAGGTCAGCATACCCATTTCCATTTCATCAATAGGGTGCCTCACATATTTTACAAGGTGATTTGTTCATTAAGACGAGAATGGGCTGCAGCTTTCAGTCGGTAAGTACCCACTTCAAAGCACCTGGAGACACATATCAAGATGAACAGCTGAGATAAACATAAAACTTCCCAAGCTGTTTTAGTAGCGCTGGGGAGGGAGACAACACAGGAGAAAAAGAGGTTGGTGCAATAATTTGTATGCCTGGGACCTACACTCAGCTAAACAGAGCTGAAGCTTTGAAACCCCTTTCACTCTGCCTCTCACTTGTACTTACAGGAATAGACAGAACTTCTATTTACTTTTGTGGAATAGTTCTGATTTCAAACCTGCTCTGTATGAGGCCCAGACAATCCTGCCTGACCCGACCTGAACCCTGCACCAACGGTCTGGGTCCAGCCCAGCACGGGCCCAAGTCAGATTTAAACAATTTTTGTGTTCTGTCATAATTAAAGTTTTAAACCAACACTAAGGAACTTTTCAACCTTCATATAATATTTTCATAACTTTTGTGATGGTACATCGACTTACAACAGGTTGAATGACACCTCTGTCATGGCCTGAGGGGGTCTGTATCGCCTTCACTGGCACTAAGCAACTTTGAGGAGCATGGTGGGACACCGGCTCTCACTTAAAGGGACATTGTGTAACTTCTCCTGTTATCTATTCACGAAAATCGATTATTTTGTTCAAAAGTCTGTTTTTCATTAATCACTAATCCCCCCCATCAACAAAGTGAAGTGTTCCTTTCAGCTCTGAATGAGCCGTTCATATCATTCATATCTCCATGGAGCGGGTAAGCTCGGTGCTGCTGCCATGTGGTGTCTCCATGTTTTTACGTTCAGTGGCAGCGTGACGGTAGGAAACCACGGAAACTCAGCGGAGACACCGGAGCTGTCGGCTCAGGTGGAGGTGGCGTCTGTGAAAAGTCACCGTGGTAACGCAGTGAGGACAGTGAGGACTGTGAGGACTGCACCTGAATGCTGCATTCAGGTGCAGTCGGAAAAACGGCCGTCTGTAACAAACCAGATGTCATTTTAGTCACAGAAGTCCAGAGAAAGCCGGTAAAACGTGGGTCAGGTAAACAATACGCCATCACCATGACAACATATTGTCACGTGTATTGTTTTGCTTCGTCCTGACGCTTGTTTATGCCGTTACGTGCAGTGGCTGTTGTCCGTCTGCCTTAAGCCCGATTTCACGTGAATGCAGCATGAAAAATACGACTGAGTTGCTTGCGATCTACAACCACACCACTAGATGGAAGTAATTCTTACACAATGTACCTTTAAGTTTCACTTTCACTTTTGCGAGTCACGAGGAGGAGGGAGCAGCAATGCGGCACCTCTCCGTCGGATTGTGTATGTGTGTTTACTGAGAAATGATCCGCTGAAAACAGAAACTTAGTTTGGACGTCTTCTGTTCATTTCCATGCACCGGGAGATCAGGGTGTTTACGGCGCTACGCGCTGGTGCTCATGGGAAATGGAGTCTTCCTTCAGGCAAAACACTACCGCTTTGGGCCACTGCCGCCGCCAAACTCAACCAAAATTGAAAGTTCTTAAGTACTGCTTTAAAATACAATTTTAGTTGTTTGAATGACAGAAATCTATTCAGAGTAAATGTATTATGTAACAAATCAGCTGGTTATTAGTCCCCATGCCAAATGTTTTATCGGACCTCAACACTAGCCCAGCCCGGGCTGGGTCTACTATACTTTCACACATTTGTCCTCTCAATAACAAAGCCTCATTAAGTCTCAGTGGACAATCACAGTGATTGTTTTTGTTGTTTGTCGTCACTTATTAACCCCACCCAACAACCCCCATCTGCTAAATGACTATAGATTCCATGGTCTCTGGATCAACCTCCATTAACATACCAGGAGAATTCTAAATGGGGCTTGAATTACTCCCAATAACTCCAGTGCATAGCAGGTCACTCTACTCTCAGGGCACCGCAAATTAAAAATTCAATATCTAGACCACTCCTGCAATTATTCTCCACAACAACAGAGGGAAAGAGAGAATATTTAGTGCTCCCACTAATTATCTGTATCATCATGAATCTTCTCCCAATCAGCATTTAATTATACTATTCATAATCTAAACAAATAACATGACTCAGTGTAATGCACAAGGTAGTACAAGTGTGTTCACACAGTGAGCAAATCACTGATCCCTAATTCCTTCTGTATTTTCCTCTTCCTATTGCTGTTTCTGTCTTGATTTGGGGTGTATGTTCAATTCATGGTTTGGATTTCTTAAGCGGACCTGTGGTTATTCATTTATGTTTTCAGTTATCTATTCTCTGTAAACTGTTTATTTTGTATAATAGTCGTTTTCTTCTTTTAGTTTAAAGCAGAAGTAAGCGATCCGGTGGTTTTGGCTAACTTCCTGTCAGCTGATGGAGTTAGCAGTCCCCGCCCTCGTCCCTACGTCACCACATTCACGCGCATCCCTTGGCTGCACACACAGAGAGGACCGCCCCTTTATGCCGTTCTCTCTCCTCATTGGATAAAGGTTGTAGGATACAAGGCAAGTTTTCTCCTGGGCTTACAGCAGAGCAGAGTGACTGACAGACCCGTGTTTCAGACCAAACACTCTATAGAAGTGATTGCTGTCGGAAGATAGAACTATTTAAGACTTATATTAACACAAACTTTCCGCTTACTTCTGCTTTAACTATATGGGTAAGCTCTGAGCTCCAGCATGTGTGCTTCTTCCTAACACACTACAACCATGCTCAGTGTAACCCACCTGGGAGTCTTTCGGGGCCGATCTGAGTACTACTGCAGGGACTCATTTGGCCCCCATAAAAATTCCGGGAGATGGCCCATGGGGGGGGTCCTCCAGGAGAGATATGCACCAACAGCCCTAGTTCCGTAAAAATTACCCCTAAGTTCCTGTAGTGGAAACGCCCTTATTGATAAAGGAAGCTGACTCTGTTGCACTTTGTAGTTTGGCCTTGGTGTCTCTTACTCAGATCCACCGGAGCTCCATCTCTCTGCACCAACTGCTGCCTGCATCACCCCCCCCACCCCTCTTTCCCCTGCTATTAAACTCCCTGCCTTCTCATGAACACGTCTGCCATTCAGTCCTCCCATTAAGCTGGCCTGCTCTGCCTGCCTTTCCTCCCACCAGAAGCTGTCGCCATCAGCTCTTGTTAACTATTTTCACGTTTTTCCATATTCTGTGTTATAAACTGTTTTCTTGTCTGTAACAGCATCTATTGCACGTCTGCCCGTCCTGGGTGAGGGATCCCTCCTTTGTTGCTCACCCTGAGGTTTCTCCAATTGTTAAAAGGGTTTTCTATGGAGTTTTTCCTCAGTCGATGTGAGGGTCTAAGGACAGAGGATGTTGTTATGATGCCATGTAAAGCCCTTTGAGACAAACTGTTTGTAAAAACGGGCTATACAAATAAAATTCCCTTGCCTTGCCTTGACTCGACATGGGGCGTCTTTCTAAATTGTCTTTGGTGGAGGTCAGCTGTTGACTGTAAACTGCTTGGTGTCCAAAAGTCACTGAAACAAAGGAGCTTCCAGGCAGAGGTTGCCACTAGCCTGATTCTTCTGTATTCACAGAGAGGTCGCCCATCACTTAAAAGTAGAGTAGGAGATCCTGGAGAAACGGTTTGAGCAGGCTTCATTTTGAAATTACACAATTCAAAAGTCTGAGTCCCTTTCTCCAAACTTTGGTAACACTTTATTATTATTATTACACTTATTATCATAAGGCTTTATAACAATAAGAATAACACATCATAGAGCATTATATCTCTATTATTATACTTGACCTTATAAGCCATTATAAAATGTTCTATGATGTGTTATGCTTATTGTTATAAAGCATTATTATAATTTACGAGTGTATATAATGATAGTTATACATGTTTATAAGACAATTATAACACATTATAACTATATTTATAATGTACTATTGACATTGGCATTGTCAGCGAGTTACTGACAGTTATAACATATTATAATACCTGACCTTATAAGTCATGATAAAATGCTTTATAGTGTGTTATGATTATTGTTATAAAGCATTATGATCATTAGTGTTTGGGCTAATATAAAAATATCAATGAGCACACCTTTAACATGATAACTTGATGTCTGAAGGACATGCAGAGGATACCTTATGAGTTCATGGTTTTGTATTTATTTTTCTATAAATATTCTGTTCTTTAGGGATTCTATGACATATTTCTCAAAAAACATGACCTATCTCAACTTACTGAAATGGCACTGACTGTATCTGATGTGCAACTCAGTGATCATTGCTCATGACCTCATTCTCTCAGTTCTAACCCAGCTGAGTCAAACCAAAGACTGTATAAAAACACTAGGTGAAAACCCTCTATTTGGCTGGACCTCCTATGGTCCAATCCTAATTTTATAACTGAGATATTGTCTGACAAAATCACCTAACACAAAGGAGACAAAGACTGAGCTGAAACTCAGGCTGTATTTACTTTAGACACACAGAAAGTTAGACGAGACGGACTTGCATCTTTTTTTTTATTCTCCTGGGTTTATGCCTATTTTCAGTCATACAGGGAAGATGGGTAAATTTGTGATGGAGTGAGAAAGAAAAAGGACAACACACAGCAAAGGGCAACCAGCCTGGCTAAAAATATAAGTCTAATAAAAGACTGATAGTCACACAGCTCACCCTCACCACCTGGGATCCACAATAGCTTACTTGAATTTACTTTAATTGAAGACTGTGTCAGACTTTTATTAGAGGTAGGTCGTTGTCTGATTGGTCATAGCTGTCAGTACTAAGCATTGACTGATGACTATCTCCCTTTTGCTTTAAACTAGATGAGGCTCAGCGTATTGGAAGGTGTCTTACAGTGCCTGAACAGCAGAAAAACCAGAGCAGCTCAGTAGACACTTGACTTGACCGTGTTGGAAATATCATCAGTCGGTCAGTCAGCCAGTGACATCTCTGATTATGACCTCACTTGTGGTCCAGCCAAGAAACCATGAACTACCTAATGATGTCAGGTTAAGAAGAGGCTGTGAGCACCACCACTACAACTTTACATCGTTCACATTTTGTTGGAAAAAGTAAAAACCTCTAGCCTAGAAATCTAGACGCACCCTAGTGGCAGCAAATATATTTGCTCCGTAGGTGGGTCTAGAAACGAGCCGTAGGAACTTTTTGAGTCTCGAACACCGTTTGTGTTCACCAATCACAGCGCTCTGTCTGTTTAGAGAGTTGTTGGGCGGGCTTAACGCAATGACGACATACTTGCGACGGTGAAAAACATGACAAGATGGCTTTGGCAAAGGAATCGCTTGAATCGGCGTTGGCATCAACTTTGAAAGAATTAAACTTGTCATTTTCTTTAAAGGGATAGTTCAACATTTATTTGTCGGTGTAAGCTATTTTTAGAACGGCGGAGCAGAGCAGCAGGCTGCTCAGAGCTACGCTACGGAGGCTAAAGGAATTTCTTGGTTTCTCTCATCAAACTCATCAAATACAAAATCCCAAAACTCCAAAACGCTTTCGTGGACAAGTTGTGAGCTGCACAATCACCACGCTATGAGATAATAATGGAACGTTAGGTGCATGAATTTACCTCTAAAACGGCTCCATCTCGTAATGTTCCATTATTATCTCATAGCGTGGTGATTGTGCAGCTCACAACTTGTCCACGACAGCCTTTCGGAGTGTATTTGATGAGTTTGATGAGGAAAACCAAGAAATTCCCTTAGCCTCCATAGCATAGCCCTGAGCAGCCTGCCGCTCCGCTCCTCCGTTCTAAAAATAGCTTACATCGACAAATAAAGGTAACGAATCTACTGCTATGACTATAGCGATTATGGCAATGGGCCAATTTGCCAAAATGTTGAACGATCCCTTTAAAAGTTGAGCAAGAAACTGCACTGAAGTCATTCATTTCGAAGAAGGATGTATTTGGTGTTTTGCCGACGGGATGTGGGAAAAGTTTAATCTACCAACGTCATCCTGCTCTTTGCTCTGATTGGTCGTAGCGCTACCCTATTGGTGCAGAGGCAGTTGGAAAGACAGCCTTCATCCCGCCCCCTGGATTGAGCCGAGGTCTACCGGTCGTTGCCAGACTAGACATTTTAATGATATAGTCTGACTTGTCAGGCTAAAAAACCTCAAGAAATACATAGACCAAGTGAGTAAGTATGACAGGTAAGTGACAGTTTGGTTTCTACCTCTGTCCTTTCATGCACTTCACTCAGCTGGACTTGTTGGCACATTTCTGATCTGGATTTGACAAGGCCACAAAAATGAAGACAGTGATGACATCCTTTAATGCTGGTCATAGCAATGAGACTGCTGAGGAGACCAGTGTTATGGACAGTCCTTCATGACGGCAGTATGATTGATATCCATGCTGATGCTGCTGATGTCATTGCAGGTTGCACAACAATGTGTAATACAACTACCTGTGCATAACAAACAGCAAATCTTTGTGCTCTGATAACAGCTACCTCTCTCTCTCAGGAGTCTCCTGGGACACCCAGACGTAAAGCGTCAACAGCGTCAGTAGTTTGCAAAAAGTGTGGGTTGAAATGTCAGCAGGTAAGGAGAATGAAATCTAACTCTTGATTTCATGTGAATGTGCTGCTCTACGGGATTCTATACATCATGGTCACAGAGAAATTCTGAACAGATTTCAAAAGCAGCAGAAGTCAGCGACATTTTCTGGTCAACTAAAACATTTTGTAGATACATTGCACTTAACTCATTGAGTGCCGCGCTCCTTTCCAAAGTTTTAGTCAAGTGTACCGGCAATTTAGACCATTTTTGACTTTTTATGTAGAGCCACAGTGTATTCTATATTATTGCCACCAACACATACTGTGGCTCAATTGAAAGGTTTAACTTAATGCTTCAAGTGGCCACAAACCATTTGTTTCTACATGCCTCTGTTCCTGAGAAAAGTCAAGCTAAACATGGCTGGGTTTCACCAAAATCCCTCCTTTTTTTCTAGAAAAGGAGATAGAGCGTCTTTTATGAAAGGTGCGCTGTTTGTGCCTGTCGCTCTTCTGACACTCGCATTTCTGGATCAAAGGGCTCGTATAAGATAAATATACACAACAATTGTTGTTCTATTCACAAAACCACCAGCGGGGGCGGGGGGGGCGCCACTAAACAACAATAACACAGACGCACCGTGCCGTGTCACAGCTTCTCGCCGCGGAACGTGAGGGTCAGTCGGCCACCGCGGCTCGGGAAGACCGGTCCCGCCGGTGGTCGCGGTCCTTCTGTGGTTCGGGTCGGTGATGCCGGTCTGCTTTGGTCCAGAGACCATCAGATTTTACCGCGGGAGGACTTTGGGGAGGACACGGTGTTGCTCCAGATGAAGACCGGGCGGACTGTCGGCTGAGAGCTTCCTGGTTCAGCTCCGAGCAGCTGGAGCAGCTGGAGCTGCAGCGCGGGTGAGAGCAGAGCAGCTGCGCTGCAGCAGCTGCTGCATCTGCATGCAGAACTCGTTTGCAGAAGCCGAGTTATGATAAAAACTTCCAGATCATGAGCTGTCATGTGACTTTGATCGTCATCTATTTCAGTTCTCCTCGTCGTAGAGTCCCCAAATTTACATATAATGTGTATTAAAGTGTCTATTTTCATAATTAAAAAAAAAAGCAAAAAACGTAAAATTACGTTTTCGGCACTCAACGCATGGGAACGAAAAACGAGAAATTACGTGGTTGGCACTCAATGAGTTAATAGAGGCTTACGATTTGGCAGTTTTTATTAAAGAGATGTTGTTGGATAATTTTGGATTTACCATCAGTTGTCACAGCACTTCAAAACTGTCTCTGACAGGAGATAAAATAAGACTTGAGCAAAGAGGGAAACAAACTTATCTGCTCATGGAAGATGGATAAAATGGGCATTCATCAAATGTGCTTGTTATAGCAGCTGCCTATATCCTCCTCCTCTTGTAATTACGTATGCAGAACAGGCTGTGCAGTCCCCACATAGATTGGTCAGAGAAGTTCTGCAGCTCCACAGGAGCCAGTCCTGATTGTTGCAGCGACGTTCTGTTCAGCCCACAGACAAAGTCCCACCCCCCCCCCCCCCCCCCCCCCCCCCATATAATAATAATAATAACGTTCATAACGATAACATAGCAGTGTATCTGTATGTCCCCTCTGAGATACACAACTTGCACAACAAACAGTAAAATTTAATTGAGCAAATCCTGGGTGAAGACATGAAAAAATTAGTCTACAGTCATGAGAACAACCTGTTGTTGTGCTTGGAATGGGTATACAAAAGTCTTCATACAGTATATTCCACTGCTTTACAAAAGCAGTGGAATATACTGTATAAATAAAGTCATAGATAAGTGTAGAAAACAAGTTAAAATGAAATAAATAAATGTTATCTGTCATTCTATTTTCACCAAATGTCTCAAATGTGAGATAAAAGAAGAGAAATTAGCTATTTTTTTCTCCAAACAAAACATTTACACACAAAATTTACTATATTTAGCCTATATAATGTAGCCTACATTCTTTTTGTCAGAATATTTCTCATCAAATGAGTCAAAACTTTCAGCCTCTGAAGCACCATCATCCTCCTCACTGCTTCTCTCTCTCTCCTAACGACACACAGTTGTTTTGATTGACAGGTTGTCAAGGTACGTGCGTATTTGGGGAGTCTCCTGATCACGGGAGTAGTAGTAACCGCTTTTCTACGGCATAAAATGACCAAAATATAAACAAAAACATATTGAGACGGTCGCGCAAACACGCTGGCATTTGCGTGGACTTTGAGGGTTAATGCAACCATGTACGTCTAATTTAAAATGTGACGTTTCTAACAAGAAAACAACTTTCCCACTGCAGACAGGTACCTCTGCTGTGTGTGTGACTGCGGGGAGAGTGGGGTTGATCCGACGGCACGTACAGTACATACAGACTGCTAAACTCTGAATTAGTTTTTGAAATGGAATATGTATGCATACATCAACTTTAAATTAGGCTACATATGTTAATTTCAGGTAGAATAATAATACTAAGTCACTCCTCAAATCAGTAATATTAATTTTGCACAATATGGAAATATTCCAACAGTAAACCAAACATTTTACCGGTGCAGGCAGTCAGTGCGGTGTGTGCTCCACCCTGTCTTCCACGTGGGGTCACTTCTTGCTCCATAAAGTCAGGATGGTGATAGTCAAACTCCAGGCCTCCACAGACCAATGCATGATGTCATGGTGGCTTGCAACTTGAGTTAAAGAGATTAGCACCTTGCCTTGTTTGGAAACCAATTTGTGAGTCTATTGTCAGTGCTTTTCTTGTGTGGCCAATCTGGTCCCCTGTCAATCAGCTCCAGTTACCAGGACTTGTTCCAACTTTGGCCAGTGGAACAGGACCTGCATACTGGAGCTGATTCTGGTATGTCATTCATCACAAATCTCAGTCCAACAATCTGGCATGATGGATTTAGGCTGTTGCTGGGCCAAATTATTTTGACAAGGGGGGCTTAAAATCCCAGTTGTCTGATTTGAGAACAGCTATTAAATATGTATCTCCCAGATCTAAGAAGGTGGCAACATAATTGTAACGTCAGCCTTCAGTTGTTCACTCAACACAATGGTAATCGAGGAAGCTTTGGAATGTGAGCTATAAAGGATTATGTTGGAGGGATGTATTACAATGTATTGTCTCATGAAAAGTGAATAGGCTATTGGGAAAATATTTCATTTTCTTGTAGGTGAGAGAACTGGCAGAGCACAAGGTTGTAGTTCTGTTATAACTAATAAATTCAGCAGATAAGATGACAGTGTTGTTGTTTTATGGGGAATATCCTGAGTGCTCAGGCCCACCTGTGTCTCCTCACCCTGGTCTTCACACTGTGACAGGATTTGTGCTCGTTCAGATGCCGTTTTGTTGGCGCTCCCACCGTTGGCTCCTGTTACAGATGTATTATCCAAGGCTGGGGTTTTACAGCCCTCTCCCTCACCCGCCCCCTCCCCCATCACCAGCCCATGAGACAACCTGACTGGGCTTGGAAATGCAACAGCTGGAGGTGTGCGTGGACTGCAGTCAAACACTTGGAGGGTGTTGATCATTCAATCTGTGCAGCTGTGGGGTGTGAGTTTGTGTAGTTGTGTTTAATATTTTTTGTTTATTTTACCTTTAGTAGTTTAGAGCAATACATAATAAATGATATGGTTGATTTGGCTGATAGACTGCACCTCTGTACTATTCTTTTAGATAGGGAAAGCAAATTCTAATGGTAATATACCACTGGACTCCTGCCTGGACAGTTTGGATGTGGCATGTGATGTCTGTTTTATTCCAAGCTCATTTTGGCCTGAATGCATTTGGTTGTGGCCTATCAGGAGACTCACAGGGAAGTCTAACTTCAATTAATGATCAAATTTACATAAAATGTAAATCAGATTATGGCAGGTTTGGAGAATTCGAATAATGTGCACTTTGCTCAAAGGTCTGTTATATTGCCTTTAATTGCCACTTTTTAGTTAGTTAAAGATAAACAATATTGCTTGTTCAGTTCCTATCATGGTTTTGGGGTAAAGGTTCAGGATACATTGTTTTGTTTTTTGTTCCTATTTGAGAAATACCATCAGCATATAGGGCAGATACAAGTGATCATACAAACACGAGGCTGCAGTCATCTTGGTTAAAGTGATTATGTTAACAAATCTCCTATGATATGTCATGCTTATTGTCATAAAGCATTATGATCATTTATGAGTGTTAATAGCTATAGTTATACAGTGCTATAACTGCATTATAACTCATAAGTATGGTTATAATGCGTTACAGAGATAGAGGTCAAATACAGTAAAGTGTTACCGAATTGATTTTTGGAGGGGTACCATTCCATCTCTGTTTACATAGATGCACCTTATCCTTCGAGGTATTTACACACGCTAACGGTTGACATTGACTTAAAAGTAAACGACGGAGCAGAGACAGCAAACCTCCTGGTAACTGAGAGCCAGGTGCTTGCTTCTGTACATTGTGCTCAAAAAAGCAAATTTACGCAACTAGCGGGAAAACAGTGCTACCACTTGGGGCGGTGCGTGGCGCAGTGGTTGAAGCGGCCGCCCCGTGTGGAGGCTGCAGTCCTCGGCACAGGCGTCCCCGGTTCGAGTCCTGCATCGGGCAGACATTTCCTGCATGTCATTGCCCCTCTCTCTGCCTCCCCCATTCCTGTCTATCTCACTATGTGCTATCCAATAAAGGCAAAAAGGCCAAAAAATATACTTAAAAAAAAAAAAAAGGTGCTACCACGTCACGAAGAAGGGTTAGGGTTAGGGTCAGCTGCACACTTGTAGGAACTCTGTGATTTATAAGGGAAGTTTGCTTATAAGTGTGCATGTGCATGGTTTTATAAATCCGATTTTTTTTTTTTGGCAAAACTTGACGTTTCGGCGTACGTACACTTTTAGTAACGATCCTACACACAGTTTTATGGGTTTTATCAGTCTCCTTGTTATGGAGAGGGATGACAGCAAACAAACAACGGAACTGCAAAGCAAACACCATAAAAGTGTACAATATGGAACCTTTAAATTAATTGCAGCGACAGTCATAATCAGCTAGCATATAAAATCTAATTTTAAATCACAAAAATCCTACTGTTTTCCATTTGGTTCACATAAAATGGGAAAAACATCATGATTTGTCATTTCAAACTGTCCCAGTCATTGACATCATGGCAGTTAATTTTCCTCTTCAAAGGGGTCACTTGATAAAATGTTTAACTTGGTTCACCTTTGAGGTTTTTCCAGACTTCCGTTGTTAAAGCTGTGTTGTGCTGCTCATAGATTCTCACTAACTCTAAATATGCACCTCTTTCATCTGGAGATTTATTTTACTTCAAACGGGCCTAATTTAAAACTCATTAGCAGCAGCATGTAACAGCTACCGCACTGCAAATGAATTGCTTTTGTCAACTTCACATCCAGAGATGCACAGAGAGAGTTTGCCTTATGTAGTACAAAGAAGTTGGTTGTAGCCTGATATGCTTCCTGTACAACTCCTTGAAATAATACTTGCTGATTTGTGCTAAATAAAGTAGGCTAATACACATGTCATTAGCCTTGCATGCAAATGGTCAGAAATCAAAGTACTTGGTAAATTAAAACTTTGACCGGATGGTGGTGCCAGATGAAAAGCTGAGAGATGACTTGGGTTTTTATAAGTCATCCTGATGGGTGCATGTTTGTCTGAACTAAATTCAATAGCTGTTTAGACATTTCATTTAAAATTACAGGCTAATCCCATAGTGGTGCTACAAAGAAGATGGAAGGCATCAAATTAAAGCAGAAGTAAGCGATCTGGTCGTTTTGGCTAACTTCTTGTCAGCCGATGGAGTTAGCAGTCCTACGTCACCACATTCACACGCATCCCTTGGCTGCACACACTGGCCCTCATTTATCAAACTTGCGCAGGATCTGGTGTAGATTCTGGTGTAAATATCAGTGTACGGCAAGTGTCTCGTGTGATTTACTAAAAGTGTGTACGCTGCCGATTTCGGCGTAGAACCGGCGTGGTGGTGATAAATCCGGCGGCTGAAAACGTAATTTAATTTAAATGTCACGCCCCGATATATTCCTGCTTTAGAGGCGTCGCCCTGCCCCTTTTACGACATGGAGACACGGAAGACGGCCAAGAAGACTGACATTACTGCGTTGAACAGGGAGAGGGCGGCAACATTAACTATCTGGACATTGATAGATTGATAGATTTTGTGATTGATAAGCATCATCCCGGTGAATGGAGGCTGCAGACGCACGTGTCACCGACCACGTCAGGAAACCCAGCGATCTAATGAAATGCTCCTGCAGTTTACTAAACACAAGTGATTGAGGACAAATCATATAGGCATATTATTATAACCATCAGCACCGCTGGCATCGTTCGGCTGATGGAGGGATGTGAAACACCGGCCCAATCTCCCGCTGACAGGTCCCGGTGATGGAAAAACAGACGGCGTGTCAGTTTCTGCCGTGTGATATCAAGGAAATAGCCGGTAATTGTAATCGCGGTCATGATTGGAGACCGTTTTATCACCCAGGCCTATATATAATATATTTATTATCTTTTAAAACGATTTCCATAAAAATCATACCATTTTGAAAATCTTTCACTTACTTGCAGTACCGTCCCACAGGTTGGTAATGGCTGGTCTAATCAATCAAACAGGTGACCACAATTGCCATAACTTTTATTTTATATGTAACATCCATCATACTGCTCCAAGATTGACTACTGGTGATCAATTAAACCATTTTATGTATGTGGCTATTTCATCATTTTTGATTTCATCATTTACAAACGACTGGAAAAGCAAGGTTCATTAGGTCCAATTAGTGGTTCTCTATTGCTTGCCAAAGTTTATTTGTAATAGTGAGCTTGTGACTTGGTGCACCGTAAATGCGCGCATATCCCCATGTGTGTGTGTCACCATGGTTGACACTCCCCACTGAAGGAGGGATCAGAGGGATGAAGCAGATGTTTTTGTGGAGGTGAAATCAACTGGGAGGCTCACCATCTGCGTCGATCGGATTCTGTTTACAGTGTTTGACAGGTTTGCTGACGAATGTCTACGCTTTCACAGTTGAACTCAATAGTAAAACTATGCATTCTAGGCACCAATATAATAATAATATTCTTATTTCATGCACATTTGATGATCAGTGAGTGTAATAAATGTGTGGTGAAGAGTCTGTTTGTCTGCTTTAAAACCTCTAAGCAGGTTGTGTGTACATAGCCGCACCCAGCAAGAGAGAAAGCAAAGATTTACTGTATGAGGTTTCATCACAGTACTGTACCGGCATTGCAGCATCATAAAACCGTTGCATCCTTACAAAATGAGTAGCACTTATTTGGTGATAAATCTGTGCTCTTGGTGGCTAACTGAACATTGCTAACTTTGGAAAACGCATTTATAGTTTGACTAAGTTTGAGGAGATGACATGATTCAGAGAAGAATGTTGTACAGGAACACATTTACGACAATGATTGAGTATACATGCAATATAATGAAATGTCTGCAGATGCACATTTGGTACCTTTGTAATGGAAGTACAGCATGACGAGCATGATTTAATTGGCCCCATAATAATGGTAATAATACATACATACAAATAAAAATATAAGAGGGCCACAGAGAAACTGATAGTTGTCAGTGTGACAGACAGTGAGGTACACATACCAAGCCTACATTTGTACTGATTAAACAACTACATGAGACGTCCATAGTTTCAGCTGCGTTAAAGGGATAGTTCACCCAAAATTGAAATTTCACTCATTATCTACTCACCCTCATGTGGACTAAGGGCTGGGAGAAGTTTCAGAGTCCTCCGTGGCTTCTCTCAGTTACAGGGGGTCTCGGCGTAGCAGTGCATGTCCATATAACGGTTGCAAATGGATACCAACTGTCTTCGTAACAAAAAGACACACCAAAAAACATCCAAATACCTCCATGCTGCTCGTATGTAATGTCCGTCTTGTATTGAAGCCCCGAAATGCGAAATTGTCCCGAAAAAAATTAAACAAGTCTATATTTCAAACTTGTTTGTAGCGGAAGCTTCTCGAAGCTCCTCTTCCCGGTTCGTCAAATTTGGACGAACTGGGAAGAGGACAGACCCTGGTTCATCCAAATTTGACGAACCGGGAAGAGGAGCTTCGAGAAGCTTCCGCTACAAACAAGCTTGAAATAATAGACTTGTTTAATTTTTTTCGGGACAATTTCGCATTTCGGGGCTTCAATACAAGACGGACATTACATACGAGCAGCATGGAGGTATTTTTGGTGAGACCCCCCTGTAACTCAGAGAAGCCACGGAGGACTCTGAAACTTCTCCCAGCCCTTAGTCCACATGAGGGTGAGTAAATAATGAGTGGAATTTCAATTTTGGGTGAACTATCCCTTTAATTCAGTCAGGTTGAGTTTCCATTACGCGTGCCAACCGCCTTCGATCTGACGGGACAATCATGTGCTAATGCCCTCTACACACTGTGCGATTTTAGCAGTCTTATAAGACTGTTGCATGACACACTATGCGACGTGGAATTTACAATCTTTGCTACGACGTCAAGTTTGACGTGTGCAGACTGTACGATGATCGTTCTACTGAATCGCAGGTCGCCCGCTCCCCCTCCTCCCTCCTCCCTCTCTCCCTCTCTCCCTCTTCACACAAGTCACTGGCATCAGTGGAGCAGTACCGCCACTTGTCCGTTATTTAAAAACTAAATCACGGCCTGTATTGGTAGACTAGAGAACATCACAGCAGTACCGTCACGTAATGAGAGCACATCTAAACGAGGACGAAGTCACCTCTCCCGGCGTAAACACGTCAATATTCTCCGGTAGGCGACCGCTTCTCATCACAGTCCGCACATGGGTTTTTTTTTTTTTTTTTTTTTGGACAGAGTTTCACCATGAGTTTCACACACAACTTTTCTGATGGCTGTATGAGTCTGTCCATGTTCCTCCTCTTTCTGCGACAGTAAAAAGGAATCCTATACACCTCTCCAGACATGACAGGATAGGCTATTCGTTTTTTAATTTAATGACTATTTACTCTAAAATCAGTGCTCGTCCCTGTCAGCTGCGCCACTGATAGACGTCCACCAGCTGATTAGTAGACGTAGGTCGTAGCAGTTTTCTGACACTGTCAGAATTTAATCGCAGGTCGTCTTTGGTCGCAAGACGCTGACAACGGCCGTCGTAGAGCCTGTCTCACTGTGCGACGTAAGACGGCCGATTTAGAGCTACGACCAAAGATTTCGCCACGATTCTCCTACGATCCGCCGTCTTTCGTCTGCGACGGCCAAAATCGCACAGTGTGTACAGGGCATTAGTCAGATGCCTGGCTGTGAGGTTTTGGTGACGTGTGCGCACTATGCGCCAGTCAGCCAAACTACAACTTGACTGCGCTCCACCTGCGCCGAAAGCAGACGCAGCCTTTTGGCACAAAATTGTCACTGCGCACTTTGAGGAATAAAAAACTACTCTGCAGTATTCATCAGCATGGGGGTGAGTCACTAATGACTGAATTTTATTACTTGATGAACTATTCCTTTAAAGGGATAGTTCACCCAAAATTCAAATTTCACTCATTATCTACTCACCCTCATGTCGACTAAGAGTTATTATTTATTAAATTTTTTTCGGAACAATTTCTCATGTCGGGGCTTCAATACAAGAGGGGCATTACAGACGAGCAGTATGGAGGTATTTGGATGTTTTTTGGTGTGTCTTTTTGGACGAAGAAAGTTGGTATCCATTGACAACCATTATATGGACAAATACTGCTGCGCGGACCCCCCCGTAACTCAGAGAAGGGACGGAGGACTCTGAAAATTCTCACAGTTCTTAGTTGACATGAGGGTGAGTAGATAATGAGTGAAATTTGAATTTTGGGTGAACTATCCCTTTAGGTTGCTGTGCATTGAGCTGTCAGGGCCACCATACATGTCACTGTCTTTTCACCAAAGAGAAACAATACTCAACGCTCCCCAAGTTTTAATCACTCTTCCTCACCTCTATTGTTCAGACAGTCCCCAATGTAATAGTATTGGATTTTATCAGTATTAATGACAATCAATCTGAACATGACAACTATATGATGATATGATTGCTGCTTCCCAGGATCACAATATCATGCCCACAAAACACTGAATATGTCTGAAAGCTTTATAGGTTGCATCCACATTTACCACTTTACAATACGTATTGTTACACAGCTAAAAATGATTGGAAGACCTCAGAGCAGAATGACTGGGCAATGATCCAATTCAATCAAGTCAAGAAGTGGGGAGGCATACATATTCATGACCGTCCTTTGTTTGTTTTCTCAATAACTGATTAGGGGAGACAAAAGCACAGTAATTATTTTTGTGCTGAGATATATTTGTAAAAACTGACAGTGTTTGCAAATTGCTAACTGTGAGGTGCATAATACAATTATTTTCTGTAAACAACCGATCAACAGTCAAATAGCCAATAATCATTGTCAAGACAACAAGTGTAAAGTTAAACTCCACCATCCACTGGGAAGTTTAGAGGGTTTCAGCTGAGATTAATAGCAGGAGCTGTTTAAGATGTCCTGCAGAGGACCCATAAGGCCATTCCAGCAACAATCTGTTTCCTTGCTGTCAGGTGGAAATATTAAATTGAGGAGATTAATCTCTTCTGTCTGGAGCACTATGGTTTGGGTTGCCTGGTTTGTAACCACAGTTACAAAAGTAAAAAAATACATTTATTACATTGCCAAGTGTCACTCAAGTTTTGCATAACTTTTGAAGATACATTTTTAGCCAGATAACTTTCTGTGACAGTGCACCTGTTTTTCCAAAGATACTCCATATCACAGCCACAGTTTGAAGCACTGACACCTGCAAGTCACTGACTGATGTCTGCAGAGCAGTTAGAGCAGAGCCTAATCACTTTCCCCATTTGGTCAAATCAGCTAGGAGCCGGCAAACCACTGCTTGTAAAACTGCTTCAAGATCACAGTATGGAGTCATTACTGCCTTTTTCCGTGGATACTAACTCAAGATTAGTCAAACCTCCACAAAGAAAGTCCACAGAACTTCAATTACAAATTTATAATTTTCCCCAAAAATACCGACCAATTTTAAGTCATAAAGTGGTAATGTTTTTGGTACAGTAACTATGTTACTTAACAAAATAAAATATATTGTAGCCTGATTGGTTCATTGTAAAACATTTATTTATTTACGTTAATGTGGTGATTTCAGTACGTAGCCCAGAGGCAGTCCTGCTCACTTTTCATTCAAACAAACTAATGTGACTGTCCACACCAACATTAATCTCCTAAAAAGAATTTAACTAGCCAGCGGTAAACCTCTAAAAGCGTGCAGATAAGTTACTTGGCTTCTCTGGAGGAGGGTCTGGCGAGCGAGACTACTCTGTAGCAGAGAAAAAAGCTCTGCAGAGAATTATCAAATCTGCACAATACATCACCAACTCACAGTTACCAGCTCTGAATAGCATCTTTACCTCTCACTGTCTGCAGAAGTCACGTAACATCATCAAAGACCCCTCCCGCCCTGCCCAACACCTCTTTGAACGAAGATACAGGTCCATCAAAACATGCACCACACGTTTTAAGAACAGTTTCTACCCCACAGCCATAATCACACTGTACAATGCACCATATTAAACAGATGAGTGCAATTATTTGAATGTACTGTACGGTGTCTGTATTTGCCGAGGTATATTGGTGCTGTTGAGAGTGCGTGATGCTTTAGAATGTGTGTGAATCAGTGATTGAATGATGTTGTGTGAGTGATGTATATTGTTTTAGTATTTATTTTATTTTATTCTCTTGTCTTTTTTACGAGTCCGTACCTGACTGAGCACCCTACACACGAGTACAATGACAATTAAGTATCTTGAAATCGAAATCTTTCGGTTACTTGGCTTCACTTAACCGGACAATCACGATTGCGCTGAAGTCACTGAGGTCACAGGACAGTGGTTATCAACTCAACCCAGGGTTTCCCAGAGCGCATTCACATGAAACGGGTGGAGTTTGCAGCATCTGACCAATCACAGACATGGACAGGTCTGACATCAGCTGTAGCAGCAGAGCGGAGTATTTCACTAATGAGGAACAGATGATAATTCTGCAGCCACTGCCCTCACAATTCAGTTCCTGTGTCTCAGTCCTCAGTCTCTAGCTCTGTGAGCTACAGGATTTATTCATGTTGATTACCTTACACAAGAAGTTGTTCAGCTGCATAGGACAGTTTCATTGCAACAGCTCAAGAGGTTAGTTGGAATTCCTGCAGTGATGCCAAGATGCCATTACCTACTGTCACAATGAATGTTAAATTAAAGCTTTCTCTTTTTGGTGGCAGTGGGTGGATGGGGGAGTAAAGACGTTGATTGCACCATTTGGATTAGTCTCCATGAATCACTGCCTTTGTACCAAACATCCAGATCCATGGGAGTTTCAGATCACTCAGGTTAGCATTAACATCCCATTGATCATTGTCTCTTTTCTCTTTTTGTTTCTTAGAAATAATATGCCCATTCTGTTTACAGATGATTTCTCATTTACAGTGTGTGTTCATCAGTATCAGTTTGTAATTCAAATATTTGGCCTCAGTGAAGCATTGGTGTTAAAGGGATATTTCAACATTCTGGCAAATCCACCTATTGCCATAATCCCTATAGTTTTAGGAGTAGGTTCATTAACTTTAATTGTCGGTGCAAGCTGTTTTTAGATCAGCGGGGCAGATGTGAGCTCTGCACGGTGCGCAGTATTTAAATTTTATTAAATACATAATACATTTATATAAATACATAACCAGAACTACATTCCTGACCCGACTGCTCGAGTGACTTCAAAAGCGAAAGTAGCTTTGAGTATTTGCTTCATGTGTCACAACTTGTCCACCAGAGTGTTTTGGAATTGTTGGATTGTGTATTTAATTTGATGAGGGAAATACCATGAGCTTCTGTTGCCTTAGCTGAGCAGCTCACGTCTCTGCCCCGCCGATCTAAAACAGCTTGCACTGACAATTAAAGGTAATGAACCTACCCCTTCAAGTATAGGGATTATGGCAATAGGCGAATTGTTTAATATAAATATCCCTTTAAATCCAAGACTGTACCAAGTGTCTGCCATATCACAGGGCAATTTAATTTAGCATTTTCCTTTAGAATTAAATTTGGTATTTGGATTCTTGCAGATCTTTATTTCAATAAGAGGTTTTCTTTGGGTTATTTAAAGTGTAACAGTTTATGTTGAGTGCTTGAAGGCGCTGAGAAATCTTCTTTCTTTAATAAAAACCTCCACACAATATTCTAAACAGTTCCCTGGTGTTAGTGAGACAACTCAATATTAAACTGGCATTGATCCTGTACTGTTATATTCACCAAACCTACCTGTGAAATGTGCAGTTCAGTGCTTTTCTGTAATGTGCCGCAGTATGTCACGCTGTAAACATAGTATGTGAGGGGGGGGATCATGATGATGGGGTATCTTGGATAACTTTGATCTTACATTCATCTCCCCAGTCATGCACACATTTAACTGCAAGCAAGGAGGGATATAACTGTGCTATAAATGTGCTGGGTAATTGGTGCACCATTTTGTCACTGTATGAATTATTCATTTCTGGTTGTTGCTTCTCCAAGTTGTAGTTACCTCGTCTAAAATGGTCCAAGGAGA
Organism: Trachurus trachurus; assembly: GCF_905171665.1. Classification (NCBI taxonomy): domain Eukaryota; kingdom Metazoa; phylum Chordata; class Actinopteri; order Carangiformes; family Carangidae; genus Trachurus; species Trachurus trachurus. The sequence goes on along the minus strand of NC_139891.1, from coordinate 1,027,585 downwards.
GATTTATCACTTTGCCTGCTGTCAAATGAGAATATATTAAAGTGAGGTTTGTGGATTGCCTCTGAGATAAATGCCATATTTATAATGCCTTAGGAGAGATGATGGCAGCTGATAATTTGCTTTCTTGATATTTGCCCTGATGCTGACTTTGACTGTGGTTTGTTCAGTGATAGATGTATAAAAAAAGAAAAATGTCCACCTGCAGAGCATGGGTGATTGGGAATGAATAATGAAAAGGATATATTGTTTAGGATCAAAACAGAGGCAAGATGCATTTAGGGAGTGGGACCAGACATTTATTATGCCATTTGCACTTTAATTTGTCATTGCTGTGTCACTGGCGTGGCTTTCCCATCACCTAAAAGGCCTGTAAGTTGAATTTTTAATGACTAATGAACTGTAATTAAGTAGAAGTTTGATGTGAGGTGGGGATTTTGTTGTATTGTGTTAAATTTATTTCATTAAAGTGGAGAGGTCATCCATTTTCAGATGATGGTGTTGTTTTGCTTTCTGCAGTGCTCTGCTGCAGGAAGTGAATTCCCTAACCTTTAGATAGAACCTAATGCGTCTAATTCTTCCAGATATGTCAGAATGGACATCATTGACCTGTTTGTTTTTGACAGTGTTCTGGCAAGCTGCCCTTTTGTGTCCACTCATGACCAATCACAGAGTTTGGACTTAAAAGCACTTCTTTGTTTTCTCTTTATACTCTGACATTTAACCTATCACACTGACAAACTGGATTCTTTTTTCTGTCCTCTTCACAGCAGAAAACATCTACTATGTCCACTGTGTACTCTTGAAATTCAAACATGGAGTCAGTTCTTTATCCAATGAGAGCGAGGGGCAAATCTTCACTGCCACCATTGCCAAACTACAGAATGTGTAGTTAAATGTGCACTTGATGAATTTAGTTCAGGCACCAGACCTGGGGAAATCTGGACTGGCAGCAGTGGTAACACAGGGCCGGGAACACTGTGTAGCTGATACATATTGTAAACAGCTCTATGGTTTCACTAGGAAGTTAGCGCTTGCTCATGCCTGAACTCTTTTATTTCTGACAATAAAATACAACCTAGTCACATTATATCTTAATTCTCTGATTTGTGTAATAATAATAATGATAAATAATACAACATTCTGATGACAGATATAACTGCACAACCGTAATAGACACACCTATACACACCCCTGTTCGAGCAACACTTAAAGACTCCATTAAAGCTGTACAGAAATGGCCGTTTGTCCTGTTTGTCGCGCCGAGTTGTCACGAGCTGCAACACGAGTTTACCCGAGTAAGGAAAACGAATTTGATTGGTCGTTATCGAGCGGGTGGGATATTCAAAGCTTGGGGCGAGCCCGAGCTCTGTGTGTGTGTGCGTGTCTCAGACGTTTGAATGACGGATTACGGATCCAATATCAGTGGCTGGTGAATCGTGTACAGGCTGACGTATAATCCGTGCGCCTGCATTATCCAATGCGAAAAAAAAATACACACTTTCAGCCTGGATTTACTCAAAAATAGAATTTTGCACAAAGTTTGGCCTACATCGTCTGATAGATGAGTTATTACACAAATTTTATGACCCAGAGTGGGCTCAAATTCAATTTTCTTTTCTGTACACCTTTAAATGAAAGTTATTTTCCAGCTTTACTCTTGTATTCACATGTTAATTGTTCATTTATCTGTTAATATTTGCCAAATTGGTGCCAAAAAGTTCTATCTGAGTATTACATTACATCATTTTTTTTGTCCCTCCCCCAAAATATAAATCATGCCAGTTACTGTCACAATGTTAACAAGCTAGTTCTGCTGAGCTTGTTCTGTCATTTTTGCACATGTTTTTTAGTAAACAAATGGATTGAGTGAGAGAAAATGGGTGGTTTAGAGGTGGTTTAATAAATGTTGTGGTGCCCGGGCAGAGCCAGGCTAGCAGTTCCTATTTAAAGTAACTATGCTATGTTAAAGGGACAACAAGGAGTTTTGGAAAAGCGAAGTGTTTTCACACTACATTTATGAGCCTCTGTGCACCGTGAAATTCTTTGACCGGCGCAAGACAGACTCATGTTTTCATTCATCAATAATTAAAGTCAGAGGTTCGAAGACGATCAGAAGACCATAAACTGCGATTCGGCGGCGTTATTCCCATGAAACACTGGTCGGCTCGCCCAGCATTTCCGCCACCACTAATATAACAAAATAACGATAGAGACAAAACAATATATTTATCGAAAATGGGCCCATTAACAACTGTGGGTAACGTAGATTCATCCACATTAATATGAGACTTTTTTTATTGTCGCAGAATTTTTCGTTCTGCCGATGGAGAAACTCCTCGTTGTCCCTTTAAGCTTAACTCATATCAGTGGTACCTACATGTTAAGTGGTAGCAGCCATCTATCTCCGTGGATTAAAGTTACTAAACATACCGCCCAAAATGTCTTTAAATAACATCAAGTGAACAGTATAACAATATGATATGTGAGGCCCATTCAGGGGGTTTTCTAAACTGTAACATAACCTTGTACCTCCATTTTGAGTCTTCAAGGCCCAAAGCTGTAATATTGAGAATTGCATTTCTCTCACAAGCCTGCTCTTCCAAAACAAAATAAAAGGGAAAAAACCTGAGGTCTCACAGCATCTTAATGCACATGAAACTTTACTTCTCCCATTTGTCATGAGCCTTTTTTTTTATTGGTCGGCATTCTGCTGCGTTCTGTTCCCATGGGCCGCTTGTAATGAATTAGAATCACTTTATGCTGAAAATCATGACATGGATGTTTATTTGCAGGGTTTTTCCCTTGGGATGATTTACAGTGTCAGTGTTCAAAATGTCTGCTCACATAAATCATATTATTGTGTAATGAAACCTCATTATGAAACCAGTCACAACTCAGGCTGATAGAGTGAGGTTTATGGCTGAGGCTATTACATGGCAGGGGATACCTCTGCTTTCAGCTGCAGTGACAGGCAGAGCATTGTTACTTGTACAGTATGTGTGGAAGAGATCAGTGTTGAGCTGGTGTGCTGACTGCATGTGTGTGACTGTTTCTCATGTCTCCTGATCTGCTCGATTCTCACTGTAAAGATCTACAGTTGTTGTTGTTTTTAAAGTCTGAATTTGCAGTCTTTCTGAGGGGCTGAAGGAAAGGCTTTTCTTCTTCTTGATGTGGAATAGGCCTCGTCAGCTCACCTCCTACAACATTAATTAACGATACAGCTCATGATGGATCACCTCAGCTTTAGCTACCTTGCTCCCATTCATCACAACACACGTAAAGAGGTGGAACTCCAAATCTTTAATTTCACTCCTTTCTTTTGTTCCCGCAATGCAAGCACAGTCAACGATTTTCTTTAGGACTCAAGTAGTGTAGACATGACACAGAAACAGGCTGCGGTTGGGCAAAGATCTGGTTTTATTTAACCAAAGGGTTAAAGACACAACTCCAGTAGCTTGGGTTAGATGGGGCTATGTCTGGGGTAGTTCTCTGGGTAGGGAAGGCGCAGGTGGGTGCATGGAATGATGGTTGATGGTTTGGTCATTTGGTCTCACCTGATTATGGACCAAGGAAAAGAGACAGTTAATTAACACTGGCCACAAACTGATGCCAGTTTTCAGGTTCCCGCTCGACTGATGCCATGGAGAAAAAAAAATCCCCCCACAGGTTTGAAGCTTAAGTTAAATAGGAGAAATCTTGTTGAACGTTGAATGCATCTGTTCTATTACAACTGCCCAACTGCTGGGTTAAATTTGGACAGGTATACTATCCTGTATGTACTGTACTTAATGTTTTTTGTTTTCTTGTTTTTCTGTAACGTTCTCTCCTTTTCTTGTTAATACGTCCCTTATTATGACATGCCTAACATACATTGTCTTAGATTTACTCATCTGTTTTTTGTTTTTTTTGTTTTTTTTTGTTTTTTTTTAATCGTTATTATTACTATTTATTTATGTATTTATTTATTTTCACTTCATGGGGTGGGGACTCTGTTCTGAGTGTTCCTGTATGTATGTGTTTTATTGTGAAAAAACCTTAATAAACAAAGTTAAAAAAAAAAAAAAAAAAAAAATTTGGACATGGTACATAAATGTCAAATTCAGAATAAGCTTACTTATAAAGCACATTTTAACTTCTGCACAAAAGACTATTAAAATAAGGATTATGGAAAAGGGTGAACATCTATAAAAGACATGCAAATATAATACCAAAGATAAGAAAACAACAAAGATACTTACTGTGAATGACTTGAAGGTTAATGATGCTTTTTTTTTCCTGGATTCAAAATTGAGAGGGAGCACATCTAATGACAAATGGCAAACATATTCCATTGTGTATGGTCTCACAGAATCAAATGGACAAACTCCTCTTCTCTCCTCATGCACATTTTTGAACTGTTATCTGTTGTATTTTGTACTTGGTGTCTCACACTCTTCTCTGTGTTTTCCACAGATCTCCATCCCCGCTGCACCAACCGCTGCTTGCATCACCTCCTTTCCTCTGCTGCCTTCCCTGCTTATGAACCAGTCTGTCCACCGGTACTTCCATTAAAGCAGAAGTAAGTGGAATATTTGTGTTAATATAAGTCTTAAATAGTTCTATCTTCCGACGGCAATCACTTACATAGAGTGTTTGGTCTGAAACACGGGTCTGTCAGTCACTCTGCTCTGCTGTAAGCCGAGGAGAAAACTTTCCTTGTATCCTACAAGCTTTATCCAATGAGGAGAGAGAACAGCATGAAGGGCTGTGTGTGCAGCCAAGGGATGCACGTGAATGTGGTGACGTAGGGACGAGGACCAATAGATCCATGACGAGGGCGGGAAGTTAGCCAAAACGACCGGATTGCTTACTTCTGCTTTAAGCTGGCCTGCTCTCTCTGCTTTCCCTGTAGAAGGCCCAGCCTGCACATCAGAAGCTGCTCCTCCTGAACTATCCCATGTTCCATTTTATTCTGTATTTCATGTTGCAATAATAATAACAATAAAAACAATAAAGTTTATTTAAATAGCACTTTTTACAGACACACATCACTAAGTGGTTTACAAGAGCAAATTAAAAAAATAAATAAAAGCATAATGGTTACCCAAAAACCTGTCTACATATGTTGCTTTCTCAGAGTTTCAAAGGAAATAACACTGTTTGGATGCAGGCAGAGCATTCCAGAGTTGAAGTGATACAGCCTCAAAGGCTGGATCACCACGTCTTCAGGTGGGTGTGTCGTATAGAGAGTTAGATCTGATGGAGCGAACTGAACACCGGGGGTGTAAGTGGTCAGCCACATAAGGGGGAGCGTGATCTTATAGGGCTTTGAAGGTGAGTATGAGGATCTTCAACTCATACTGTACTACTGGAAGCCAATGAAGAGCTCCAATTTTCCCTCTTAAAGGGGTTTGCTGGAGTTTTTCCTCAGTGGATGTGAGGGTCTAAGGGCAGAGGATGTTGTTATGGCGCCATGTAAAGCCCTTTGAGACAAACTGTTTCTAAAAATGGGCTATACACGAATTCGGCGAGCGATTTGTGTATGCCGCCATCTTGCGGCGGTGACATGTGTCAGTCATAGTAAAATGATTCTCTATGACAGCATCATAAATAGGCTGCATTTGTGATGTTTAGTGCCCCCCAGTAACTGATTAAGGTATCTTACATGAATACCAATATTCATTTAGTAATTAATCATTTGTTTGAGCGATTAGCAGGAAAGATTAGAGTAACAGAGAGATAAGAGACTGTATCATAAACGATATAACATACCGGTACATTATGCGTGCTGACGTTAGCAAGCCAGCAGTGGGATATTTAATCATGTGGACAGGCTACATGAATAAAAACAACAACTTGTGCTTTGTTTTAGATATTCAAGAACATTTTATTGATCAGCTGGCCTCCGATGATCAGAAAAAACGTCAATTACAGGTCTCTGATTTATGGTCAAAATTACCTGAGCTCCGGATGGGTCGGACATATTTTACACCGGCTTTTAGACGACCATGATCACATCATATTGAAGGGATCAGTGAGACATTCACAGACCATCCACTTTTACCACGATGTGAAGGTAACGGTGAGAAGGGAGAGTGGCCAGGTACAGGTCAGCTGTGACTGCGTCGCTGGCGGCTGCTGCTGCTGCTGACACGCTGTACGTAACGTTACGGTCTAAACACGGACACTCCTCCTGAAGTAAGGGGCTGTGTTTTGCTGACGTTAGAGCAGTCGAGGACGGCACATGTCCTCCCAGCCTTCCTAGACATATTTACAGAAGAGAAAAGGTCCACTTCTTGGCGCTTGCATTCAAATGCCCGCTTCAGAACCCATCGCTGCCTGACTGGGAGCTGTCACCGCAGTAATGGCGGCTGCTCGACTAACGGTTATTTCGCCGAATTCGTGTATACAAATAAAATTGCCTTGCCTTGCCTTTTACACAGGTGTAATATGAGCCCTTCCATGTGTCCTAGTTAGAAGTCTTGCTGCTGCATTTTGGTTTATGTAGGACGACCGACACTCAGGGAAAGACAACAGACAGTTGCAGTAATCAATATGTGAGGATATGAATATGTGTTATTAGGTATTATTAGGTGTTATTATGATGCTGTGTGAAGCCCTTTGAGACAAACTATTTGTAAAAATGAGCAATACAAATGAAAAAATAAAAAAAATAAAATTGCCTTTTCATGACAAATTCTAACATTTTTGTGAGCAACAAAAACTGTAGTTAATTTTTTAGCAACATAGATTTTTTTTTTGTCACAAAATTAGAAGACAGATTGTTTCGTTCTTGTTGTTGTTGTTTTTTGCTCCAGTTTATCTGCGTAGAAAGCTAAAAATGAAAAAAAAAACTGTAGCAATAAAAAAAAAAAAAAAAAACAAGCAAGCAAGACACTCGCATAAATTAGACATCACTCTCCGGAGACAAATTTGCACAAGTTACCTACCTGCAGCATTCCCTGGAAATAAGCTCTCAGTGATGAATCCATATGTGTTGGATTCAGCAGCAAAGACACCATGCTGAGCAACATGTCAGTTACTTCAGTCTCTGATTGACATCCTGGCACTCAGTTGCAGCATGCTCTGCAGGGAGTGTGTTTTGGCTCTCCATTTTCTTGCTGAGAACAACTTTACTTGGAGCTTCCATCAATAGCCTCACTTTCATTTGGCGTATTATATAAAATGATATAAAACGTTGTGAAAAACGCACAAGGAAGTGTTCAGTTGTTCTGGATGACAAGGAGGATTATGGATTTCCCACCAAAATTCCCCATGGTATGAGAAAACTACAGATAAATGCCCCCAAAAGAGAGCGCACAACATGAAACCACAGCTTTTCAATGAAGATGTCACCAGTATTTTTGTGAAGAGAAGCTTTGAAGCTCAGAGTGAGCTGCCCTGCTGTTGCCACATTGGCAGTGCCTGATCCTCCAAACTCCTAGCCAATCCCAAAACAAGGAAAGAGGAGGGACATGTGTCCAGCTGAGTTGTTTCCAGCATTCCAGTTTGGCAAACATGCTCTTATCCACCTGTCACTCAAAACTGTCCTCAATTATGCAGAACGTTAAGTCTTAAAGGATCATAGGGCAGGATTTGTGAGAAAATACCCATGCGTTTTACGTTTTTTAAATAATAATGGGTGAGGAAGCGTTCAAAACCAAAAAGAACGAGCCCACCAATGGAATGGATACATAAAGAGGGCAACCGCGGCAGAGCGATTGATATACTGTAGTAACAGAGTGGCGACACTCCCTGTTATATCAATTGCTCTGAACCACGTTGGATCCAAATTACTGTTACTGCCAGCAAACGACCCAGCACAACTGAAAGCCCCCCCCCCCACACTCTCTCTCTCCCTCCCTCCCTCCCTTCACACACGACACGCACACAGCACCAGGCAGGTCACTAACTTACACACCCTCTCCCTCATCACTACTGTCTTATTATTAGCGCTTAAAAGCCGACGTTATAACTTTAACAACGTTATCAGGCAGGTGGACAAACGTCCTCTTTTGCCCGAACACGTCCACTTTTCACGTCCTGGCCGGGCCTCTGTCCGTTTTTTTTTTTAATGAAATCATGAATAGGCTATGTCCGGTGTTCATTGGTTTTCATGGCACTGACGCTGACAGATGCGGTCCGACACCCGGACCCGGCGCGTTAATTCTCGGTACCGGCCCGTACATGTAGGAGCCCATACATAGGAGCTCAGAGGAACAGACAAGCAGCGCCCTGCTTCAGCACAGTTAAGAGGCAGGTGTGTGTGTGTGTGTGTGTGTGTGTGTGTGTGTGTGTGTGTGTGTGTGTGTGTGTGTGTGTGTGTGTGTGTGTGTGTGTGTGTGTGTGTGTGTGTGTGTGTGTGTGTGTGTGTGTGTGTGTGTGTGTGTGTGTGTGAGAGAGAGAGAGAGAGAGAGAGAGAGAGAGAGAGAGAGAGAACCTACAGTAAAATACCCCCCTCCTCCCTCCTTGAGAGCAGATAGGAAAGACTGTAAAGAGTAAAGTAAACAGTGAAGAGTCTGTGCGCGCTCCCGTGCCGGTGGCTTCGCTGGTTGCTGTAGTTACGCGCAGCGGCCGTTGCGTCACTAGCCGTTCTCATTAATCCTGCCCTATGATCCTTTAAGGTTGTCATGTGCATGGAAGTGAAAAAAAGATTGTTTTATGAAAGTTGTTGTTGTTGAAATCAATCAATTTTGCTAAGTTCCAACTTGATAAGTCATGTGATTTATTGAGGACTACTGGACTGTGATATAAGCTGTGTCCCAATTCAGGGGCTGCATCCTTCGAAGGGTGCATTTGAAGGCCGATTACGTCACAGCGCTGTGTGAAGGCTGTCCCAATTCCTCCACATTGGAAGTCTCCTCCAAATGCAGCCTGCAAATGCGTCCTCCTTTCCCCTGCATTCGGAGGATGCACCCTATCCTTCACGGCCTCCCATATCCCAAGATGCTTTGCTGCACCGTTGTTGTTATTAGCAACCTAGCCCGTTAGCTACAGGTTAGCTATCAAACGGTAGCAGCTCTGTGCTGTAGCCACGGTAACCCGGCTCTGCGGCCGGCTCGGAGGTGTGGCTGCCCGCTGAGCTGAGCTCTGCTCTGGCTGCACAGGTGAGGAGCGGAGGCAAAGCATCTGAGTGTGACAACTTTTAATAAGAAAGATATGAAAACACATTACTTGTGCTCTTTATTCTCTATTCACTTAATAGCCTGACGCCCTACCCCCCTGCCTGCTGTTCAATGGTTTGTTTATTAGTATATTAATGATAACTGCCCTTGTATTGATTCTACTTCTTTAAAAAAAAAAAAAAAAAAAGCGAGGGGCGGAGGAGCAGTAGAGCTGTTGCAAGCGCCACTTTTAAATGTTTAACGTTCGGCCGTTGTTTACGTTAGGCCGTTGTTTACGTTGGGATCAGGAAATGCTCTGAAGGCTAGACCGTCCCATTTACCGACGGTTGATGCGGCCCCCGGGGGAGCCTCCGAAGCCGTTGCCCCCGGAGACCGCGTAGGCTGGGTCCTCCGAAGGCTGCAGCCCCTGAATTGGGACACAGCTATAGAATCCTGCGACCACTGGGGCAACTGGTCAGTAAGTGAATGCAAACACGGATACAATCTTGCTCTTCATTCTCTATACAGAACAGATAGATGGAATAAATAGATAACACTCCCATGGATGATGGATGGTCCACTGATGGAATCACTTGAACAGAGAATGGTTTACTGTGACAGAGAATTAAATACATAACATTAAACAGATTCAGACACTACAGGCTTTAGCAGTACACTAACATTGCTAATTGAAAAAATAGCTAATACAGTAGAATAGCTCGATTAGCATCTCTCATATACACACTTCCAGGTCATGTGACCTATTGACGCCAAACCAATGCAGGACCATAGTGGTACACATGCTCTGTGAGATAGGCTATGCCTCTTTTTTCATTTCAACTCTCCTGATATTGTTTTAAATTCTTAAAAGTGCGGTTGCATATCGGAACGTATTCTTGATGTTGCATTCACGTGAAATCGGGCAGACGTCAGACAGACAACAGATGCTGCATGTAACAGGATAAGCAAGCGTCTATGTAAACAAGTGGTCCACCAGCACGAGGCAAAACAATACAGGCGTGACAATATGTTGTCATGGTGATGTGGTATTGTTTACCTGACCCACGTTTTACCGTCTTTCTCTCGTCGAGTAAAATGACATCCGGTTGGTTTGCCGACGGCCGTCTGCCTGACTGCACCTGAATGCAACACCAGTGCCTCCGTCCTTCCTCACACTACACAGTGGTGACAGTTTTAACGGAAATACGCAGAAACAAACCATAGCATTAGCGGTAGCAACAAGCCGTGCCGTGCGACGCCCAGAGATGATACCATCCAGGTCAGAGGTCAGTAGGTCAACCTACAGACCCTGGATGTTGATAACAGCTAACCTCGGACTCAGACCCTGCCCCCTGCGGCTGTCCAAGGTGCTGAACCGTGTGACGTTGTTTACACTCTGTGGCTAGGCTTGTCTGTGAAACGTGTGCTGCTCAGAGACTGGGCAGATCTGTCCCACTTGCTTTTAATGTAGAAGAAAAATAACATATATAGAACGTATATATCGTCCTATTTGGGCCTTCACTTTTCCTTCTCCATTTAAGTAAAATAAACTCAAAAACTCAAAACACGACGCTGGAAAAGATGGATCTTCAAGTAGAGTTGTCTTTAATTCACTTCAGAACAAAGCAAAAGAAAAACAACCCGAGTCGCATACATAGGCAAAAGATAAGAAAAATAAAGTTCAGAACTTCGTGCACTGGGGTGCACTGCCAAGAGAGCGACAGAGCGACTAATTTCATATCATCAATGTGTGGCTTATATACTGTTGGGCATGTGCTGATCTCAGTATTTCTCACTCCCACCTGTTGAGGCCTTATCTCTGCTGACTGTGCATTTTATTCTGTGACCTTGGTTTCACCCTCATGCTCTCCTCCGGAAGTGTACCACCTTCCTAACCATATTTGAGATGTTGCCATCCTCAAGCCTTGCCTGGTGGCCATTCTATGTTACTGCACCGGAAGCCAAAACTCCTAGCTCAGCAGAAAGTGTTATAAGGGTCATATATAGTTCACATCCATCCCCGTTCACCACTAAGCCTTGCACTCCTTCAGATCCTGTAGAAGTACACACTCTCATCCATTAAGTGGTGCTAAAGAGCATGTTGTAATTTTGGAGATCCAAATGGCTGCCAGTAGTGATGATGCAATGTTGAAATGAAACAACATAAGAACACAAAATAACTACCGGTATACTTCAACTATTCAAACCAACACAAAATAACATAAAATGTAATGTAGTCATTATTGAAATAATAACACAGTTCATACTTGATCTTTAAAGGTGGCATAACCCTTTTCACTGGTCTTGTTGTTTTCAACCTTTTATGTCACTTCCCATAGAAAAATGCCACCACACTTTCTCCCCGACTCCGTTGTTGGAGATCTCCCACACAGTAAAAGAAATACACTCCCTCAATGCGCACTGTGCACTGCACAGCCTCCGGTTCCTTTCTGATTACATCCGTCTGTCCGTTCGGAGTGGGGGGGTTTTCCCAATAGCCTTTTCGGGATAGGGCGGGTCTTTAGAAAAAATAGAAAACCCCGCTATTACGATGAATGGAAGTCTATTTTCGGAAAGGCGGGGTTTCGAAAAGGCGGGGTGTAACCACGCCTGCCATCGTAATGCCAAAGACGGTTGGTAATGCTGCCCTCTGTGCCCTCCACAGGTCATTGCAATCAGAGCAGACGTTTTGCGTTTTCCCCCTTTACACGGGCACACAACGGCGAAGCATTTGTAAGATTTCCACTCTGGAGAGTGGTTTCACTTTTTTGCGTTTTCAAGCCCCCAAAACGCTGTCGCCGTCTAAACAAAAGGCACATCCGATTAAATATTTTGCCGTATTCATCCGCGAGTGTTGTCGTGTAAACAGGGCCTGTGAACAAAGGACATCTTCAGAGCGATGGATCGCAGTCCCCCTTCAGCATGATGGACCAACCAGCTGCCCAGCTCATGCCAGCAACAGGTGGAGAGGAGACAGCAGGGAAGAGACCAATTAGCAGGACCATGGGGGTGTCTGGCCGGGTGCAGTCAGATGTGGCAGATGGACAGGCTTACTTGAGATGGGGAGGCAACTCTGTCCAAGTACCTCTTCAACTTCTTCATCTCTCTCAACTGTAGATCACCACTTTGGCCCTGGTTGGCTTATGTTTACAAGTGGCTTCCACATGACACTGGACAGAGAGACTTCTGAAGTTAATTTTAAATTGTTGTGTTGGTGTGCAGCAGCAGCTCACAGGGCTCATGTTGGGCTGCCGCCACGGTTCAATGACAACTGACCCTCACAGAAATGAAGTCGAGTCGTCCAATCATAGCATCTGAATTGACACCTCTAATGAGTCTCTGCCCCCTCTGCCAATCTGAGATGGATTCAGCTGAGCACAGGGATGCTGGAAGTGTGTCATTCAGCCATTTGCATTTCAAATCACAAAGACCTATTTATTTCACTTTCAATAGGGAAACTATAGTATCCAGCATTTGAGACTGTATACATGTAAGAAGTGGATAGGAGCCCAGTACCATTAAATCTAGTATTCAGTATTTTTACATTAATCAATGCAAATAAAGGTTATTGGGGAAATTTTGTGAATTGAGCTCTTGGGGTTCAGCGAACTGCGACTTAAAAAAAACATCTTAATGACTTTAATAACATATATGCTGGTAAAAAAGTGAGCAAGCAGGTGGGTGAGGGTGGGGTGACCTGGCAGAGAACATATGGGCACCCTTCCTCTGGTGCTCTCTCTCTCTGTCTTTCTCTCTCTCTTCTTTTCTTTGGAGTTCAGGCAAAAAATAACTTCAAAAGAAATAAAAGTGATGAACCTGCTGGGACACATTTGTTATTCACTGCTTTTTAAGTCACAATTGGGCTTTAAGTCAGCTTTTTAGTGTCTCCTGGAATCACCTCTTTTACTGTGCGTTCACACCAAAAGCTTCCAAAGCGTCAAACACGCTCGAGGGTGCGCTTCAGACAAGACAGCTCTCAAAACGGCAAATATTTTCAGCCGCTTTGGTCGCTCGTCATGAGACTGAGCTGAAAGTTTGATCGCGCTGGTCATCGGGGAGCCAAAGGACAAAAAAAAGAAAAAAAGGGGAGCTGACGGACATCTCTATCCTGACAGATTGCCGCCGAACCGCGTCATAGCTAATTACACTAAAGTTAACCATGGCTCAACTTCTCGTCTGGTGACGCTTTGGAAGCTTTGGACACTGATGTTGATGCTTTGGTCGCTCAGTGTCGCCGGGCTCTCATTGAAAATTAATTGACTTCCGGCGTTTTGACGCTTTGGAAGCTTTTGGTGTGAACGCACAGTTAGGGATGAGTTTTAACTTACCTGTTTAACCCCCGAATAATCTCTGTCAGTCCCTGCATTCAGAATAAAATTGCTGAAAATATATACTACTTACTGGGGGTGGGGTTGCCTGTATTGACGGCATAGTGGAGGGAGACAGTAAAGTGAAGAGAGAGACTGGGGGACTGATCCAGTCACCACTGAACTACTCAAGCTTTTTTTTCTCATTGGAAATGGTTAAAAATACAAGAATGCAGTTTTATGTTAAAAAGTCAACATTTCTGTGACAGATGCAGGGCGTCAGGAGGAGAGGCTTTAATGTCTGGTCTTTAGGTAAAACCCTGGGTTATGACTTCTTAATTGCAATGTACAGTTTGTGGGAGTTGAATAAAAACTCATGCCAGACACAATTCTTTCACTGCTGTTAATTAACTATGAATTAATGCCTCCTCCATCAATATGGGACAATGATGGATGAGACACACTGCTGCACTATGCTAAGATACTGAGCCAGATTTACTGCAGACTGTCTTTAGCAAACAGCTGTCCCAGTGCCTCAGAGTTCACAGTATCAAGACAATAACTTCAATATGTGCTGCTCCATCTAAGAGGAAAACTCTACACTTCCTCAAACATAGTTGCTACACCAAGGAAGTCTACAACATGTAAATAAAACATTTAAAAATGAAATAATGGTAAATGAACATTCTCCCACTCTCTCAGACCACTCAGAGCGCTTCACACTGTAGGTCACATTCACCCTTTTACACACACATTCATACAGTGCTAGGCACAGCCAGCCAAAGCCAGCCAAATAATATAAATATGTTTTCCTAATAATGATGGCAATATTAGGTTAAGAAAATTATATATATTCAGATCCATCTGAGTATCTGTGCCTTTCTGAATACATATTTAGATGTGGGCTTCTTTTGTGTTGTATGAACTTGTCGTGCATGTCCTGTGAAATTGGTGGATATGTTTTCTGAATTTGTGGCACTTTTGTTTATTTACACGTGTCTTTTTAAGCTGTAACACTGAGCTTCTATGGCCATCGTAGCCTCGGACATCCAGCTGCTAAAGATGATCTTAAAGTGTATGGATAGTAATTGCAGGGCAGAGATGTGAGCTGCACACAGTAGTCCCCTGTCCCTCATCAAACTCTTTAATACACAATCCAACAACACTAAAACGCTCTCCGGGAGAACTATGAAATAGTCATGTATAATATAACATTACGACACACAAAGCAAATACTCAAAACTACTTTTGTTTTTGAAATCATTCCGCCCAGCAGCCGTGTCAGGAATGTAGTTTCAGTTACGCTTTTGCCTCGAAAACAACTCTGTCTCATGATGTTACATTATTATTTCATAGCGTGGTTTTTACCTGGTGAACTACTAGGTAAAAACTGATGAAAAGTTAATGTTGATCAGTAAAAGCTGTGTTTTCAGTGTGATCAGCTATGATGATATGAAGACATTCAGGACAAACAATCTTAATCAAACACATAAAACATGAGAACACAGTTAAAACCACTGTAGTGTCACACCATTGTCCTCATGTGTTGATGACAAAAACCTCTGCCAAACTGATGCTCTGGCTTACACGCGTTAGTGCTGTTAAAGACTGGTGCAAAAGTGAGGGGATTTTTCTCTTTCTCTTACGTGTCTTCCTAAACTTCACATTATTGTGTCTTGGAGTGTTAGTGAGGTCGTTCACAGTTGTAATCAGATAGCAGTCATGATTTTTGTTTGCCCTCAGAGAGTTATTCAATGGTCAATGTTCCATCATAAACATACAAATTGTCTACAAAATGCTTGTGGAGCTGTCAATCATAGCTCTAAGAAATAAAATGGGAATCTGCCTCTCTGATTACTGCAGATCAATGCTAATGCCAAGGGAGGAGTCTGCTGATTGCATAACTGGTAAACCTCACAGACTCTGTTAGAAAAACAAAAGGAAGTGGTAGCATGGTATCATTATGCGATGTACGTGTTTTCATTAAAGTTTCATGGTTGCTTGTCACAAATGAAAAGTTATAATAATCATCATCATTAGTGTTACCTCTATGGGTACCACCCGCTGGTGGAGCAATACAAATGAAGTGTCAGGCCAAACCAGAATTAGTCTGTTCAGTGATGTATGGTGAAAGTACAAGATACTGCATACCTACTGTTTTATGTCATATATTATCTGTCAGTAATTACGAAGTCAAAGTGCTGTAGAGTCTTGTTTCGGTTAATTAGGTATACTGTAGAAGTAATTAGAATTCCCCATGAGTGTGGGAAAAAAAAGTCACTGTTGATTAGTCAGGAACACTTGTCATAAAGTTCGAGCTATTATACAAACTATTGTACAAACAACCATAATGCAGACCTTTATTTCAAAATGATGTTTTATTTGATTCCATAGGGAACACACATGAACATGCAACACACTATTCACAGCACGCAGTTCTTTCCATTTCACCGGAAACATTTCATTCCAACATGTGCAGCAACAGCATGGACAAATAAGAGAAATTCACACTAAATTCAATTGAAAATCAAAGCCATTCAACCAGCTATTGATTCATTCATCACAGCAGATATTTCCTGCATTTGACTTCACTGGTCTCAATTGGAAATGCATCAAAAGTGGCAGTAAACACGTGGAAGAGCTTTCTTGAGGCGATGAAAGCCGTTTTATTGGCAATGCAGGTGCCAGGATGACAGGTTTTTATGATGAATATCCAAGTAGATCTAGTTCTAGGACAAAGCCATTTCAAAGCTAGCCCATGAGACAGAATACAAGGCAGACAAGAAAATGCAGTTCCAGTCATACAAGCAAAGGGTTATGCATTCTCACCCCTGCATGAGCACAAGCAGGGGAATTTTATAGGATTTTAGATTAAACAATTGCATTTTTTTCCCTGATTAACCCAGGAAATAAAAAGTCTGTAGCAGGAGCTCACAAACAAAATAAGAAACACATGAGAGCAGCTAACAGTCAACCTAACAATGTTTGTTTGTGGTCACCATATTTTTGTTGGTGGATTAGTTGGTTAATGAAGGAACAGAAGAATAGTTCTCATTAAGAATGATAGATGGCATAAAACTAGTGGACAATTTTATTTAAAAAAAATGAATTATATAATAAATACATTATATATTATAAAAAATAATAAATAGTATGCACTTACTGTATACTTCAAAACATATACTACCAATCAATTCAACATTTCCATATTATATTATATTATGGTTTCACATCACCATGGAACCCATGTCTAAGGTTCAAGATGACACTAAGCCTGGTGTCTCCAGAAACTAAGGTCAAGCAGGTGGGGGGGCACTCAGCCTCCCAGGTTTAAAGGAAAATTCTGTCACTTCAAACCATGACCTTCTGTATTGATCCCAACAATGTCCACTGCCAACTTCAAGCATTATCCAACCTACTCAGCCTGGTTTCATTGTCCTCAGGGGATGGAAAGTGCACTGTTCAATAAATTGGCTTGAGTCTAACAAGACCTCAGGACGGAATGTGGGTTCAGATGTTGTACCATCCTAGATTTACAAGCAGGTGAGTTCCTTGTGTGCCAAAAAGGCATGGAACCTCCCTGTGTTTTTAGTTGACACAATAGGGTTGAACAATGAGGTTAGCATAACCCTCTGTCAGTTTTTGACACATAGTATAGGCTACATTTATGACTTACACACACAATTCCCCTCAAGGGTTAGGGCTATCTGTATGTTATATAAATGAAACCAGAAATAATTTATCTAAATAGCTTTGTTTTTTGTGTCTTACATGAATGATGAAGTTGTAAAAAATGAAAAAAAGAAAAAGAAAATACCAACATTTCTTCTGAATAGATTGCCTGAGTTGATGGTACCAATGTCCTAACCATGGACTTAAAGGGAAAGTTCACCCAAAATTCAAATTTCATTGAAGTATTGAAGCCCCGACATTAGAAATTGTTCCGCCGGTCAGTGCAAATCACGAGGGATTTGCATTGCATTGCATTTTTTTTCGGAACAATTTCTCATGTCGGGGCTTCAATACAAGAGGGACATTACAGACGAGCAGTATGGAGATATTTGGATGTTTTTTGGTGTGTCTTTTTGGACGAAGAAAGTTGGTATCCATCGACAACCATTATATGGACAAATACTGCTGCACGGACCCCCCCGTAGAGAAGGAACGGAGGACTCTGAAAATTCTCACACCTCTTAGTTGACATGAGGGTGAGTAGATAATGAGTGAAATTTGAATTTTGGGTAAACTATCCCTTTAAAGAACTACACTCTCTATACTATACTCAGCCCTTTCTGGGAGAAGGCCAAATCTCCTCTCAGCTGCTGAGGAGAGGGTAGTCAAGTGGCCCAGGGTTGTCCATGTAGTGTACAAGTGGAGTGGCCAAGTGGGGGTAACAGGATAAAATTCACCTCTTCCACCTGAACTGGCTGCAGAAGGGTGAGGAGGGGAGTCATATACCTGGCTCTGTGGGTGCCATTGCATCTGTGCCCGAGGCTGACTGGGTCTTCCTATAGAGAAAAACAGGAGATTGAACTGTCTCTGTTGAGGTAAAGAGACTGGCTAGTGCCATAACAAAGTGGCCCCAGATCACACTCACCACCTCTGGATGCAGCTGTGTATAGTGTGTGTGTGTTATTAAGCGTAGATTTTTCTGAGGGCCTACTCCAAGGCTCAGGAGGCAGCACTCTCACTGAGCACATATCATTCATCCAAGTAAATAAAGGACTTGTGAATGTGCAGGGGGCTAGTGATTTATTGAATGAACGGGGCCGCCTAGACCTTGAAGGCTTTGCCATTTAATGTGAAGGTGAAGTAACACCTATGTCTCTCCAAAACTGGAATCTGTGAACATGTCATAAAAGTGAGTATGCCAGAGGCAAAACAGTAACCTTAAATGACGACCTTCCAAAAATCAGTGCACAGATTTGAAAGATGTGAAGTGTATTAAACTGAAAGAGTGGCACTATTTATCCCCCATACACTCAGCTCACCAGTTAAAGCAGAAGTAAGCGATCCAGTGGTTTTGGCTAACTTCTTGTCAGCGGATGGAGTTATCAGTCCCCGTCCTCGTCCCTATACGTCACCACATTCATGCACATCCCTTGGCTGCACACACAGAGAGGACCGCCCCTTTATGCCGTTCTCTCTCCTCATTGGATAAAGCTTGTAGGATACAAGGAAAGTTTTCTCCTCGGCTTACAGCAGAGCAGAATGACTGACAGACCCGTGTTTCAGACCAAACACTCTATATAAGTGAATGCTGTCGGAAGATAGAACTATTTAAGACTTATATTAACACAAAAAATCTGCTTACTTCTGCTTTAAAGGGATAGTTCACCCAAAATTGAAATTTCACTCATTATCTACCCGCCCTCATGTCGACTAAGGGCTGGGAGAAGTGTCCTCCGTGGCTTCTCTGAGTTACAGGGGGTCTCGGCGTAGCAGTGCATGTCCATATAACGGTTGCAAATGGATACCAACTGTCTTCGTAACAAAAAGACACACCAAAAAACATCCAAACACCTCCATGCTGCTCGTATGTAATGTCTGTTTTGTATTAAAGCCCCAAAAAAGTCTACATTTCAAGCTTGTTTGTAGCGGAAGCTCCTCTTCCTGGTTCGTCAAATTTGGACGAACCAGGGTCTGTCCTCTTCCCAGTTCGTCCAAATTTGACGAACCGGGAAGAGGAGCTTCAAGAAGCTTCCGCTACAAAACAAGCTTGAAATATAGACTTATATAATTTTTTTCGGGACAATTTCGCATTTCGGGGCTTCAATACAAGACGGACATTACATACGAGCAGCATGGAGGTATTTGGATGTTTTTTGGTGTGTCTTTTTGTTACGAAGACAGTTGGTATCCATTTGTAACCGTTATATGGACATGCACTGCTACGACGAGACCCCCTGTAACTCAGAGAAGCCACGGAGGACTCTGAAACTTCTCCCAGCCCTTAGTCGACATGAGGGTGAGGAGATCATGAGTGAAATTTCAATTTTGGGTGAACTATCCCTTTAAAGGGACACAGAATCAACACCCATGCAGAGCATCTAAAATATCTTCTCCAACTAGGTCAGACTTTGCAATGGTAGCAGCTGTGTATGTTAAGTGTCTGTGCAAGCTGAATGAGAAATAACATGCTGTAAGCTGTCGAGCTTCTTTCAGTTTGTAGAATAAAGACAACGCATTTATCGTAAAACTCAAACTCCTTTTGATCCCCCATCAGTGAACAATGTTGCCGTTGATGCAGACACTCAAAAAACACAGACAACTCACAGCACACACACACACACACACACACACACACACACACACACACACACACCTTTTACTGCTTAACCATGGAAATCAGGGAAAGAGGCCACACAAGTTTGTACAGCCACATGGATGGCCACTGCAGATGATTTCAGTCCCTGTACATATGGACATATTTAAAGGTGGAGTAATAGTTCCAACATGTTATCTCACGTATCTCTCATGGTGTCAAATAATGGAAATACTTTTGGTTCTGAGATATGAGCATCGTGGTGGCACTGGAGAAAAGTCAGCAGGTTTAATTTTCTAATAATTAGATGCTGGGGCTGGTTTCACTGGAAGCTTGCATGGATAAGCAGTTTATCTAATGGAGAGATAGATGGATAGATTTTAAGATTAAAATGAAAAAAATCAGATTTGCACCCATGTTCACATGGCTGTAGCTTTAACCTGAAAGTCATCATCATCATATTTACTGAATGCCCCTTAAAGGGTGACAGGCACAAGACATTGAACATATAGAGCAGTGTATCAACACATCAAGTGCACATTGTCGACACGTTCTAGGACAGTCAGCTTACAACAATAGTAAATCTCATAAAGTATTTAAAAATGCGTATCATAAAATAAAACATCCTTTCCACCAAAGTAGGTGTATAGTTATTAATTAAATAAATAGACAGAAAAATAAATCCATGCACATGTAAATAGCAACAACAACACAGTGCATTATCTCCTCCTCTCCACAGCATTCAGAGCCTGGATGGAGATAGGCACAAATGAAATTTTTTGGTTGCCGAGGGGACGGATAGGTGGAGGCCAGCAGGGAGCCTCTTGTACTCTTGGCCGAAAGGATAAGAGTCATCCATAGGGATGGACGTCGCTTTCTTAAGCACCTGTTTATTAAAAATGTCATCCAGGCCACTGAATTCCATCCCAGCTATTTTGGAAACTACTCGTACAATCCTCTGGAGGGAGTTCTTATCCTCGTTACCAAGGTTTCGAAAACACATCCTTGTGGTGAGACAGTGGAAGATGTGAGTAGGCTGGACAGTGTTCCATTGACTCTGACTTGTGGGGATCTGTTTGTGAGGAAGTCAATGATCCAGCCCACAAGCCATGCATCTATACCAAAGAAATGTGTTTGTTTATCAGCTAAAACATGAGGCTGGATTGTATTGAAAGCTGATGAGAAATCAACAAAAAGCAACCTGGCACGTCACTGCAGTCTTCTAGATGTTTGTAGAGGAGGTAAAGTAAGGTAGCAGAGGCATCTTGAACGCCTCTCTTAGCTCTAAGCAAATTGAAAAGGATCTAGCAGATGCTCAGTTTCAGCTAATAACTCTGCTTTGACCAACTTTTCAAACTGTTTCATGACCATAGAGGTAAGAGCCACTGGCGTTTTGGCGACAAGGACTGCATGGTGCTTATGGATGGTAATGCCAGTTGGTCAGTCCATTGTTTTTCTTGGCTGTTCTCAGAAGATTCCTCCAGCACCACTCAGAGGTTATTGTGTTACATTGACTAGAAACTAAACATTAATTGGGAGGATTGCCATACAATAGCTTCTTCCTG
Source organism: Trachurus trachurus (assembly GCF_905171665.1). NCBI lineage: Eukaryota > Metazoa > Chordata > Actinopteri > Carangiformes > Carangidae > Trachurus > Trachurus trachurus. The sequence goes on along the minus strand of NC_139891.1, from coordinate 1,006,365 downwards.
TAGGCCAGTACATTTGGTTCTTACTTCAGTGGCTCAACATTTTGGAACGATTGGTGTAAATCATTTGAGTCCTTTTTTTTTATAATGCTACACCCAGACAACAGCTCAAACTGAGTTTGTCTCAAAGGGCTTTACATCTCATCATTACAGAATCCACTGGGTCATGTGGATGGGCAGTTGGTGCTTGTATAGAGCTACAAATACTGTATTTGTGTCAGGATGAGGGGAAAGCAGGAGGACCCAAACACAGGAGCGAAAACAGGTTTGCAAACTGAGGTTTAATACTTTAACACGCAGGAACAGAACACCATGAACCACTGAAAGACACACAAGACTAAATACAACAGAACTAATCAAAGTAACAAGCAACAGGTGAGGAGACAGGCGGGCAAAGAAAGCTGATTGGTGGAGACACACAAGGAGCAGGGCAGGGCTGACGAGGTGAAACACAGGACAGGTGTGCAAGGAGAGTGAGGTGGGAGAACACAGGAAGTAATACTAGAACCAAATGCACAAGAAATGAACTACAAAATAAAAGAGGAACTGAAGAAAACAAGAGTCCAAAACAACAGAAAACCGAGCCACTAAATGGCGGCAGACCAAGGGCCATGACAATTTGTATTTTTCTTCAAAAAACGGCCCAGCAAAGACTTATTTTCTGAAGAAAAACAAACTCTTTGAATGTTTCGATCTGCTGAGATGATCACTCTATTACAGAGATTTTATTGAATCTATTTAACCTTTTATTATTGCATGGTTTGTAAACATAAATCTGTCTGACAAGAGCAGGCTCAGCAGTCTTAATAAAACTGTTATTAAATTCTCAGGGAGGAGTCAGACCAAGCTTTCAGTCATGGGGCCTGTCCCAATATGCACACACACTTGGGCACTTGGCGTGCGCGTTCATGTTCTTAGTGTCAGTGCGCAAGTGTGTCCCATTTCTCCAACGACTGAAAGTGCAGCGCGCTTGATCTGCACTTTACCCACACTTATGGTAAGACCGCATCCGAGCGGTATTTGGCCAAGTATAAATCCCACAATGCACCACGGTGAGGTCCGCCGTCACCGGCAGCCACAAGCCCGTTTAGGAAATGCGATTGAATTAATCTCAATAAAATGAAATTAACTTTCTATCTCATAATTCTGACTTTTTAATGTCATATTTTATATTCATCATGCTCTGTTCATGTTTTTATTTTTTCGTTTTTCTTGTTTGTTTTATTTACTCACGGAGTTGGGCTTACATGTTTATGATCTGAATCTTGCGCATAGAGACACTTTAGGAGTAGATGAGACTGATCCAGCAGCACTGTTTATTAAAACGGTTGCTGTGTGTGTGTAGTAGTTGTGCTAGTGTGCTGTGCGCAACGGCACAGGCTGCACTTGTCAAGTGTGTCCCGATTGCTTTTAAATATCCCCCCACACGCTTGACCACTTAATCCATGCTTGCACACTATATGTAAATATACGTTCCGCCGGCAAAACGTCACCAAAGTGTGTGCGTAACCAAGCGCACTGAGCCAAGTGTGGAGGAATGGGACAGCCCCATGGACTATGGACATGCTCAACAATAATCAGCACTGATTGTTCCCTTACACTTATCCTGACCTATTTGCACTTATTTGCGTGTAAGCACATTGCACTTTGTTTATTTTAATTTAGTATGTATTATTGATTTGTATTGCTTTGTTTTGTTTTTTTTATATTGTCCTTTTGTATGTGAACCCTGCTGCAAAACTAATTTCCCTTTTGGGGCTTCACCAAAGACACACTAGGCACTTTTCCATATGGCTACCTCTTTCCATATATTTACAGACACAGGACCTGACATAAGCTGGAAGAAAACAAAAAAGCAGAACACAGAAACAAATATGGTTTCATAAGAAACCTTGATTTGAAATCCCAAATTAGACATGCATTTCACTGAAAAAGGGACAAACATTATGTTGCAGGATATAATATTAGTTTTCAACCCTACTTAACATAGCTGATCATTCTTCTGCAATTGAGGCAGGCATATGGACCAGGACCTAGCAGAGATCAAAGACAGAGCTAGGAGAGAGAGAATACTGGAGTTAATCATTCATAAAATGACCAGAAACACAACAAATCATTTTTTTCTGTATTAGTAAGCAGCTGTTTTATCTGCATTTTCAGAGTTTATTATATCACGTTAAAGGGATAGTTCACCCAAAGTAATTGCACTGGTGCTGGCGCAAATCTCGCAAGATTTGGACGGACCAGGAAGAGGAGCTTCCGCTTTAAACAAGCTTAAAATATATATAGATTTATTTTTTTTCGGGACAGTTTCTCATGTCGGGGCTTCAATACAAGAGGGACATTACAGACAAGCAGTATGGAGGTATTTGGTAGTTTTTTTGGTGTGTCTTTTTGGACAAAGAAAAGTGAGCTCCGTTCGCAACCGTCATATGGACATGCAGTGCTGCACGGAGCCCCGCTGTAACTCAGAGAAGGCACGGAGGACTCTGAAACTTCTCCCACGACAGTTGTAGGAGTGACAGTCGTTGGCACTCCTACAACTGTCGTTGGCACTTGGAGCACAAAAGGGAACCAGTGACATCATCACCCTTGTGAAACGCCCACACAAGAGGTTAAATAGTGAGTCTCCACACCAGATAGTTGGACCAGTCCAAGCCTGGTCAGCTGCGTACATGAACTGATGAAGCCTCTTGGATGAGAGGTGAAACGTCTTCCTAGACAAATAACTAAGTCCAGTTGCTTTCGATTTAACCTCCTTTGAAATACTATGACCTGGACAAATGAGAATATGCACCGGCATAATGAGTGAAATTTGAATTTTTTTTAAAATGATAATGATATGCCATGTTCACAACATGTTTGTGGTGCATGTTATTGCATGTTTCATATGAGCACGTTAGCATTATCACTGTAGAGAGTGGCATGTAGCATGCTGGTGTTAGCGTCAAAATGAAAGCACCACTGTCTCTACTCCAGCCTCAAACAGCTGCAGAAGATATTATGCTCAATCACCCACTTCTCTTCAAAATAAAAACAAAATCCTGCTCCCAGTGAACTGACAATGCTTTTATGAAAGAGAAGTTGGGGAGGGGAGTGATGTTTATGTTGTGCATGAACGAAGAAAAAAGCAGTCGCTCAACTCATAGCCTTGATGTAGAAAAAAAATATATAATTTATTAAAAAAGGGCCGACGTTTCGACCTCACACAGGTCTTCCTCAGGGTGTACATGAATGAGTGGAAATGCCAATATGTGTGAAAACATAGAAGTCGGAATGCTGTCTTGCATCATCTTACAACATGAATGTAAATTGACCAAGCTGGCATGTGTGAATACATCTGTATGCACATGCAGAGTGTGAGAATTGTTTAAGATACAAACAGACAGTGAAACACATTCTTCTGGGAGAGATTGAGATATAATGGCTTATGACCTGCAAATTTACAACAAAGATATAACCACAACTCGACCTGCATGTCAAATAATTCATCTTTTGTATTCATCAGTGTTTGAAATTTTTCTGTTATATAACTCTTCCCACACACATAAGAAGTTGCAAAAAAAAAAAAAAAAAACAGCATATAGAAGATTTAACATGCAAATTCAGTCGTCTTCAGAGTCGAGCTGAAAACCCCTGACAGTGTTTAACAAGAAGGAGCTGAATCAACATTTGGTTGTTTTATTTTAATGGAGGAATTTTGAATATGTGTCTGTTTTTGAAGCTCTGTTTTTGATGTCTTAATTTCACTGTTGCACTCTGCTGGGCGCTCTTTATTCATTTTTACCAACTGAACAATAAACAGGAGAAAGCAGTCGCATGTAAGACATTACAGTTTCAGCGTGATAAAAAAGGCATTCATATGATTTGTGATGAAGCCATCAAGTGTGTGTGTGTGTGTGTGTGTGTGTGTGTGTGTGTGTGTGTGTGTGTGTGTGTGTGTGTGTGTGTGTGTGTGTGTGTGTGTGTGTGTGTGTGTGTGTGTGTGTGTGTGTGTGTGTGTGTGGAGCGGCTGCTCAGACAGATTGAGCCACTGATAGGTGGGTGAAACCTTACTTTGAGCATATGAAGTCTGGGACAATATAACAGATGTATTGAACCATAGCCACAGCTTTATAATTCTCAGGACAAGTATTAAATGGCATCATTGAGCTCACCACCTGTTTCCCATCCATCCATCAGTTCCATGCAGGGCTGGAGCTGAGGTCAGGTGATATAGGGTGAGGGCAGGGTACACTGTGGACACAAGTAGCGAGTCTGTCACAGAGCCAACATATGGAGATGAACAACACACACACACACTCACTCAACATTCATGCATGCTCACAAGCCAACACGACGCCGTATAGCGGCACATTCGGTGCGATGCGCCCGCTTCTCCTGCCGGTGTTGTGTCAGATCCTGGTTCCCCCTCGGGCTGTGTCTCTCCCAGCTGTTTCCAACACAGCTCTGTCCCGTTTGGAAGGAAAAGGAAGCCCATATGTGGAAAGACGTCGCCTCTGAGAAGTAGAATGTGTTTTATAGAAGAGGAACACACATTTCAGGACCACTGTATAATCAAAACAGACATGTGCTGTGATCTTAAGCCTCCTTTCATATTAACAATACCTGAACACCGCTGGAACGACAGTGGAATGGGACATTTGGGGTTAAAGACGCGTAAGAATAATACAGTGCAATTTCAATAGGGTCCTCACTGGATGGTGCTGCAGTCTAGAGGGCTGCATTGGGATTGGGTCCCCCCGGGTAAAACAAAACACTGCGGGAGCGACAGGGTGCACACCATGGATGTATTATATTATTATATTATAGATCCATGGTGTGCAGCCCCCCCCCCTCCACGCGTGCACACCTAAACCGGGCTCTACAAACACTTGTGCGCATATCATGCCTCGTAATGGGACTCATTATTAATAATAGCCTAGTGCACAACTGAAAATATTGTAGCGACCCCGCAGTAATGTTATGATGTTTAAGTTCTGTGATTTCTGACAGACTGAGTGAGTGAGGAGGAGCAGAGGAAGAAGTGAGAGCTGTCAGATAAGTTTGTGTAATGTTGTTGTAGTTACGTCGGGTCGGACGCTAGTCACACTACAATATCAATAAAAACGTGTGCTTAACATAGATGTGAAATAGCCGCAAAGCGGAGCCAGTTTCCTTTCGGCCCCGTTAACAGATTGTGCCAGATGCGCCAGAGCGCGCACCTCTGTGCCAGGCTCGCGCTCTGCAGCGATTTGTGTTAATTCATCTTAACAGAGCACACGAGAGATTAATACACACAATCACACAGGCTACGCATACATACGGGCTACACAGGATACACATACCCACAGACACGCAGCTGAGGGGCCGAGGCGCCGAGTGGGTGCTCAACCTGGTCAGTGGGTGCTCGTGCCCCGGAGTGCGGGACAGGAGAAGACACAAAATCAATGCATCTCTATTATTGTGCGGGCATAAATTCTTAGAGTTTTGCAGGTGCGGGCGGGAGTGGACATGCACATTGCGGGAGTGGGCGGGAATGTAACACACACGTTGCGGGCGCGGGCGGTAATGGTCAGAAATTCAGCAGGAGCGGGATGAAGAAAACAGTCCCGCGCAGGGCTCTACTGCAGTCACTTGGGCCCTAAAAATCAGAACCGTGGTTTTTGGCTGTTCAGACTGTTAAATGGATAGTTCACCCAAAATTAAAATTTCACTCATTTTCTACTCACCCTCATGTCGACTAAGGGTTGGGAGAAGTTTCAGAGCCATCCGTGCCTTTTTGGAGTTACAGGGGGGCTCCGCGCAGCACTGCATTGCCACATGACGGTAGCAAATGGGGCTCACTTTTCGGTGTGTCATTTTGGATGAAGAAAAGTGAGCCCCATTTGCTACCGTCATATGGCAGTGCAATGCTGCGCGGAGCCCCGTTGTAACTCCAAGAAGGCACGGATGGCTCTGAAACTTTCCTTTCTCTCATCACTGTCCAATCAAAGGTAAAAAAAAATTCCAACAATAGGCCTATATTTAAAACAGCCTGGGTCTGACTGACATCAGTCTTAATGTCAGTGCTACTAATTGTCAAAACCACAACTCACCACTCAGTGATTTGCTGAGCAGTTATAACTTATTCAGGAATTAGCACTGCTGCTTTAGGAATGATGGTAAGCCTATACTCAGCAGTCATTTATTCAGATTAATGACAGATTTCAGTGGATTCCTTTGAAACCTACTTGCAGAAATGTGTGCTCACTGAAAAATCTTGAATCATGTAACCAGAAATATACACAATGTTGTGATGGAAATCCAAACACATACTGTAGGATCCGCAGGAATTGATGTCCATTTTCACCCACAATTTGATTTATGAAGAGAAGAACAGTAGAAACACCACCTGCAGGTAAACTGTTCTAGCAGTTCTTTTCTTTCTTTTTATTTTATTTTACAGTGACAATACAGGACAGACTAAACAAGGTGTAAACAACAGTAATAAAAACAACAACAACGTTTTGTGGTTTTATGTGTGTGTGTGGTCTTGAATAATAACAGAAAAAAAAAATCATAGAAAAATTACTAACAAAATTACAAAATACGCCAAAAACACTATTATGAGCAGAGACAAAGATGATAAGGTTGGTAAGTAGAATAGGATAAATACAATTAAATAGAATAAAAATAAATAAATACAAGTAACAATATGGAGAGTGGGTGGAGGAGGAGGGGGTTTTTCAAATTTATTGTATACCTCGGGTCCCTGCCGACCCGCAGGGACCGGCCCGTCGCCCCCCAACACCTCCAGACCCCTCCCTGACCCCGCGTGCCCCTGACCAACACCTTACCCTATATCTAACTGTGTCTGTAATTTCATCTTCTATTATTGTATTGAAGCCCCGACATGAGAAATTGTTCTGCCGGTATTTGCATGGACACAGGAAGAGCAGTGAACTGAGACACTGGGAGCTTCCGCTACAAACAAGCTTGAAATATAGACTTATTTAATTTTTTTCGGAACAATTTCTCATGTCGGGGCTTCAATACAAGACGGACATTACAGACGAGCAGTATGGAGGTATTTGGATGTTTTTTGGTGTGTCTTTTTGGACGAAGAAAGTTGGTATCCATTGACAACCATTATATGGACAAATAGTGCTGCGCGGACCCCCCCGTAAAGGGACGGAGGACTCTGAAAATTCTCACAGCTCTTAGTTGACATGAGGGTGAGTAGATAATGAGTGAAATTTGAATTTTGGGTGAACTATCCCTTTAATATAGATGAAGTATAGAGGGAGTTCTAGCAGTTCTGACTGTGTTGTGTTTTCTCTTTTTACATAATTTGGGTGAATTGACCCCTTAGCTATAAAGGAGGCTGTAACCCCATGGACCCCTCGGACAAAACAGCTTAACGGTCATATGCCCAAGAGGCGGAGCCGAGCATGGCTGACATTTTCTTCACTGCTGGGTTACCTGACCAGCACAGCGTTCAAGTAAGACTTGGCTTTTACAGACATCAGTTTCCCAGACTTGACTCTTATTGCCTGGCAGTATGCCAACGAGGACTAACAGCTCAGCACCTGGCCCTGTGGTTGGGACCCCTTGCTAATTCACTCTCAGAGTGTAGTGTCATCTTCGGTGACCTTTGCTGACTCAACTCAACTTATATGCTTCACAGTGACTTGCCTTGAAACACTAGAGAGGGAGTGAATTACAATGTGTGGATTTGTGCGGCCAGTTTTTAGACCTGTTCCCACGGCAACAGTGCTGATCTGATGAGGTGAAGTCTAAATACAAAACACAGTATCAATAGCTGCTTATAAATTATGGTTGTGTGCTTTGATCCAGTGACAGTATTGAGGATGCGTATAACATCCATGTGCACAGTGCCATCTAGTGCCAAAAACTCTAACACCTGCTCATGGGAAGTGAATGTATACTGTGAGAGCACATCCACGAAGGAAGAAACGCATCATTCAACATTCATTCAGAGGTAGGCTATAGGGAGTGTCACACTGTCATTATTTGTGCTGGCTAAAATTAAAGGCTATGTGCAGATATATTGCCAGCATATTTTTCAGAGCTTTTATTTATTTATGTTTACCTTTTCCTGTCATTATTGCCTAAACCTGCAGATCAGCAAGAAAAAAAAAAAACCTCTGTCTCTATCTCTCCGACTCTTGTCTGTTCTTGTTCTTTTCATGTTTTAGCATGAATCAAGAACAGAATAAGAATCAGACAGAGGTGAGTTGAGGGATATTCTTTGTATGGCCTGCTGATTGGTTGAGATGAAAGCTGTGAACATCATTCAGTTGCAATTGTTTTCATTATTGTTTTTATTATTTTCTTCTCTGCATTTTCCCTGTAAATACTTAATCCCAAACTCCATAAGAGAACTTACAAGATAGTGTGAGGCACTTTACAACGCATGGGAACAAATTTGTCCTCCTTGCGTAATGCATCTCTGTCAGTGCTACATTGTGGTTATCATGATTATGAGGCTGCTTTTGTAGATGTACTGCCAGACAGTATGGCTGCTGACTTGTCCTGTGGATTTTTATTGTGTATATTGGATTGATCCCAAAATGTAAAATGGGTAAGGTTCGAAGGTCTGTGGATTAACTTTTAGTACCTGTACAGTTATACATGAACTATAAACTAAATTATACCACTAATCGCATACCCACAAACAGAAGCAGAGGAGGAAAAGTGACTGATAGTGGACAGAAAATATGAAAAATTAAATCACGGGTGAAGAGATGGACACTGAGTGATTTGTTGACTAGGAAAAGACACTTAATGATAATGTGTGGAACTTTTGTATTCTTCTAATAGCTGCAGCAGCATCCATTACAGTCATGGAGCATAATAACTTGTTGGTATCATCTGAGTTATTTGCAAATGCTAACCACCACAGGTGACAAACGACAGATTTACACAGAGCATGCAGATGAGAAGCAGGGAGATAGATTGTGCTGCAGTATTTTTGCATCTTGGTGGGTGAAAATCTAGTTTTTGCTGACCTCGAACATTGATCCAAAATCGTAGTACAATATGTATGTATGTATTGTATATATATATATATTATTTTTTTTTTGAAAAAAAAATTCACAGACCTTGAGAATAAAGTCATAATTTCACGAGAATAAAGTCGTAAATTCATGAGAATAAAGTCATAATATTTTAACCTGTTGTTTTAGAGGAGGAAAGTTGTTCAAATGAAGGCCGTGGAGCATTTTGTGAAGTTGTACTTCATAAACAAGCAGAGCCCCACTATGTAGTCAACCTTAAAATAATTCTTAACTCATTGAAGTGGTACATGGCAGCTCTGCTAAGCTCCAGGACCCGAGCTCAAGCCCAGTCTCCCTGCGCCCTGTGATGGGCCGCACGGCTAACCAGCCTCCCCTCCAGAGCTCCAGCTCTTGGCTTGGCACCGCTACCGGCAACGGCAACGGCACTGTTGGTACCGGTTCTGATATCAGCACAGTACTGGCGATGGCATCAAATTCACGTATAGGCTACTGCTCTGTGAACCACGTAGCAGACAGTTGCTCTTCTCAACCAGAGTACTACCAGTACCACGAATCCCACAGGGCTTGGCACATCAGCACCACATTGTCATCAGTATCAGGACTTTGAAAAGAATACGCAAGAAAATGAATCTGTTCCGCAGATATAACCAGGCCACTTAATTTCTCATAAAATCATGACTTTATTCTCGTAATATTATGACTTTATTCTTGTAAATGTATGGCTTTTTCCCTGTAATATGACTTAATATAATGTCTGTGATCTTTTTTTCTCAGTGTAGCCCTAATACTCAATCGTAATATAGAGAGACAGATAATAAAAGTCCTGAGATGTCTAACTGAAAGGGTGAAAAAATCACTGTTAAAATCCTTGTTTTATTATTAATTATTATTGATATCATTATTAATAATGTAAGAAAGTAACAAAGAGACACAGAAACAAGAAGTCTGATACTTTTTCTCCTCAAGCAGCACACTGAGTGGTTAGCTGGCGCCTATAACTTATAAGGTACAGGTGGACAGGATATTCACTCCACTTCAGTCAGTCATCTTATAATACACAATGTTCACAAATACCACTGCAGAACCTTCTGTACTCACCGGTCACCAGTTGTACAAATACTCCGTTTTATAATGTAAATGCAATAAGCAATAATTCTCGTTACGGTGCGATCAGTTGGATTTCGGCCGTGCCCGTCTCTCGCAGCAGCAGGGGCACGACGTCAGGGCACGTTGTCTAGGTGGATCATGTGACCAGGGTAGCCAGATCATTTCATTTAGGCTAAATTGAAGCCTAAATGAATTAGATTTTAAATCTAAATTGCCACGGGCAGGCCTTCACACACACACACACACACACACACAAAAAGCACAGACAAAAGGGCACTTAGGACATCAAGGGGCAAAGGGGCAAAGGTGCAAAAAATGCATAGATGACATATAATGGTTTCAAATCTAAAATACAGCGTGAAGTCTATTGTTCACCAAAAACAGGATGAAGCATGTGCCTGACAGACAGCTGCATTATCTCTCAGATGTCCAGGTTTCTGCGGAACCATCAACATGTTGTTCTGGGTTGCTCACATCAAAACACCAGGAATCAACATGCAGCTGGCTGTCAGAGTACTTGTGTTGAGCTTCAAGATATGTTTACAGAATACATATAGACAACAGAAGGAGAAGCCTTTGACGGGGTACGCTACAGCAGCAGTACTATGGTGGAAAAACCTATGAAACATTTGATCAAAGTTGCCCCAGATTGAAAAAGAGACTTTTTGGAGGAAGCACAGTCCAAAAAAGAAAGAGAAGGCCTGTCGATGTGTGTGCCATGTTTCCATCTCAGCCAATCAGCCAATGTCTTCTGCAGACATTTGCATTGGCTGCACTAGGAGGCATCCAGAGCACTTGTATTGTTATTACCCTTCGGCACACTATTGTCAAAGGCATATGTTTGAAAGTGCAAGCTGCATTTTCTCAGTAAACTGAAACCACTGAAACTGACTTATTATTTTATATATATGTAATATTTCATTGAACATAATCATGACAGTAACTAAAATATTCCTGTCTGTATCTATATAATGAATCACTCCACCCAGGTTTACTTTCTCTTCTCAACCATGCTCTGATGAAGACCCTGAAGTGGTCAAAAGTATTTTTCTTTTTTGGTTATGTCTTTTTTCTTGATATGCCAAAATGTAGTAATGACATTTTAACCACATCTATAGGCTGTAGATGAGTGTGGCTGAAGTAAGCTCAGCAATTTCCTACTTATCTACTTCATTTGACTTGAGAATGAATGCTGGTAATACTCTGTCCCAATGAAGACAAAAGCCAGATTTTAGCATGTGTTGGTTGAGTTTTTGTAGTGAAGTCTTACTGGGAGTCTAGGGACAGTATGGGAGTGCAGCCAATGAGCACACCCTTATTATTAAACAACTGTTACAATAAAGTAGCATATAAAACCAATAAATGGGAACTGACTACAGTCACTACACTTTTAACATAAAAGGAGAAACAGAAACTGTGAGCTGAGTTGCCAACATACAGGATATTTATTAGCAGGTGAAAGGCTTCAGATCACATGAGCATCTCCCCTCAGGTGACCTGCAAGCCCACGCCTTGCCCACATGAATGGCTAGCCCAGTGGTTCCCAACTATTATTGTCGAGAAAGAATAATGATAAAAAGAATAATAATTAGTTAAAAGAATATTTTTATATGTATTTTTTAAAAATCAATGCTAGACATTTCAGGCGACCCCACGTGGGGTCCCGACCCCAAGGTTGAAAAACGCTGGGCTAGCCCCTCTGGTTGGCCAGCTGATAATTAAAGATAATTATAGTAATTCCTAGATATTCTGTAAATTAGGAAGGTTTCATGTTGCTTGAATGGTTCAATTATGTGAGAACTTGTTTTACAGTGTATTTAGGCAGCAGTACCTGTAAATTGCCAAAAGGTGGCACTAGTGCTATAAGAGCGAACATAGTGGGAGTATAGCAAGAAATGGTTCCGGCAGAGACATACTTCGCAAAAGTCTTCATTATATGTGTGGCCCTGACTGATCCTGGGCATCACCACTCTGTCCTCGCTGTGGAGATAAGACCCATGATGGGCCACGTGCTGTTTGTCTAATGGCGCTTTTCCACTAGCACTGCCGTGCTTTTTTTTCCCTTTTTTTTGCTTTTTTTGCTTTTCCACTAGCCCCTATTACCTGGTACCAGGTACTATTTTCGTACCGCCTCGGCCCTGGTTCCAAGCGAGCCGAAGCGATACTATAACGTGACGTCAGCTGGTAACGTGACGTCACGTTATAGTATCGTTATAGTGTCCACTGATTGGGCAGAGCGTCAGAGTGCGAGCGCTACGTCCGACATAAGAATCAAACCCAGAAATTTCAAAAACACAGCGGCAACAGCGACCACTGATCTGTACCGAGACCCGAGTGAAATGATGCTGTGTGGAAAACCACACTGTGGTCTGTAATCGAGGTGCAGACGAGTGAGTTTGGAGCTGATGAGTGGATCGAAAAAAGAGAGAGAGACAATGCGGGCCCGCGATCGCCCCCGTGCCGACCCCGCCCCTGCTGAGGAGGAACTAGAAGAACTCAACTGTAGTGGAAAAGCATCTTTACCGAGCCGAGCCGTGCCGTGAAAGTGTAGTGGAAAAGCGCCATAAGTCTATACCATGACATTCTAGAGTGACAGTCATCCTCTGTAGCTTTGCACTTGTTGTCAGTCTGGTGGCTGCCCCATCAGCTTTCACACAGGCCGTTAATATTACGATTTTGGCACCACCCCCAGAGAAGGAGGTGGGTTGCAAAACTGGAAAACCAATTCCACTTGGAAGATGGAATCTTCATCTCTTGTCACCACAGTGAACACAGCGCGCAACCCGTATCTACAACTCAGAATAAAAAGTAGGAAAGGAACAGCAAAGGAAATATCCAATCTGTGTCTGTAACAACAGAAATCATTTAGACTGGTTTCTGAGAAAAGCTTGTAGGTAAAATTAACTTGTGCTCTGTCTCTGACCACTGTGATGTGATTTTGATGTGAGTTTTGTCACATGATCTTTTATTTAGTATAAGGAGTTTTAATTACTTTCTAGGCTGTAGTACTTTGTTGTTAACAGCTGTGGCTAATAATAAACCTTGACGTCCTCCTAATGATCCGACCCAGCATGTCATAACATACGCAACTTTGGTTTCTTTGATAGTGACGCTCATATTCGGACCAGTGTCTCGAACACTCTCACTGCAGTAAAGGCTTTGGAGCAGGTTTTCCCTGTTTAGACAACCATGATGAACTCCTTGCCAGCTTGCAGCATGTGTATGCACTAAGTCAGAGGAAGTGACAGACTGCAGGGAGCGACACATTGCCATGAAGATCCTATTAAATAACATAAAAAACAGCAAGTTCAAACCAGAGAGGCAGCCTGCGGGTTGTGTGGTAGGACGGCTGCAGTCATCACTGTCTGGGAGGCGTTGGTGCACCTTTCGCTGACACAGGACTGAGACAGACATGACAGAGCCACATCTCCCCCTGTTGAGAGAAAAGTATAGTGCTTGTCAAATTTCTGCATGCAATGCTTCAAGCTGTAGCTGAAGCAGGGGAAACTGTGAGGTGGAGTGTTAGGCTCACAGACACATACACTCATATATTACTAAGAAAATACTGTTAGAAATCTATCTACTGTATCTATCTATCTACTCTATCTATCTATCTATCTATCTATCTATCTATCTATCTATCTATCTATCTATCTATCTATCTATCTATCTATCTATCTATCTATCTATCTATCTATCTATCTATCTATCTATCTATCTATCTTTCTTTCTACCCCTCTCTATCTCTATCTGCCTCATGCTATCACCCCCCTCTCTCTGTCTCTTTTTCTTCTTTCTTTCTTTTACCCCGTTCCTCTGTCTTTTAACTTTTAAAGGGATAGTTCACCCAAAATTCAAATTTCACTCATTATCTACTCACCCTCATGTCAACTAAGAGCTGTGAGAATTTTCAGAGTCCTCCGTGCCTTCTCTGAGTTACGGGGGGGTCCGTGCAGCAGTATTTGTCCATATAATGGTTGTCAATGGATACCAACTTTCTTCGTCCAAAAAGACACACCAAAAAACATCCAAATACCTCCATACTGCTCGTCTGTAATGTCCCTCTTGTATTGAAGCCCCGACATGAGAAATTGTTCCGAAAAAATTTAAATAAGTCTATATTTTAAGCTTGTTTGTAGCGGAAGCTCCCAGTGTCTCAGTTCACTGCTCTGCCTGTGTAAGTGCAAATCTCACGTGATTTGCACTGACCGGCGGAACAATTTCTCATGTCGGGGCTTCAATACAAGAGGGACATTACAGACGAGCAGTATGGAGGTATTTGGATGTTTTTTGGTGTGTCTTTTTGGACGAAGAAAGTTGGTATCCATTGACAACCATTATATGCATGACTCTTACCCGGGAGGTGTGGGTTCAATCCCCGCCCGGGCCCTCTTCACCTTGCCACATTCCTTTCTTTCTGTCTTTCTACCCCTCTCTGTATCTTTCTTTTTCTTTTGTTCTTTCTCTTTGTCTTATTTCTCTCTTTTTCTTATCTGTCTGTCTGTCTGTCCACCAGTCTGTCCATCCGTTTGTCTGTGTAACTTTTGGGAGAAAGAAATAATTAATGATTGTTGAATGCAGCCCTGTATAATAGACAATACTGAGTCATTGTGTTAGTGTTTTTCTCTCTCTCTTACCAGGGGCATTGCTAAACACAATGCTCAACTGGGGCACAGCCTTCCCATTACTCATATCCCATTTTCTTTTCTTCTTGAAAGTCTTCTGTCTGCAAGACGTGTGCAACACAATGCACTATTCAAACTTGTCTTGCTAAAGCCCACAATTAGTAAAGTGCAGCAAATACTGGTAAGACTTCTGAAATATTTATCTACATAACATCAAACTAATACACATTATATAAGAGCCTCAACATTTTTACAAAACTGTAATGAGATCCAGAGCTTTTTTCTAAGCCAGTTCTCAAGAAGGGGACACTTTTAATATTTCTCACCATCCTACTTAAAAAAAAAAAAAAACGAAAATAAAACTGCTTCTCTCATTATAAAATGTCCCATCCAGGGAATGCTCCCAAGCCAGTTTGAATTCAAAGATTTTTGTTTTCTTTTTTTGACCCAAAGTTGTGCTAGGTATATTAGGACAACTTTACCTGGCCACTCTGCTTTCTCCCCATTAATGTTTCTCTTAACAAAGACCAGCGCCTTTTGCCCTTCCCCTGTCTAATCTTCTCCCTTGCCTCTGTGCACCTCTCCCTCACTTTTCTCATGGCTCTCCTGTCTTTTACCCGTTTTCCTTCATTCTCGTTCTTCCACCTCCAAGTGTTCATCCAGCTCCATCCTTCCTCCCCCTCCACCTCAACCTGCCCCCTGCTTCTCTTTCTCTGCAGCAACTCCAAAAATGTTGTCTAATTGAAAATAAGCAAATTCACATAATCACTCTTGATTCTATGGCTGCAGACCTGCCATATGCCTAGCTAGTTAAGTCATCAGGACATCCTGAGACATCGAAGTCACCTCTCAGACATACTAAACAGACTAACACATCGGGTTTTAAGAAATCCTCTGTTGAGTCAATGGAATTGCATAATCATCAGGCAAAACGGCCTCAAGCTAAACTGAGACCTGCCTCTGACGGCCGACGATGTCCTGATACAGCCACCTCCCTCCAACTCATCCCTCCTTTCTGCTGCTTCCCTGTCCCTGCTCCAGTCAAAGACTTGTTTGATGTCCATCTACAGGAGCCAATAACATTTTAGGTGATAGGTGTTACTTTGAAACTTCCTTTAGTTTACTTCCATGGGATTCAGACTGAGCATCATACTTGAAACTTTACTGGGGCACAGCAGATTAGTAGGGGTCTAGTGACACACATAACTGCTACATAGACTGAAAAATCCATAATATTTTTAACTTAGTTTTTATTCTTGTAGTTTTCTCCCTATTGCAGTTCTGTAGTATTTCACTCTTCTTGGTGTCACAGCTGAAGGCAGGAACACAGAACAGATCCAAATACAGACTCACAAGCAGGCTGATTCAGGGAGGATACGTCAACAACAAAACACAGGCTTGAAGCAGATGATCTTTTTGCAGGAAAATTCACCAACAGAGGTAGATGACGCTAACATTGGGAACTGGTTATGAGTCTGTCAGACTTTCACCTTGACGGCTATATGGGACAAGATCATCATCCACTTGTCAGCCAGGTTCCCATATAATGTGGTTGAACAAGTGCAATTTGCTGCTTAAATTCCCCTAATTTAATCCCACCAATCATGTACACACTGCCACCCACTGCTATAAAGGCACCATGAGAGAATAAATTTGCCTTTATTGACAGAGAGCATTTTCACTTGGGGAATTAATATGCCATGAACAAATGTGACTGACTAATGTTGTCGCAAGGAGGCCTGGATCAACCAGTGATTCATTTCTACTAACAAACAGAAATGGACTACAGGCTGCCAGGTGGATTGCTTCTTGGTTAATTCAACTAATTAATTAGTTAGATTAATTTAAAATCAAGGCCCACATAATGTTATCTTCAGAGCATCAGTGTTCCTTAGTGGTTTTGTGCTGTTCTAACAGCCCACTGTTATATTGTTTACTGTACTGTGACTGTCATTTGATGTTCCATCAAACTAATGAGTAAAGCTGGAAAGGATTTGGGTGTTCTCAACTTTTCCATTTTCATGAACCTATAAAAAAACAATATAGAGGACATACATAATATACGTAATTAACCAAACACTACTACAGACAATTTATGTTTGTGACACTGATAGATGACTGTTGCTTCCTGTAGGTGTGTCAAGGCCAATTGACACAGGCTACTGACCCCGCCTCCACCTGCCTGCTGTCTGTGATATATCCAAGTGCTTGAGTGGAATTTTCAGCTTTAACATCGATCAGGCAGACAATGACAATACAAACTTTGTGTGTGAGGAGAAATCTAGTCTTGTCTAGGTAAACAAAGAATAACATTCTGATAACATCATTTACCAATGCCTGGCATATGATGCTGGTGAGGTCAAACTGAATTACTAATGTAAATACTCAAAATGGCTGAGAGGTATGTTGAAGTCTGTTTAGTGAATGTGGTTGCTCCTATCTTGGCCCATTGCCATAATCCCTATAGTCATAGCAGTAGGTTTGTTACCTTTATTTGTTGGTGCAAGCTATTTTTAAAATGGCCGAGCCGAGCTGCTCAGAGCTACGCTACGGAGGCTAATGGGATTTCTTGGTTTCCGTCATCAAACTCATCAAATACACAACCAAACAATACTGTTATTGTGTTATTTTGAGGACGGAAACCAAGAAATCCCATGAGCCTCCATAGCTTAGCCCTGAGCAGTACGCGACTCGGCTCGGGCGCTCTAAAAATAGCTTGCACCAACAAATAAAGGTCACGGTAACACTTTACTTGAAGGTATCGTCATAACAGTGATTGCAGTGATTATGACCAAGGTAACAAACCTACTGCTATGACTATAGGGATTATGGCAATGGGCCAATTTGCCAAAATGTTGAACTGTCCCTTTAACACTGAGTCGCTGAGGAAATGTGATGTTGAAGGAGGAAGTCAGCAACTTGTTTCTATGGCTACTGTACGTATTATCCAATTAAGAGGATGTAGAGAAAAAAAAGATCCCATGAACATCAATATGAGCACATGGTTAGC
Organism: Trachurus trachurus; assembly: GCF_905171665.1. Lineage (NCBI taxonomy): Eukaryota > Metazoa > Chordata > Actinopteri > Carangiformes > Carangidae > Trachurus > Trachurus trachurus. The sequence continues at coordinate 988,624 of NC_139891.1, read as the reverse complement.
AACTCATCCTTTAACTCTTCAGGACTTTTGAAAAAAAGGGGCCAATCAGGATGATGCAATAATGCCATCGTCCTTAAAGACCCCCTCCAATGAAAATGTGTTTTTTGTGCCTTCCACATGTTCCTGTGACATTTTCCTGATGTTAGAAGGACATATCAGCAGAACAGCCCACTGTTATTGCATTGCATTTCTGAGTTTTTCTGCCTTCAAATGGGCTCTATGCACAGCTCCACTACTTCCTGAAATAAGCCAGCTCCTTTATTTCCTGTCTTACATTATTGGACAAACTGATTAATCCAGGTGTGTCTGAGTAGTAACAATGGTCAAACACACCTGGATTAATCAGTTGGTCCAATAATGTAAGCCAGGAAATAAAGGAGCTGGCTTATTTCAGGAAGTAGTGGAGCTGTGCATAAAGCCCATTGCTGTGAACCAACAGCAGACGCAAACTGGCAGTTTCAAGGAGACTGGGGTTGAGGCGTTATAACCCCAGGGCGGGACATAGTGCTACAAGCTCCCGCCCTGCTCTGCATCTGGCTCAGAAGTGAAAGGCTTGACAGCTCGGTGTAAGGCGGCCTGCAACAGTCTGTATGGGTCCGCCACAGTTGGGTGCAGAGCAGCGCAGTCTCCGCCCATCACTCAGAGGCACATTGCTAATGAGCTGCTGGTGCTGTGCAGAAGGAGAGCCCTGGGAAATGGCACAGGTTTCGTGATTTTGGCTAAAAACGTAATAATCACAATTTAAAGGGACAACGAGGAGTTTCTATTCGGTTATAAAAAAGTCTCACGTTAATGTGGATGAATCTCCGCTACCCACACTTGTTAATGGCTCCATTTTCGCTAAATATATCTGTCTCTATCGTTATTTTGTTATTATTAGTGGTGGCGGAAATGCTGGTCGAGCCGACCAGCGTTTCCTTCGTGGCGAGTTATGAGAATAACGCCGCAGAATCGCCGTTTATGGTCGGAACTACGATGGTATGTGAACCTCTTTGAACCTCTGACTTTAATTTTTGATGAATGAAAACATGAGTCTGTCTTGCGCCGGTCAAAGAAATGTACGGTGCGCGCGGAGGCTCATAAATGTAGTGTGAAAACGCTTCGCTTTTCCAAAACTCCTCGTTGTCCCTTTAAAGACCACAGAGAATGCTTTAAAATAACCAAAAAAGGGTTGTTGGAGGGGGACTTTAAGTCATCAGAAGAAAGAATGCTCAAAAGCCAATGTGAGACTCTTGATCTGCTGAGTCCATTGTTTGGGCAGATCATTCTGTTAGATATTGCCATTGTCTGTTACATGTAGCTACTGTAAGCAGGCAGACCAAAGGGGAAAAAGTTCAAATATTGGTTTATCACAAAAGAAGGGCAGATGAATTGAGGATGGTGAAGAGATATGGGGCTTGGCAGGCAACTCTCAGGAGCAGAACTAGGTCAAGAGAGTGGGACAAGCAGAGCATGGATTAGTCAGAACAGGCAAACAAATAACACAGGAGGTAGGAATGGCAAACAGACATGCAGTGGAAGGAGACCCAGAGCAAAGGTGAGACACTGAATTATTGAGACAACAAGCAAACAAGAGAAAGGATTTGTCACCAGAACCGGTGCTGCGTTAGTAGGCTATAAGTCTGCGGAGCGGAAAGATGATCCATTGTTGGAACTGGGTAGGAAAGAGGGTGAAGGAAAGCCCAACATCAAATATGTGATACAATATTTTCTGACATCCACAGAGTGCTAGTGCTGTATGCACGCATGTATGAAGCAGACATACAGTATATCACCACAGCCCATTCACAAGTCCAGAAAAGTATCAGTGAGTGGAAGGCAGTGTGTGTGTGCGCGCTCTGGCATCATGACAAGACGTTATAGGTGGGAACCTCAGAGGAATTCCATGTTCATCAACTGGTGTTCAGAGCAGTCCAGCAATCTGCCAAGTAAGTCCAATGAGTTGGAGATTTAAGTCAGTCACTTTTTTTCATTTGAAGATAAGCTATCTGGAATCCTGGGTGTATGCTAATGTCACTGGACAGAGGTCAAATTCTTAGAGAGACCACGATAACGTGTGTGATTGGACATAAATTATCATAACTTTCTTTTTCCATACATCATCGGAAGATAAATGGACTTTCTCTATGTTACAATGATATACACAGTTTCTCAAATTCAAGCACATATAAGCTACACGCATGCATACACAATATATTCTATTATTGCACAGATGTCCAGTTATGTAAATGGCCCTGTGGTGATATCAATGCTTCTTCTCCCACCCAGCCAATGGTAAATTCTCCTATAGGCTATATTTGATTGTCAGCTTCTATTTATACAAGACCAAGGGACAAATACGCCCTTTGCAGTCAGGACAAAGGAGCCCCTCAAGTGGCCTGATGCATACTAAAAGGCAGACACGTGGGGCGCTCCGATGGCTCACCCCTCAGAGAACACACCACATGGGGGTATAGTCCCAATGCAGCAGCCCGGGTTCAAGTCTGACTTGCGGCCCTTTGCTGCATGTTGGCTCCTACATTGTATCTATCAAATAAAGAGACCACAAGAACATGTATTCTTATGTGTGTGTGTGTGTGTGTGTGTGTGTGTGTGTGTGTGTGTGTGTGTGTGTGTGTGTGTGTGTAAGGGATAATGAAAAGTGAGCAGGTTGTTATAGAGAAATAAATCCCAACAGGATTCAATCTCTCCTCTCTTTTTTTTTTTTTTTTGACAGTGGTCTAGTGGAAAGGTAACAGTTTTCAGGGCCGATCGGAGCGACATCCCAAGAAATATATAGCAAGGATCCGTTATAAAGAAATAACAGACCTTAGAATGCAGTGAAAATCACGCAAAGACCAAAAAAAGGCGCCACTCCCTTCTCTTCAGCTGCAGAGCCACAGCAGTGACCCACCCCCCCACTCCACCCCTGAGACTCCCCCCTTAATCAAATCAAGCATTTCCACTAGCAATTAATATTGGAGTATGCAAATTGCCCAAGAGAGCAAAATGACGTTCCCTCGATGGATGCTAAAGCTCCGGCTCTATCATTCCTCCCTGTGCCCCCTTTCCTCAGGGGACAGAGTGGAGGGCTGACTTGTTAGCTGTGCCTTTCTCTGTAATTCTGCTTTACATTAGTATTTAGCATCAGCAAAGGCTGAATAGCCCCTGCTCCCCACACCATTTCCTTAATAAACCTCATACCGTAATATAAAAGATGTAAAAACCTAAAAATATCATCCCTTTGGGTAATTCCATAAACAGGCCACAGCTCGCCAATGAGCAAAAGAAGCCGCTCCTAGCAACTGATAGGAGACTACAGGACAAGCTACTAGAGCCCAACACAGGATGAAAAGGATAGAATGTAAGCTGCTGCGCGGCTCAGCCGGTGTCAGAAATGGTGGGAGTGGCTGTTGTGACATGTGCTGTATACGCCCAAAAGCCCAAAGTAGAATATTCAGTACTGAAGGGTGAAGATTTCTTGTTTTCTGGTCCCAAGATGGGTCAAGTACACACTGGATTCTACATTGTAATCTACCATTATGAATGGAAAAATGTAGAATAATAATAATGATGATAATGATATAATGGCATGCATATCAGCATGCTGCCAAGCCCACTAGGAGCAGTTTGGGGCTCAATCTCTTGCCCAAGGACAGTGTCTGACATGAGGACAGGATGAACTTGGGATCAAACAGCTAAATGTATAATTAGTGGACCACCTGCTTTAGCCCCTGGGCCACGGCTGCCCTGTTTTATTATATCCTTCCTCTCTGGAAAATGACATCTAACACTCCCTGTTTCACTCACTTGAACTTCTCTTCTCAACCTGGCAGTTTTTGGTGAATATGATAAATCGCAGGAGACATGAGGAGCCAGAGCTAAAAGACAGTTCATGTTGGAAATACATCCAGCTGGTGTGCTTTAGGTGTAGTCTTAATGCTGTCAGTGAAAGAGTTGTAATGTAACATTAGAAAGGAAAAAAATAATTGATTGGCTTGCATCTAGAAAGTGGTAAATATAGCAGTAGTAGTGAATCGTGTGTCTGCTGTGAAAGAAGCTGCTGTAACTTCATGGAAGTCATGTGAACATTTGCCCAAAAACATCCATGACTGCACACAAGGACATGGACATTTTAAATACATTTTCCAAAAACAGATCAATACTGTTTGAAGAACTGAAAATGTAACGGTGGTAGAGAAGAGCATTATGAAAGTGACTGTCAACTGTTAACGGTTAAAGGTCGGTCCAATTAAAGGAAACTTCGCAATGAAAAATAATACACAGGGTTTTACAACGCTGTTCATGGTACAAAACATTGGAGCTTATTCAACACCTCGAGAAAAGTGTTTTCTCTGTATCCAGTGATCAATGGAAACTCAGAACGTTAATATCAGCTGTCGTTAAAACCTCCCGAGTCCAACCTTGAACACACTGTATGAGGTGCATTCTCAGTATAGCTGAATGAATATCCACTCCAAAACACTCCCCCACAAGCTCTCATTTTAACAGGCGACAGGCAGTGATAAAACCCACACTTTTAATTCAAATAACAACAGTCATTTACAAAATTTTAGATACATCTTAGATAGATTTCTTTATTTACTGCCCCAAAGGGTAGCAGAAATGTGTCTTTGACAGGGCTCATCACTTTACATACACTCATACTAAACTAAATTTACAACCAGCACTTAGTATCCCTATTTACCCCCTCATTATTCACCTGTGCCACACTCTTTTTTCAGTTAGGTTAGCTAGGTTGTTATTGTGATACTTTTAGAACTGCTTGACATCTGGTTCCCAGAATGAGGAGATGAGCAGAGCAAAAAGGGCTGTGAGAGGTTAAAAGACTATTGAAAGCAGAGGATTTTTCAGCATATTACCAAATTATACATTTCTTCATATTCATGTAAAAAACATTCCAAACCCTGAATAAACAATGTGATTGTCCTTGTTATTGCCATGTCTTCATTTTGACTGTGTCTTGTGACGATGACAACATCTGTCCAAAGACAGAAACATCTGCACACCTGCAAAAGTTCTTAAAGCTGAACACAGTCGTTGTCTCAGTGGCCATTTTGACACACACACACACACACACACACACACACACACACACACACACACACACACACACACACACACACACACACACACACACACACACACACACACACACACACACACACACACACACACACACACACACACACACACACACACACACACACACACACACACACACACCTCAAGTACATTAACAAAGTATTTGTACTTTGTTACATTACGACACTGGTTGTGGGTCGCTGTACAGCTCACTGGGTTGAGCAGGCGCCCCATATGCAGAGGCCCCGGTTAGATCCCCCTCATGGCCCTTTGCTGCATGTCATTTCCCCTCTCTCTGCCTCCCCATTTCCTGTCTCATTCAACTGTCCTATAGATTAAAGGCAGAAAAGGAAAAATAATTTTAAATAAAAGTTGCAATGTTGTCATGGCAGGAAAAGATGCCAGTACATATCAACTTTCTTGAGCTAAGGTAACAGATGTCGGTTTGTCTTCACAAGATGTACCTATGTTGCCGTGTACACATGAATACACACCACACCTACTCCAACCACACACAGTCACAGTCACACAACCCTGAGCTAAAGTAAGAGACTGTCCTCCCTCTAACCTCCCTTCACCCACTTCCCCCTCTTCGAGCTATTAGCTATATTTCCTGCAAAGCTTGGGTCCTTGTCATTAAGCTCTGCTTTTTAATTGGACGTGATGCCACAGGCCATTGACTGTGACACTATCAGAGGTGGCCTAAGCAACATATTGGGAAATGAAACAGATCCACTGTTCATTATAATTATGTAAAGTTAAAGATGCTGTAGAAATATCCACTGTGACTTATAACAATACATTTGATTTCAAAGGTTGCAGGGAAATTACAGTTTGAAACTCTAATTGAGTGAACTTCACCCACATTCACATCTTCAATATCTCAGAATTCACTATTTTACACAGAGCAGCCATTTTGAGACACAGCAGTGGAGCGATGTATCGCTACGTCCATATTCATCATCTTTGATTTGCCTTTGATTCAGCACAATCTGGGAGTATAATTAGATAGGTTGTGTTGGTTTTTGGATTTGTTGTTATTTTTGATGGATATCTTTAATTTGAACTGTTTGTTCACTGTAATGTACCTAACTGTGAAGCACTTTTAAGAAATCTGATGTATCGTTTTATGTGCCGCCTGGATGATTCAGGGAAGAGCATTATTAAGGCTTTAACCAGCCCTGGGAAGAGCTGTTGCAGGTATTCATCCAGGCTGGATAGCCTGCATGTCAATTATGTGGAGAGTTGATGTTTAGTTTTCTCTCTCCCTCTCTCTCTCTCTTTCTTTTTTAATCTGTTTTATCATATTTTTTGTTGATATATGGACCCGTTATTGTGTCTGCAATAAAGATTGATTGATTAATTTCACTGTTCAACTCAAACAATGGTTTAAGCTGCATTTTCAGTCACATGTAATCACTTACCTCACTCACTTTAGATACTTACCTTGAATACTTACTTGGTGAATGGGCTTTATGCACAGCTCCACTACTTCCTGAAATAAGCCAGCTCCTTTATTTCCTGTCTTACATTATTGGACCAACTAATTAATCCAGGTGTGCCTGACCATTGTTGTGAGGTGAGACACACCTGGATTAATCAGTTGGTCCAATAATGTAAGACAGGAAATAAACGAGCTGGCTTATTTCAGGAAGTATTGGAGCTGTGCATAAAGCCCATTGTCTGAGATGAACAGTATAGATTTACATGAATGTGATTCAATTTGTATAATTTTGTGTTATACATTTATTCATTCATTTATGTGTTATATTCAGTTTCACAAAAAAGCCTCCACTAAATACCATTAACTTGGACTCCTGTCCCTGTGTTTTGTTGGAAAATATTTTGCTCGCTGTCCACTCCATGTTCTCAGTTTAACACATGGTCAGGGCAGAGGATAAAACACACTAAACATGGAACAGGAAAGCTGAACAATTTTTTCACTTCTAACTTTCAATTTCCTCTTAATACAAAAATAAAATGTTGCCAGACGAACAGCTGAGGTGCAGGACAGGACAGTTTTATAATGTACAGTGGTTTGAGGTCACAGGGATAGCAGAGTGTCTCTGTCTCTGCAGCCTCACTGTACAGGCTGACTCACTGGGTCAGTAAATCATTCAGCTGTGTGGAAACAAAAGATTACGAGTTGATGAAATAGTACAAAAAGTTTGTTCTAACCTCGGCCAACAACAGCAAAGGCTAAATGTTTAGGATATACTGATTTTCAGTCACTGCACCTTTTGTCATGCCTTAAGCCAGTGTTTTTCAACCTTGGGGTCGGGACCCCATGTGGGGTTGCCTGGAATTCAAATGGGGTCGCCTGAAATGTCTAGTAGCTAATTGATAAAAAAAAAAAAAAATACTGATGAAAATATATTATTATTATTATTATTATTATTATTATTATTATTATTATTATTATTATTATTATACAACAACTGTATATTCTTTCACTTTCTCAAATATAAATTGAGTTGGCAATGGCAAATGAGAAAGGCAATTTTCCACCATGGTGGACAATAAAGATTGATTGTATTGTATTGTAAAATGCAGCAGATAAAAATATCTGAGCTGGCACTTCTTGGTTGACAGAAATTTGGGATCTCACAATGGGGTCATGAGCCCAAAAAGGTTGGGAACCCCTGCCTTAAGCCGATGGTTAACAAGATGTCAGGATTGCAGGGGGAAGCACCCAAATGCAGAGAGCAGGATACAGGCTTCAGTGACACCAAAAGCATTTATTACTTACGAGCACAGGGAAACACAGGAACACTGGGAGAAAACAAAGCAGACGATCGGACACAGACAAAGGGAGACACTGAGGCTAAATACACAAGGGAAGACGCAGGTGGTGCAATCAAGACAGGTGAAACACATTAGGTAATCAAACGGGCGGGAAACTTAACAGGAAGACAGGAGTAAGACGCAGAGGGGAGGGGGGAGGGCGGTGATTCGTACCTGTGCAGGGAAGTTACATAGTGCAGTTTCAGCCGACGCGACCCGGCTCAGGCTGCAGCGGCAGCACCATTCATCCTATTAACCATTCTTCTACCATTGCAATGAGTCTGGAAACTTTATTTTAAGGCCGAAAAACTCTGCAATGTTACTTTAACAGGGAACAAAAGACACAGGGCCTGTCCCAAAATGCACACTTGATCACACTTACACACTTGGCGTGTGCATTCATGGGCTTAGTGTCAGTGCGCAAGTGTGTCCCATTTCTCCAGCGACAGAAAGTGCAGCGCGCTTGATTTGCACTTTACCCGCACTTAAGGTAAGACCGCATCCGAGCGGTATTTGGCCAAGTATAAATCCCACAATGCACCACGGTGAAGTCTGCCGTCACCGGGAGCAACAAGCCACGGAAATGCAATTGAATTAAATTCAATAAAATGAAATTAACTTTATATCTCATAATTATGACTTTTTAATGTCACATTTTATATAGTCTGTTCATGGTTTTATTGCATTTTTTTCCTTAGTTTTTCTTGTTTGTTTTATTTACTTATGGAGTTTGGGCTTACACATTTATGATTTGAATCTTGCGCATAGAGACACGTTTGTGATGAGACTGTGATCCAGCAGCGCTGTTTATTAAAACTGTTGCTGTGCTGTGTGTTTGCGTGTGTCGTATTGTGCGTGTGCACAATGGCACAGGCTGCACTTGTCAAGTGTCCCGATTGCTTTTAAACGTTATATGGACATGCTTGCACACTGTATGCAAATATACGTTCCGCCGGCAAAACGTCACCAAAGTGTGTGCGTAACCAAGCGCACTGAGCCAAGTGTGGAGGAATGGGACAGGCTCACAGACCATGATACACAGGAAAACACCGAACTTCAAAATAAAACAGGAACTAAACTTAACTAGAAAATTTCCTCTGGGAAATCTTGATATTCATAACTGACCTCACTACTGCACTTTGCATTCTTTCTACAATGTTATTCTCATGTCTTTTCTGTGGTGATCCTCTCTTGCATAGACTTTTTTTTGTTGCCTGGTGCAGCTTTAACTGACACCTATAGGCGTCCTGCCATGTTGACACTGTTACATTTTGTGTAATCCTCTCACTATTTACCTCCACCAAAAGCCTCTCCTCGTCTCTCTCAGAGTCTCCTTCACATTAAATCCGCAGTAATACCCATTTGTATTGGCAGCTGGGTCCTATGGGAGTAGGCTACTGCACTGAACTACCTTGAGATGTCAGCAGAGCCAGCCCTGTTTTGAAATTGATCCTCTTGGTAATCTCCTCTCTCCCCCGGGTGTCCAAGCATCTACTGACTGCGAACGATTAAAAAGTCCCGTCAACCACCTCCCCCCATATCCTGCTCCAGTCCTGACCCCTCAGCCTGGGCCCCTTGACTCTAGTCAGCAGCAGCAGCAGCAGCAGCAGTACACTACACATCAGTAATGACACTGCCCTGTGGCCCGTCTCTCTCCTCTTTTGTTAAGGACAACAAAAGCCTTGGGAAATGTGCATCATGAGAGCCATGGTGACTCCTTCCTGTGAGTAACACAGTCGTCATCATTGTTATTCAGATGATATACAGTATGTTCCCTGAATGCCAGGGCTGAAATATGCACTCTCCTCCACTGGCAGCATCGATAATGAATGAGCCAAATAATCAGTCTGTGTTGGTTTTTCTATTGCTGTGACCATCATCATTATCACCACCAACCACTCCTAGCTCCAACCACAGCTAGCTATTTTAGGAACCACATAAATAAGTGCTAAAGAGCCAGCTATAATTCCTCCTATCCTTTATGCACCATCATTCACTCCAGCATCATTACATTCTGCACTGTTAAGGTTATATCCATGCTGAAATTAACATCTTCATCTTTAATGACTCCATCTCCACTATTCATGAATGTCCTTTCTGTTCTTTCTGCTTGACAAACTGTCCTAAATATTTTTTATGTTGTGTTTTTTTTTGTTTTTGGTTCTCCCAAATACTACTGTATGTCTCTAAAATTTTGAGAAAAGCATAAGAACAGGTAATTAATAGTATGTGAGTAGTTTGTGAAGACAATGATAAGATTCTCTTTTCCACTTTAACAATTCTAACACTTAAAATATGTTAGGCCTAATCACCATTGGCATATACTGTACCAGTTCAAGCTATGGGTTGTGTTTTTCCCATTTTCCAATTTTGTCACAGAGTTAATAAATCAAAAGGGGTTTCCATATTTAAAAAAACTGACCTCAGGGTGATATGAGAATTCATGGACTGTTCAACATGGACAGATAAATGAGTGCCCATGAGTCATGTATGTGGCAGGTTATTATGACTCATTTCTTATTGGGTGACATCTAGTGGTTGTAGTAATTATGACAGGAGTAAAGGGGGTTGTCAATACACACAGGTATATAACACAGGTGGAACTAGCTGTTTATATTTTAACTATTTCTGTTTTTGATTATTGTTTCCTTGGACTCAGCACCTGGCTGCATTTCTGGATGTGCGCGAGCCTTTTTTTGTTCATTTATTTTAACTATGGCAACAAAGGCCAAACAAGGTTCTTATACCACCTTACTACTGTACCTGTATTGGTTCTATTTGATCCCCCACCCCATGCCACCCCAGCCACACACACACACACACACACACACACACACACACACACACACACACACACACACACACACACACACACACACACACACACACACACACACACACACACACACACACACACACACACACACACACACACACACAGGTTCTCAGTTCTCTGAAAGTATTTAAAAAATACAAATAGGGGAGACTGGGGACAGTTGCAACACTTTTTACACTTTTCTCAGTTACTCAGAGACTATTTGGACTAGCCTCACCAAACGTTTATAGATTAAACATACATTTGCCAGCTAATTAGTCATACCATTTAAAGATGGTTACATATGACACATCAATCACAATATTCATTTGAATGGAGGAATTCAGACGTTGCAACTGACCTCAAACGTGGGGACCGTTGCAACACGGATAAGGGACGGTTGCAACATATTAAACATACATTAAATTTCACTAATTCACTTTTGATTTTTGTCTCAATAAGCATAGTATTCCTAAAATATGCATTGTCTTACAATAATACTATAGTATTATTTAGTTATTTAGTAATATTTATCAGAGAACAGTTGTTTGAGTTGAACATAGGCCTTGAGTCAATGTGCAGAGGTTAACAGTGGTAATAAAACTCAATAGCTCAGTGTGTGACAAGAAGAATGGGACTATTTGCAATACAAAAACCTTTTATAAACATAAACATGTACTCTACTTTTGGATGATTTATTCACTGTATGACATCAAATAAATTTACTTTTCTCAAATTTTCATAGGAAAATATATGTGGCTACTTCTGTCCCATAGAATAAGATACAACTAGGCTATAGATACAAATTGCATATAGGAAGTTATCTGGGGAATTATTTTTTGAAATCTTAGTCTCTCATGGTTTAATATAATTGGCTGTTCTGTTCATCATGAGGAATAAAATAGATATATTACCTATTTTAAGCAAAAAAAGGTTTCATTTTATACATTTGCATTTGCATGGTGCTTCCATATTCAAATGGCAGTTGTTGCAACCAGCCCCACCCTGTCAGCCATGACAAAACATCATGTACTAGCTAGACACGCACTGACACATGCTAACCATGTCATTTGATAGTCAACAAAACAGTGATTCAAATTAGGTATGTTTGGATTCACACATGCAGTGTGAGTGTCATCACTCTAGCATGTTTCTGATTGGAGAAATAAGGCTTGTTGCAACTGTCCCCAGTCTCCCCTAAATACAAGTGAAAACACTGAGCCATTCTTGTTGTTTGTTTTCTTTATAGGATGAATATTACTTCATCAAATACATTGTATTTCTGTACAAATATTGTAAGAAAATGAGAACACAGTTAACAGACTTCTTTCCATTAATAAATATGATTGTAAATGCATAAAACAATTACACACAGCACAGTTGAGGTCAAACAAAAACACTGGAACACCTTACCATCTGTTCTCATACAAAAGCTGTACAGTAATAAAACTTCTTTTTTTTATTATCATTATTATTAATATTCCTCTACAAAAATAATAATCTTGCTAATTGTTATAGGAGGAGATGTAGAGAAGAGGGAGAGAGAGGAAGAGAGTGTAGCTCAGCTTGATACTGCTCCCCCACCCTTAGGTGCTGTCACATCACAACTCATCCTAACCAAGAAGCTAGAGAGCTTCTTCTTTTTTTTTTCTCTCTTGCAGGACTTCCTGTTGGTTCAACCTGCCTTCCTCCTCGTGAAAATCAAAGGCAAAAGATGCTTTTATTATGTTACAACCTCCTGATCCTGTCTGGCAAGAGTAATTTCCTGTTCCCTGGGGTTATGGTTAGGATTAGCACTCTGCTGTTTTGCACTGCAGGTCCGTCATGGTTACAGGCTGATGCTCTGTGTGTCTACCTCAAGCTCAGAGAGTTGGGAACTCATTTTCTAAATCTGCAACATGAACTAAATCCTCTTAGTATACAACTTTACATCCTTACTGTGTAAAACATGAAAAGAAATCCTTCAATTTTCTCAAGGCTTGGGAATCCAATCATTATTGTATTGCTACATTTCACTGATGCTGATTCACAAAAATCCAACCACCAGCATGTTAATTCACCCTTTCATAGCATGAAATGGGATGATAAAGATAAATCACCTCATATGTACCTGAGAGCAAATCATGTCCTGCAGCCTCAGAGAGATACACAACAGCTACAACGGAGGTGAAGATGGAAGATGAATTGTTACCTAAATCATCTTAGCATGCAGCGTTGACATACTGTATAAACACAACTCATCTAAAACATGTTAATAGCTGCAGGTCATATTGCATGGAATATTGCTCTCTGAGGGCCACACACACACCATCTTGTGCATGCATAGTGTCAAATCCAAATTTTGTTCCATGTAAATTGACACACCGGATTCTGACATTTTGACTCTAAAGTCTCCAGTGACACACACCAACTCACTCACTATTGTTACACAAATAAAATATGGTCACCGTGTGGCTTCCAAATTCTCAACAATATGACAATAGCCAGCTACCAGGACCTGAATTAGAAAAAGAAACAATGCAAGAATTGTCAAAACAAAGCAGGAGCTCAGTATTTAAGTTTATGTCAAACGTCCATGCAAATGTCAGACCCTTTGTATATTTGTGTATAAAAACACTAGATATATCACCATCCTACCCCCTATACCAGGGGTGTCAAACTCATTTTAGTTCAGGGGCCACAAACAGCGCAATCTGATCTCAAGTGGGCCAGACCAGTAAAATAATAGCATGATACCATATAAATAAAAAGAACATTGAATTGTTCCCTTTGTTTTAGTGCATTATTAAGATGTTTACAGTTAATGAACTATTCTATTACGAACCAACTTGACATTTCTTGATTAAATGTGCAATTTCAACAATATTATGCCTCTTACAGTATGTCTTCTATGTCATTTTCACAGTTGGCAAATTCATCCTGAGGGCCGGATTGAACCCTCTGCCAGGCCGGTTTTGGCCCGCGGGCCGCATGTTTGACACCCCAGCCCTATAAGCTTTCATGTGTATCAACTGTCCAGAGAAGCAGCACTTATATCCCGTTAAAAAAAGAGAAGAAATGACACACACTCATGAAAAAGACACACACACAAAAAAAACCTCCTGTCCTGATCCTCTTATTAATCCAACTGCGTTTATGATAAGAAAGCATCCTCAACCTCAGAATGATGATGTTCTCTGCAGATGGATCTCCACATCATCTCATCATTTGGATCAAATTTTGAAAAATTAATTTGTGCACTCTCTGCTCTTTAATCATTGCCCACTGTGTCCATTTAAAAATTTGTCAACCTGTTCCTTGGTTTACACACAGTTGTAAACTGTTGTAGATACAGTATTAGACTAGATGGATCAGGTCGGAGGATGCAGTGTGTGCTGTTAGCCTGTCATGCCTTATACTGTAGATCTCGCTGCAGCCGGTCCTGTATTGAATCCTGACTCAGGTGGCCCTTTGCTGCATGTCACTTCTTCTCTGCCTCCCATTTCCTGTCTCTCGCTCCAATATACTATTGATTAAAGGCCAAAAAGCCTGAAAATAAACTTAAAAGAGATGTTTCTGTTATTCATCCTAGCTCCATTTCTATGAATGGCACCGGCACAATAGGAACCTCAGAACATCACGGCAGGTGTCTATAGACTTTATGTAGCAACATTACACTCATAAATCAAAACACCTGCTGCTTGTATAATCAACAGCAGAATAAAGCAGAGAAAATACAGAGAAATATAAACAACTCTACAGTGGATGCAACCAGTAAATGCTGATAAAATATGGTATGTAACATATGTTGTTGCTGGGCAACACAGCAGTTGTTGATACTGTAAAATGAGTTGTTGCACACACCTGTCTGAACAATCTGCTCCTTGTTCCCTCTCACTGTTAAAGGGACAACGAGGAGTTTTGGAAAAGCGGAGCGTTTTCACACTACATTTATGAGCCTCCGCGCACCGTAGAACTCTTCGACCGGCGCAAGACGGACTCGTGTTTTCATTCATCAAGAATTAAAGTCAGAGGTTCAAAGAGGTTCAGTTACCGTCGTAGTCCCGACCATAAACGGCAATACGGCGGCGTTATTCTCATGAGCGTCCGCAAAACCGAAAGTAAGGAAACGCTGGTCGGCTCGCCCAGCATTTCCACCATCAATTAAAATAACAAAATAACGATAGAGACAAAACGATATATTTATCGAAAATGGACCCATTAACAAGTGTGGGTAGCGGAGATTCATCCACATTAACGTGAGACTTTTTTATAACCAAATAGAAACTCCTAGTTGTCCCTTTAAGTAGAACCCGTCCACAAAGCCTCATGGTCTCCTAAACACTGAACTGAAGAGCTGCATTCACAACAACAGAATGCTACTGCACATAGTTAAAGTGAACATAGTCCCTCAGTCTATGCAGCCACGACTGAACAAGCATAGAACATATTCAAAACTGACAAAACCATGCTCCCTCTGAGTTTCTACGTCTCCTATAGTAAAAAAAAAAAAAAAAAAAGAGGAGGAAACAATTCCAAAAAGGTTGCCTCATAAGATCTATCAGGCATTTCCATCTGTCAGATGCTGCACATAAACCACCGCAGGGCTTGACAGTCCCTTGAACAAGCTAACCATCCGTATAGCCTGGTACCATATGCGCTCTAGTTCTCCTGCTCCTACAGCACGATATAATGAGCTGGGATGAAGATGGCTGCTACTCTGGAATGGCTCAGGACATTAGCCTAAATGTGTCCCCAACCTTAGCCAGCCTTGAGCTTGACTGGCCACATCAAGTTTTCAAGAAGTCAACCTCTTTTATCCTGTCCAATACCAACGTCCCCAGAAAAACCTCTTTCTGTGTCTCTCTCTCTTTCCCACTGCCATGTTCATCGAATCCTCTTGCAAAGCAGTTGTATCTCATTACAGATACCACCTTAAATCTTTGACTAGATAAATAATACTCTACCCCCCCAGTAGGGATGTTGGCTGTAACTGGGGTGTGACAGACTTCTTTGTAAAATGTTTCTTTCTTTCCATTTCTTCCACTTTTTTCTAAAAGGTGTCATATATGCTGATGTTTGGGGATCAACAGTTGGAAAGTGCAGTTTAGCACCTTTTACATTAAGTGGTCTCTTATTCTGAAGCACAAAACCTTAATTACAAACTGGTATGTAGGTTATCATAAATAGTGCCAGAAGCATTAGATTAACAGCAAGGAACCTAACCCTGTATTTTTGTTAATAATTTAAATGACATCAGGAAAAAAAAAGAAATATTTCAGTAAACAAAAAGTGTATTGTGCCATATATCAGCTTTCCAAGAGACAATAGACCAAAAGCTTTGAAGTTCCCTATTCATATTTTATAACAGCATTTATGTTTAGTAAGACATTTGTTATTAAAATACACAAATTTCTAACAGAGACATTCATGATTTACAAAATAAATGTGTAATCCACTTTAATAACATACTTCAGAAGTATGAATAAATAATACACTGATGCTGTTCGCTTCAGCACTGAACAGCAAACCCATCTCAGATATGTAAGCAAAATCAAAACATTGTTGCTTATTTCATTATTCCCTCTTGCTAGTTCATGCTGGCATTCCCTCTGGATTACATATCTGACTTGTAAAAAATAAATGAAATATTTAAAATGTTTATGGAATCAGACATAATGCTAAAAAAAAAAAAAAAATGAAAACCTGTACACAGTTTCTTCTGGTTTGATCAGAGCACAGTATGTGTCAGCAGGGTCCGACATGCACAGGTATAAAGCTCAGAACCATTGTTTCCCAAATGGTAAAAAAATATCCATGACACAGCTGGAGTGGTCATCCAGTCCAGAGTTCAGACGATGTATGTGGGGAGTTCTGTAGAGAATTTCACATGTACATGGGGTTTCATACATCCTGAGGGAAAACAGGGAACAGACAGACACAGATGTCAGACGACGTTTTGTACTAGAATCAGAGTAAATCTAGAAAATGTAGCTGCTCTCATTAAAATCTGTGATACTTTGAAGCTGTGTGAAGTGGAAACACAATATTGGGATCACTATCACCCTTTCTTACTTATACTTTCGGCAGACACTGAGCAATATAAGCATTCACGTCCATAGTCTCTCTCCTTTAAACTTCATTAGTTCCTAAGGAACATCTGGCTCTTTAGTCGTTAAAAACTCCAGTGTTTACCAGCTTTGTCTGCTGTGTGATGCTGAGAAGTAGCACAAGAGTGGGTTTATCAGCACATTTGCACCCAAAACAGCCGCCTGCTCCAACACTGAGCAAGACTGAATTGCGGGGGTCTGCAGAGTGGAACAGTTCTCTTCCTCACTACAAGCAGACCATTAACATCAAACTTACTTATTTGATTCTTTGTGAATGTAAAAAAAACAAAAAAACAACATGTGTTAGTACAACAGTTTATGTAAGAGCCATGCAAAAAGTGGGAGTATTAGACATTAAAGAGGACTGAAAACAGCTATTTAAAGGTCCCATATTATGAAAAACAGGTTTTTTCTGGTCTCTACACACATAAACTGATCCTCCCTGAGCCTACCAACTCCTAGAATGAGGAAAGCAAACGGGTCCTGCATCGACTCTGCAGCCCAGCGACTGGTAAAACGGTGCTCATACAGGCTGTTCAGACTCAGCTCCTGTGGTGATGTCACGACGGGAGTGAGGCCGGCCCCTCAGCGCAATAAAACGCCTACATCCGACATTCAGGACCACGGATCAGTTTGGGGCAATACATTTACAATACAGTTTAGTTGGACGTCTGACAGCTGAGTGAAAATGAGTAAAAACAGTATAATATGGGATCTTTAAGTCACTTTTGCTGTGTTTTATTTGAAGTGTGTCAGTTATAAGAACATACTGTCTCCATGTAGTTTTCCATCTCCTCTCTCAGGCTTAAGTGTTTTTGACAACAGGTCAGTGAACCAATCAGAAGAGTGGTCAGATGAAAATATAGAAAATAATTTCATATGAACACTAATTTCTATAAAGTTAGATCATGGGTCCAGGTGTGAGCGGTTTGTAGTTGAATGTGGTGAGTTTTTGTAATGACATCACAAAGTTACAGTAGTAAATGACATGGAAATCTCACTTTAAACAATGTGGCACCTTTAAAGTGAGACTACATGTCAAGTTGTCAACAAGTGCAAATGACAACATGTATTTCAGACAAACTGGGTTATTAGCTGTGAAAATACATCAGAATATACAGTACAGACAGGTGACTGAAATTAGGAATAGATGGAAGAATAAAACTGGTGTAATACCTACATACAGAGTGTTAGGGTGATTGAATCAATTGATGAATATGAAAATGATATGGAAGATACAGTATACTACAACCTTAAAGCAGATATCAGCTTCACGGCCGTTTCGGCTAATGCTGCGTTCAAGGCAGGCTTTTGAAACCGTAAGTTACAGCTTCAAGTCACAACTACGACTTGGTAGCGTTCCAGGTAACCCGTAGCTCGTGTTTTTACCATCCTGTTGTCTGTGAAAGTTCCCTATAACGGCCACTCGTAACTTCCGACCCGTGAACTCGTACCAGATCGAACTGGTATGACTTCACAGGAAGGAAAAACACAAAGTACGAGTTTCTTTGAACGCACCATGAGTTAGCAGCCCCCGCCCTTGTCAGGCATCAATTGGTCCTCGTGCTACGTCACCACATTCATGCGCATCCCTTGGCTGCACACACAGCCCTTCATGCCGTTCTCTCTCCTCATTGGATAACACTTGTATCCCACAAGGAAAATTTTCTCCTCGGGTTACAGCAGAGCAGAGTGACGGAGAGACTCGTGTTTAGGCTGAAATACTTCATGTAAGTGATTGCTGACGGAAAATAGGACTATTTAGGACTTATATTAACAAAAACATTCCACTGATATCTGCTTTAACTCTCTGGCTTTGTTCAAAATCACTATCCTTTCAGTTTTTTGTGGCCATTTGCTACTTTTACTGCATGAAGTTATTATCTAACATCAGAACACCAGTTCTTCTTGAGTATAAAATATACTGAGATACTGAGTATATATTATTGACAAATTTAAAAAAAAAAGGGAAAAAAGCAGACTCTTGGGAAATGTAGGCCTAATTTCATCTGCATTAACAGCTCAAATGGTCCAAAAAAAAGAAAGCAAAACTGAACACAAATGGTTCCTTAGGCTGCCTTTACACTACAGGCCTTGATGCCCAATTCTGATTTGTTGCTTACATCTGATTTGCATTTGTCTGTTTGCATGCTCTATCAGAAGTGCCCCATATATGATATCTGCTTTTACACCTGCTGTGCTTGCGTGAAACAACCCACTGAATAGGAAATAAGCTAGTGAACTTTTGTAGAGACGAGAGATTTATTAGGTCACATCATAATTCCATAATAATTATAAACAAAGGTGAGTCTGGTGCTGGAGTTTATATGCAACATGTCACTGTTTACAAATTGAACATCTAGTCTGTCCTACAAAATAAAGTTAGTGAAGTGTCTGTGTGGGTGGGACCTGTTGTCACATGTGCAGTGACGGTGACAGTTGTGCCACCGTCCGCTCCTCTGTCGTTCACGTAGTGAGGACTGGACAAAGCCTCTTGGCCACATATGTGTTCATTATTTGTTTTTCCTCTCTTGATTTCTAATCGGTTTCAGTTTTCTCTCTTTTACACCCCTTCTTGCCCTGGATCCGCAGATAAATGAATGTTGTGTGAAAACAAGAACTCCTGTGACAGTGACCACAGCTGGCCACAGCTGGCCATGGTAGTCCAGGTCAGCCCCGCATGTCAATCACGGGCTATAGAGGTTTAGTGAAATGTGTGGGCACAGGAATTATTTCCACATATGACGGGGGCCTGGATCTGATCTGACAATATCCGATTCCATGCATATTTGTTCTGTTTCCACGTTCATGTTACAGATCCAATCTGGGTCACTTGAGAGGGAAAAATCGGAATTGGGCCACTTGAACCTTATAGTTTAAAGACAGCCTTATAATTATCTCAACTTAACTTACACACATACAGTAAACCTATGTATAGTGTAATATGTGTAGTAGTGTCCTCCAGAGACTGCCAAACTGTACTGAAGTTGATGTGTGGGGTGGTAGTGACTCCCAGCATCTCTAAATACAGACTGGGAGGTAGAGCCTTCAGTTACCGGGCTCCTTTACTGTGGAACCAGCTCTCTCCATGGGTCAAAGAGGCAGACACTCTAACTACATTTATAGTCCAGTCATTTTATGATAAAAGGTTAAACAAATTGCAACAGAAGCAAACTCAACTGATTTTGTATCCTCAGCATGTCCTGATTGAGGGAAAAAAAGCCCCGAAGAATCCCATTAGGGGAAAGTTTCGAAAAACACCCAAACATATCCCATTTATACGCATATAAAACATTTTTTTCACATGAGTAGGGTAAAAATTTTAACCTTTGGATATCTCCATGAAAATTACTGAGTTGATATCTTACATTAAGACAAACAAAAAATGTATTACAAGTTTTTTGAAATTCTTTGTTAACATGAGCAAATTTGCATAAATCTGCATAAATTTGCATAAATTGCACCGTTTTGACGGCACATGTATATATGAAGTTGCTGTGGTGGTACCGGCATGAAAATTGGAATGAGTTGACTCCATCCGTCAACCGACAAGTTGACCACTTTAAATTTCAAGATGACTGTAAAAAAAATTTAAGATTCGCACAAACTGAAATACGCTGCTATGGCCGGGTTTTGGTTGATTTTTCAAGACAGCCACATCCTTAGTAGAGCAGGTATGACATGAGCCAACAGTGCATAATCCAATTACGTATGGCTAATTTGCATACATACAGCACCTGATCTAAACATTGGGTAGAGCAGGTGAAAATGTCTTGTTCAATCTTGTTAATATTACAGTTAAAAAGCTTAAGGAATGGAACCAATTTAGGCCCATGAGCATTAATAGAGACGGAGCGTGTCATACCTGCTCTACTAAGGATGTGGCTGTCTTGAAAAATTGCAGTCATCTTGAAATTTAAAGTGGTTTCGTGTCGGTTGACGGATGGAGTCAACTCATTCCAATTTTCATGCCGGTACCACCACAGCAACTTCATCTATACATGTGCCGTCAAAACGGTGCAATTTATGCAAATTTATATTGATTTATGCAAATTTGTTCATGTTAACAAAGAATTTCAAAAAACTTGTAATACATTTTTTGTTTGTCTTAATGTAAGTAATCAACTCAGTAATTTTCATGGAGATATCTAAAGGTTAAAAATTTTACCCTATTCATGTGAAAAAATTTTTTTATATGCGTATAAATGGGATATGTTTGGGTGTTTTTCAAAACTTTCCCCTAATGGGATTCTTCGGGGCTTTTTTTCCCTCACTCAGGACATGTTGAGGATACAAAATCAGTTGAGTTTGCTTCTGTTGCAATTTGTTTAACGTTGACCCCTTTTTTGGCCTAAAATTACTGGACTATTAAGTCTAGACTTAAGACCTTCCTTTATGACAGGGCTTTTAGTTAGGGCTGGTTCATGTAGCTCTGAACCATTTTATAGCTACGCTGCTATAGGCTTAGACTGCTGGGGACACATCTGGTTACACAGAGCCCTCTCCTCTCCTCTCCTCTCCTCTCCTCTCCTCCCCTCTCCTCTCCTCTCCTCTCCTCCTCTCCTCCCCTGTTACTGTAAAAGGGTTTTCTATGGAGTTTTTCCTCAGTCGATGTGAGGGTCTATTGTTTTTTTGTGTGTTTTTTTTAGTATATTTTTTGCCTTTATTTGATAGTACATAGTGAGATAGACAGGAAAGGGGGAGACAGAGAGAGGGGGAATGACATGCAGGAAAGGTCTGCCCGATGCGGGATTCGAACCGGGGACGCCTGCGTTGAGGACTGTAGCCTCTACATGGGGCGGCCGCCTGAGGGTCTATTGTTATGATGCCATGTAAAGCCTTTTGAGACTCTTTGTAGAAACGGGCTATACAAATAAAATTGCCATGCCTTGCCTTGGTGGGACATACTGGTAAAGACTTGATATTAGACTGGCTTCCTTTCAGTGGTCACACATATGTATTTTCAGGTGATTAAAGGAGAGAATGTGTTAATTGTGCTACTCACAAGAAGCTGCTCTTTCCATCATACTCATTTAGCTCTGTTTCGGCCCCTGACTGGACCGTTTCACTTCTGAGAAACACACAACAATGAGCATGGGGTGAGACTGACGAAACAACAGCAATTGAATCCATGGTATGAAATGAGTAATGGAGAAATAATAAAATGAAAATGTCTGCCACAGATAAAAGACAAACCATGACTGGATACTCACCGACGGGCCGTGTGTTAAACTCTGTGTCCAGAATCTCCAAAGAATGCACCAGGTCCCGCTGTGAGCCGGCCGTGGTCTCTGTTGGATCCGCTGGACTCATCATTTCTTGTTCCTTTTCATTCTGCATCTGCGCATAGACGTTGAGGCCTGGGATCTTCCTTGAGAAAAGATTTACAGTGAGGTAAAGGGATAAAGACAACAGCAAAAACACAAAGAGGGGGGGGCAGCAGCAAATGCTTTGTGCCTTCTAATGATAGAATTGAGCTAATTGACAGCTCAACATACTACAACTTGAGAAAACACATTAACCAGTTAAGGTACGCCCCTATTTTTTTATGTTTTTTGCCATAACGCCATGCCCAAGTTGTGAGCAGCACAGATCCCAGATAGTTTAAGATTCAGAGATGTGCCTGGTATCATTGTAAAGGTAACACTCTCAGGATTACTGTTAAAGTGTTTTTGTGATTCTGTGACTTTACTGACAAAAAATGGCAAAGGTTAGAATGATTAAATTGTTTCCCCGCCCATAGGTTTGCCTATAGAATGACATGGGTACAGACATTCAGGGAGCTCTTAGCAGGATATAGACACAATTAGGCCACAGCCACAGGTCTTGGCTTCCTGAAGTCCAAATTTCATGTCAAAAAAATACAACCGCTAAACTCCTGGCGCGCAGTAGAGGGCGCACGCCTGAAAGCAGTGGATTGTAGAAATATACGCCTATCTACATTGTGTATTTCTATGCGACCTTAAATAAAGGCTAAATAAATAAATAATACATTCCTGGTTTTTGAGAAGCCGACCTAACTGCTAATCCTGTTAGGGCTGTGAGCAACCAAAAAATTCATGGGTGGTCTTGAATTGATCGGGGCGATCTAAGCTTTCTAACAATGTATGTATATATGCTTAAAGCAGATATCAGTGGAATGTTTTTGTTAATATAAGTCCTAAATAGTCCTATTTTCCGTCAGCAATCACTTACATGAAGTATTTCAGCCTAAACACGAGTCTCTCCGTCACTCTGCTCTGCTGTAACCCGAGGAGAAAATTTTCCTTGTGGGATACAAGTGTTATCCAATGAGGAGAGAGAACGGCATGAAGGGCTGTGTGTGCAGCCAAGGGATGCGCGTGAATGTGGTGACGTAGCACGAGGACCAATTGATGCCTGACAAGGGCGGGGGCTGCTAACTCATGGTGCGTTCAAAGAAACTCGTACTTTGTGTTTTTCCTTCCTGTGAAGTCATACCAGTTCGATCTGGTACGAGTTCACGGGTCGGAAGTTACGAGTGGCCGTTATAGGGAACTTTCACAGACAACAGGATGGTAAAAACACGAGCTACGGGTTACCTGGAACGCTACCAAGTCGTAGTTGTGACTTGAAGCTGTAACTTACGGTTTCAAAAGCCTGCCTTGAACGCAGCATTAGCCGAAACGGCCGTGAAGCTGATATCTGCTTTAAGGGCTGCTGTTAAAAATGTTCGGGAGTAACTGATGCTAGCGCCACCTACTGGAGCCGTACCGGGGCTGGTACAGCGTGCGTTAACACAGAAAAAACAAACATAAAAAAAACATCAGAAAGCATTCATCTACGGTATGATTGCCCTGCAAATAGTCAGCACAACAGACGTGTTTCCAGGAGACACTATAAAGTTTTAAAAATGTGGTTCTGTTGTGTGTATTTGCAGCACCTGTGTTGTCAAATTAATGAAGATGTTTTCTGAATCCGATAGACAGTGCCCCAGAAATACTAAAAGCAATAAGAATCTGTGAATCTGAAGTTTTCTTCTGCCTATGCTTGGTGGTAAATATTCATGACCCTTTGTGCCCTTTTCCTTTGAAGTGCACCTTGGCGAGGAGATGTAATTTGATATTTTCGCCTGTCTACATTCAAAGGGCTTAATATTGATAGCGGTTGAAGGCTGACTGACATTTCTTTTGGAAAGAATGACCTGACAAAAGAATTTCCACAGGATCCCCACAGATGTGCGATGAAAAATCCAAGTCTTTACTAAAGAGCGCCGGGTACGGCAGTTTAGACGTTTGACAGGCAGCTATCACCCCTCTCTCTCTAGCCTCACAGGCTGCTTTGTTTTGGGAGCTGTCAGGATGCTTCAACACCTTTCACCGCCTCCTCATCACGTACATCGTGACTGCTTTATAGACGTGAGACATTTTCATGAACACTTTACCTCTTGAATTTGTAGATGACAAACACAGCTAAACCCACAACCACTACTGATAGCAGCATTAGCATAGCAGAGCTGCTGTGGTTCTCGCTGGTGTCCACTAGGGGCGCTGCAGAGACAGGAAGACAAGAGCCACAGAGACTGAAAATTGCAACAACACAACCCGTATTATCACTCAGCAGAGTAATGCAGTGAACAGGATCACATGTGTAAATCACAGTAGGGGAGAGTGGGGTAATGTGAGACACCCCCTGTATCTAGAGAACGGAACACATTTATGGTCATGTGACCATTATGTTTTCAAGCCCCTTCCATTTCCCCATGGTCATGAAGGAGAGGACCTCATGATGCTGTGGAAAGCATGTTTTTTTCACAAAAATATGATTTTTGCATGTAAAAGTAAATTTTCTTGCTGTCAACTTAATCAACTGTTGTGCCAAAGAAAATTGATTCAGGTAGAAAAACTTATATGATACATGATGATGAACTACCAACACATAAAACCATGTGATGATGCTGGCTGAAAATTAGCCTGAATTTCTAAGAGAGGTCGTTTTTTCTAAAATGGGGGTGTTGGGGTAAAGTGAGACAAATGCTGCGGGGTAAAGTGAGACCATGGATGTATTATAATAAATCCATGAGTGAGACTGTCAGCACAAGACACACAAAGATTTACACTAGAATCTCGTCCCCCAAGCCAGAAATCTCACGTGATCAAACATGATCTGTAGCCACACTGCTTTGTTATGCTATGTGCTCTCAGTCAGCTCACTTCTTTGGTTGGTTGGTTAATTAACTCAATTTTAGTCACATTCCACTTTGTCGGCTCCCAACACACACAAGAGGACAAGAGGATCAAAATGGTCACAATTGTCGGGGCCTACAATCTGACCCCCAGACTATCTAACTGGTTCTACCTGTCATTTGAATGTTAATTAAAACATTCTGTGTTGTATTTGATTTTGTTCTTGAGTAACTTTGTGTTGAGAAAAAAAAAGTGCTTAATTGACCAATCCCCATGATTCTGTTACTAGTCCGACATTAGTTCTGGGGAGTGTGGTTGTCAAGCTAGCTGTCAGGATTCTAACTGTTACAACATGTGTTGTTATGGGAGTTTCAGAGTGGAAAAAGTAAGTGGATCAGTTTACCCCATTGATTTCTCTAGTCTGTCTCAGTTTACCCCTGAG
The DNA here is from genome assembly GCF_905171665.1 of Trachurus trachurus. Lineage (NCBI taxonomy): Eukaryota > Metazoa > Chordata > Actinopteri > Carangiformes > Carangidae > Trachurus > Trachurus trachurus. The sequence continues at coordinate 963,265 of NC_139891.1, read as the reverse complement.
CTGGGGTAAAGTGAGACACAAGACCACTTTTTTTCAAACAATCATATTTTCACTGTCCTTCGTTCTAAATGCACTCTGATCATTTCCATTGCTAGGCAACATCCTGAATTAATGGGAAATGTGTAAATTTTACTGATAAATCATTTTAGCTCGCTTGGAGGGGAGCAAATGTAAAAAATGTCTCACTTTACCCCACTCTCCCCTAGTGTGGATCTCTCCGACACCTGATCTTATAAACCTGTTTAGGACAGTAGCAGCATCCCCAATAAGTGATGATGCTTGCTCTCTGGATGCTCTCTATAGTTACATGATGTGTATGAATACTAACAATGGCTTGGATTTATACAGTATAGCACTTGTCCATTGCATGTTTAAAGTGTGTTACACAAACCATTATTCATTCATACCCTGTTCACACCGGTGATGGTACTGTAAGCCCCTCCGACCACCACCACATACACATCCATACACATTCACATTCACACTTTTTGACTGAACCTCAGACAATAGGTCATGAGTGTGAGGCTGTGAGCTGTGTGTGTTTACCTGCTGATAGGTGAGCTGCATACACAGTGACTTGGACGCCTGGTCGCAATGTGAACTGGACAAGATTTTGATTCAAGGCGCTGAGCAAAACCTCAGAGAGCTGTTGGTGCAAACAAGGACACACAATATAGTTTCATGTTGTACAGATACATTACAACAAAATGGAACTACTGACATTTGTTTGTAGTTCTGATTAGTCTTTGGAGAAATGACTCTTTTTTATAATGTACGACTGAAACATCAGTCTAAACGTCACTTGCCCTTGACAGAATTACTGTATGTGTTCTGGTGCATGTCTGCCTGGTCAGTGTGTGGGTGGGGGTGGAGAAAAAAATAGAAGTACCATCATAATAAATAAATAAAAAAAATATAAGAAAAAGCCATGCAGGTGGTTCCCACTTTGGGACCCAGGACCCCTCGGGCAAATTACAAGATAAATCTGTATAGGAGTCAAGAGATGATGATCAAGATATGAAAGATGAAGGAAAAACAACATACTTATCATACACCACATTGTTGTTGTGACACTTGCTCCTTGGGGACAACATGGGTGAACACGCAACTATTTTCACTTATACAGTATATCATATATATATATGAAAATATGTCAAATATGTTTGCAAACACTTGCCTCTTTACACACGCAGCATGCATGGAGCTTTTTTAGTAGTCAGTTAAATGAATCCATGGCCAACTTTCACTTCTGACCACTTTGAGTCCAAGTTAATTGTTGTGGCCAATATGAATAGGTTCCATACTGCACAATTGGGTTACTAAAATATCATGTCCATGGGAACAGAAGGGATGGAAGGAAGAGTTGTCACATGGACAGTATTGACTCCCATCAACATTAATTAAAGGAGATTACAGCTGCAATACGTTATCAAAAGTGCATTAGAATTGAGTGGACATAACTCAGACACACTTAAACACTGCACCTCGTTAATGTATTATGGGCTGCTGTATAGAATTGGATTATTTGAAAGCAAACATGACCTAAAAAACCTCACGACCCCGTGTGAGCCTTCCTGTTTATGTAAGAGTCTTTGTCTGGAGGACCTTTCCACTGCGATGCATAATGCATACAATGCTGCTTTGCACACTGGCAAGTAACCTTCTGCACTACAGAGAACAACTAACTTTGATATAAATCAGGCAGATTACAATGACCTGAAGGTAAACTATAGAAAGCCGGACTCAGAGCTCATTCACTCCCAATCTACTTCTCCATGTAGTTTCTTTCCTTTACGCAGTCATAAATCTCTATCCTGAGGTTAAATCCTTGAACACAATTTAAAAGTGTTCCTTTTTAAGTGATATTCAAATATCATTCACCTGCTTTTCTCTGTATAATCAAGCTGAAGACAAACAAAATCCTTAATTTTATTTCCATAAATCCCATGTTTTGCTTTGCATTGGCTCCATTCATCTTACCTGCCATGTTTGCCAAATTAATGGTGATATGAGTAATTTCTCCAGTCCTCTGCCCTCCGTCCTTTATACTTCTTAACAATTTAAATTTAGATCATATGACTAATTACCTTTTTCCCCATGTATACCAGGGTCAGTAAATCTATTATACATTCTAATAAGTAGAGCACACTCTGCACTTTTAAGATGCCAACCTTGAATGAAGATTTATCACTGGCTTGCAGGGGGAAAGGATCCTTCCAGGCGATCAACCAGGTGTGAGCAAGCAGGGAAGAGGAAAATCAAATTGATTTCCTTCCCATTTTCCTTTCCTACATGCGCCTGTGGAATTCTCCCCACAGAGAGCAGATCCAACATTATTATCAGTCATTATCTGTTACGTGAGGCTCAGAGCTAATTTGGTCCATCTTGATACGCCGGTGATTTAGCGAGCTGATCAACCATGACAATTTCTTTGTCTGGCTTTTAAGGCTCGTCGGAGACTCCGGCCCCCTCGCTTTCCAACTCAACACCCCACAGGATGTGACTTGAGGGATTTTAAAAGTCATTCCCCCTGATAACTTGTTAATACTTGTCAGGTTTATTGATGAGTCTATTGCAAAAACTCCTCAGGCGTGTTCTAGAATTACTCCCATGGAGAAACTCTGGACATGCGTCAGTGGATCAATACTGACATCTGCTGGAAGACAGAGGAACTTCAATTTGAGATGATTTTTTCAGGCAGCAAACTTGACAAAAAGTGGTGCATGTTAGAAAGCAAGTCAACAATAGTTGTTTCACCTGATCTAAATAAGCAGAGCTCTTCTCTGGCTTCCCTTCGCTTAGCTGTTTGTCAGGTAGGAGGAAAAACTCTGCTGCAGTCGGTAAACCTGGGAGGACGGTGACCAGAAGCCCATCCTCTCTCACACCTGTAGCCTGAAAGAGGATAAGAGAAAGCATTGTTAAAAGAGTCTGAGAGACGGTTCAGGCTGGGTACAGAACCTCAGTCCATGTCCACAGCACCAAGCATCAAAGAACAACAGTGTTCACTATTTCTGTCACCACTTTTCTTTTCTTTTACTTTTTATGCTACGCAGGTTGTTGATTTTCATGTGTGATATTTTACTTGGGGTGGACAGTCTTTATTATGTTTTATTGTGTTCTTAGTTATTTATTTATAGTTTATATATATTTATTTATATTTATGTTTACGAGGATATGTATGTAGTATATTTTTATTTTTTGTAATTATATATTTATATAGATATTTATGAAGTGTATATATGGTATATATTTATATAGGTGTATTATGTAGTTATGATATATGTGTAGTTATAAACTGAAGAGTAGTTAAAAAGGGGTGGGAAACTAAAAAAGTATTGTACTTCTTCCCACTCCTTTTTCGAACAATGTGCAGTGTTTTGTTATGTCTTAGCTCTTTATTTTATTGTATTTTTTTAATTTCTCTTTTTCTTTCTTTTGTATGTACAATAGTTACATACATTTCTTTTCTTTTTATACATGTTCGAAAATAAAATTCATTCATTCATTCATTCATTCATTACTGTACAGTACTTTGGAAACCTTTGTGTTTATTTAAATTGTGCTTTATAAATAAAATGGATTGGATCTGAGTTTTGTGCTGGACTGTGTTCTTCTTGTAGCGCTGCTTTTTTTTCTTCTTTTTTTAACAAAAGAAGAATTACAGCTCTGTGTTATGTTTGTTGACAACCAGCAGGAACTCCATGAAGCATGTTGGTCAAACTATCCCTTTTCCATCCCTTCAAGACAAAGCTGGCAGTGAATCCAGATGGAACGATGATGAGCAGCAGCATCTTAGCTGACCTCAGGCTCAGGTTCATTAGATCATACGCTGCCAAAAAATATTTAATCTGTCATTTTATACAATTATCCTAAAGACACTAGAACTCTTTTGTTGATAGGTTGTTATGCCATGTAGCTATATGTGTTCCCCATGATAGTGTAGCTATAAACTAGACTAAGAGACTATTTAAAGGCCTTTTGCAGGTGTCATTAGCTGATTAGAGTGTGACATCATTAGTTACAGGGATAGTTCACCCAAAATTAAAATGTCACTCATTATCTACTCACCCTCATGTCGACTAATGGCGCATTTCCACTAGCACGGTTCGGCTCGGTACGGCACGGCTCGGCGCGCTATTGCGTGTTTCCACTAGCACGCAGTACCTGCAACCGGGTACATTTTTGGTATCACCTCAGCCCTGGTTCCAAGCGAGCCGAAGCGTTACTAAAACGTGACGTCAGCCGACTGCCTTCCACTGATTGGCCGATGAGTGTCGTCACTGGAAGCGACGACCGACAACAGAAATGTTCCTGCTGAAGCCTGTTACCAGAGAATTTCTAATATTGAGACTGGCTCTGTTATTACGTGACTTTATTAAGTTTTAATATTTTTTCATGCGAGAAAGTAACTGTTTAGATCCCCATGTGCGGTTAGTTTATCCAAACGACGGCTGTTTAGAAGTTTGCCCCGATGTTTTTCGAGTGTGAAGCTCCAGGTCCGAGCAGCGACCGCGACATCACAGAGGCAGCAGCCCGGCTCCTGACGTGCTCCGCCGGCCAGCCTACCATCGTCACCCCGAGGAGAACAGACCGCTAATTAACTTCCCCGATGGCTTTTAGAGGTTTACCACCGGCTGGTTAAACTCTTAAATGTTAGTCTCATTGATGAAATCTAACAATTGTGGCTGTAGCAGAAGTTTGTTTGTGGTTAGACAGAAGAGCAGCACTGCCTTGGGGTCTGTACGCACAGAAAACACCACATTTACATCAATAAATAAATGTTTTACAATGAACCAGGCCGATCTGAGAGCTGGCAAGACTCTCCGGTAAGGCATATTGAATGGTTAAATGCCGTTAACGGGACGAGAGCAGTCAAAACGGCGGTTTAAAGCTAGCTACAGCGAGGGTAGGTTCACTTCCTGTTTACAAAGTAAAAGCACCAATTCTATCGTAATGGCTTTCCTTATGATAAAAGGCAACGGGTATTTTATTTTGTGAAAATAACCGGAAGTGCGTTGCTCACTACGGCTAGCTTTAGTAACGCCGACTTCGTTGAAACAAAATTGTAAACAGCTGGTATTTTGTCAGATTTTCAACACGTTGGGGATCTAAACGACTACTTTCTCGCCTGAAAATGTTTCAAATGTTGCTAAAGTTATATATTTACAGAGTTTAGAGCGTTGCTCGGCGACGTGTAAATGACGTCACGGCGGTACTAGTGGAACTCAGTTGTAATGGAAACACAACCAAACCGAGCCGAGCCGTGCCGTGCCGAGCCGTACCGAGCCGAGCCGTGCTAGTGGAAATGCGCCATAAGAGCTGTGAGAATTTTTTGAGTCCTCCGTTCCTTCTCTGAGTTACGGGGGGTCCGCGCAGCAGTATTTGTCCATATAATGGTTGTCAATGGATACCAACTTTCTTCGTCCAAAAAGACACACCAAAAAACATCCAAATACCTCCATACTGCTCGTCTGTAATGTCCCTCTTGTATTGAAGCCCCGACATGAGAAATTGGTCCGCCGGTAAGAGCAGTGAACTGAGACACTGGGAGCTTCCGCTACAAACAAGCTTAAAATATAGACTTATTTAATTTTTTCAGAACAATTTCTCATGTCAGGGCTTCAATACAAGACGGACATTACAGGCGAGCAGTATGGAGGTAACTCAGAGAAGGCACGGAGGACTCTGAAAATTCTCACAGCTCTTAGTCGACATGAAGGTGAGTAGATAATGAGTGAAATTTGAATTTTGGGTGAACTATCCCTTTAACAATAGTGAACTTTTTAACTATATTCTAATTCTTTGAGTTACTGAATTTGGGGTTTTCATTAAATGTAAGCCATAATCATTAGAATTAAAATAAATAAAGACATGAAATATGTGTGTGTCTGTGTGGAATTAATTTATATAATATATGAATTTCATTATTTGAATTGAACTAATGATGCAAAGGCTGCGGAGCTAGTTCAGGCAGACAACTCAAGCTGCACCCATCCTGATCAGCTGATCAGTCACATGCCCTCCACCTCCAAACAGGGCGGGCTACTTAAACCCCCCAGCTCACCTGCTCATCCCTGGCTATGCTGCTGCTGCTGCTATTTTCTGATATGCTGCTGCTCTGCTGCCCTTGCTGCTGCTGCTGCTTCTGCATACATCTCATTGCTGCTGCTGCTGCTGCTGCTGCTGCATCATCCACCTGTGGGCTCTGTCTCTATGATCCCCTGCGGGGGTCTGCTTCATTCCCTGTAATGTCTGGCAAACCAGATCATTCAGGGAACGAATAACCGAGACAGAGCCTGACGTCAAACCTGCTGCAGCCATGCTCAATGATACCTATGCTGTGCTTCAGCTTGCAATGCTTACAATCAATAAATTATTTGTTATCATTTCAGAATTGTCTGACTGAACTGAAATAAATGCACTTTTCCATGATATTCTAATTTATTGAGATGTGCCTGCACATAAATCCTTGACAAAGATTTTGCACTTTGGGGGGTGTGGCAGACCTCTGACTCACTGTCCATCATTAGTATGACAGCTCCATAATTCCTATAATGAAGGGATAGTGAAGCAGACCTTTATTTCATTAAGCACAGACCTGAAGTGTCTGGGAAGTGAAGAAACCCACAAGACACAATAACAGGAAATGATTCTAAGTGTGTTAACATATGGGCTGGTGTGATAGGCTAAGTACAGTAACACCACGCCTAATTGGTAACAAATGTTTTAGTTAGAATACTAAACATTACATTAACAAAGCACTTTTAATGTGTCTGACAGAAATAATCCTGCTTTACAAAAACAGAACCTATGCCACAGATTTCCATACCTTCATATTTGGAGCAGTAGGAGTAGCAGTGTCATTCTGTATTTTATTGTGAACAACATTAGTAACAGCGGTGATGAGCTGGAGCAGAAAACCTCTGAATGGAGTTAGACAGCCTCTCTTTATCTGCAGCATGGGTAAAACACTGAAGGTCAAGTGCAGAGCCGCCCTTACACTCATAATTCACCTGCTAAATGTCACTTGAAGAGACGTGAAATGTCTTCCACTCACAGTGTAAGGAGCGGCTGTTCATGCCTATTAGACATCATCTCATAATGTGCCCACGCAGCCAAGCATCAGACGGTGAACCGTACCCACCATGTGGTGGATATGTGTTGTAGTTCTACTCAGCCCACCAGGAATGTACAACAAATATAAAACATGCAATTTAATGAGCTTCTTTTATATAGTATATGTGTATTTATAGTATAATATGCATATTTCCTTTTTGTATAGGCTACAGTATATGCAGTATGTATCTTTATTTTATTTAATTTTACTCAAACGCATACCTATAAATAGTAAAACCAGAGAAACTGATCATTTTGGGAGTGGTCTCTTAATTTTTTCCAGAGCTGTATATATATATTTAAATTCTTAATTCTCTAAATTCTTATTCTATTCTATTATTGATACTTTTATGTTTGCACCTGACACCAAGACAAGTTCCTCGTGCTGTAAACCAACCTTTACTGCTCTTGGCAAAAAACAGTTCTGATTCTGATTCTGATTCTGATTCTGGTTCTGTTCTCACTGATTCCTGCATGAGCCTCTGGTTCTTGTTCCTGCTCTTCCATGGCTTTGCTGCAGTGAATGTTGTGAATGATTTGCGCTATCATTTTATATTTTCATCTGAGAGTTATCGTCTGCCTCCCAGGCTGTGGTTGTCATTAAAAAAAAAGTGTACACAGTGTATTATGGGCATCAGTTTTCATTTTACAGGATCATAAGTGTGAAAATATGAAGCGAGGCTCAGATTGCTTCTTCTTCCTCCAAATTGGATATGTATTGACGTTCTGAGGATGCTGTAGAAATCACTACGTCAATAGGGCAAAATCTGTACCTGACATGTCATGTTGTGTGGCTCGGAATTTTATCTTACACTTTACAGGTCAAAGCACTCAACTCCCAGAGCCCCCTCAGGTGAGTGGTGAACACGCATGAGGCACAAAATGACATTTATTCTTCTGTGCACTTCAACATCCAACCTCATTACTGTGTATGGCCCTGAACTGGCAGACTGTGAGGCAAGCCACTGAATTCCACGTGCTCTTGAACTATATTTTCCCCCCTCTTCTCCCTCTTGCCTTGTCATTTATCATCATAAAAGTCAGATTTATGTCTCGCAAGCCTCTGGGAGGTCACGCTGCACTCAAGCACCTTCAGAGGTCCAGTCAGGCGGTGACAGTATTTACCAGAGTAAAGCAATGGTTTTCACGAAAGGAAGTGAGAGAGCTTTACCTGGATCAGAGAGTTCTTGATGACTCGGCTCACATCCAGCCTCCATTCCGCAACGCCGGGGTTGTGGTCGTCCAGGTTTGACGAAAAGGCGAGCAGATGAGATCGGAAATATTCTGCGGGAAGGTAAATAGGTGTGAAATGCACACAGTTCAGTCTGTTTGAGCTTGTACAGATCAATGTTCACATCGACTATTAACATTTGTTAGATGATAAGTTCAAGTCATTATTTTGGCAGGTTTGCCATCATTTCAGATCTATGCAACAACACTGGTAAAATGCACAAGAGGTCAGACCATCAGACAGGATCTCTATGAGCCACAGTTTATCAGCCTGACACCTGAGCTCAAGGTATCTGCTTAGAATAACTTACAAGTCATTATAGAGCTATAAATAATGCAAATGAGAGTGAAGGACTCAACTTATTGTGACACAGTGACATGGGTGCAGATCCTGGGGGGGACGGGGGGGGACATGTCCCCCCAAATTTCTGAAAAACATGAATTGTCCCCCCCAGTAAAAATACCCCAAACTATTCAAAATTTAACAAATGTATTTTCAGACTTCACATTCTTCACATCTAAAAAGAAATGATTAAAATGGTGGAACAAACAATGTTTGACAAAAATATTTCTGACTCCACATCCCATCTCTGGTCTCCTCCACTACGATGCAAATGAACGGGTAGTTTCTTACACAGACACTGATGACATCAGCAGGCTTTAAAAAAACGACCCCCTCAATCTTAGGGCTTCACATTTTGATATTCATCCATATCAATGAATCATGCATAAAGTTCCATACACTGGGAGAAAAGGAAGATGGTGAGAAGAATTGGGGATCTGGGAGGGTCGGTGGGAGGCGAAAGACAAGAATGTGAGTAGACATCACATGTCCGAGACCCTTTAAATTATAATGTACTAATATAACAGCAGTGATACGGCTGTTGGCTGTTTAGGACAAATAAACAAGAAAGGTAAGCACAATAAAGGATTCCCTGTGCAGTACTTTTTGAATGATATGCCGAGACTCTGCGGAGTTGTGATTTATGTAATTTACTGTAATTTCCCAGCTTGGGATCAATAAAGTATATCTATCTTATGGTGGCATGGTATGAGCTGCATATGGGAAAAACAAAAAACTCTTTAGGCAAGTGTATTCTTGTGCAGCGCTCAAAAGGTGATATCAATAATCTTAAATGTCATTAATGTAAGAAAAGTTAACACAAAAGCGGTTGATAAACTTTTATGCTTTTTACAATTTACAGCCAGAGTAAAAAAAGAAAAGAAAAGAAAAACTCTCTTGGACTTAATTCTCTCTTCCACGGGAGTTGGGTTAATGTGCTGCTAAGCCTGGAGGATAAATCTATGGCCACATGTGCCTCGCTATAGACATGTCATCAGAAGACGGATGTGAACTATCTGATAGAGAGCAGCCTGATAGTTTCACAGTTGGATGGACAAATCCCAAGCCTGCTAATACCATAATCTATCTGATATATCCTTATATCCCTTTAATAGGACATACAAATAGGTAAGAAAAAAATCAATCAATCAATATCCATAGAGTGATATTAATATTCCCATCATGGTCACATTTCGGGCTCTGTCGCCCTGCCCTGTGTGGTGGTTTGTTTGAAACCTGTCTCATCATCACCATTTAGTGATGTTTAGCAGTTTCTCATCATTTATATTACTGTGCCAACCCAATAGACTTCTGCACAGGGCATGCTACTTTATTACTTATCTATAAGGATAATCTGTTACGATGATGAAGTTATCCAGTTTAAGGTGTTACAAAAACACCTTAAACTGGATAACTTCATCTCCATCCTGGCCTTCAAAGAGGCCATCTCACACCTTTTTACAGATTCTTGCAGCTGCTTCCCCACTATTTAACCCTTTTCCTCAGTTTCTGCTTGTTGAATGCCCATACCTGCCGCCGTTGGCCTAGGCCAGGCTGACACACTGTTGGTACTAATTACTGAAACTAACTCTGTCTTTTGGTGTTTCTGCGTTTGTAAATAATCCTTACTGATAACCCTGTTCTTTATCCTCTCAACTTTTAGGCTCTCTAAAGAATCCTGTAATGTCTGTAAAAATCTTGTCTATTAATTATTTTTATGCTTGAAAAATCCTTGTTATTAACTTTTTTATGTTCTTGTTTTTGCTGAATGTTTGTATAGTTGTGCATATTTGCTAGTGTCTTTTAACCTTAATCTTTTCTCCTTCACAGCCCCCCTCCCCCTCAAGAAGCTTATGCCTCTTGTCAGGCCAGGGGCGGAGTGGCCATCGGGAGGACCGGGAGATTTCCCGGTCGGCCGGCGGCCAATAAACCCAAGTGAGCCGGCCCGCAAGCTGCCCTGCGTGGCCGTGTGGTGCTCACGAGTTAAAAGTAATATTTTCACAAGTCCCCATGACAATCTCCAAGCTCTACCTTTGCTCATAATTAAAAGTCCACCCATTATTTGTACCCCTTCATGTCTCTCTACCTCTCACTCATGGTTGCGATAGTGAATCAGACTCTCATCAATCCAGCCTACTAAATGATTTTTGTTTAGCCTCCTATCTTTATCTAATTATTTTTACTTCAATGTTACAGAACTTTCATGACCACAAAATATAAAATAACCAGCAATTTATTTTGTTTGTTTGTTCTTAAACTAATGTAGAATGGTGCAAAGCCTCATGGGAAATGGGAAATGCGTGAGCCTATCACTGTTAAAGTTATCATTAAACTAGCGGCTGCGGCTAAAAACAGAACGACTCACGGAAGCTACCCAGCAAACCTGATCAGTCCTGCTGTGCTTTACTGTGAGTGGGCCAGTGCGCGTCGGTACGCGGACCGCGGTACCGTTACGAGCCGGAACCTCTCACATCACAGCAGCAGCTACTCTGTCTTCTCCATGGGCACCGAAGCATGTTGGTGAGTAGGACAAGACCCGAAACCGTGGCGTTTGCAGCGCGCTGTCAGTAAAATCAATTTGCAGAGCAGAGTAGTTGAGAGGGGGAAATAAAGGAGTAAACATGATGGATGTAAATTTATGGTCAGCAGTGTTAAGTAGGCTAAATCTGCTTGGGAGGCACTAATTGCAGCTCTTTCACATTCTGTATTTCTGTAATTTCTTTCTTTTTTTTTTTGCTAGATAAAAGTAACAATGTGTTAAAATCATGGATGTTAAAATGCACCAGAATATGGGAAATGGTGTAGCCTTTACAAAAAAATTTCTGGGGGAGGACCCCCAGACCCCCAATTAAGTTGTTTCACCCACTTTTTTTTTTTTTGCTTCTGGCACTCATATATTTTGCCATATGGAATGACACATAGCTCTGTTTGAGCGGTGAGCGGTACAGAAATATGTAAATGGTGTGTGTGTGTGGGGGGGGGGGGTTGGGCCGATGGTGGGCCGGTGCGGTCAGAATTTTCCCGGTAGATTTTGGTGCCCCACTCCGCCCCTGTGTCAGGCCATCATTGTAAATAAGAACTTGTTCTTAATTGATTTTGCCTGGTTAAATAAAGGTTAAAAAAAGAAGCCATAAATAAAAACAGCTCTTTAACATGAGCACAATCCACCACTATGGGGAGCATAATGTTAAAGATGTCAGGCAGAGCAGAAACAAGACCTTGTAATCCTTTAATAATGAGAAGAACATGTGGTGACACATGTCATCAGTGTGTTTACAGAGTTACAGAATCCCAGTGGAGATGGAGTTGAACATTCTTACCGTGGACTGCGATGTTTTTTCTGTCCTGCAGGATGGTATCCCCTGCAGACACCTGCACGGTGACAGTATTGATACCTTCCTGGGAGAACGTGTATGCTACGCTTCCCTCGAGGGTGATGACTGGCTGCTGGGGGAGAGAGCGTGGGAGAAGAGGTAGCGGAGAGAGAAAGAGAGAAAGAGTCACTCTGGGGCCTCCCTAGAGAGGTCCTTATCAATGGCTGCTTAACATCTCACACTGCTGTTATTTACACTACAGAGGTGTCAGCCTGCTGCTACACTCACAAACACACACGCATACACACATGTGCATGCACGAGCTGACAAAGAGCCCAGCAACAATCTGTCCTGCGCTGCACACACAGTATCAGAGCCCACGGAGAGTTCCCTGTGTGACACCAGCAGCTCCGTCCTGTCATTACTCACGTCACATTTTGTTCCTCCTATAGCTATAAAATGCTAATACTGCTGCAGTTTATTATGACCTGACATAACTAAGCTGGTCCCTGTGGAAAGCCCCTGCTGGTGCTGAACAAACAGATTTGCCAAAGTACAATTATGAGGACACACAGAGCTTCTAGTGTGCAGTATTTCTATTAGTCCAGAGAGATGGTGGGCTCTTTAGTATCTAGAAACTATTTTTACAGTCTCAGTAAAGTTATACTAATGTTTTTTTTTTACGAGTGAGCTTAACTTCACACAAAACATACTACTTCCTTAATCTTGAGATGTTGAGAGGTAATCAGATAACCTGGTAGAGGGCGCACCATGAGGGCATAATCCTAACTTCTACAGCCCAGGTTTCATCCACAACAAAAAATATCAAAAAAAAGAAAAGTGCACTTGTTATTCACTGCTTTTAACTTCCAGACAGCAGGTTCATCACTTTTTGGTGGCTACAGGAAACATTTGTATGAGACACGAGTCACCAGAGGGAATTTAAAAAATGGTAAATGTATAGCAAACCAAAAACCACGACCTCAAAGCCATGATATGAAACAAACTTTGGATTTTGTGAAGAGTACCAAACATTTTGCAACCTGAATGCATAAATGTAGTTCGCAAAACTGCAGTGGCATTCATTTTGCTCCTGATGTTGCATTGTTATGGGGACATATGTGTATTTGCTATGTGTGTATGTACTTGTATGTATGCATATGTATTTGTATTTTGTAATCTATTCTCTTCAGAGCCTGTGACAGGGTGGGCGGGGCATGGGGGCTGTGGAAGTGGGAGAGCAGTGTGTTTTTTGTCTGTTGTGTATCATTGTAATGCATGTCTTTGTGTTATTTTTGTATGTGGGACCCCCTCGAAAATGAGATGGTACATTTCAAGGGGCTATCCTAAATAAATTGAAATAAACTGAAATTGAAACAGAAGAGCACAAGCGTCAACAACCTACTTACTTGCCAACGGACAAAGGTGCAACATAAGTAGAAACTCAGAGAGAGAAACGTCCTGAATGTACCTCTGTGTTATTTCCGATCCACCAGATATAGGTGACCGTTCCCACTTGGCTGGGCCACAGAACAGCAGTCAGATTCACTTCTTTATTCCTCACTGCCACAAAGGGAGCTGAGAGATGAATATACTCCAGCTGACCTGCGCGGGCACACATATATATCACTGAATGAACTCGATGTACTGCATCACAATGCACAAAAAGAACAGAAAAGGAAGAGTTTTTTTTTTTTTTTCATTTTAAATGAGGAAGCAAAAGAGGGAGGGAAAGGTTTATAGGTTGGTGCCGGTTTGGGGATAAGAGGGTTTTGTGAGTTTTTTTCAGAATTCTCTCCTGCGCTGGGACCGTCGGCTGCCATCTGTGTGTTATTTTTCATCTGTGGCACTGCTGAGCCTGCGGTGACTCTATTTGTATGGCTGGCGCATAGGATTGACAGATTGGTGGGGCATCAACACTCCCTGATCAATAAGTCAGCTCCGTTACATCTGTCACCCCTTGAATACACCAGGGGTGGGGTCAGGCTCGTTACATATGAGGCTGCAGCAGAGGCTTCTGGGTTGAGTGGCTATGAAGCATAAGCTGACTGGAGTGGAAGTGTAATGGGATTTGTTCTACCTCACTTGTTTGTTTGGATATGGGAGGAGAGCATGTTCTGTGAAGAGATAAGGCACACAACGTGGTACACTGAGTACAATCTGACAGCTGCACTTCAACTAAATGTGATAAAAAGTGGAGAGCAGGGAAAGAGCAGAAGTCTAGCGAAGTCTATCTATATATGTATATAAATAACACATACACAATCACACGCACACACTTGTATTCACAATACAAAACAGAAGCCTTCATTATCTCACATGTGACATGCAGGAAAAGCATGGTAGTCTCTGAACCGAGGTTGTTCTCCCCTGTGGCAGCCACCCGATAGATTCCTACAGCTTTGTAGATGTGTTTAATTCCGTCCTCAATGGAGCTCACATTGGAGTATGTCAGAGCGTGGCCGTCTCCAAAGTCAATGGTGATGCTTGTCCTCGCCCCGTCGCCCTGCAGAGACAAACACTCTCAGGATTCTGCCAGTTTTGAGCAACAGAATAAAATGTTTCCCTCAGACCAGGGTACCGGCCAACTCATTCTCTTCTCTTTTTTGCTAAAAGAATCCAAACATTTTCACTGTAAGAATTAAGTCTTTGGTTGGCACTGTGGTCAGTATACTTAAAGGGATAGTTCACCCAAAATTGAAATTTCATTCATGATCTATTCACCCTCATGTGGACTAAGGGCTGGGAGAAGTTTCAGAGTCCTCCGTGGCTTCTCTGAGTTACAGGGGGTCTCGGCGCAGCAGTGCATGTCCATATAACGGTTGCAAATGGATACCAACTGTCTTCGTAACAAAAAGACACACCAAAAAACATCCAAATACCTCCATGCTGCTCGTATGTAATGTCCGTCTTGTATTGAAGCCCCGAAATGCGAAATTGTCCCGAAAAAGCTTGTTTGTAGCGGAAGCTCCTCTTCCCAGTTCGTCCAAATTTGACGAACCGGGAAGAGGAGCTTCGAGAAGCTTCCGCTACAAACAAGCTTGAAATATAGACTTATTTAATTTTTTCCGGGACAATTTCGCATTTCGGGGCTTCAATACAAGACGGACATTACATACGAGCAGCATGGAGGTATTTGGATGTTTTTTGGTGTGTCTTTTTGTTACGAAGACAGTTGGTATCCATTTGCAACCATTATATGGACATGCACTGCTACGCCGAGACCCCCTGTAACTCAGAGAAGCCACGGAGGACTTTCTATTTTGGGTGAACTATCCCTTTAAAAGTGTGACATAGGACCGCATGACTGTTAAGGTTTTGAAATTTGATAATTTGTTCATATTCATCATATGTTGATATTTATTGCCAAGAACAACATTCATTGTAAATATGATAACTGTATGTTCATTAGAACTCAGATATCCATAAACGTCTTGTTGTGTTTGGTAAAGAGCAGCAAAGGCTGTTTGGGCAAGTTCTGATTGATGAAATGGTTCCCCTCTCTCTGAATTTACATAATATCATTACAACTTCACAATCACCCATGGTGTTAAAACTAAAACACTCCATGGTATTATGAGTGTTTCGGTTTTCACTCAGGGAAGTGCTTGTGGTGTCTTAACCCTCCTGTTGTCCTCCTGGGTCAAGGAAGGAAGGACAAAGGGAAAGAAGGAAGGAAGGAAGTAAGGAAGGAATGATGAAGGGAAATAAGGAAGGAAGGACAAAGGAAATGGGAGGAAAGAAGGAAGGGAAAGATGAAAGAAAGATAGATGGAGGGAGGGGAACAGATTGGGTCAAAAAGGAAGGAAGAAGTAAGGACAAAGGGAAAGAAGGAGGGAAGGAAGGAAAAGGGAAGGAAGGAAAGAAAGATGGACGGAGGGAGGGAGGGAACAGATTAGGTCAAGGAAGAAAGCAGAAGGATGGACGATGGGAAAGAAGGAAGGAAGGAAGGAAGGAAGGAAGGAAGGAAGGAAGGAAGGAAGGAAGGAAGGAAGGAAGGAAGGAAGGAAGGAAGGAAGGAAGGAAGGAAGGAAGGAAGGAAGGAAGGAAGGAAGGAAGGAAGGGAGAAAGGAAGGACAGAGGGAAGGGTAGAGGAAGGGAACAGGAGACAACAGGAGGGTTATGTCACTTTTGCTTCCATGTTACAGTCTGATGAAGGGGAAAACTTTATTGTAAAACTATGGACTGATAGAAAATTAAGATTTTCAGAAGGTTTCTGTTCTGAACAGTCGTGGTGTAAAGGCCCATAAGCCTTTTCAGAAGAACAGAACACAGCTCACCTCCTCTAGAAAAACAAGGAAGGTGACATTGGCGCCTAATGTGGCTGTCAGCGTGCCCTCACTGGTGACCAGGTGGAGACCTTTGGGTGGCTGGCTGGAACACTGCTGTCTCTTGGCCGTGTACTGCACACCAACTCCAGCTGTACAGTTATTAGAGACCACCTTCCTGTAGCTGAAGGTTGGAAAAAAACATAGAGAAGTTGATCATGTGACTGATTGTACACAAGTGGAAACAGCCTCATTTGTCAAAATCACTACAAATTGTGTTTCTTATGTGTTCATGATGTTGTTTGCATGTGATGAGGGCATTTGGAGGAACATAAACAGTAAGGCCTTTAACTGTGAATTTAAAATGTGGACCGTTTCTGAAATGAAAAGCCAAGTTGAAGATGGCATAGACACTTTAAAGGGATATTTTAACATTTTGGCAAATTCGCCTATTGCCTTAATCCCTATAGTTTTAGGAGTAGGTTCATTACCTTTAATTGTCAGTGCAAGATGTTTTTAGATCGGCGGGGCAGAGACGGAGACGCACTGTTATTTCCACATCTCCCTCATCAAACTAAATACACAATCCAACAACTCCAAAACACTGTGGTGGACAAGTTGTGACCTGCACATTCAACCCTCTTCAGTTTACCTTCAAAGTGTCTTCACTAAACCTGTCTGTCTGCATTGCAGGACTCCCTACCTGTCCTGCTACTAGTAGGACCAGCCATGGCTTCATCAGATTTTGTTGAAGATGGACTGTTAGATTTGATTTGGCTACCCTGAGGGTGTCCCCAAAGACCTCAAACAATCCTCTTCCCTTCAAAGAGAATGTGTGTCTTGTAGACTTGAAACACCCAAGTTGCCATGTGCCACAAAGCCTCCTTTCTCCGATGCCTTTAATGACACCCAGTTGGACCCTAAGCCAGATTGGCGGCCCGCCTGTGCCAGTTCTTGCATCAGGAGCCTTTGCTAACATGCTATCTATGTATGGCAAGCTGATTTAACATTTAAAAGCTAAGTTTGACTATCCGAAATTAACATTGTAGATATCAACAACATCTTTCTGACTAGTCGTAATTACATTTTGAATAGTTGGATTTTTTATTCAAGATATCTGTAATTCAGTTTTCCCTAGTCAAAAAGAACATTTCAGATATCTGCAACTACATTCTTCCTATCCACAATAGTCATTTTAGATATCCACAACTACGTTCTTCCAAGGACAAATTACGTCACTTTTGCCGTTTATGTGTATGGGGTTTGTGATTACATCTACAATTCAGTTGCGGATATCTGCTATGTGAATTACGGATATCTGTAACTGAATTACGACTAGTACGAATTCCAGTTTGAGATATCTTCAACGTCATTTTGACTAGTCATAATTCCAGTTACAGATATCTACAACGTCATTTCGCCTAGTCAAAACTTAATTACAGATATCCGAAAAGGGACATGTAGATATCTTTAACTGAGGTGAATTAAAGATATCTTGAACTGGAATTATGACTAGTCAGAATCAAATTGTAGATATATCAAACTGGAATTCGTACTAGTCGTAATTCAGTTACAGATATCTGTAATTCACATAGTGGATATCCGCAACTGAATTGTAGATATCTGTAATGACAAACCCCATACACCTGAATGGCAAAAGTGACGTCATTTGTCCTAGGAAGAACGTAGTTGTGGATCTGAAATGACAGTTGTGGATAGAAAGAATGTAGTTGCAGATATCTGAAATGTTCTTTTTGACTAGGCAAAACTGAATTACAGATATCTACAACACATATCCAGTCTGGCTTTTAAATGTTAAAATGGCTGGCCATAATCTATCCCTGTGTTGAGGGTCCCTCCTTAGTTCTCAGCTGTTCTCTAGTCAATGATTCCATGTGCCTGTTTCTATTCTGCTCCTGTAAACACAAGTTGGCTCCTGAGTTAGCCTTCCAAGCCATTGCTTCCCTTGGCCCGACTGAAACCTGGTAACAGTTCCAAGTTGGTGTCTCAGCTGATGCTTCCTGATCTGAAGTTGGCCACCCCTGCCAACAGTCCAGGGTCCAAATTCACAAAACCTTCTCAAGAAAAGAAAATCTTCTTTAGTGTCATTTTTTTCTTAACTTCAGTCTTAAGAAGAAAAAAGAGAGGAAGTCATATTCTCCAAAAAAGTATTTTCTCAACTTTCTTCTTAAATTTCTTCTCAAGAAAAAAGTTAAGAATAAATGGTATTCTTGAAATCAAAGTTCTCAAATTTGTTCTTTACTTTTATCTTAACTTTAAGACAACCTTGACCTGTCTTAAAATTCCTACGGTGAAGCGTAGAGGCAAGCTTCTAATATCACCTTCATTAACACATTTTAGACAAGTAGGTCATAGTAAGTCAATATATTTTTTAACTAATTAATTACACAAAGAGCCTGTTAACTGTTAGTGAGCATGTTAGTTAACGGCCACTTTGGCCCACCCTCTTGTCTTATTTTCCGCTGCTTTTCCCATATTATTAATTTTCCCCAGTAGTAATTTTTTTTCGTACATTTTCATCCACCATAACCTCAAGCTCCTGCCTTGAAACGTTTCTGCATCTCTTGTTGTCCTCATCCATGGTTAGTGAGTGACTGACGGTTAAGATGCAAACTGTATATGTACATGTATATGTATATGTTTGTTGGTGCGTACAATGCAATGCAGTGACATATTTTAATAAGTTCTTAAGTAGGAAAAATAAGAAATTCGTAAGAAATGACTGTTCTTAAGACTGTTCTTTAATATTGAGGAATTGCACTTAAGAACTTTCTTATGAAATTTTCTTCTTAAGACATTTCTTAAGATCTTTCTTAAGAACATATTGGTGAATCCGGCCCCAGGTCTCTATGTTCCTTGGTTGATCTCCTTTCAAAAGTCCCTGCTGATTTGCTGCCTGATCTCCAGGTGATTGTCTGTGTTGACACATTACTGAACCTCCCAGACTGTCAGCATCATCTGGCCGTTGTCTCACAGAGCCCTGCCCTGCCTGTGCAGTATCCTTCCTGCTCTGCCTTCATAGGTGCCCTGCCTTCACCACTGCCTATTGAACCACTTTCATATCTATGCCCTGCCTCTGGGCCTTTGTCTGGACCGGCTTAGCTTGTCTGTTCCACCTGTTTGGCCATTTGTCCAAGCTGCTTATGTCATTGGCTCTCCAGCCTCTGGGCTGTCCACCTGAGTGTTTCTGCTGAGGCTCTGCCGTGTCCCCAGGCCGTCTGCCTGAGCTCTCCTCTGAGATTCATCACACAAATCTTATTTCTCTCATGCAACTTGTCTAAAACGGGGTACTCCCCCCCTTGAATTCTTTTTACTTCTTACTTACTTACATGCTGAATGTTCATGGATTTCTGGCCAAAAAAACAACGACTGATTTTGTTAGCCAGCTCCTCCGAGATGTTATTTGTCAACCGAGCAGTGCCAGATAAACTGCTTAATTCAGTGTTTTGTAATCGTCTGGTACTTTGGTTATAGACAGGCAAGGAGGTGGAAATAAATCGGCTGCTGTTAAAAAGAACCAGAATGTCTGGAGCATAGGTTATCAGAGAAAGAAGCCAAAGAAACATTAGGTAGCCTCAGCTCCCAACCCCGCCCCGACATCCCATGTCTGCCAGTTAGCATCAATGAAAGACACAGGAACTGTTTTATCTAGTGTTTCTGTTGATGTTTCTATTGGTTTTAATTCCCTGGTGATTGATTATGGAGACACCAGCTGCTGGTAAAAACCTCCTGAACAACTGGCACTAATGGAATCCAGACTGGGTTCAGCTGTACAGGTATATAGATGTCAGTGGTGGTGAAGACAACAACTCTGAGAGAGAGTGTTTTACGGTGACTTTTGTTATTGTTCCCCTAGTGGCAGGAGTTACATAACATGTCTTTAAATATCCAAAATAGTATGAATGTACCCTGACCCATAGGTTGCAGTCCTGCCAAAAGCACAATATTTGTCCAAGTGAAGAATACTCATAATTTGTTAGAAATTAATAGTGTATATAATGTAAAAGAGCAATAAAAAACAAAATGGTTTCTGGTTTAAAACAGCAGTTAACTCATTGAGCAACTGGCAGGGGAGAAAAAAAAACTTACAATAAAAGTTGCTGGTAGCTGCTGGTCATCTTTGAACAACACAGTGAATTAAACATTTGTTTCTACTAAACATTAATTAACAGAACGTTCACTCCTGCAAGTTTCTTTGTTATTATTTGCAAATAAATATGACAAAGCTGGCTTATTTAACTTGCACAGCTGCTGCTGAAGCCACACTGCATACTGGAAATAAACGCCTGCTCTGTTATGTTTTCATAGCCTTTATGATGAGCTTGACTTCTGTCTGCACTCTTCAGAATAAATGTCTCAAATGCAAATTCATGGCTCAACATGTTAAAGGACAATTCCAAGAAAATTCAACCTGGGGCTCTAGTTTCCTCATGTCTAAAAGAATGAATGTGAAGATTTTCTTTTTCATTGTTCCTGTCATAGTTCTGTCTGTCCCTGCATCACCATTGCAGTGTACTATAATGGGAGCGGACAGATCTTAGGCTGTTTAGGCTGTTTAAATCCCACAAAACTGCATTTTTTTCCACAGGCAACATCCAATGGCTTCAAACATACACCGAGGGGTTTGTTTACTTCAGGAAAGCTAACATGTTTGTAAACGGAGCTGTAATACAAAGTCTCGCGGAGTCTCGCGCAAGAGTCAAGTTGGCGGCCAACTATGTTTACAGCCAGGTCGTCCGTTTGTTTTATCAACAAAGAATATCAACTCAGAGCCTCAATATCTTCGTAGCAGTAAGAGTAAGTCTGGATATTGTTAATTCTGCCTGTAAACATACTGAGAGCGTCAACTTGATTCTCACGCCAGATTCCGCAAGACTTTTTATTACAGCCCTGTCGGCTTTCTTGACGTAAACAAACCCCTTGGTGTATGTTTGAACGGCCATCTGACGATAAAAAAATGTGGTTTTGTGGGATGTAAACAGCCTAAGATCTGTTCACTCCCATTATACGCTGCTGTGGCGATGCAGGGACAGACAGAACTACTGCAGAACATGAGACATTAAAAAGAAAATCTTCAGATTCATTCTGTTAGACCTAAAATATTAGGAAGCTACAGCAGGTTGAATTTACCCGGAATTGTCCTTTAATGAAATCATTCAAAACACAAACTACTCATTTACCTATAGCTTAATGCCATGGTAATTATTGTTTAAGTGTCCCATACTTAGTTAGGTGTTTGGCACATTCAAACGTATGTGAACTTACCATTGTAGGAATAGTAGTTACATAACAAAACAAACAACTAAACCATGCGTGTGCACACGTGCACATACATTGTAGTTGTGCTCCGCCACTTAAAGCAGAACTATGCTTAACTATGCACCAGTTTTACCTTAACCAAACAGCTTGGGAGTAATTGTGATGGTTAAATCAATGACTTGTAACTAGTTCCAGGGAGAATGGAGGCTCTCTGCCTTCCACCTCGTCTCTTGGCTGAAAACCAACCTTGTAAGATCAGAGCCTCCGACCCGGTGTCCCAGCTCTCGTCTCTGTGACACAAACGCGCCCCATAACCCGTAATCTCTTGTTTATGACAGATTAAACTACACAAATATGCACATGGTAACATTGTATATGATAAATAATGTTATGTATCGCACTATTGAATGATTTCTCACCAACTTTGTTGTAAACTAATGCACATGGCCAGGTGGAAGGTTAGCGAAACAGAGGAAAAGCGACCAGACTTACATAGTTCCTCTTTAAACAAATAGCACTCCATCTCTGCCCTGAGCTATTCAACTCAAATGCACCATTCATTTTCCTCATTGCCTGTCACTATTGGTACTGTGTGTTTACCCAGTGCTGTTAAGGAAAGTCATCCCTGTGCTGCAACTCCTGGACATCGATGATGGATGGAACCAAAAGGCAGACATGCACTTGCCACCAGTCCGTCTCTCGTAGCCATAATCACTGTAACGGTTCAAGCAGACAAAGGCAGAAACAGTTATTATTCAGGAACTACAGAGGAAACACTAATACACTAAGCAAGTTCCTGAATCTTTGTTTCAATGTCCAAAAATGAGATACAGAGTACAGACAAATCATGTAAAGTTGTGTATACTGAGCTGATAAATCACCCATTCTGTATTTTATAAATATCCGATATTAAAGTTTTCATAATAGTTGAACGGTGAAAAAACCATAGGAAGAAATTCATTTTACAACTTCATGGTAGTTACAGCAATTGCTCTGTGCCTCTTTAGTGATTTCAAACACAGCCCACAAGTTGTTTGTCCTACAAATTAAAAGGCAGAGCTGCGTCTCCCCAAAATGATAGGGACAAATTGCTCCAATTAGTGTGACATGCACACAGATGCAAAAGTGTTGTGATTGTTAATCAAAGCTATTAGGCACAGTGATTTATGGTTTTGATGGTGCTTTATTTCAAGAGCCGCCTCACTCGAGGCCTGCAGAATTGGGACCAAAGCAAGAAAAAAAAAAAGCCACATTAATACTGTTGATAATTCAAAGGAAGCAGGTTGGATGTGAAAAATATATTCTCTTGTTGAAGCTGAGATATAAAGAGTCTCCAAAAGCTTTGAATTATTATTTATTTCTTCTGAACACTTTGTCCTTCTAGCAGTGAAGGATGACACACATTCTCATCAAATCATTTGAGTAACTCGTGATAAATACACAAACTTGCCCACACATTCACATGCACAGACAGGTATACATTTGACCATCAGGCTGGTTCCTGTTTTGCAGCCCCAGCAATAATCTGTTAGAGCTGCTCTGTAATTATAATCTGCATGACATTAACCATGCTGCTGATCTCTAATGTTTTAATCCCTCACTTCAAAAAACTCACCCTCATGTCAACTAAGAGCTGAAAGAAAGTTGGTATCCATTGACAACCATTATATGGACAAATACTGCTGCACAGACCCCCCGTAACTCAGAGAAGGCACAGAGGACTCTGAAAATTCTCACAGCTCTTAGTTGACATGAGGGTGAGTAGATAATGAGTGAAATTTGAATTTTGGGTGAACTATCCCTTTAACAGTAAACATGGCCCTTTCTCTTCTGTCCCTGTTTACTGCATACAGATCACAAGATGATCACATTTGCATTTCATTTCAACAATATTGGAATTCAGAATTCAGCAAATTAATTTTTGTTAGAGACTGTTGCACCTGTAGCATTCTGATGATTATGTGATTTCAATGGGATTTTTATACACACACTCATACCATTGCATTTGCTGTTTTGCCCATAGAATCACAGCATTCTTACAGATTTTGTACAAAAAACAGCCTGCCCTGCCCTCGGCCTACATCAGCTGGGGTAGCCTCCAGAGTTCTGTGGTTTGGATGAACATCTAAAATCCCTGGATCTGACATTTTCCATAGTGCATCTAAAATGAATCTGTCTATCAGACCCCGTCATACACCCACATCTATCAAACTCCACGCCCCGATACATGTACCTATGTTTTAAATTTGCGGCCTGTAATCCCAAGTCAAAATGATTCTGACCACATCAATTTGTTTTCACATTGTAGCTCTCATGATGACTCAAACCACAACTCGCCTTCATAACATTTGGTGGAACAACAACCACAGCAGATGGGAACACGATATGGTTAGAAATAAAAGTATACTTACCACTCAAAGTCAGCCTCTGTGCATTCACAGGAGCTGGATGCCATCGACACTGAGTACGTCTTCCCCATAACGCACCTGGATGTGAGCTTCAGTTTCCGGTAGATTCTTTTCAGTCCCATGAGGCACGGCTCACCCTGTGGGGCCCATATTTAAAGAAAACCGAGAGGGAAGTCACACAGAGAGAGAGAGAGAGAGAGAGAGAGAGAGAGAGAGAGAGAGAGAGAGAGAGAGAGAGAGAGAGAGAGAGAGAGAGAGAGAGAGAGAGAGAGAAAAATCAGCTGCTTTTGTAGCACTAGCCAACATAAATAATTTACGTGATGCAACCAGCCTTTGGTGCATCGCACTGTTTGAAAAGCACTGTCGCCTTGCTTTTACTTCAGCTTGTTGTGCATCCCTGTTCAGCCACTATTTACAGGCTCCTGCTGCGTATTGTGCTAAACTCAACAATATTCCTCCGTCACCGCAGTGTCACGACGGAGAATGTGCTGCTCAAGTACATTTTTTTTTTTGGGGGGGGGGGGGGGGGTTTGTGATATTCAGATGAATGATTAAGAAGGAGCGTCAGTCTCAGAAGCTGTCAGCACCCATTCCATTTTTAGCCACGTATCTGTGCGTTGGGGATGTGAATAGAAAATCGGTTGGAAATGCAAAAAAGATGAACCCAAATCTGTTTCACTGCTTCCTCCAGCCCTCACTGCTGCTCTGTTTATCATCAGAACATTCTGTTTTTGTGCAACAGGGGTCAGTAGTGAGATGCTTACAAACTCTATACTCACATAAAGACTTACAGCCACTGATAATGTCCTTAACTTTCCCAGTGTTCTCAAAACAAAAGTATAGTGTCTGTTATGAGGTGGTGTCTAGCTACTATATTTTTGCAGCAGATTAGGACCTTCACTCCCTCTACATTTAGACAGGATGGCCCTGTAACTGACTTGGACTCTAGTTGTCTTCTGTGCTATATGTTTTGATCATTAGACTATGAGCATATGGGCGTCTAAACCAATTACAGGACCGGGCCATGAACAATGACACGTTTTAAGGCTCTGGCTCATCTTCAAGCCTGGCCAGGTTGAGGGTTTTTTTCTGGCAGGTTTAATGTATGCAGGGTGGGGTGGGGTTCACTCACAGCATCAGCAGGAATCTGTATAGCATCTACATAAGTGCTCTGGGAGCTGAGAGACACTTAGAGCCAGGCTAAAAGCAGAGCTGCTTGGCCCCTGATGAGGACGTCCAGTGTTTGATCAAGCTAACCTCTGTATTAGCAGAACTAAAAAGATGCTGTGCTACAGAGCAGACGCGCTCACAGACTTTTGCTTATTAAATCTGCCACAGAGGAATAGACGTCTTATTTTTTATAAATACAGCTCATTAAGTTGGAAGTGTTTATGTAGCAGAATGGAGGTGCATCTGTTAGATGCAATGCTGACATCAAACATAGGGTGCTTCTGAGACTGCTCCCTAATGCTTCCTACTCTATTTCCCTCCTGCCACTGTATTGTATCTTGTTTCCTGAATATAATAAAGGTCTTTTCACTGTATTTTAATTATATAATAGTTTATGAAATAATGTACAATTTTTCCTGTTTTTTTTTTTCTTTTTGTATTGTGTCCTATAGTATATAGTTTGATTATTGTGGTGAGCGGTGTCAGTGTGGAAAGAGACAGCCTCTCTTCATCTGCAGCACTGACTGAACAGACATTTTCATATTGAGATGATCTGAAGCTACCAGTTCACCATTTTTGAATGATGTTTAAAGGAATAGTTCACTCAAAATTGAAATTTTCAGAGGAAATTACAGAGTTATTCGTGGCTTCTCTGAGTTACAGGGGGTCTCGGCGTAGCAGTGCATGTCCATATAACGGTTGTAAATGGATACCAACTGTCTTCGTAACAAAAAGACACACCAAAAAACATCCAAATACCTCCATGCTGCTCGTATGTAATGTCCGTCTTGTATTGAAGCCCCGAAATGTGAAATTGTTCCGAAAAAAATTAAATAAGTCTATATTTCAAGCTTGTTTGTAACGGAAGCTCCTCTTCCTGGTCTGTCCAAATCTTAGTCGACATGAGGGTGAGTAGATAATGAGTGCAATTTCAATTTTGGGTGAACTATTCTTTTAACTGGCAACATACAATGAATCTGTTCACAGAAAGAGGCCTGTGTAAAAAACTGAGCATGTTAGTGATGATTTCAAAATATATCAAAGACATATTTACTCCTCAGTAGGTCATTTCAGTGTTAAAAAAACAAATAAAATAACATTTTTGCATTTATGGTGATTTGATAAAGAAGAGGTCAATGTTTAAGACTTAACAAGAAAAGAGAGAGATGTATTTTCTACTAATTCATAATAAATAAATAACTTCATCTGTGGGATTATTACCATGTCCCTCTGTGCTGGCATAGAGTGTACCTGGTCGTGCAGGTGCCATGTCTGATAGTCTGCCTCTGTACATCTCCTGTTGAAGATGGACCTGAAGTCGATTTTCACCAGCTGCCACTCTGAGCGATGACTGACGTGGCCAAATATCCTGGAAAAAAGCCACACACGCTGCTGCTTGTTAAATACAAAACATGCAAGAGATAACCATGATAGGTGAAGTGATGTTAAAGGAGAAAGGATAGTGAAATGGATTATGCTACAGAGAACACACAAACACACTGTTTTCAAAAGACACACACATTGAAATTCAGGGTTTTAGTTAAATTTAAAAAGCTATGTATAAAAGCTACTATGTATGAAACTAGAAATGATTTACTTCAGGGCAACATTCAAAAATGTTCTGTGACAGAGAGTGGGGTTATAATTTTATTACAATGAAGAGTTTCTATGTCAGAAGGAAGGGGTAGAGTAAGTAGTAGATAAGGTATAAGGCAATTAAAAAAATGGACAGAACAGGAATTCTTAAGGGTTATGCAGATGAGGAGGGAATATGTTATGGCAGTGTTTTTCAACCTTGGGGTCAGGACCCCATGTGGGGTCGCCCGGAATTCAAATGGGGTCGCCTGGAATGTCTAGTAATTGATAAAAAAAAATGACTGATAAAAACATTCTTTTAACTAATTATTATTCTGTTTCAATTTATGATTAAAAACACCACACACAATCTTAAACAACTGTATTCTATACTTTCACTCTCTCGACATTAAATCGAGTTCAAATAAAATGCAGCATATAAAAATATCTGAGCTGGCGCATCTTGAGTGACGGCCGCGGGTCGCCAGAAATCTGTGATGTCAAAATGGGCTCATGAGCCAAAAACAGGTTGGGAACCACTGTGTTAAGGTATGCTCTACCTATTATTTATTATTCACTTAAGTTGATTCACCTAATCTAGCACCGGGTTTTATTGGTCTGTATTTAAATGTTAAAGAGAGAATTAATTTTCAATAGAGGAGAAGAGATAAATGGGTATGAGCACATAAGTGTTTACTTCTACTGACTCCTTTTCCAACATTGTTTTTGTTATTATTATTTTTTGCCACGGATGATAAATGGTTTTCGTTCAAAATACATTTAGATCAAATCAAATATGCACTATTTTTATTAATGTCACAAGGCAGCTAAAGTGAAGTGATTCTGCCTGTTATCTGTGCAGCTGCAGGTTGAAAGATCTTATTTTGTCTGTGCGTCACAGCTCCGTTTTTGTCTATTCCACAAACCACAGCAGAGCACTCGGTGACGAGTCCCGGCATTGTGTTTTGTCACATTAGGTCACAGCCACTAGATGTCACACAAGATCACAAGCATCTCGGACCAAAACGAACGTTTCCTCACGTCAGAAAGTCAGCAAGGTGTTACAGATCCCAGCAGCAGTGAGCACTCACAGCCAACAGGAAGCTCACTAGAAGAAAGATACAACTAAACAAAAGAAACAAGCTTGTCACCACCATTAGCCCACGCTGGCAATGTTGCCTTAGCTATGCTGGAAGTAAACTTCTTAAAATCTTTGTCTGAGGGAGGTTCAGATACAAGAAAATGAAGAAAGAAAGAGATTTCTTTATTATAAGAAATTGTGGAAGGTCACTTTCACCTGAACACTGTGTGCTACACTGTGACATCTCGCATGTGGGCGGTGCCTGTTTATTTATAAATGTGTCGGATCGACAGTTTAACTGGAGGGACACACATGCACCAGCACCAACATGCACACGTACATCATGCACTAACAGACCAGCTGCCAGTACAGAATCCAGAGACATGCAGATTAGAGCAGAGGACACCATGACAACACCATGACAACACCATCTTTACACAGAAAACTGTTGTTTGCTAATGTATCATTAGTCAAGCTTGTTTACAAAAGCTTTAAAGAAAGAACCTGAAAGGTTATCTATTAACTATCTTGGATGTTACTACTATGTGTTGCAAACGTAAAGGGATAGTTCACCCAGAATTCAAATTTCACTCATTATCTACTCACCCTCATGTTGACTAAGAGCTGTGAGAATTTTCAGAGTCCTCCGTGCCTTCTCTGAGTTACGGGGGGGTCCGTGCAGCAGTATTTGTCCATATAATGGTTGTCAATGGATACCAACTTTCTTCATCCAAAAAGACACACCAAAAAACATCCAAATACCTCCATACTGCTCGTCTGTAATGTCCCTCTTGTATTGAAGCCCCGACATGAGAAATTGTTCCACCGGTCGTGATTTGCACTGACACAGGAAGAGCAGTGAACCGAGACACTGGGAGCTTCTGCTTCAAACAAGCTTAAAATATAGACTTATATAATTTCTTTCAGAACAATTTCTCATGTCGGGGCTTCAATACAAGAGGGACATTACAGACGAGCAGTATGGAGGTATTTGGATGTTTTTTGGTGTGTCTTTTTGGACGAAGAAAGTTGGTATCCATTCACAACCATTATATGGACAAATACTGCTGCACGGACCCCCCCGTAACTCAGAGAAGGGACGGAGGACTCTGAAAATTCTCTTAGTTGACATGAGGGTGAGTAGATAATGAGTGAAATTTGAATTTTGGGTAAACTATCCCTTTAAACTGCTGGCAATTACTCACAAACATCAACTTATTTCTTTGGGAGGTTTAATGGAATCAGAATGAATATCCATATTTTTTGCAATGGTCAAAAACAAAAACAGGATAAAAGGTTACGAGACTAACCGGAATAAATATTCCATCGCCAGCTAAATTGAGTGGGTGTGTTGCTCTGCACTCACCCCTTCACCATCCATACCACAGCGGATTTATCACAATCAATCTGTCAATTAGCTCTCAAGGCACCCAACCATGACAGGCACTTATTGTAAAAATGAGTACAAATTGATAAGAAAACAGTGCATGGTCTTATGAAAACTAATGGTGTGTCTGTCAGCTGAGAGGCTGTGTACTTGAGAACTTGTTCTCAGTGCAAACCTGCCAGCGTCTCCGTCTGAGCACTGGCCCTTTCCCCCTTCAGCTCTTTGTCTGCTTGTGGACTATTTCTGTGCACATTCCCATTCTCTGTGCCTCTCTCTCGCTGCCTCTCCAGCTGTGCCCTATCACTTTCCTGTAGAGCTGACTACAGAGCCAACTGTCAGTCTGTCATTTCTGGCAAAGTGTCATGAGACGCTGATGTAACGGCTGTGGAAACCCTTTGGTAAAACATCCTACAGTCCTCTTCGGCAATCAGAGAGTTGTGCTGTGTCACAGTCTTATGCACATAATACTTCAGCTGTGGGCCGTTGTTATAATGAATGTGAAAAACGACAAAAGGAACCTTCAGAGATCTGGTTTCTGAATCACACTCTCCCCACTTTTTAATGCCGTTATATATTTTTTTTTAAACTAAAGTTCCATGTCGGTTTTCTCAGGCATGTTTTTGATCATTTTGATCATTTCCCTTCATGTTCTTCAAATGGATAATAACGTGTTAGTGGCTGCCAAAGCATTGCTATCCTGTGATCATAATCTAGAGACAGCTTGTTTTGATGTTGGATAGACCTTGAAAAAAAATAAAAAAAATCATTTTTATTAATGAAAACCAAAACACGCAGCCAGGAATGCAGAACCCAGCGGTGGGTTGGATATTGATGCATGCAGCACAGGCTCATGTTCAGGCAGAGGAGACACACGGCTCCCTGTGTGAGGAAACATGTTGACATCATGCATTAGGAGATAACTGAGTGTTTGACTATTTCTAGGTAGCCATCGCCAGCATTAAGCACTGTTTACATTGCAGTCTAGAGCTTGTAAATCAGCATCAAACTACATTTCTTTACACATTAAGAGCTGTCTCCAGCTGTCTCCAGTGGTAAGAAGCATCTCACCCATCTTGTCACTTTCCA
This sequence comes from Trachurus trachurus, assembly GCF_905171665.1. Lineage (NCBI taxonomy): Eukaryota > Metazoa > Chordata > Actinopteri > Carangiformes > Carangidae > Trachurus > Trachurus trachurus. Next base: position 933,007 of record NC_139891.1, on the reverse strand, counting down.
AGATACCAAAGCACTGTAGCGCCCAGAGGAAATTGTGCTGCTTAAAGGGTGTTTTCTAACTTTTGGAAGACTGTGTGGTTATCTGTTAATGTAAATCTTGGCTGTGTAGCAATAAACCAGAACTTACAAAAAACTCAAACAACCCTAACAACTGAAGTGGACTAAATATCTCTGCTCTTGTGTAAGACAAAGCATCAGGCTATCTGAACCAGTGTTCTCAGTATCACAACCAAACAACAGGATGTAGTTTCTATGTTTGAAATGAAACATTACTTATTGCAGCAGCTTACCAATTAATCACATAACATCTTTTGAAGTTGTGCATTTTCTTGTATTTGATCACTACAGAACCCCTTGTAAATGTTTCCTACTTGATCTAGTACATTTTTATCTATTTGTTTTATACTTTTCAAAATCTATTTTAATGTCTAGTTGCCCATTGATGTACTTCCATGTGTCTGTAAAATGCTTTGAATTGTCTTGAGTTTCAATGGTGATATAAATAAACTAGTGTTGTCAAAGTTAACGCGTTGATTTTGGCGATTCATTTTAAACATTTAACGCATTAAAAAAAATTTACGCAATTAAAGTTGTTTTGTTTACTTCCAGTGGCGGCTGACCCATAGCAGTATAGAAGCTAAAAAGCTGCTTTAATTCCCGCTGTAGCACTTTTAATCACTTTATTGAGTTAATTGCAATTAATCACATAAGAAAATTGTGTGATCAAAGGGACAACAAGGAGTTTGTATAAAAGAGTCTCATATTAATGTGCATGAATCTACGTTACCCACACTTGTTAAAGGGACAACGAGGAGTTTTGGAAAAGCGAAGCGTTTTCACACTACATTTGTGAAATTCTTTGGCCGGCGCAAGACAGACTCATGTTTTCATTCATCAAGAATTAAAGTCAGAGGTTGGAAGACGATCACATACCGTCGTAGTTCCCACCATAAACGGCGATTCGGCGGCGTTATTCTCATGACTCGCCACAAAACCGAAAGTAAAGAAATGCTGGTCGGCTTGACCAGCATTTTCACCACCACTAATAATAACAAAATAACGATAGAGACAAAACAATGTATTTATCGAAAATGGGCCCATTAACAAGTGTGGGTAGCGGAGATTCATCCACATTAACGTGAGACTTTTTTATAACCAAATAGAAACTCCTCGTTGTCCCTTTAATGGGTCCATTTTCAATAAATATATCGTTTTGTCTTTATCGTTATTTTGCTATTATCATTTAGTGGTCGGCTTGCCCAGCATTTCCTACTTTTTACATTTCGCGGACGCTGCCTGGTGGGTCATGGGAATAATGCCACCAAATCGCTGTTTATCGTCGGTCCACTCCCTTTGACTCTGGTCACAGTAAGGTGTGTGATGCGGTCATCTGCACTTAAAAACTACTCATAACTCTGTGAAATTCTGACCGTATGTAGTTATTACCGGTAGACCTCGGCTCAATCCAGGGGGCGGGATGAAGGCTGTCTTTCAAACTGCCTCTGCACGCAATAGGGTAGCGCTAGGTAGCGCTACGACTAATCAGAGCAAAGAGCAGGATGACGTTAGCCTGACAAGCCAATTAAAATGTATGTTGTCATCGTGTTAAGCCCGCCCAAAGACTCTCTAAACAGATAGAACGCTGTGATTGGTGAACACAAACGGTGTTCGAGACTCAAAAAGTTCCTATGGCTCGTTTCTAGACCCACCTACGGAGCAAATATATTTGCTGTCGCTAGGGTGCAGCTAGATTTCTAGTAGGGCTGGGACGATATGCTTTTCTCCCGATTCGATTCTTCTACGATTTTTTGGATGGCGATTCGATTTAAATTGCGATTCTACGATATTGCCGATTCTCTCGATTTTTAGTCTGCATTTTTAACATTTATCTGCACACAAATACTGTAGGAGCCTATAAATTAACAGGCTACTCCATTATAAAGTTAACTTAAACCCTTTTCAAAACCTGGACTCTCTGTATGTAAAAAAGGCTAACAAATGCACATTTCACAATATTTAAAAACATTTTCAAAAAAAATAAAATAAAAAAAATTTCAAAAAAAATGATTGATTTTTGGAAAAAAATAACGATTTTTGGAAAAAAAAAACAATTAAAAAATCGTCAAAAAATATATCGCGATATTTATGTGAATCGATTTTTTCTTCCACGCCTAATTTCTAGGCTACTAATTTGAGGAATTTTACCAAAATCCCATTCAAAAAAACATATTGACTTTAAGACGAGGGAACCGGAAGTGCTAAAAGCGCTAACGGAGCTCCATGTTTACTGGCAGACTCTAGATCTGTGGTTGCACCCATATAAATGACAAAAGTCAGCATGGGCTGGTGGGCAAGCCAGCTTCCCAAGTAGCACACTGCAGTCAACAGGGGGCAGCACGTTTACAAGAGACAATATCAGATCCCGTATGAGACAGATGGCTGTTAAAATCATCCATGTCAGTAGTATTTGTTTTTCCTTTCTTTCTTTTTAACTGCCTGCCTTACTTGCCCTGATCGAACACCACTGTCAAGTAGTGAGGACTGGCCAAAATGTCCAAATGATGAAACTTTAACTGCTCTTCACAACGTATAGACATATGAATAGACACAGACAGACATGACACACACAGGCTATGTGTTGTTACTTTGCTTTCCAGTGTGATTGATAGATCTCCATGTTGACAAATGTTTGGTACTCACGTCATGATGAGCGTCTCCTCCCCAGGCTCTCCCAGCACCCCGTCCACAAACAGAGGCATGTTAGTGAAGCTGTACTTGTTCCACTGCCGTCCTTCATCAAAGCTCAACCTGGGAACACAAACAGCCATAGCACGGGGGACCGGTGCTAATCCCCTGACTGTGTGCACAAGCTAATGACCCTGAGAGCTGTCTAACAACTTTATGTCATATTCAGCACAAGGCTGAATGCTCAGTGAACACTAATCAGTGGAAGCTAGACTCATTATGGCTTCAAACACACAAAGGTTAAATTGAATGACAGTTGGCGAAGCTAAGTTTCCCACTGATGGTGTGTTTTCTAACCTGAATATTATTGTCTGCCAGTTTGAAAAAAAAACTCATTTTCCTTTGTTTGAATAACTTAAGACATTGGAATTAGTCACGCAGTGACAAATGGCATCTCTGTCATAATGACTCACCACAGGTGTCGGATAGGAAGTGGAGTGTGTCTTATTGCGACTAAGGCACCTCCTTGGTTCAGATAGAGCACTGCATACTCCTCATCAAAGATCTGAAGGGATAAAAAAAGGGAAAAAAAACTCTTCTCTCTGTAACAGCTTGTTATCCATGTACATGTCTAACACACGTGTGCACACACCCACACTGTCTCATTCAAGTAAGCAAAGTAACAAGTAATAAAACCCCCACACGGTACATCACAGTCAGATTGCGACATCACCTTCTGAATAATTACATTTTTCATTGCCGTGTTTAATTAGAAACAAAGCCCATAAATTGAAAATGGCAGGATGAAGTGAGGTACAAACCACCCACCTGCACTGCATGCAGGCAAATTACTCTTAAGATATCATTTGATCATTAACTGGAAAGGATTGCAGGGTTGTAATTTGATCACGGACAGTGAGTGATGAGGAGAAGATGGTGAGGACAGCGGGAACAGCGGGTCAGCAGGTCAACAGTGTGGTCGTTTTAGTTTGTTAACGATTCAACTGGGAACATCATTGCAAAAAAATCTATCAGCAGGTATGAGTCTGGAAAATCAATAACAGAACATATTTGCTGGAGCGTTCATGTGAATATTCTTGGAGGGAGCCAATCTCCGCCAACTACAGAGACTTCACAGACCATAATTTACTCTAGAGATTAAAGTAGAAATCCTGAAACACTTCCCAAGTAAACTACTTGGCTTAGTTAGCGTCCATAAGGGAGTAGGAGCTTCAAAATGATAGCTCCACCCAGACAAATCAAATCACAATTAAAGGGATAGTTCACCCAAAATTCAAATTTCACTCATTATCTACTCACCCTCATGTCGACTAAAAGCTGTGAGAATTTTCAGAGTCCTCCGTTCCTTCTCTGAGTTACGGGGGGGTCCGTGTAGCAGTATTTGTCCATATAATGGTTGTGAATGGGGCTCACTTTTCTTCGTCCAAAAAGACACACCAAAAAACATCCAAATACCTCCATACTGCTCGTCTGTAATGTCCCTCTGGTATTGAAGCCCCGACATGAGAAATTGTTCCGCCGGTCAGTGCAAATCACGCGAGATTTGCACGGAAGAGCAGTGAACCGAGACACTGGGAGCTTCCGCTACAAACAAGCTTAAAATATAGACTAATTTCATTTTTTTCCCGAACAATTTCTCATGTTGGGGCTTCAATACAAGACGGACATTACAGACGAGCAGTATGGAGGTATTTGGATGCTTTTTGGTGTGTCTTTTTGGACAAAGAAAAGTGAGCCCCATTCACAACCATTATATGGACAAATACTGCTGCACGGACCCCCCCGTAACTCAGAGAAGGCACGGAGAACTCTGAAAACTCTCACAGCTCTTAGTTGACATGAGGGTGAGTAGATAATGAGTGAAATTTGAATTTTGGGTGAACTATCCCTTTAAAACTGTGTGGCTTTTTTGAAAAAGGTGAAACATGTTACAGTACCGTAGCTAGTTAGCAGCGTGTCCTCACAACATGCACAGACTCATTTGCATGCAAAAGTGAAAAAAGTCCACTCACCTGTCTCCATGTGTTCCCTGCATCCGAGGTGATGTACACAGTGACGTTGCTGGTGCTGAGCTCTGAGCCGACCGAGCCTGGAGGTTCAGCCGAGATTCACAGAACAAGACACACAAGACAAAGTTGAGGTAGAGAAACTGCATAATGCAGACACAGGAAATGAATTCTAGACGAGGGCAAATAAATCCAAACTGTGGTTCTACAGTACAGCAGCAGCTCTCCGGTCCTGCAGCTGCAGACTGGGCTTGTTAATTACAGCGCTGCTCCTGGAGATTGTTGTGACATTTGCCCATACTTCTAAATTAACCAATAAATCCAGATTACTGTAATCATCTTTCAGCAGTTGTGACCATATTAAGACAAGCTCTCCTAATGTAGCACAGACCGTTGAACTTGTCTTAATTCAGCCTGTAATTGGTGCCAGGTGGTTCAACACAAAGCTGGAATGTAATGCCAGAGTGTTTCAGAGCTCGTCTGAACTGAAGCCTCCGTGGGAAACAATGTGCTTTACAATCCAAAACAGTGACTGCTGTTAGCGATGACCTAACAGCGGCTCAACATCTTGATTTTGTTGACCTTGTGTTTGATGTTCCCACCTCACCGCAGCGAAGGGAGAGTTGTGGTATGTTTACATCAGTCTCTGCTCAACAAACTTACAACTTTCAGCCGACTAGAGCAGCTTCACATAATTTAAGAACACGTCCTTTTTTCAAAGATGATGCCCCTTCAAAAATGTCAAATTTGTTAAATATAGTATTACTTTTGGGCAAATACCATATACACTGTTGTAAATGGAAAAATAAATCCCTGTCAATCTGTTTTAAAAATGAACTAAACAAATATTTTAGTTCCTTAAATTTACTGGCAGATGGAAATGAAAAAATTAATGATATGAGGGAAATTGCAATACGATGTAATTAGTTTATTTATGAAGAGTCCCAATAAGTACAATGCCTTCAACTTGTGTTATCTTTTATTTTATTTTATTTTATTTTTTCACACATTTAAAATAGCTATTTACTTATTCAGTACTAAGCCTTGTAGATTTAATTTTCTATTTTTACTTAAGAAAAGTAATGTCTTTGGAAAAAAAAAAAAAAGAATGCAACCGTTTCCTGTTTGAGAATGTATGTACATTTTGAACACAATGAAGTTTGGAAAAAAAAAAAAAAAAAAAGCTTCACATAATTTACCTTGAATGTAGCCCATTCATGTATTCAAATAACACTGTCCTGCCCAGACACAGAGCTCTTTCAGATGGAGCAGGCCTCTAACTCTGAGACTTGTGTAGCAGAAGAACACAGCGTACTTGGCTGTCATCCAAAACTTCATAGAAAGGTAGTTACTCTCATTCTAGCGTCTCCACCTGCTGTGTAGCCTACTGCCTGGTGCTTCATGACCGTCGTCACTGACAACAGTCCAATGGAGTCCTCCACTTTTACAGAGTTAGGTCTATGAACGTATTCCCTCTGCTGTACTGAAATGACCAAATTAAAAAATATTTTGAATATTTTGTAATTGGGGAAGAAAAAAAATGAATGCTGTTCCTTGGATCCCACATCTACACACATCTATGTCATGTGTTAATATCACAATGCCCCACAAAGGTCTAGATGCCCAAACTTGTAGCAGGAGCTTTGCCTTCTCCAGACACCTAAGGCGTCGGCCGATGTGTTATTGACAGTGCCAGTCCATGCAGGAGTAAATATCACTGAGGTGTGAATTCACCTGGGGGGTTGCTGATCTCATATTCCTTTCATTTTGTTTCCTCGACACTGAGTCAAAGTCAGTCTTGGCTGTCTGTCCTTTGTTTCTCGGGGAACAGTGAGGCTCAGAGGATTAAATCATATGGATTATATACTTTGTGGTGCTCTGTCTTTTTGTTTATGCCATGGTATGTTATGTTATTTACCCCCTGTTCAAATGTCAGGTGTTGTAAGGTGCCTGTGGGAGTTGTACGCTGATGCTGACAGGGACAAAACAATTGTAAACAGGAGGAGAGGAGTAAGAAACTGCAAACAGGCAAGTGCATTTTGCAGATATGTGTTTGAGAGCTGCTGTGGAAGCACCAGTGCACAGAAATGTCCAGTGCCAAGAGTTTCAGCTACATGAAAGAGAGATTCCTTTCCTTCTTGTCTGTCTGAGTGATTTTTTATCATCTTTTCCACTTTGAGTTAACACTATGTTATCTAAAACATCCATATATGAATAAAAGAAGGACATAACTGCACTGTGAACTGCACTGCCTATAAAAATAATGTGTCCTTTGTTGTCTTGTGATGAAAGACATACATAATTTACATTCGACATTCTTTGACAAGTTTGGCAACTGTATTTCTAAATCATGAAATCTAACAGTTTTAAATGATTATCTTATTAAAACTTGGGGCACATGTCGGCACTTTCTTCTATCAGTCAAGAATTACAAATAATTAATAATTATTTAGTGGATGAAACAGGAAAAAATGCAGCAGGGCTTTGTTTTCTGAGAAAATCCCACAAATCCCAGAGAGAGAAAAAGAAAGTCTCGCCTCTCACAGCGATTCTGTCTCACCCACCTGACGCGACGATGATCCCCGGGGCTGAGTCCCTGCTGGCGATGTTTCCAGATGTGTAGGGATTTGCAGACACATGGAGATGGAGATGTAATGAACAGTATGGCTGCAGAGAATAAATCGCAAACTCAATTATCACAACTATCAAACCAAGCCGACAGAATCAGAATCACTGAAAAAACCATCAAAAGACACTTGTGAATAAAAACGGCCGCGGCATCAATTTGGATCCACAAACCCTCCCAAGTCATAAATTCGATTACAAACACCATTTCCCCACTGGCTCGTCCCACCATTAATTCTGATTGGGTTAACCTTTACCGACACTATTCTCATTACGACCCAGCAAAATGCCAGTGGTGCAGGCCATGTTGTGACGGGCTGTTTAGAGGTTTATTAAAACTCTGACATTTCCTGACAAATGACTGTGTAATATGGGCAGAAGGTGAGGCACGCCGCGGAATCACTAATTGGTTTATCAAAAAAGGGTTATCATTTTCATATATAAAGTCATGTTGAGAGAAGACGCTCAAGTGCCGCATTGCAAACGGCATGTGTAAAGCAGCAGCAGTGGCACAGACCATCATATTTACATCAGGGGTGTGTCTATGGGTGGGCTGGGGTGGGTACTGCCCACCTAGTGGACTCATCTGCCCATCCAATGAACTCTTTTTGTCCACCGATACCGATAACTTCCTGCTTCTCATAACCGATGCAGACACTTAAAGGGATAGTTCAACATTTTGGCAAATTAGCCCATTGCCATAATTGCTATAGTCATAGCAGTAGGTTCGTTACCTTTAATTGTCAGTGCAAGCTGTTTTTAGAACAGCGGAGCAGAGCCGTGAGCTGCTCAGAGCTATGCTATGGAGGCTAAAGGAATTTCTTGGTTTCCCTCATCAAACTCATCAAATACACAATCCAACAACTCCAAAACGCTGTCGTGGACAAGTTGTGAGCTGCACATTCATCACGCTATGAGATAATAACGGAACGTTACGAGACAGTTGTTTTAGAGATAAATTCATTCAAAACCGCTGATGCGCGTTGCGTTTAGGGACAGTTTTTCAGCAAGCAGACTCTGTATTTACCCTGTATTTACCTCGAAAATGGCTCAGTTTCGTAACGTTCCGTTCTTATCTCGTGGTGATTGTGCAGGTCACAACTTGTCCATGAAAGCATTTTGGAGTTTTTGGATTGTGTATTTGATGAGTTTACGGCGCTGCTCCGCTCCGCCGTTCTAAAACAGCTTACACCGACAATTAAAGGTAACGAACCTACTGCTATGACTATAGCGATTATGGCAATGGGCCAATTAGCCAAAATGTTGAACTATCCCTTTAAACATTACAGCTCTGCCTCTGACACAGTAACCGACATCACTACTGTTGGAATCACAACAAAAACCAGAACAGTTATGACTCTCTAAAAAAATCTACATTGTTATTGTTTCAAATCAACTTATGTGGCAAATGGACTGAAAATGACCAGAATCAAGATAATACTGGCTGATTGTAATGTCATTATCAGACTTATCTGTGTATTTGCTAATAATTATTGGCAGATAATTATCAGCCAATATTGGGCCGATAATTATCTGTACCGATGGTTATCGTGCATCCCTAGTCATAGCTATTTTTTGAGTGTTCATGGTTTCATGTAATTTTGTCATTGGACGTCAAAAACGGCACTGCTTTCCTATTGGCCATTTTGAAGGTGTGGGTGTGCTCGTCCTTTACATTATCACCAAACCACAACACTTCTTCACACGTAGGTACAGACACAGTTTAGTGAACTGCAAGAGCTGTGTGTAGCTAGCTGCTCACAGCAATCCAATTCAAACCGTTCATACCTTTGATTGTTGTTCGTTCTTTTCTTTGGTTCTTATAAGTTGCATTAGTCTTGTACAGTTCACAAATGAGTTTGCACCATTCTGCAAGCTGTGTGTTTCTTTTTTTTAAGATAGCAGCTCATTTGGTGGCTATTGGGGATTGGCCAGCTAGCTAGTGGGCTGATGTGTTGCTAGTCACTGGAGTTGGCAGAAAGTTTTCCTCTCTACTTCATCATACAAATGAGTTTATTCTCTTTTTTTTTTTCATGGGGCAATGCCCACCCGAAGATGACATACACTGTGATCTTATAGTCTGGCTGCTTCATCATTTTAGCACATTAGTAGAAAGTGACTGAAGCTTCCAAACAACACATCAATAGATAACAAAAAGATCCACTATTGAAGTCGTTGTGTTTTACATTTCAAACGTTGAGTGAAAGACTCATCTCAGCTGGACTCTGAGAAGCCTCCAAGTTCCAGAGACTTTCAAAGACAGAGGAGGGGGGGGTGAAAAAAAAATCGCGTGCTTCTCTAACTGACACCACTTTCTCTCTGTGTGTTTTAAATGGGAGGTCAGCTCATTGGACTGAATCAAAATGGCTGACCTTTCAGCTCAGCAGCCTCAGAGCGCTCAGCGTTGACGGGCGGTGCTCTTTTTGAGCTCAGCCTCTCGTTGCTGCTGGGAACAGTCAGCTCCTGTCAAAGCTGCTCTTTGATGGAAGCGCACGCTTATTAAAACATGTATGAACGCAGCATGCCGGCAGACACGCGGACACTCACCAGTACGCAGTGGATGCTGTTGCCCCTCAGGTCTTTGCTCGGGGCCTGCAGCAGCCTCCAGTCTCTGCCTCTGTTGTAGGTGATGTGCGTCTTCACTAGGTTGTCTGCCCTTTTGTTGGCCAGGAACATCCCTTTTATCCCCGCTACCTGGAAGATTAGAACAAAAAGCAGCTCACAGCTCCATGTTGAACAGATTAAAGGCCTTTTTCTCACACCGGGGATGTAACGAATAAATGACATGAAATTTGCGAAACATTCAGTATAAAAATGAGTCTCCAAGCATTAACCAATGGATGGACAAAGTGAAGGAAATGTGTTTAATGGAAAAGATGACTTTCCCTTTCTCTGATCAAGAGGAGCCAACTTTCCCCAGGAAATGGGAGAATTGGACTGTTTTAATCAAAGCAATTGAGGACGCTACACACTCACAAGTAAAGACACTGGACATTATATATAGGATTTTCAACCAAGGAGCCCATGTGTTTTTGTTTTATTTTCTTGACAGTTCTTAAAGAACTATCAGTGTTTCCTCCGAGAAGCGGGGGCATTTTCATTTCGGCGTCCAATCCTCCACGGCCGCCTCGCGCCCTGCAGCGATCGTTTCGGCGTCCGGTCTATTTTGTGCACGAGCCACGAGCCATCGCGTCAATCTTGGCAGGAAGTCACACAAAGAAACAAAGAAGTGTGTACGTTTGTAGTCTATAATGTTTATTAATCGAAACAGAGCGCGAGAGATGAACACAAACACACACAGCTGAGGGGCGAAGCGCCACAGAGTCATTAATTAATGGTAAACGCTGGATGCGCTGGTTGATAAGTTTCGTTTTTTTAATGAGGAGGAAATAAAGAACTCAGCTGTGATTGAAAAGCATGAGTCGAAAGTTGTAACTGTGTAGTGGAAAGGGGTGCAAAGTAGGAAATGGTAACTGGTTGTGGAAACCCTGCTTTACATTGTTTTAACATTAAAAAAAAAATCATCATTCTGAAGGTGTGGCGGCTTTTATTTTGCCGTGGCGGTGCGCCACGATCAATTACATGTAGAGGAAACCCTGACTATTCAATTATTCTATTATCAATTTAAGAGACAACAAGTTGACAAAGTTTGTCAACTTGTTGTCTCTTAAATTGATAATAGCCTACTAAAAAAAAAGTATCAAAAAAAAAGAAATTGCGAAACATTCAGCGGCAAATATTTTGCATCAAAACCATTCACACCGGCGGCGACACTAATATGCGACACATGACAATTATATTCCGCAAGTTTTGCTTTGCGACGGGTGGTTCTTCGCCTCCACATCATGTAAATAAATCAATTTAACACAACTACTCTTCTAAATCGTCTTTGGTGAGAGACACAGGTTGTTTACATTGTTGTCATGGTGTTGTGACGTGGGGGTTGTGACGTACCTCCTTTTCACGCTACATGATTGGTTGATGCGTTTATTTGCCGGGAAAAAGATCAGAAAAATCGTCCTCACTCCCGAAAAAAAATTGTCTTGCATTTTCGCCGTGTAACATTCTGGTCGGTGTGAAAGGACCCGTGATGAAAACCGTGAATTATTTGCACGAAAAATACGTCTCCGCTGTGAAAGGGCCATAAGACTTAACATAAACCAATCAGGCCGAAGTGAATAACACGAGCAGGTGAACACGTTGTCCTCACAGGGTTCCTACGCAAGTATAGAAAAGTATGGAATTTGATTTTATACATTTCCAGGTTGGGAAAAGTATGGAAAATGGAAATTATTATATGGGAATATATTTATTAATACTTATCTGGGTTTGGTCTTACCTGAAGTTATTTGGGTTAATTATTTTGTATGTGCTATTGTACCTTGCTACAATCTCCTGGGAATTATTTGGCAACATAATGGCATACAAACTATGAACTATGAAAACAAATGATTAATTGCATAATTTATTTACATGATACACATCTAGTTACTCAAATGTCACAAATTATTATTATTTTTTTTTTTTAACCAAGAAATCTGGAAGTTAGGTTGGAAGTATGGAATTTTGAAATTTCTAATGTGTAGGAATCCTGTCCTCAAACTTGATATGTGGAAAAATGGGCAGTGTAAGGATTTGATCCAGTTTGACAAGGACAACTGTAAGAGCATTTACCTGATTTTTTAGGCAATAAAGAAGAGGTAAGCATCTGTGAGTGGATATATAAGTATGTATATATTTATATATATATATGTCCACCCACACATGCTTACCTCTTGTTTATTGCCTACAAACTCAGGTACAGCCGTAAACACTGAGTGGGGAAATGATCAACTGTCTGGGGACTTGTAATGTGTGTAATCAATATAGCAGTAATCGATGTGCATCTTTAATGAATTTGACCCCCCCCCCCTAGGAATAGTTAAGGGATACTGATACTGAATTGAGTCAGTGACGGTTGCATCAGGCAAAGAAACTTCACTTTAGTGATCGAGGCATACTTGAATCTCCCTCGGAGGAACAATTCAGCAAATCCTCCTCTTTGGGTTGTGACCCCAATCAAGATAGTGGATTTGTTTCTATCACTGAGGCCACAGCAAGACACGAGCGGCATCATCAACAGCTTCATTATTTCATTCATAGTTTAGTCGTGATGTTAAAAAAAAAAGAAAAAAAACAGAGCTGTGTATGCACGTTCCAGAGTTTCAGCATCAGCCTGCAAATGCTTTTTTTTTTCATTTTGTACAAGATGCGTTTTGTGAAGTAATATCTGCAGTTATTCATCGAAGAAAGAAATAATCTCAGCCTCACAAAAATCTATATCCCTGGCACAATCCCCCTTTGCTTTTGTCGATGTCAGCACTTCCAAGCTGCTTCATATTCTCACACTGTGCTGTGAAGACTGTAGGCCTACAGCAGCAGGGTTCGTTTCCAAAATGACAAAAGAAGAACATTTCAACGTGTCTGCCTCCTTGGCCGTAAGGTATTGATCAGTGTTTATAATACACTTGTGGGCTGGGCACTAATCAAGCAGGCCTTTATTTGATGCTGTGAAAATGGGCCTCCTGTGCAGCATACGGGTCCAGGAAGTCTGCCTCAAACTCAGCAACACGGTTTGCTACTTGAAGTGCAGATTTGATATCATTTCATTAGGTAGAAGATCGAAGATAGTTTACCTCATAGAGATCGACCATGACGTTGCCCTCGGGGCCCATGCTGCTGACCACATTTTCCAGGGCCAGGGTGTAGAAGACACCCGACGTGTCCGACACGTACAGGTTGTAGGTTTCATTCTGGTTCCACTCCTGCACGGCTGCCACCACACGGTTTTCATCCGTACTGATCACATGCAGGTCCTGGCCGAGGCAGAGAGATGAACATCAGGATGTCAAGACACCACAGTATTTTATATTTATAACAGCATTCCATTATATTCTCTACGTCTTTTTGTGTTTACCTTTCCTTTGTGCTGTGGCGTGAAAAGATAAAAATATTTGGGCTATTTTTCAGCCCAATATTTTCCACTTTCCTGTGATTTATTTGAAATGTTGATGTATAAGAAGATGAATATGTGGTTTCAATAAACCCAAAACCATCTTGGTGTAGTGTAACATCTTCTCTCTGAAGATCTAGTAACAACAGATCCTCTCTTCTGATTGGCTGACTGTTATCTGAGTGATCAAATAAAAATACTGCAGATTTGTATCTATATTTGGAATATCTTGTTTAAAAGAAAAAAATGGTTGAGCTGTAGATTTTATATATAAATTAATCGTGTGGTAATAGTAAAATATCAAAAATAAATGAATGTTAAAAGCTATAATGCTTTGAATTATTTTTTGATAAAAAGGAGTGTGCATCTTTTAGGCTGATCTAAAATTGAAGAGTTAATTTGCAAAAGCAGATGAATGCCATTTTGAAAAAAATGAGCTGATGCTTTTGGATTATTCTTTGCATAGTGTTGTTTTCAATAAAGCCTTATTTTTTTTAGCTACATCTGTTTTGTTACGTCTCATCTCCTTGGTCAAAGCCACTCAACTTTGGTTTGACTTATATCACCTGGTGTAAATAAAGATTTTTTTTTTAATTTAATTTTTTTTTAAACAGAGTTATCTGCTTTTGCAAATGAACTCTTCAATTAAAGCAGAAGTAAGCGATCCGGTGGTTTTGGCAAACTTCCTGTCAGCCGATGGAGTTAGCAGTCCCCGCCCTCGTCCCTACGTCACCACATTCACGCGCATCCCTTGGCTGCACACACAGAGAGGACCGCCCCTTTATGCCGTTCTCTCTCCTCATTGGATAAAGGTTGTAGGATACAAGGAAAGTTTTCTCCTGGGCTTACAGCAGAGCAGAGTGACTGACAGACCCGTGTTTCAGACCAAACACTCTATAGAAGTGATTGCTGTCGGAAGATATAATTATTTAAGACTTAACACAAACATTTCGCTTTTCTGCTTTAATACAATAAAAAAATCTACTTGAACACACTCCATTATGTTTGTTATAGCTTTAATTTTCTCTCTAACAAAAGAAATGTGCTTAATGATCTTCACTAACTACAACTGCTACATGTTCACATAATCTTTACCAAGAGGAAACAGCAATCATTAACACTGTGCCTGGTGCGCTGGGCAGAGATGATGCAGCTGAGGCCGAGCTGCTTGGTTGTGTGTTTCATCTGCCTCTGACTGTGCCAATACCACCTTGCAGTGACAGTGACAGCACCCGGGGAGCTCAGGGCTTGATTGAATAAAACATGTATAATTGTCAATGGGGACGTGACAAGCGAGGCCACATGCACACACAGAGAAGCAGGGGGAAAAAAATCTGATAAGAGTCATGTCGAGCCAGCAATGAACTGCAGCTCCACAAATTAAATTAGAATTGCGTCTCATATATTCCTGGTGGCAGATGCTCACATATGGACTTCTGCCTATTCCTAAAATGAATTTATTATCAAACTCTCATGTGAATGTGTATACGTTACCTTGGGCAGGGTGTACTTGGGTAGCTTCATGGGGGTAAAGACATCTCTTTTGGCAGACACATAGTAGATCGGTCTTCCTGCTGTTGATACCTTAAAGTGATGAAGAGTAAAAACACTTTTGGAGACAAATAGTGAAAAGCAGAAAAAGCATTTTCTCACAGCACAGAGAGAGACACGTAAGTCTGCACTAGTAGCACATCTCTCACACTGATCTCGGTACATTTCTGACAAATCCTCACTCTTTCTGCCTTGTTCAATGTTTTTAATGTTTTTTCACTGAGCAAACTGGCCAATTACCCACCTGGACAAACACGTACTCATCTTGCACCACCAGAGAATTGGGGTCAATGTAGCCCGGGAATGGTTTGCCCTTGTTGGCGTCTGTGCAGTTCTGCAGCTTGCAGGTGACGTACAGTGCCTCTGCTCCCCCACACACACACAAAACACACACATGCACACATGTCAAGCCACAGCTTCAGCAATGGTATTAGACAATGAAGAAAGGCAGCCTTCACCCGAAGCCAAGTGGCCTCTTCGGCCTGCTGCATTACTCGTGTCAATAAAGTGGTCTCAGTAAGGGAGGAGAGGCTGAGCACAAGACAGATGACCAGAGAGGCCAATTGCTTTCTTTGCCTTCAATTGCAGCTCTGGGATGGAGCTGTCCCCACATGTTAGTCTCAGCCAAATATGTGTTGGCCGCCTCCATGTGCTCATGATCAATAGTGAATGGTCTCTGGCTACATGACTGTAACAACTGATACGACTGATGTTTGCTGCGGTTGTATTTTCTCTCATCTCTTGTGTTGGCCTCAAAGAGAGTGATCTGACAGAAAGATGGCACAGATACAGATACCATTTTGAAACGTGAATTAAATAAGGGAAAGGATACACTATTTATTTGGTATTTAATGAAATGAAATATTAAGTAAGAAAAAAAAATAGAGACTCGCCAGAGATAGACACAAAGAAAGTGAAACCAAGTCATGTTCACCACTGGTTGAACTTTAAATATTCTGCTCCATTGATTCCCCACAATGGACCAGAAAGAATCTGAATTTGCTTGGACACTCCCTGGTCAGCTGGTAGGCCTACTACCCATGTCTTTCAAACTCCTTAGGTTGTAACCCTGCCCTGCGGCCATCATTTTGTAGCCTCCCAGGTGTCTTAAAGGGATAGTTCACCCAAAATTGAAATTTCTCATTATCTACTCACCCTCATGTGGACTAAGGGCTGGGAGAAGTTTCAGAGTTATCCGTGGCTTCTCTGAGTTACAGGGGGTCTCGGTGTAGCAGTGCATGTCCATATAACGGTTGTAAATGGATACCAACTGTCTTCGTAACAAAAAGACACACCAAAAAACATCCAAATACCTCCATGCTGCTCGTATGTAATGTCCGTCTTGTATTGAAGCCCCGAAATGCGAAATTGTTCCGAAAAAAAAAAAAAGTCTATATTTCAAGCTTGTTTTGTAGCGGAAGCTTCTCGAAGCTCCTCTTCCCGGTTCATCAAATTTGGACGAACTAGGGTCTGTCCTCTTCCCAGTTCGTCCAAATTTGACGATTTGACGATAATTTTTTTCGGGACAATTTCGCATTTCAGGGCTTCAATACAAGACGGACATTACATACGAGCAGCATGGAGGTATTTGGATGTTTTTTGGTGTGTCTTTTTGTTACGAAGACAGTTGGTATCCATTTACAACCGTTATATGGACATGCACTGCTACGCCGAGACCCCCTGTAACTCAGAGAAGCCACGGAGGACTCTGAAACTTCTCCCAGCCCTTAGTCAAAATTTCAATTTTGGGTGAACTATCCCTTTAAAGACATGTCTGTGACATGCTTTGGTCAAAATACCCCAAGGATCAAACATCACAGCTCTTTTCATCCTCTCTAAACAGTCCTGTTCAGAACGGCTGGTTTCAGTGCCTGTCCCTTTAAATGCAAATGAACCACTGCTTGCCCCGCCCCTTCTACTGGTACCAGGTAGCGGTGGTATTATGCAAATTTGAATCCTACTGGAAGACAAACCACATGGATTTCAACCTAGAGAGCCTGAAAATTACTGGGTTTTTTTTGTCAATTCTCACATTTTGGGGGTCGGAATGCAACACCCAAATCTATGTTAAAGAGCCTTCAAAAAGTGATATTTCCATAATATGTCCTCTTTAAAACCAAACTTCAAAGTGTGACATCATCACACATTATTTGTTTTTAACATAACATGAATATTATTATTTGCATATAAGCAATATATTCACAATGTTATAGATTATTAATACAGGAATTCATGAGACAAATATGCAAGTATAGAATTACTTTGACAGAATAATAATAATGAAATGAAGAAATTATAGGGGGAAAGGATTCTGACATCATATTCAGTAAGTTAATCAAATCAAATTCTATATATCTACCCACAATATTCTGCTGTCCATTGAAGTGATATTTTTCTGTCCTTACACAAGTGCTACTGAGCTAAATCTCTTGCTTTTAAAAGCATTCTAATATATGCATTACTTCTCTCTCTTGGGTCATTGTGTGTCCCCAGACTGGGCCATTTCTCCTGTCCCCTTGCATTACCTGTCCACACAACTCCCAATCCCACTCTACTTTGGCAAAAATGCTCACAATACAGTACAAAGACATCAGAAAATGGAGCGCTGAAGTCAGAATTCAATTACTCACGTCCTTCCGAGATGGTGGTTTCCAGATGAATTAAGCCCGGCTCTTTGTCCAAACCCATTTTAGACCTGAAAGGCAGACAAATGTGTTTCAGGAACATCACCACTGGTCTTTAGCCTCTGGACAGATGCTACCTGCTGCTGCTGCTGCAGTTTGACCTGTCAGATTGCACGCTGCAAAGTCAGACAAACTTATACCTCAAGTCAAGGACAGCTGTGGTAAACATCAGCAGTCCATGTCTACATTCAGAGTGCTTGGAGGAAAGACCTCATGGTTTACTGTATGACCCAAATGCTCAGAACCCCCAGAAGGTCTTTCCGCCCCCCAGAAAGATGGAGGAGGACATTTCCTGACATCATTAGGGGAGGAAAAGCCATTGATTTTCTCGCTACAGTAGGGATGCCCGCAGATGGAATAGCATATAATCATTACTGCATTAAATATGTATTAAAAAGACTAGGGGATCAGAGGAGAAGCAAAGGCAGCACACATGCATGGAGGGGGAGAGAAAGAGAGAATGTGTCGACAGGTAGCACACACTGACACAGAATGGGAAGAGAAGTGTAGCGTCTGTCTGTGTGAGGAGAATGAGAAGCAGACACAGTGAGAGACACGGACCACCACAGCTTCTAATCATTATACTTATCGGTAGTATTGGTGATTTCCCAGATGAAACACAGCTGTGAATATGATGGCCTACTTATCCAAACCACATTTCCACATTTTTTTTTTTTCTCTGATAAATCCATTCAGGTACGCGAGAGCAGTGCGAGACAGACAAGGCTTCCAGTTAGTGGGAGCGGTGCAGTTTGTTTAAGCCCATAGCTTTACTGCAGCGTCTTTGTCTGTGTGCTCTCTGAGGAAAAAGCGAGGAACAGGTGGAAAAAAAAGAGTCGCACTTGATCATGAGACAGATCGAGCCTTACAAAATATCACTTTGTTTTGAGATGGCTGCAAAAACTATGGCTCATTGTTGCCTCACATCTTGCTTGGGCTAACACGTTACACAAATAAGCTTATTAAACTCTTCATCTTTCTCACATGTTTTGGTGGCTACAGGAACAGCAGACATAAGAACCCTCTGCAGCCTCATTACCAGAGCTCCCACCACACCTAACTGCACAGTGTGTGTCCTAAAATAGAACGCTGACAGCTTCTGCAGCATCAGCCCTCCAGGCTCCCTTCACTCCGGGCTGCCCGGCTCGTTACTATACTCTGACAGTTCCTCCGTAGTTTGTTGAGGAGAAAGGGGTTTTTTATTTATTAATTTTTTTGTTGTGTGTTAGTTGCTGTTTAGAGGGCAGATATGACTATGTTTGACACCACCCTGGGCCGGTGCTGGTGCTTGCGATACCATTTAGCTGAGGAAAACATGGAGGCCTGCAGTGACATTTTGTTGTTTATTTGTTGTGTATGGTTTTTTTTGCTGGTGATTGGTGCACAGATATAATGAATCAATATGATGCAGGTGTGCTGCAAGTGGAGAAAACTACATCTACATACTTTGTTTCTGTCCCAATAAAGCATCCACTTTACGTCTAAATCCAATTATTTTCCTTCATCGCTTCTCTTGTTTTGTTACTGAAGGTTAGTTGATGTATTTTTGGTTCCAGTTACAAGAGTTAGAAAATATTTTGTTATTTTAACCTTCATTCAAATTGCAGCTGCAATCTACTCTCCTCCCATTGACTGAGTTTACATGCACTTCAGTACCCCGATTTTAATCAGGGTTTTTAAGTATCCCGTTTTTGTGTTTGCGCATGTAAACATTTGCCATTTCCCGATTTCAGAAATCGGGATAAGCCCGTATCCCGATTTTGAGGAACCCGATTTTGCTGCCTGGAGAACTCAGACAGAAACCAGGATACTGGAGCATGTAAACACTGTACCCCGATAGCTGAGATACAGTAGATACATAGATACGTTACTTACAAAATGCCGGCGACAACAAGTGCATATTTCTGGAGCGACGAGGAGACTATTAAGTTTTAATATTTTTTCATGTGAAAAAGTAACTGTTTAGATTCTCAATGTGCAGTCGGTTCATCCAAATGACGGCTATTTCGAAGTCTGCTACGAAGTTTTTCGGAGGAGTGAAGCTCCAACTGTGTGTGCTGTGACTGGGACATAACAGAGACAGCAACCCTGTCTCCTGAGCTGCTCAGCCGGCCAACCTACGTTGTCACCCTGGGGGAATAAAACGATCGTTAACTTACCCACAGGTTTGTAGAGGTTTACCGCTGGCTGGTAAAAAAAATTTTGGGAGACCAAATTTTTTTTGGTCTCATTGATGAAATCTAACAATTGTGGCAGGCGCATTAGTTTGTTTGAATGAAAAGGGAAGCTTCATGTGTGTATTGGACAGAGGAGTAGCGCTGCCTGGGGCTCTGTATGTACAGAAATCACCACATTCACTTCTATAAATTAATGTTTTACAATGAACCAATCAGTCTGCATTACATTTTATTTTCTTCTGGCAGCGTTTTTAATTTGTAAATTTTGTTGCGCTTCCTGTTGTAAACAAACATGAAACACGTACGCGCACATAAGATGCAGTAATCAGAAACCGGGATACTGGTGTTTATCATGTATACGGGGAAACTGAATAACCAGGTTTCTCTAAGATCATGTAAACACCATATCCCAAATTTGATCAAAATCGGGATACCCATCAAAACCGGGGTACTGAAGTGCATGCAAACGCAGTCATTGAGAGGCACCGTGGGGATAATGGGGTATTCATTCATCTGGGCCACCTCTATAGACAGGACATAACAGCAAGGAAAGTATTGGTCAGATTGCACTGAGGGCTTATTTTGAAGCATCCTTCCACAGCTGAACACTGTCAGTCACATAATGATGGCCAACTGTCTGCCACAGAGGAAGATCAGGCATGTCAAGCACATGAATAATGAAAGTCTGAAAAACCTTGCTGGCTCATCAGCTCCTCACTTTGTGCAGAGACAATGACGTCATCTATCCAGGACATGACAATGTCAGAACTGCTCCGCCTTTGGTTTGTGGAGTTTATCATTACTTTCTCTGACAGGTATCATCTTTGTTTTGTTCCTTTGTTTTTAGCAACAGACCCTCGGTCTGCCTTGAACTGCATGATACACTGCAATGATTATAATTACAATTTAGCTTACAGACCAACAGTCTTTTTATAGCATGGAGTGAATTTGTATAATTTTCATTATAAATCTGAGTTAACATCATTTGCTAATGAAATCTGCTGTAGCTAATGAAATTGCCTGGCTGTTGTCTGGGTAATATGATCTCAGCATGAAGGTGTCTGATTAATGCTCAGATACGTGGATAAGACTTACAGTGGAAAACAAGCATTTCATGTCATCTTCATATTCAGTTAGCAGCTAGCTCCGCTGCTGGGTAGAAACTGATTTTTCTACTTTTCTATGACTATTCCTTTAATGCTTTACAATGACACTCACTGGCCAACTCCATGTCTTAGCCTGCAGACGCCTGGAAGCGGCTCCACAGCTCATTCTAATGTGTTTCCGGGAAAATCACGAAGATAGGGGAAGGACACTCCCTGCATCATCATTAATACATCTTGGTTCAAAACAGTCTGTTTGTTAAAGATGTAAACGTACAGGCTGGTGTGATTTTGTACCTGTGTTTTGAATGTGAATATCAACCTTGATTTGGGTTAGGGTTAGAGCACTCACTCATTTAAAACAGTGCAGGATGAAGCATTAGCTTTCTGGTCATCGTATGCTACCTGATTGTGCATGTAATTTATTTTTTTTATAATGACTATTGCTCTGGATTTTATGGTGAAAGTGCCTTATTTAATGCAAATGTGCAGTACTTTATTGTTTTCACTATCAGAGCATTATTTTTTTGCACAATTTATGTTTTGCATTGGAATATCTTTGCACTTTAGAACATAATTTTCTGAGCTCCTT
This sequence comes from Trachurus trachurus, assembly GCF_905171665.1. Classification (NCBI taxonomy): domain Eukaryota; kingdom Metazoa; phylum Chordata; class Actinopteri; order Carangiformes; family Carangidae; genus Trachurus; species Trachurus trachurus. Next base: position 911,571 of record NC_139891.1, on the reverse strand, counting down.
CCACTACTTTATAATAGGCCAGCAGCAGATGTGGAGCTGTAGTTAACATTGTGTGCCGATAGTTCCACAATCAGAACTCCTGTGTCCCGTGCTTCGTCCCTCTGCATGACACCCGGCGTCACATCCAACACAATGAATTTCTCCCAAGGGAGACAATAAAGACTCATCTTATCTTATCTTATCTTAACACAATGCAGAGTCCCAGGGTGTTAAGGGACACTCCAGCACGGATCGGGTTACACTTAAATGAATTTGGCAAATATCAACAGATTAATTAACAATTAACATGTTGATACAGGAATAAAGCTGAGAAAATACATTTCTCATTTCATGGGGTCTTCAATTCTTAACAATCAAAAATGTTGTGACTAACACAACAAGTGCATTATCAAAAATATGCTCTGGTTTAACCATGTTTATGCCTGTTTTTCAACCAGTACCGGCTTGGGGTTGAATTTATAGAAATTGCTATGCAAATGCATGAGGAAAAAGTACATTTATTTTACATATTTTTTCATCACTCAGCCCTAAAAGCCTATACACAACATCTATTGCAAATTGTGGGTGTTGGAATCCCTCCTCTGTCTCTCACCCTGAGGTTTCTCCTGTTTTTTTCTTGGGTGTTTTTCCTCAGTGGATGTGAGAGGATGTTGTTATGATGCAATGTAAAGCCCTCTGAGACAAACTGTTTGTAAAAACGGGCTATACAAATAAACTTGCCTTGCCTTACTTTATCTCCATGATTACATTCTTGCTTACAGTTTGTTTAAGCTTGTCCAAGAGCCTGTACTTACCAATAGAAACGATTAGGAGCCACTCTTTCATGCACCAGCTGCCACCTCCTCCCAAACTCCACGGAGCTGTAGAGCTGGAAAACAACCAGGCGTCAGAATTCAGTAAAATACCATCTTTACTATAACAGCTGATCAAATTTAGCAAAACACTGGTCATCCAATGGGTAGCCTACATGCTGTTTGACACGGGTTTGTTTTTACACTGTGATTTACAGTATACCTCTCTCAATGCACACACACACACAGGCTACAAACACTTTACTTAAGACAACTAAATTGGATTTTAATCTACCTAAGATTGAAGCACTGCAGGGGGATTTACACAATGTATGGAAATGTAAAGACTGATGTGTAGGGTGGAGGTTTCCTGAACTACAGAAATGTGTCTTGCTGCCTGTGAATGGGAGGGAGGTATGAGGAGAGAAGCCAAAGCATGGTGGGTGGTCTCAATACAGCCATTGTTCACTATTCAGTAAGTCACTGAAATGCTGAGATTGCCACAGTACATAAAGGGGGCAGAGAAAGCATGGAAAATTCCTGTGTAATGTGCTAATTGTCCATAAAAACTGATTTAATTTGCTCTATTGAGATTTCACAGGTCGCTAAATATTGAATTAAGCCATGAGACTTCCACATCCAATTGTTTATAACTAGAATTAGTTCCATTTGTAGTAAAATTACATTCAAATCATTCAACGGCAAAGTTCCCCAGTTTTCATGGGACTAAATTTACAGTTTCTGTAAAATCTTTTTAAAGCCTTATTCGAACAATGATCACATGGTGGATGATAAACACTCCAGTTCCTCTGGGTTCACAACGGAGGCTTTGAGTTTCTGTCATTGTTTAATTTTCCACATACAGCAGGTACTGGGGAAGAGGGCTGCTAGCTCCATATGGACAGTGTTCCGAAATATAACTTTTCAATGCTAAGAAAACAACAGATTGGCATTTGTCATTAAGGCAGAGGCAAAAACTTTGACCCTCATATCCTTTCAATTTAAAACTCAAACTAATTAGATGTTGAGATAATGTACCAGATGGCATTTTGTTTTTATTCAAGTGGTCCAGCCCTTCAAGTGCTTCAACTCAGTAAAAAGTGTTTTTTTTTTTTATCCTGTTGCTCTGTAAATAAACAACTTTGACAAAGTGATACATAGTCACTGGAGCCCTCCTGTCTCCAAACACACCTGCATTCTCTGACAAAGCACATAGACAAATCTGTTTACTCTGTGACTTACAGCTGGAATTTAATGAAGCGTAAAACTTATTTCAACGCTTTGCACTGGTCTTTTTTTTTCATTTTAAGCATGAGTAGTCATGCATAATATGTAGACAATCATTTATTAGCGGATAACAAAAATGTGAATGTTTGTTTCTATTAATTTAGTTTCTAAATGTATTTATTTATTCTATCCTGAAGGGCGAAGTGCAGGCCTGCATTTAAAAGGCATCCATGAGAGCACCGTTCACACAGATGATCACTGCTGTCAAATCAGTAATTCTCTTTTATTGTGTCAGACTTCCATTTCCTGTGCTATTTGCTTATACGTCACTGTACTTTAACATAACAAAGGACTCGACAACCATCGGTCAAAGGCCTGTATAAACAAGAGTTACTGCTACCTTTAATAGTTTGTACATTAACACAAATCAACTGATGAAAATTTATGGGATGGCAGTAAAAAATGTGAGTTGTGACTTAAATGCAGTCGTGACATTAGGGGAAGTATATGGTATAAATTTTCCTCCAACATGTCCATTTCATTTTGTTGCTCTATAAAGGCTAAATGCATATTATATATACAGTCTTCACTGTGACTATACTGCAGGTGTAGTCTAATCTCATGTCAAACAAGAGGTGATATTTCCATGGTTTTGGTGCTGAGCAGATGCAAGGTACATGAGTGAGGTGGGAGGGGTTAGGGGAAGCAGGGTTGAAATCACTCTGACTAATTATCCTCCCACAGCAAGTTAGTATGTAGCCAAGCAAGTGACCGTGAAGAGGCAGAGAGAGCAGGAGGTGAAGGGGGAGGGGGTGGAGGGTGGAGGGGTCGGCACAGCCTTTACAACCGCCAGAGGTGTCTCAATCAACAAATGCAGCAGCTCTGCCAAAGGGAAACGAGGAAAGTGAAAGAGAAGTAGTTTTGAGGCGGAGATGGAGTGAGTGAGTGAGTGAGTGAGTGAGTGAGTGAGTGAGTGAGTGAGTGAGTGAGTTAGAAGAGGGTAAGAGGTGAGTGTGCATGTGTTGAGGTGAGTCAACAAACATCAATGTTAAACAATGTGAAACATTTCACAAAACACCTGCTGACATTTCATCTGACATTTTCAATAAGATGAAAACAATCTGTCTCTAATTTGTGCTTTTTACACGTGAATAAATTCACCCCCTTAGATCTCTAAATCATATTATTGGAAAATGATAAAATGAGTCAGTGAGTGAGTGAGTCAGTCAGTACGTTTACATGCAAAGCTTAAAGGGATAGTTCACCCAAAATTGAAATTTCACTCATTATCTACTCACCCTCATGTGGACTAAGGGCTGGGAGAAGTTTCAGAGTCCTCCGTGGCTTCTCTGAGTTACAGGGGGTCTCGGCGTAGCAGTGCATGTCCATATAACGGTTGCAAATGTATACCAACTGTCTTCATAACAAAAAGACACACCAAAAAACATCCAAATACCTCCATGCTGCTCGTATGTAATGTCCGTCTTGTATTGAAGCCCCGCAATGCGAAATTGTCCCGAAAAAAAAAAGTCTATTTTTCAAGCTTGTTTGTAGCGGAAGCTTCTCTTCCCGGTTCGTCAAATTTGGACGAACCAGGGTCTGTGCTCTTCCCACTTCGTCCAAATTTGATGAACCGAGAAGAGGAGCTTCGAGAAGCTTCCGCTACAAAACAAGCTTGAAATATAGACTTATTTTTTTGGGGGGGACAATTTCGCATTTCGGGGCTTCAATACAAGACGGACATTACATACGAGCAGCATGGAGGTATTTGGATGTTTTTGGTGTGTCTTTTTGTTACGAAGACAATTGGTATCCATTTGCAACCGTTATATGGACATGCACTGCTACGCCGAGACCCCCTGTAACTCAGAGAAGCCAGAGAGGACTCTGAAACTTCTCCCAGCCCTTAGTCCACATGAGTGTGAGTAGATAATGAGTGAAATTTCAATTTTGGGTGAACTATCCCTTTAATCGAGCTACACTCCAAATTCGATTTTTTTGGCGTCTAATCGGACTTCTGTCCTTGGGCCCTAGTTTGCTGGCGCAGCGCAGGTGGCGCAAGGTAACGCAGCCGGTCTAATGCAAGTTTCGACCAGCGCAGCCTAGCGCAAAGTCAGATTGGAAGATTGGCAGATCGCGCTGCGCTGAGATAGGCGTGGCCGCGCAGCAGGGGGAGGCGTCACAGATTCAGCTTGGTGCAGTGGAAGTTTTGTGCGAAAATGTCCCGCCGAGGTTGCGCTGAAAGCTCGCCACCTCCAACCAGGTCTATTCTCAGCGCAGGGCGGAGCGCAGCAGGTGCAGTGGAAGTTTGGCTGACTGACCTGCAGTGCACACACGTCACCAAGACCTCACAGGCAGATCTCCACAGTTCCAGACACATTTCAATGCAATAAATATCCACAATAACCACTATTTAATGCAACTAACGGAATCAACACGTGAATTTATATCTATATAGATTGTCCCGTCACATCTGACGTCAGATCAAAGCAGAGATCAAAGGCTGTGGCACGCGTAATGGAAACTCCACCTGAATTAACACAGCAGGGACGAACTGGCACTGAAAAGCAGCTGTGGATGTCCCAAAAGCAGGACTGAGGGAGGAGGATGACTGCATGTCACTGCCGTGTTGAGACTACGCACTGCAGTTGTGATGATCGCTTTATTTATTTATTTACTTATTAATTCATTAGCGGAGCGACCGCATCAGGCAGCCGTAATGAAAAACAAAACACAAATCATTATCTCTCTTAGTCCACCACAGCCTCGGTATCAGATAGTCAGTATAGCCTATACTCAGCATCTCTATCACAGAGAAAAAAGAGAGGAGGACAGAGAGAGAGAGAGAGAGAGAGAGAGAGCGCGCGTCCTTTACGCTGATTTCATTCCGCATGGTGTTTGTTTATGTTGTGATTAGTGTAGGCTAAACCTCTCATCTGTCTTACACAGGGAATAATAAATTGAAATGAATAAATGTGAGTTTCTTCATTAGTTTATTAGTTGTTGTTTCTTACAATGAGCACCGGTTCTCAGTGTATCAGATCAATCCTGGTTAAGTATATTAGTAAACTCATTGTTGGTCACTCTGAGCTCGGACCTCCGGGGAAACAGCTGTTTCCTCCGGGGAGAGGTTCGGCCTCTGGCGTCGCTGTTTCCTCCGTCCATGTCCAAGTATAAAATGACAAACTTGCAGCGCGCATCACCCGCCGCGCAGTTAAAGGTGAGGAGAGGAGCTCCTTTGATTGGTGAAGATCTGACTCGGCTGTGTCAAACCCACTCCACGCCTTTCTCTCCTCCTCCTGTCTCCCTCCCGCCCTCTCTCCTCCCTCTTCACCGTTTGCGCCGGTGGGAGGGACGAGGGGCGGGCTTGCGCTGGTCTAAGTCTGACTGCGCGGCCCACCAATCTTGCGAAATGGACCTGGGCCACACCCCGTTGGCGTGGCGAAGCTGCGCTGATGTTAGACTTCACCTGGTCTAAGAAACTAGGGCCCCTTGTCCCAGTTTACATGCAACTGAGAAAATCGAATAACTGACGGGAACGTGTCCTCCTCCTCAACACCAGGTGGCGATGATGCGTCGTTTCAGCAGGTTAATACGGAATCTTTTCCGGTTGATTTATTAACCAGGCGTCAGACTGGCATTTTCGAACAACAGCAAGATGGTTAAAGGGATAGTTCACCCAAAATTCAAATTTCACTCACTATCTACTCACCCTCATGTCAACTAAGAGCTGTGAGAATTTTCAGAGTCCTCCGTGCCTTCTCTGAGTTACGGGGGGGTCCGCGCAGCAATATTTGTCCATATAATGGTTGTCAATGGATACCAATTTTCTTCGTCCAAAAAGACACACCAAAAAACATCCAAATACCTCCATAGTGCTTGTCTGTAATGTCCCTCTGGTATCGAAGCCCCGACATGAGAAATTGTTCCGCCGGTCAGGAAGAGCAGTGAACTGAGACACTGGGAGCTTCCGCTACAAACAAGCTTAAAATATAGACTTATTTAATTTTTTTCGGAACAATTTCTCATGTTGGGGCTTCAATACAAGAGGGACATTACAGACGAGCAGTATGGAGGTATTTGGATGTTTTTTGGTGTGTCTTTTTGGAAGAAAGTTGGTATCCATTCACAACCATTATATGGACAAATACTGCTGCACGGACCCCCCGTAACTCAGAGAAGGCACGGAGGACTCTGAAAATTCTCACAGCTCTTAGTTGACATGAGGGTGAGTAGATAATGAGTGAAATATGAATTTTGGGTGAACTATCCCTTTAATTGTACAGCTTTGTTCATCTCGTACATACGGTAATGTGTGCGTTACTTATTGTGCAGGTAAGGTGCAGGCTATCCCTCGTGGTCTTGCTGATTTCGAGAGGCAGACAAGAACGCCGTAACGCTACAACAATAGCTTCTGCGACCGGCTTTTCTTGGATGTTTTTGTCAGTGGGGGGGGGGGGGGGGGGGGGGTGGAGCATGCGTTGTCCAGTTACAATTCCGAGTAAGGTGTATACAGAAAGTCGAATTCCAATCGCATTATCTGGGTGTCTTAATCGGAGTTGGAGAACTCCGATATTAGGGTTAGGACTAACGCATTTACATGCACTCAGTTGTCCAGTTATAGTCAGATTAAGGCAATCATTTGGTTTTCTCAAGAGTCATGTAAACGTACTGAGTGAGTGAGTGAGTGAGTGAGTGAGTGAGTGAGTGAGTGAGTGAGTGAGTGAGTGAGTGAGAAGAGAGTAAGAGGTGAGTGTGCATGTGTTGAGGTGAGTCAACAAACATCAATGTTAAACAATGTGAAACATTTCACAAAACACCTGCTGACATTTCATCTGACATTTTCAATAAGATGAAAACAATCTGTCTCTAATTTGTGCTTTTTACACGTGAATAAATTCACCCCCTTAGATCTCTAAATCATATTATTGGAAAATGATAGCGGTAGGAATATATTGCACATGCACAGTAAAGAATAATTTCTGAAAAGTGAAGTCAAGATAATGAACTAAGATGAAGACGTAAGATATAATTATGTGCTATACATTCATAGGCTGATTTTGTTTTGATTTTCAAAGTCAAAGTGCTGTCTTATGATCTCAAAGTTCTACTTTTCTTTGTAATCAAATCACATCATCATAATCATTTTCACAGAACGTTTATAGAAAGTCAAACTTAACATTTGATAAATTCATATTTAGATTTTCTTTTACAAACACTTTTGTATATTTTTCATTAGGCTGTTAAAAAATAACCTAAGTGTATTGTATAAGACAGCATACAATACATGCTTATTCTGCTCCCTCCCAGATGAACCTCATGAACTCTGACTTTGTGCTTTCAGCCAAACTGTTGTGAAACAGGATCACACATTGATCCGGCCTGCTCAAAGGCGATGCATCTCCAGATTGTTGTTGCTTATCCGACTTAACACTCAGCTCCTTTTGATATCTTGAACAACTGGCAGCTTAGGCCGCCTTTCCCCGCTCTCTAACCTTTTGGTCGTGGCTGTAGGCCAGAATCCAGTCCTCCTGCTCAGGGTGGAAGAGCAGGCTGAGGATGTAGAAGTTCAGCCGGTACTTCTGGTAGGTTGCTCCTTCATCGGAGCTGATCAGTAAACTGCTCTCCACTTCTGGATCAGTTAACAGCATGATCTGAGGGAAGCCAATGGATGAGACAATAGACAGCATCAATGGATTAGGAGATCTCAAACAGTATTTCAACACTTAAAATAAAAAAACAACATTTACTCCATAATAATACTGCATTGAATTTGTGTACATGGCTGGACTGCATGGTAAATGTATGAGATTGAGATTGTAGTTGAAAAGGTGGAGCCACAGTAACATAGTACATACAGTGCACTACAGTATCGACACATCTGGATTCACATACTATATACATATATTTGTCTATGTTATTTTCTATAGGAACCTTTTTCTTTAATTTGGACCCATCTGTGTTCAAGTTACTAATTACCATATCTGCAATATAGCATTTTATATGAGCATTTTTCTACAGATGATGTCATACTTCAGAAAATCATTCGTATGTTTTAGGCTTGATGACATAATCAGTTCATATAATCAGCAAATGTGTTTGCTTCATCACTCAGATTGTTTGCTTCTGTCTTATCCTGAATGCTCAGTCAGTCCCCCGCAGCAATGATTTCCCAAGAGCTCCTTTCATTTTCTTTGGCAGTTGTGGCATGATCCCCAGAAATATCACAAAGATACCTCCAGATAATATAACATACAAATACAGTTGATTGAGTGGATCTCGATACACTTGCAGGGAGTTTAGAGAGACACACTTGCTGGTGTGGACCTTGTATTTAAGACATGTTTGTTTAATGAATGTGTGTAATTGTGTGTCTACTGTAACCTCTCTTAAAGGGATACGCCGACATTTTTTTTTCATGTCTTGCCTCACTCCCGAGTCCATGACCAGCAGATAGACACCATCCTTTCGACTGTGCGTGCAGTAACAAGGGAGATACGGGCAGAGCTGGCACACCGCTAATTAGCTTAGCTCAAACACTGGAAGTGTATAGGTAGTGTTAGCCTGCCTCCATCTAAAGTCATCAGAGAAACTCTTCAGCAACTCTAAACGGAAACCGGCGGGCCGATCTTCGTCTCAGAGCTGACAAAACTCTCCGGTAAGGCATCTTGAACGGTTGTAATTTAGCACATGTGCTAAATCCGGTGTATTTACTGTGGGTACTCTAGCACTCACTGTCCATTAATATGCACTGTCCCGACTAAATAAACAAATAAAGTAAAGTAAAGTCAAATGCCGCTAACGGGACGAGATCGGTCAAAACGGAGGGTTCAAGCAAAGACGGTTTATTTTGGTTCAAGCTAGCTACATGGAGGGTAGGTTAGCTTCCTATTTCAAAGTAAAAGCACAAATTCTATCGTCATGGTTTTCTGTATGTAAAGGGCAACGGGTGTTTTATTTTGTGAAAGTAACCAGAAGTGCGTTGGTCACGGCTAGCTTGAGTAGCGCCAAATTCGTCCGAACAAAATTGTAAACAGCTGGTATTTAGACAAATTAACGACACTGCTGATCTAAACGGCTACTTTCTCACCTAAACATGTTTGAAATGTCAATAAAGTGATATATTTACAGAGTTTAGAGCTAAAATAAAATCAGCTTCTGACTGCTGATTTCGGCTCAGGTAGGAGGCAGGCTAACACTACCTACGCACTTCCAGTGTTTGAGCTAAGCTAATTCGTGGTGCGCCAGCTCTGCCCGTATCTCCCTTGTTACTGCACGTACAGTCGAAAGGATGGTGTCTATCTGCTGGTCATGGACTTGGGAGTGAGGCAAGACACGAAAAAAAAATGTTGGCGTATCCCTTTAACACTGACTTCGGTTCAGACAATTCAGGGGTGTCAACTCCACTTGCATGTTCACCTCACTTTTCAATATCCTGACATTTATTGTTTCAGGCTGATTCTGTTACTAAATTCTCTGTCAGACACCATAGTCCAAATTATGTACGATAGGAGCTGATGAAAAGAAAACAGCCCTTAAAAAGATCCCTCCGTTGCCTGTTCACACCAAGCCAAACAAACAGATTGCCGCTCCCCCATGTGATCTTAGATAGTGCTGACGTTCTGGAATCACATACGTGATGTACCACAAAAGTGTGTCCCACCATACATGGGTGGATTGAATACAGATCACTCACCCCACCCCCACCCCTGTCCCACAGACACACACACCCTGATTCCCCTGTCTCCCCTCCCGATTTCTATGTCTGTGCCTGCTACACAGAATGGCAACGCATAAGAAAGGTGCAGCATTCCAACCTTGAATAGATGGTGTGAAAGGGGCCAATGTCATTACATTCATCTGAGCTGCTTTCAATAAGCGCAGTGTGCTCAGAGCAGTGAGCTTATCAAGCGGCTGTAAGTGATGTGGTGAGCATGCTGCTGACTCTTTTTCTACCACGGCTCTCTCCCTTCAGACTACGGAGAGACTGACCTTAATAGTGAAGGTTGCTATACGCTGTCTGAAAAACACCTGCTGCCTGCTGACACATTACAGTATCTACACATTCCATCTAGGTATATTTAAATATTTAAATAAAAGCAAGTCTAAGTCTAAGTCGGGTTAAAGGGATATTTCAACATTTTGGCAAATTTGCCGATTGCTATAATCCCATAGTCTTAGCAGTAGGTTCATTACCTTTAAAGGGATAGTTCAACATTTTGGCGAATTGGCCCATTGCCATAATCGCTATAGTCATAGCAGTAGGTTCGTTACCTTTAATTGTCGGTGTAAGCTATTTTTAGAATGGCAGAGCGGAGCCGTGAGCTGCTCAAAGCTAAGCTACTGAGGCTAATGGAATTTATTGGTTTCCCTCATCAAACTCATCAAATACACAATCCAAGGACTCCAAAACGCTCTGGTGGACAAGTTGTGACCTGCACATTCACCACGCTATGAGATAATAACGGGACGTTATGAAACAGAGCCATTTTCGAGGTAAATACAAAGTATGCTTGCTGAAAAACTGTCCCTGAACGCAACGCGCATCAGCAGTTTTGCATGAATTTACCTCAAAAACAACTCTGTCTGGTAACGTTCTGTTATTATCTCATAGCGTGGTGAATGTGCAGGTCACAACTTGTCCACCAGAGCGTTTTGGAGTTGTTCGATTGTGTATTTGATGAGTTTGATGAGGGAAACCAAGAAATCCCATTAGCCTCCGTAGCGTAGCTCTGAGCAGCCTGCTGCTCCGCTCCGCCGTTCTAAAAATAGCTTACACCGACAAATAAAGGTAACGGACCTACTGCTATGACTATAGGGATTATGGCAATGGGCCAATTTGCCAAAATGTTGAACTATCCCTTTAATTGTCAATGCAAGCTGTTTTTAGATCAGCGGGGCAGAGATACGGGCTGCAATGTATTTCCACGTTTCCCTCATCAAACTAAATACACAATCCAACAACTCCAAAACACTGTGGTGGACAAGTTGTGACCTGCACATTCACCACACTATAATGTATAATTATGTAACATTACGGCACATGAAGCAAATACTCAGAATTACTTGCACTTTTGAAATCACTCCGCCCAGCAGCCGTGTCTGTAATGTAGTTCTGGCTACGTATTTGCCTCCAAAACAACGTTCCATTATTATTTCATAGCGTGGTGAATGTGCAGGTCACAACTTGTCCAAGAGAGTGTTTTGGAGTTGTTGGATTGTGTATTTATCTAAAAACAGCTTGCACCGCCAATTAAAGGTGATGCACCTACTGGTAAGACTATAGGGATTATGTAATTTGCCAAAATGTTAAAACATCCCTTTAATGCATTAATAATGCACAAGTGAATGCAGGTTGGCTGATATAACACAACAGGGGCAAGTGGCATTGACATATTCAGATATAGCCTAGCTGTGACACTGAGACTATTATAAGTGTCAGTTATGGAACATGACAGTCTATTCTGGTGGAGATTTGTGTTGCATGTGAAACGGCAAAACTCTAGATCATCATCTAGAGTTTTGCCGTTTCACATGCACAAAACTCTAGATGATGCAAAACTGTTAACATGGTAACAATATTCCAGATCCAAACAAAAAGCACAGAGTGTCAACATTTTTATGTTAATAATTATGAAAGCAGCTTTGTGTTTTTGTCAATTGCAGGCTGTTTGAATCTGTGCATGACTCTTTCTGATGCCTCTGTCACCAACAGGTCAACAAGTTGTTGTGTAAGTGCAGAGGCAGCACGTACACTGCGCTGCACACAGGGGCTCACCTTTGGTTTAGAACTGGTCTTTGTTCAGGAGGACCTCTGTGTGCCCATTATGTTGTCAGACAGCCGTGTGAATGAGAATACACATTGCTCTCACAGTCAATATCCTTCTCACCATACGGCCAAGTGTTTGTGCTCTCTCACACTAAGAGACTCAGTTGTCTGCGCAGGTAACAGCCGTCATTGTGGGCAGACGCACCAATCAGTTACAGAAAGTGAAAAATACTCAAACACTGTTTTAACTACAACCTACAAATACAAATTATGATTTTTCTCAGTTCCTGGAACTGGTACAGCTGGAAGAGAAAACAACAAACTACTTGTGGAGAACACAGAGGTTGCAGTAGCTACATGCAGCTCCCTGCCCAGCATCAAATGGCAGAGGACTTGGAGGAACAATGCGAAAACAAATAAATGACAAAATATATTAATAAATGTATCAATTAAGTAGGAAAATGCTCTTCTTTTTAAAAAAAAATGGGAACAGGCATATACAATGTACAAACCGACAATACACTGACCAATAAACAGACAGACAGGAGACAAACGACAGAGCAAACTCAACAACACAACAAGAACATGACCAAAACAGGACAGAAAAATGAAAAAAAAAAAAAAACACGCACAAGAAAAATAAAACAAAACAGAAGAACAAAACAACTACAACAAAAAGAAGGATGTGAATCTACTAAAATTAAATTAACAGTAACTACTTAGTATGCATTCACTCAAAAGTAAGTTTTTCCCATTTTTTGTTATGCATTTCTACCTTATCTTGATTTGATGCGATCATTTTTTCCAAAAGAAATTGGCGTCGCACTTTATTTCTAAAAAAAATCCAAATTCAAAAGTGTTTTTGTTTGGGTCTTAAATATAAATATTTTCCCCAAAAGGATGATCGTGTTTACAATCTGTGGGTAATTTATCTCCAGTACTCCCAACAAAATATTTAATGGTGTAAATTCAAAGTGAATATTTTTGGGTCTTAGCCTTAGGGAAAATGCTCTTCTTTAAAATACTTGAACAGTCTGGTAACTATATGCTTTGTACCTTATGTTGCCATATATCCCCACCAGACAAGTGGCTAGGTTAAGAATCCATTATTCCACACAGTCAGTGGAGCAGTAGACTGTGTATGTGTGCATGTACGTGTATGAAAGATTGTCAATTATTAGGTCAAAAAGGTTGAAAATCACAAAGGTTAATGAAGCATATATATGCCGACTGGAGGACATTTACGATATGTGTAAGGAATTCTTGAGTTAATTTGGCTGCTGCAGCACAGTAAATACTCAGAGATAGAATATTAATGAAATTAGCTTCATATTTTCCATTTCACCCAGTCAACCAGTAATTGGACCGTGATTCCTCTCTATAAATCTATGCCTAATTTTCTATGTAATGGATATCTTTTTTCTTTTATTACTGTCAGACATTAAGCGTGTTCATGTTGGAGGGGGAAAAAAGGGAACAAGGAGAAGAGCTTTTGAGTTATTCTGTAGTCAGTTTTCTGGCTTAACTGTAACAGCAACTTGGTGGAGAATGATTAAATACATTGTTACATAGTTCCTGTTTCTTTTTTATTTCTGTGACACACAAAAAAAAAAAACACAGACCCAAACCAAAATCTACCTTATGTCACAGTTTTGAAATAAGACAGATTGACAGAGTGCAGCTAAGCAACGATAATGACGGGTCAAGTCTAGCTCACTATTTTAGGAGATTTGAGAAGCACTTTTTTTTTACAGCTTTTGAGCTATCGTTCGCCTGAGAACTGGAGAGGAGGCACACTGTGCAGTAGAATGCATTTCACTTCTTCACCAAGCAACAGTCCTTTGACCAGTCTTTTTGTAGCCAATATCCTAAATGTTCAAAATCCTCTCCGACTCAAGTGTAAAGGTATCATCAAAAGAAAGTTTATTTATTCACTCTCTGTGTGTAAATGTTCTTTGAAGCAACTACACTTCCAATCAGCAGGCTGTAGTAAAGCAAGTGTTAGCTTCAGGTTAAAGGTTTGAAGGTTTAGATTTTCTTTCTTTTTTTTTTAGCACCCACACTTGACAACAAAAGGCTATGCCATTTGCCAGGCTGCCATTATGAGTATGAATGTGATTTGTCTGTGGTAGTGAAAAATATAAATATAAATTGTCCTTAAGCTTCAGGTACTGAGCCGTATAACTGAGGCAATCAGAAGGTTCTGAGGAGTGTGTCAAATAACTAAAAATAAGAAGAGAAAGACAGATCCGTTGTGGTTTCTCTGTATGTTCTGAAAAGAATCACAGTTCATGTCAGGGCTGAAATTATCCACAGGGTTTGTAAGGAAGTTGGATGTAGTCAAAAAGATTCTCTTTTGGTTTAAGCCTCCAATAACAATGTTCTGGTCAGACACTTTATCCTCCATGTGTACAGTACATTCATGTTTGACTGCTGTGTGAATGACAATTCTTTTCTCTTTGCACCACAGATGGAACAAGTGGGACTGTGTTATTCAGACTGGCTTACCCCTCATTATCATCACATTCTGCTTTCATTGTATTTGATTTATTTGTATTTTAATTGTTTCTATTCTTGTTTGCCTTATCTTATTTGTGTTTTGACGTAAGGTAACCTTGAAGGTTGAATATGGAGAATGCTTATTAAAAGCTTCTTTTTTTTAAATAGTACATACACGGGGCGTTTCGAGGGGTGCAGAATATTTTTCAATAAAAAATTATATATTTAGTCTGAATAAAATAATTTAAGAAATTTGAACGGGTTCGACCATGACTTCCTGTTTACCTCGTACCAGCCAGTAGCATTGGGGGGTCACTTCTCTGCTGTTTTGCTAAGCCTCCTCCCGGTCATGTGCATTAGTTTTCAATGAAGCCTTTCATAATCAATCAGTGGATCGATAGATTATCATAGACATGTTAGGATGTGTGTATCTGTGTAGTCTTATCTGTCATGAACAAGAGATTACGGTTTACATGGAACATTAGTGTTGCGGACACAGAGCTGTGACACCGGGTCCGAGGCTCTGATCGCAGGTTTGGTTTCCAGCCACAATGTGGAAGGAGCCTCCACTCTCCCTGTAACATGTTACAAGTCATTTATCTAACATCATTAGTCCAAAGCTGTTTAATGACGGTAAAAATGAAACATAATAAATATCCTGCATAGTTCTCCTCAGAGCAACATCCCTAGCAACGGTGTGTTATACTTAGCAACGTTCTGGCAACCGACTGCTGGAATTATTTTTCTGTTGTTGCAATTCCTATCTTGATCAATACATGATGGTATTCTGCTCACTCTCCATATTCAACCTTTGAGAACCTTGAAAGGCGCCTAGAAATAAAATCTATTACCAGTATTATTATTATTATTATTATTATTAATATCATTATTGTGCAGATAGAAAGAAGATGGTGGTCCCATAATATCAATGGGGGGGGGGTAAAATATTGACAATGAAGTACCTTTAGCACAGGTTCTGCTTCGGTGACCATGGCAACACCTGATGGACGTTTTAGTACCTGATTGGCCCACAATGACCTTTGAGTATTCCTCACATTAGCTGCATTTATGTCATTGTGGTATGGTCTGATGGTTTGTTTTTACTCAATGTAACATTGCTCTGTATTGAGAATGTATGAGAGTGTATTATGAGATCTACAAGGAAATGATTTGCTTGGGGTGTAAAATATGGAAAATTCCATACAAAGGTGTGTTTCTATATAAAGTGGCCAACCTCAGTCCAATCAATGCAAAAGGTCAAGTCAAATTAAGTTTCAGAATCCTCTAAAGGAAAATTAAAAGAAAGAGGATGCATGTGAGGAAGGAGTATGAATATGTGGTCAACAGATTTAAAGGTTTAATTCTAACACCAGATGCCAAACTAAATCATTTTACTTTAATCTCTTAATTGGCCCTTGACCTCTGACTTGCATCTTGTGCCTGTGTTTGCATGACATGTCTGTTAGCTTACGCCACTGAAGACACCTAGAAACAACATTAGCCGCGTCGATGTCGTTCACTGTCAGCTGCCGCAAAATAAAAGGGCTTGAACAATTACACAGCTAATGCTAACAGACGTAAGGAGAGACTGGCAGGATTACTAATGAGTTAACTGTACCCATCAAGTACACAATGGGCCTCTGTGTATTCATGTGGAACCATGTTAGCTTAACAAACTGTCTGCGTTGACAGCACATAGAAAATCAAATCACTCCTGCTCCTTTTCCCCATGAATATTCATAATGAACAACACCAGCTAAACTCCATTGAGGCATGTGGCGCGCATATTCATAAATATGACTTCTCCTCTACTTCTTACTTCTCTCTCAGACACATCCACTGCATTGACCAGGTGCTTTCAACTGTTTGATCCATCTAATTGAACAAAACTCCTGCCTCTTGATGTGAGACATTTAAAGCGTGGACTAATTGAATGCTGCCTGGCATTTGAGCTCAGACAGACCTGACAAACGCTAACATGTCAGTTTCTGCCTTTCAGTATAATTGCGTTTCCATCTCAGCAAGTGAGTTAGCAGCACCTTATGGTGGTACATAAGTTGGAAGGCATACAAGCTGTGTGTGGAAATACAGAGTCATTACATATGAATGAACAGAGACAAGACAAACAAGATAAGTTTAGATAATTAACTAGGAGAGCATTCACAGTTCAGACATCTTGTTCTGTCTTCAGCTACTGAAATGATGAATTCTTCATCGTGATGATTAATAAATAACACAACAACATATGCCAATTAGTGGGTGCTTTTATTTAGAAGACTTCATGTTAGCATGAGCTGCTGTTTCTGGAGGATTCGTGTCCTATGTGCAGTGTGAGGCACTGAATTGTAGAGCTTCACTTGGTGGGCAAAGTGGGCACATGAAAGAAAACTGATGGAATCCCCCCAGCTCACCTAGATTTACCCATCCCATCTTCTTTACAACTCTCTCTTCTGTCCCTTTGTCTCACACTCTGTCAACCTGTCTCCATCTCCCCCTCCGTTTCTCTGTCTGCCTGTGTTTGTGTCTCTCAGCCCGTCTCTCCTCCTCTGTCGCTGTGTCTTCTCGTGGGCTCCGGGGCGCTTGCCTCCCCGCTCATCACAGCCATTTGGAGATTGTGCCTTAGGGCTGACAGATGTTGCGTCCGCTCCCAGCATCACCACACACACCCCCCACCCTACCATTTTGATTCAAACCATCATCCGTTAGACTGTGTTACCACCACTGTGTGCATGGCGTTCCAGCCAGCAAAGCATGGCTGATTCGTGCAGATTCATTTGGCTCGCATTGTGTCCTCTAAGAGCCAGTGGACAAAGGCACACTTCACCTCCCTTTTCCCTCCTTTACCCCTGAGCAATGTGCAGTTAGAAGACATGTTCATACCAGTAAACCTTTCTTACACCAGGTGTTATGTCACTCCAGGTAAATTCTGCTGAAATCGGGACACATCTATCATGTTTTATGCTGTAAAGTTACAAAAAACTTTTTTTCTGATATTAAAACTGCAGTACATATGTTCATTTCATAGCTGTCCCCAAATAATCAAATCTTAATTGAGAGTGAGTCTTCAGCTTCAGCTAGCTATACCTCTGTGATCAGTGCAGTCATGCAGAAGAGTGTTTTAAAACACAGTGATTATTAAAGACCAAGCTGGGAAATGTTAGTGTGAAGCCTGAGATGTGTGAATGATTTTCTCCTTATTACTATATAACAGCCTGTCACAAAACAGAACCTAGGGCTTAATAAATTGATTATGAACTCTATAACTTTTAAAATTCTCCCTCTCAGCAAAGCAGCAAAGGACGCTCGCAGCGCTGCATTAAAAGACAATCTTTATATCCTCATTTGCAACTTCTGCACTTTAAAGTCATAAATTGTTGTGCGCTGTTTTTTCTTTTTTATAAATATTCAGTAGCCCAGTACTTTTCTGTACAGTAGATTTGAGTTTAAGTGGCAGACTTGGCCATTTGTGGGCTGGATTCAAACACACAAATAGAGTACACTATATTGGATTTGTATGTAACTTATTGCAAAAGCAAAAGCCTAATTTCGTGCTACAACAACATCACATTAAAGGGATAGTAGAATTTTTTAAAAGTGGGGTTGTATGATCTACAAATAGCCCCTAAGTACTTTAATTGCAGTAGAAGACTCTCTGCACTCCTCCCGTTAGCAACGCCAGCCCATAATAGCCCTGCCCAGAGATTTACAACATACAGTGTTGTGAACGGACCCAAAGAAACGGCCTATTTTCACGGCCTAAAAGAGGTTTTACCTGAAAAAAAAAATACACAGTTCCATTGTTCACTGTGTTTTTCCTGCACTTTGAAGGGCTGGAAAAAATTATATTATAGTGAACAATGGAACTGTGTATTTTTTTTCATGTAAAACCTCTTTTAGGCCGTGAAAATAGGCCGTTTCTTTGGGTCCATTCACAACAATGTATGTTGTAAATCTCTGGGCAGGGCTATGGGCTGGCGTTGCTAACGGGAGGAGTGCAGAGAGTCTTCTACTGCAATTAAAGTATTTAGGGGCTATTTGTAGATCATACAACCCCACTTTAAAAAAATGCTACTATTCCTTTAAAAGCATTAAAAGGCATCTGTTGTCCCATGATGTTTGAAGTCATGTGGAGGGTTTTAAAGTATGGCTGGATCTTGGTCCAAACATTTCCCCCATGTCCATGACCTTTGTCCCATTCTAATAAACACAGAAGGGGCTTTTGCAAATTTAAAATATATTCATTAATCCTAAACACGATATAATGTGCAATGTGAATGGAGGTGAATATTTTAAATTCAAAAGTGCAATTTTAAAAGAAAGAAGTAAGACAAAAGATCCTTTGTTACTGATTCTACCATCAGGGCGTTCTCACTCTGCTTCCTGTACGGTGACACTCCCTGTTGCTGCAGAGGCATCACTATTATGAAATGTTGAGTATTTATGTGTGAAATTCCTTTAGGGTTTTGCATCATGCTCTAAAGTCTTTGGACACTCCTTTTTTTCCTGATAGTTTATGAATTCCGTTTGTCTTTATGCTTGACATTTTTTGTCATTGCCATTTTGAGAAGAGTTTGAAGATATGAAATATTAAAGTTCACTTTTATGTCTGAACTTGTATCTAAAAAGTGAGACAATGAACAAAAGTCTTTGAAAGTCAACTAACAGTGGGAGAGGTCTCATCTGAGGTGAATTCATATTCCACCCACCTGCCTGTTGATGCCGTCTAAGCCACACAAGGCTGTGATTACTTTTGAACGCTATGCATGCAAACACAAGCTATAAAATGCACACGCACATAAAGACAAAACACGAGTCCCGATTGTTGTTTTAGTCAATATATTCATGAGGAAAAAAAGTGATGTATTCTTTAAATACAAGCCTGAGACTGAGAGTAAGGCAGCAGAGATCTGTCACTCCACCTTGTTTTCAAACCGTTAGAGGCAATAAGCTTTTTTTTTTTCTTTTTTTTGATAGCACTCACCATCCCGAGCCATTTACTGTAATGATGTGGCCTTGCACAAAATCTCAGGCTAAAACCTAAAATCATTTCCCCTAATGTGTACTTGAGATGTGCTCGCTCATGTAGAGGCTCAGTGTGGAGCCACAATATGAAAATGGATGTAATTGCTGTGTTGTCAGTCTATTTTCTCCATGGGTGATTTTTTTTTTTTTTTTTGCTCTGGCATTCTTTTTTTTATTTTCTCCCCCCTCCATTCTTCCACGCTCACTTGCTCTCTGTCAGTTTATTTGCTGTCTCTTTCCCTCCTCTTGTAGCAACTACCCACTTACTCTCATTTGCTCTGTGCTGTTTTTTTTCTCCCTCCCTCTCTCTTCTGTCCTCCAGTACTTTTCTCCCTCGCTCCCCTGCAGCCACAGAGGGCTGATTTACTTACGCTACTGTGTGAAGAGAGAGGGGCTTTTGTCTGCCACCAGTGGCGGTCACATGGCACCATGCCAGGGGAGACAGCAAGAATGATGAGCCTGCAATCTCTGCTATACCCTCCCTCACAAGAATGCGTGTGTGGAATTAACTGTGTGTGGGAGGGAAGAATAGATTTGGTGTGTGTTTGAGTGTGAAAAAGTTAGTGTGTTTGCCTCCAAAATCTTTTTGTCTGTATATAGTTGGATTTAATTATAGCAGCACTAGTATGCACCTTCGTCGGTGAAATATGTCTCAACAAACCACCTGATGAGGTTGAGCTTGATTGTTTGAGGTATCATCTTTGTTTGTCTCAGCTAAGATTGCAGGTTTCAATTTCCTTCTCTTGAAGTTGTAAGTGTGCATGATGCACAGTTTAATTGTTCTATATTTACACATTTACTGTGTTTAAAAGAGGAACTATGCAGGATTTGTAGCTTAACTATGCTACAATTTGACCTTACTTAAACAGCTTTGGAGTAATTGTGATGGTTTATGTCACGAGGGAAAATGGAGGCTCTCTGCCTTTCACGGGCGTGCATACAACTACTGTAGTTGTACGCTATAAGATGCGTGCCAATCCCAGCACCAGGGGGATGAAACACAGTTTATAGAGCCTACATAATGGTCTATGATTTTCCTCTCACCTGGTCTCTTTGTATATGAATTCTTATAAATCCTCAACCCTGTGAGGTACAATTAAGTATTTTACTTTTTTTCTTTTCAAAACAGCCTGAGCTTTAAGAATATGCATGCTGTGGTGGTGTCATATGAATGTAGAAAAATTGATATGACCAATATAGAGGAGAAAATAAAAAACATAAAATTAATTCCACACATATGGTAAACACACAGAAAATTATTATGAAGTTGTTTTAAAATGTTATATAGCTGTTCTTCTAGGTCTTGGGGATTAGAGGGGAAATAATCAAGGCTCTAACTATGACATAAAATATATTATTTACATTATTTGCAAAGATGGCCCAGTCGCCTGGTATGTCTGGCATGAACACAGTGTTTGTAGTGAGGCAGAGAGCTGCAGTACAACCCTGACATTTACATGAGTTGTGTTCTGTTTTTGTAGTAAACACAGGTTCTCCTTGATCTCAGGCCCAGTGGTCTCAACTCACATAAGATGCATACATGGTAATTTATGCGTTATTTATTAGGATTTACAGGAGATTTCCTGATCCTACATGGCAAAAGAGTAACCATAACGATCTTTGGCCGATCATGTGACCGCTCACAGCTTTCCCATTGGATTTTAGCCCGTCATGTGACTGCACACGGGACACCCGTTCATAGAGTGCGGAAGCGGAAGCAGCCCCATGGGACCTCAACTCGGTAAAAGGCTCCATGCAAATGAACGGGAGCCAAAGTTTTATTTCGTGATCCGATTGAAGTGTGCCATGAGAAAAAATATGTCCTCTACCTGTTTAAAACATCACGTTTCATGCCGAGAAATCAGCAGTTTGTTGTAAACCTATTGTAAAATAAAATTCAGAAGAGTCCGTAACCAGAAAGACTACAGGTGGCGTAGGTGACGTCACACACCAAATGCCGCCCTTTCCCGTGTCAGTTGGTGATACCAGATCTGTAGTCCGCAGAGCGTTGTCACACAAAATACATTCTTCTGTTGCCGTTTTACGATAAACTGCTGTTTTCTCGGCATGAAACGTGATGTTTTAAACAGGTAGAGGACATATTTTTTTTTCATGGCACAATTCAAACGGATCACGAAATAAAACTTGGAGTCCCGTTCATTCGTATGGAGACTTTTTTTTCGAATTGAGGACCCATGGGGCTGCTTCCGCTTCGGCACTCTATACCGGCTTGACTGCTTGGCTACAAACACGGGATGGGATCGATGTAAAGGCTGAAGTGTCCTGCTTTCATTTTTAAAAAGAATTACGTTGCTCACATTTTTCCGTTCTGGAAATAGACGCGAAAGAGTACGGCTATACCTCCAGTATCTCTGGCAATGGTTTTCCGTTGGGTGGCGGACGCCCACCCGTGCTTTTTGTTTCCAAATACGGGACAATTCCGTAATTTAAGGGAAAGTTGGCAAACCTACTTATTGTGTCTCTTGGCTGAAAAATAACTTTGTAAGATGTGGGCCACCGCGGCGACACAAACATAAACAAACATGTTTAAACTACATTTTTATTGCAGGTGATACGTTTAACTCACTTCTATCTCGCTCATCTAAAAATATATACTTTTCAAAGTATTTTTATTTTATTTTTTAAAGTCTTATTCCAGGTAGCTACTGGTGAGTGGGGATGCAGCACCCTAGCACCCTCTAATTACCTTGATGAATGGACTTCCTACCTCTTAACTTTATGATGATTTACATTTTATTTCAAAATAAGGTCACGGTTGTTTCCCATCACTCTGCATTCAATAATCTATGGCTAGTAAGCAAATGTATGTTGTTGTTTTGTTTAGTTTTTTTGTTGTCTTTTATCATCGACAAATCATTAAAAAAAAGAAATAAGTAGAAAAGTAGTCAGACCTTATTGCAGCGCTTCATGGACGCCCCTCTGGCAGCAATTACATCTTCACATTTTCTTGGTGAAGTCTCAATGGGCTTTGCTCAACTGGACTAGGTAGTTTATCACTACATTTCTTTTTGGCAGATTGAGACTGGATGGGAAGCATCTGTGAGCTGCCATCTTTAGGTCTCTCCACAGATGTTTTATGGGGTTCAAGTCTGAGCTTTGGCTGGGCCACTGGAGAACAGTCAGAGACTTGTCCAGAAGCCAATCTAATGTTGTCTTGGCTTATTCCTTCAGGTCATTGGTGTGCTGATGTGTAAAATCATCACCCCTGTCTAAGGTCATGTACATGAGCAGGTTTTCTTCAAGCACTTCTCTCTATATTGCCACATTCATTCTCCCCTTAGCTCTCATCAGTCCCTCCAGTTTAACTACAGACTTTGACTTGTTCCTACTATTATATCATTATAAATGTCTTGCTTTGACAACATGAGGACAAAATGAGCCTGAGAGAGGAATAAAACCCAGAGAGAATGTGAGGATATGTGAGAGACAAAGATAATTAGCATTCTCTAAAGGCATTACTGAGAGAGATATTGCATTCATAAGAATGGGATGAGTGGACGACCTGAAAAACCTAATACCTGCAGCCTGGGCTGCCACTGGCTCAGAGCCATTACAAAATGTCAGGACTGCCAACTTAGTACAATCCAGTCTTTGAATCTGATAAGCACATCTTTTCCTCAAACTTGATGCCGAGACTGTGACGGCCGGATGTATGTGTAGTGCGCAGCGGACGACCGGTGAGTCAAATCATTTGTAGCCGCTAGCATTAGCTTAGCCGCCGCCATTCACTTTAATGAATGTGGCTAGCGCTGTTTAGCAAACAGGCCTGGGTCTTTGTAATGAGAAGCCAAGGGTTCTTTTGTGAATGAATGTAAAGTATTTCTGCAATGTGTTTAAATAGTATTGATAATGGATAATGTCTGTTTGTATTGATAATGAATCATGTTTGCTAAATGTTGTAACTGCTGGTTATGATGTGTGATTGATACAGATGCTATTTATTTTTCTATTTGCTAAATCATGACTTTGAAAATATTAACTATAGTGTGCAATTAGCACTTTGTTGAATTATGTGCACACTGTATGGATTAATGTATTGATAAACCATGGTGAGTGATGTAAGGAACTTTGGTCCTGTTCTCTTGACCAGGGTCTTATAGATGGCGAGCTAAAGGAGCCACGGACTGACAGAATGAGTCGCATCCCTCCTGCCAGGCCGGTAGGGGGCTCTTTGTAGCCAAGTAAAAAGACTCTCACCCCACTCGCTCAGCCCCTGCCCACCACACACACACACACTTTCCCCCACACACTATCCCACTCCTTCCCCCTGGACTCAACTCCCCAACCCAGATGTGGGTTTCACATGAACTGTGGGTGGGCAGCTGGGATCATCTTTTGCGTTCATAGCGAACCAAGCATTTGGGGGTTATATCTCACACAGGCTTCGCCCTCTACTGGACTCTATGGGTATATCCCTCCTCCAATCGCGTACGCGCGATGGCCCACTGAAATTTGCATGTACGTAGCCGGCCAGTATGGCGTGCCTACCTTTCCCGCCCTTTAGCGGGCTATATAAGCAGATGCACCGCCAGCTGCCCTCATTCCTTTTTACTTCAGCGCCGGCGAGTGCCCACTGTCACACTAGCTCCAAGGATGGAGTCGCCGCTTCAGGAACAACGCAACTGCCCGGCCTGCCCTAACGGCATCATCGCCCCGGCAGACCCACATCTTCTCTGCTTCGAGTGTCTCGGGAGGAAGCACGCCACCGCCGGGCTGGAGCAGCGCCCGGCCTGCCCGTGCTGCCGAGACATCCCCCGGGTTCGTCGCCAGCAGCGAGCGGACTACTTCACCGGCGGTGATGCTCTTCTCACCCTGTCTCCTGATGGCAGTGAGGAGGAAGAGCGGGAGTCGGAGGACGACGCCATGGAGGAGGAGGATGCCGCTCCAGCGTACACCACCTCCACGCCGCCTGATGAAGCTTCGCCGCCTAGACCCGTCTCAGCTTCTGCTGCAAACTCGCCGCCGCTACGAGACGAGGAGGATGAAGTCTCCCTCTCCGCCGGCTCGACGGTTTTTGGCGCCGCTTCTATCAAGCTCGACTTCCCGAGAGTCATGACGACTGCAGCGGAGTGTGCCGGGCTTCCCCTGCCCCCCCCGCTGCCCCCGAAGCCGGTGAGCCGTCTCCGCCAGGGGTTCTACGGCCCGGCTCAACCACCCCAACCCGTGTTCGTCTCCCCAGCGCTTCCCGACATCTGGCTATGCGTGAAGGCGTCTTGGCAGGAGCCGCTGAGGACCAAGGCGACAGTCACGGGGATGGCGCCTTTCCTGCGTGTGCAGGGCGAGACGGAGACTGTGTTCCCCGGTGTGCCCCCGCTCGAAGAAGCTCTGGCAGCGCTCATTATCCCACACTCAGCCGGCTGGTCAGGGCACAGAAAGCCACTACCACTGCTGCAGCAGGATAAGGACACGCTGGAATATTTTGACAAGATATTCCAGCTGGGCGCACAACTAGCAGCAGCAGCAAACAACCTCGGTGTGTTGGGCGTAGCAGCGGCGGCTTCACTCCCGCGCGACGCCCCCCCTTCCCCTGACACTATGGAGTTTTTCGACCGGACCATCGGTCAGATGAACAACCTCATACAGGGAGTTGCTACTGCTGCCGGACGAGTGATGTCACTGTCGGTCGTCGGCTCTCGCCACGTCTGGCTAGGTCTCACCGCCCTCCCCAGAAGGGACCGAGAGGATCTTCTGGCTGCACCGGTCTCTACTGACGGTCTCTTTGGCTCCCTCACTACGGTGACGCAGCGGCTAAAGAGGCTGGAGGAGGAAAAGGCGCAGCTGAGCCGTCATCTACCGCTCGCTGTCCCCGCCAAGCAGAAGGGAGAGGTCCAGCTGCCCCGCCGCAACGCTACGGCGAGGCGGAGAGATCGCCGCCAGCGAAGAGGCTTCTCCGCGGCGAATCCCCCAGCTGACCCACAGCCGGCCCCAGCGGGCCCGCCGCAGCAACGCCCCGCACGGGACCCCAGCGCGTCCCGTCCCGCGGCGGCTCGCAGCACGCCCAGGCCGAAGCTGTCCTGGGGCACACAGCGACCTAAGTGACAGTTAACGGGAGGGACGGCGCCGGCAGGCTGCCTCGCCGCCCTCCCTCATTGTTCATATGGTTCTGTATGTTCTGCTTGTGTTCACTGTTCTGTGGATGTGAAAAATGTTTTTATTAAAACATGTTACTCCACTAACAGAGCAAAAATTCCCCCTTCCACCCCCACCATGCTCCCCGCTTGCCGCGCAGCCCCGGCCGGTGTAGCCACTGCTACACCGTCGGGCAGGCTGCCGGTGGCTTGTGTTACACCGTCACATCCCCGCAGCGGGCCCGACAGACAAGGCCCCCAGGTCACGGTTTCACAAGCACACTCACACAACACACCCTCTACCGTCCCCGTTGTGGGAGACGCGGTAGAGCGGAGCACCGTTGTCAACCGGGTAAAAGCTACCGTTGTCCCTCTATATGAGCGCTACAACCGGCGAGGCTGCACGAGAAAACATCGCTCCCCACTGGTTGTAGCGACCACACAGTTAGCCCCGCGCGCTGCTGGCCGACACCGTGTCACTTCCACGGTGCGTCCGGCTCAGCGTGTTGACCGGCTGACGAGCGATGATTGTCACCGCCGAGCTAACGGCTACAGCGGTGACAAGCATCGTTCACAACAGCACGGCAGGGCTGTGTTTCCGGACAATGAGACGGCTGCCTCACGCTCGTTTAACCCGCGCCGCTCCAGTGAAGCGGCCGGGCTAACACGAACTGTTCCCCCGGTAAACAGCAGTAGAGCGGCCAACGTGTCTGACCGCTCTGGTTCTGTGACTGTTATTTCCACGGGCGGATCTAACAGCAACAGAGACGCCATGACGGTCAAGTGCCGGGCGGCGGTGGTGCGTTCAGGTGACACCACGCCGGCTCGGACAACAGAGATGCGTTCACGGACGGCCCCGAGAGCTCGGACAACGGGCCTGGTGCGTTCAGGGACGACTCAGCCCTTTCACAGAGGGCCCCCCATGGGCCAAACTCCCGTTTATGGCGGGTTTGGCGGCGGAGAGGGCCGAAATTGTGTACCACAGCTTTCTAAAAGCTGCTCCACAGCTGTCTGCGCGCCCTCTCACGTGTTTTTACGAAGCATGGCAGAGCAGCTGCGTACTGACAGACTGGCTGGACAGGACCCTCAGACTAGGATATTCTCTCCAGTTCTGCGGGCTCCCCCCAGCGTTCAGGGGCATACAAGAGATGAATCTATCCTCTCAACAAGAGATAGAGTTCCTCGAGGGGGAAATTCAGGACCTGCTATCAAAACAGGCCGTGTCAATTGTCCCTCTTCACGACAAGGAACGAGGTTTTTACTCCCCATACTTTTTGGTTCCCAAAAAGACAGGGGGCTACAGACCCATCCTGGACCTCCGTGCCCTGAACACACGTATCGGTCGCAAAACGTTCCGCATGCTAACCACAAGGAGGCTGCTGGAACTCGTCCAACCAGGCGATTGGTTCTCAACCATCGACTTGAAGGACGCTTATTTTCACGTCGAGGTGGCACCAAAACACAGGAAGTTCCTGCGTTTTGCATTCCAGGGAACAGCCTACGAATACAACAGGCTGCCATTTGGCTATTCCCTGGCCCCTCGTACGTTCAGCAAATGTGTGGACGCAGCGCTACAGCCGCTGCGCAGCCAGGGGATGAGGGTCTTCTTTTATCTGGACGACCTCATCGTGATGGCCAGGTCCAAACAATGGGCCATTTTTCACACAGCTCAGTTGATACTTCACCTGACCAAGTTGGGTTTTGCCATCAACTGGAAGAAGAGCAACCCCCAACCAAACCAGCGGGCCGAATACTTGGGGATTGTGCTCGACTCTGTCAGCCTGAGAGCCACTCTGTCGGAGTCCAGACGGACGACCCTACAGCAGGAGGTTCTCAAGCTGCAACAGGGTCCACGTGTCACAGCCTTGACCGTCATGCAAGCACTGGGGCACATGGCAGCAGCTCACCCGGTGGTTCCACTAGGACTGCTGCACATGCGTCGCCTGCAGAGATGGTTCGCCAGCCTACGCTTAGACCTCAAGAGGCAGAAGTTTCGGCTGCTGACGGTCCCCCCAACAGTGCGGGGCAACCTGCAGTACTGGGGGTCCCCACGACATTTGCTGACCGGGACACCACTAGGACGAGTGACCTCGTACACGTCGGTGTTCACGGACGCCTCCCTGATGGGGTGGGGAGGCACCTGCCTGGGGAGGGCGATAGGTGGTGTGTGGCCTCCGGGGGAGGACCGCCACATCAACCTCCTCGAGTTACAGGCAGTGTTCCTGGTTCTCCAACACTTCAGTCACCGGTTAAGGGGGAGACACGTGTTGGTGAGGACCGACAATCGCACCACAGTCGCTTACATCAACAGACAGGGCGGTGTACATTCCGCTGCCCTGTTAACGATGGCGGAGAACCTGTGGTCATGGGCTTCAGAGCACCTACAATCTCTGAGAGCCCTCCACGTTCCAGGAATCGAGAACAGGGGGGCCGACCTCATGTCAAGGGGCGGCCCCCTGGAAGACGAGTGGAGACTGCAACCAGAAGTGGTACAGCAGATCTGGACACGATTCGGGAGGGCAACGGTGGACCTGTTTGCCAACAGGTCGAACACCCACTGCCCCCATTGGTTCTCCCTGAGTCCGCAAGACCATCCACCCTTGGGGGTGGACGCGTTTGCACACGCTCCATGGCCAAGAGGGCTTCTTTATGCCTTCCCCCCCCTCCGTCTCATCCCCCAGCTACTGGAGAGAGTGAGAGTGGAGCGGCTGAGGGTCATTCTGGTGGCTCCCGACCGGCGGTCGGCTCCGTGGTACGCAGAGCTGACCACAATGATGGCGGCCCCACCATGGCCCATTCCCCAAATCCGGGGGGCACTGTCACAGGAGGCAGACGCGATACAGGCGCTGCCAACCCTGGGCCAGCCGCTTCAAGCCTGGGCCCTGAAAGGGACAGGTTAATGCGGACTGGGCTGACTGCGCAGGTGGTGAAAACCATCCAAGCGGCTAGGGCTGGATCCACCATTGCCTGTTACAGGGCTAAGTGGTTAGGTTTCCAGCATTGGTGCGAAGAGAGGGAAGTGGACCCACTGACATGTTCAGTGGGGGACACTCTTTCCTTTCTACAGCTTTTGGTTGATAGAGGGCTGTCTCACGCGACTGTTAAGGTTTACGCTGCAGCCATCTCATCATGCCATGAAGGGTTGGGCGGAGGTCCAGTCTTCGCCCACCCTCTGGTAAAACGGTTCCTGCAGGGGGTCAGAAGGCTACGACCAGTGGCACGCACTTCTGTACCACAGTGGGAATTGCCACTGGTGCTCGAGGCCCTCACAAGGGACCCCTATGAGCCTTTGGAACGCTCCTCCTTAAAGGTGTTGTCGTTCAAGACAGCGTTGCTTCTTGCTCTGACATCAGCCAAGAGAGTGAGCGAATTGTGTGCCCTGTCAGTCCAACCGAGTTGTTTACTCCTTCGCGGGGACCGCAGTGGTGCCATCCTTAAACCGAACCCCTCCTTTCTTCCTAAGAACATAAGGAGCTCATTTCGGTCCAGAATCATCCAGTTGGAGGCTTTTCACCCTCCCCCTCATGAGGATTCGAGGGAGGCGAAACTGCATCTCCTATGCCCTGTGCGTGCGTTGACATACTATGTCGACCGAACAGCCACTGTCAGGAACACCGACCAGTTGTTTGTGTGTTATGGTGACGGGACGGCTGGCAGAGCCCTGTCCAAGAAACGCTTGGCGAGGTGGCTGTGTGAATGCATCCTCTCAGCCTACAGTCAAGCGGGTCGAGAACCGCCCACGGTGGTCCGGGCGCACTCCACAAGAAGTGTGGCGACGTCTACGGCCCTGTTCAGTGGTGCGAGTGTTGAGGACATATGTACGGCGGCATCGTGGTCTTCACCCTGCCCGTTCATAAGGTTCTATCTCTTGGATGTATCAGGCTCCTTCTCCAGGTCTGTGCTCACTGTAGGGTCACAGGACATGTGAGAGGAAGGATGTGTCAAGTGTTTTAAATACTTGATCCCCACAGGGTGTCATGCACCTGCATTGGACTGTGCTCTGCTAGGACACTGTCAATGAGGTGCGCAGGAGGTTTAGAGTTGAGACCCCTGCGAGGTTAGACCACAACTTCACCCAGCCTAGTCAGGTGCTGCTAACTGGGATGAAGTTGGACCCGTTATCACTCCATACGGTGGTTAAGATTAATAAAGTGGTGACTGGGTCTTGGTACCTGACCGGTAGCTGGTGTGGTCAGTGGGCGGAGCCTCTCCCGCGGCAGGGAGTACATAAATCGGGGCTTCGCCTACTGTACCCATAGAGTCCAGTAGAGGGCGAAGCCTGTGTGAGATATAACGAAGGTTACGATATAGTAACCCTAGTTATATTAACACAGGCGGAGCCCTCTACTTAGGGCCCTGCCGCTCTTTCGCCTTACGCTGAAGTTTGGTGGAATGAGGGCAGCTGGCGGTGCATCTGCTTATATAGCCCGCTAAAGGGCGGGAAAGGTAGGCACGCCATACTGGCCGGCTACGTACATGCAAATTTCAGTGGGCCATCGCGCGTACGCGATTGGAGGAGGGATATACCCATAGAGTCCAGTAGAGGGCTCCGCCTGTGTTAATATAACTAGGGTTACTATATCGTAACCTTCGTTTTGTATTGCTGACTTTAGATTATGAAATCTTGATTAACTGATTGTGCATATGCAAATGATTTAAAGTAAGTTAAGTTACATCAATTGTCTGTCTTTAGCAGATCTGTCATTTCACTGTATATAATCGCACTTTTATTGTTGTGGGTTATCTTTTCACTATCTTGTATCATCTACCAGCAAACCTCAGTCTCTGTCTGCTCCCTCCTTTGGTCGTACCTCAGCCTTCTGATCACTAGCCTGTTGTATTTTACTGTTACACATTATCTTTACATCTCTAAGTAGCCCATTAATGCTGTGGGCATTAGCTTAAGTGTTTAATTAGTGTGACACAGGTGCTACATTGATTTCCTAACCTGCAACTACAACTACAGCAACCATATGATGATAATTTAGAAACTGCAATACTGCAATCACTGCAATATATCACATATCAATTGAAACAGAGTCTTAATCATCCAATAATCATCCTGTACTTGCTTCCTCTCTGTAACATCATCCATAATCATGTTCTCCAGTTCCATATGTCGACGACATCCAGCTCTATACATCCACCAATTCCATCACTTCTACCACCCACGCCGCTCTCACCTCCTGCCTCAACCACATTAAATCATGGATGCATCATAACTTTCTGAAACAAACAACAAAACAGAACAGAAATCCCTCACAAAATCTGCTGATGACTTCACTCTCTCCATTCGTCCCTCCCTTTCCTTCTCTGCTGCTGAAATCCTTATCCACGCATTCATCACCACAAGACTCCACTACTGCAACAGCATCGTGTATGACCTCTCATCCAAAACCCTCAATAAACTCCAATATGTCCAGAACTCCGCCGCCCGTCTGCTCACTCACACTCGCCCCCATGACCACATCACCTCCGTTCTCCAAAACCTTCACTGGCTTCCTGTTCCCTACCGTATATACAGTTTAAAATTCTTTAAAGCACTTCATAACCTGGCTTCCTCTGACCTCACTGACCTCCTTGACCCCTCCTCTCCCAACCGCTGCCTCCGATCCTCTGATGCCAACCTCCTGTCACTTCCTCCCCATGACCAAGCACTGGACCTGCTGCCCCCCTCCCTCTGGAACCCATCTGCAACTGCTCTGACCTGTCCACCTTCAAGACCCTTGTCAAGCCCACCTTTTCAAGCTTGCTTTTAATGTTTAATGTTGCCTGTTTTATTCTTAATTCTTAATTGTTTTAATGTTTTTGACGTTTTAAAGCTTTTCTGTGTGTCTTGTGTTACGTTTTACTTCCTGTGACTTTGATACCCTCCTCTTAAAAAGGGAGTCTTTTTGGATTTTTTCATTAAAGACTTTGACCCCAAATGCAATGTAGATTTTGATTTGAAACATTTTTTATAAATAGCTGAAAGTTTTCCTATTCTGCTTGGAGTTGGAGGGTTTTGTCATCACCCCTCCAGCCTTATCACCTGTATTGTATTAGTTTATTTTTAATGAAGACATACATTAGGCTATTAAGTGTATTCGGCAGTCACCTGCAATCGTCTGTTCTCGGTGCAAGTGGCACTGCCGTTTTGATAAATATGTTTAATTAAGGTTTTTTTGACCCTCTCTCTTCCTGACTGTGCAACTTTTGACTGTACTTGACAATACATGTCCGTTGTCGTTTTTTTTCGTCCTATTTGATACTCTGGTGTGAAAATCCAGGTTTTGGTTCTGCTAGACACTTTATTTACCCTCTGGAGTTTGTTTTCTCATATTTCTCCACAGTTTCTATATCGTTTATAGCAGACACCCATTCCTACTAATTGTTATTTATTTCTTCTATTTATAGATTGGGTCTCGTATTTCACGTAGCCTACATAGACATCTTTGTAATTTTTTTCTATGTATTATGTGTTGTGGTTGTATTTTTTGCATTTTTTTTTGTTTTTTCAATGGCACCAGATTATGTGGGTGTCCATTAGATTTCTAATGTAATATACATTTTTTGTTTTAATGTTGTTGCATTCATTGTGACACTTGGATGGGGTTAATTATCCTATTTATACTGATGTTGTCTTGGCTCGACTCCCTTTGTTTGTGGATGGACACGCCCCCCTGGAGTCCCACACACCTGTATCTACTTATCCCTCATCAGTGTTTTGTGTCATCACACCCTGAGGAAGACCTGTGTGAGGTCGAAACGTCGGTCCTTTTTTAATAAATTATATTTTTCTACATCAAGGCTATGAGTTGAGCGACTGCTTTTTTCTTCTTTCACGTTTTACTTCCTGTACAGTGTCTTTGAGTCCTTGAAAAGCACTTTATAAATGAAATATTATTATTATTTTTAATAATAGCAAGATACGGATCCCAGCTCTCACTGTCTCACAGGCTTCATTCACCCGCTCCTTCTAATCAGCTGGATTGACACCTCTTTACTGACCTCAGGGATGTCCCAGTCACTGACAGACCACCTAACTGGAGAGAGGTAAGTCTGTGCAGTGAACACAGACATAAACATTAAGGTAGAATGCAGGGACCTCAGGGTGTGTAGCCATTCCTGTGTCTACTCTGAATCTTTGCTGCAGCTATCCATTTCACAGAATGGAGAGTATTGTGTGTGCTGCCAGCTAAATGTCTAAGTGTATTTCAAATATTATTTAATAAATGAACTACAACTGATATTGTAGCCACAGAGGGAGAGACAGTAATCAAACTGTGAATCATGAGTCAGACAACATCAATATGTCTGTCTGTGAGTGTGAACATTGTGTATCATACAAATAATGATGAGAAAACAAAAGCAAATCACACAACAATTATCAAAGTCAACAGAAAAAAAAAGAGGAACATTACCTTTCTCTTGTTGTTAGGACTCACATACAAATAACTGAGTATTGTCTTAACTCCGACTTTGTCATTCAGCTTCTGGTATGTGGCTCCGTAGTCGGTGGACCTGAAATTTAATCAGAAAGGTCTGATGAACACTTGATGAATTACTGATTACTTGGATAGAGCACTGATGCACATATGCTTGATTCAGCAGCATGAACCCCAGGGTACGGTGGCCACATCATCACCGCCACTGGTGACTTCAGCTGCTGCATTTGTAATGCACGTAAACAACACATCTTGCAATCTGAGCGATCACTATCAGCAGATATCACAGTGAAGTTCATCCTCACCGTTTAAATTGATATGGCAAACCTGTCATTGAGATGTCTTTATGAGAGTAGAGAGAAAACAATGAAGACAATGTCCTGATGCCAAACTGGAACCTTCAAGGCTGAAAAATGTGGCCATCATATAGGAATGATAAAAACTGCAGTTCCCGTAATTACCACTAGAGCCTCTTGCCAACAGTGAGTAACTTTACATCAGAAACAGAGATTTGCAGCTAAATAGTAGGAGCGTGCCCATGTTCCCTCAGCCCTATGTTCCCTCATTTCTAAGGTTTTTTTTTTCTTTCCAAAATTAGGCCCTATGTTCCCACATTTCCTTTATCATCAATTTGCATCAGATTTTATCCCCATTTCTCCCAATTTGGTAGTCAATTTCACCCAACCTATTATCCAGTAGCAGTTGACTACAGATGTAATGTAGCTTTTAGCTAAATCTGGGAACATAGGGCCCTGGGAACATAGGGCTGACCCCTTCCAACACCACTACTCCAACATAGGGTTGAGTGATGAACCCTTATACCGAAATTAAACTCACCTCCATGAGTTAGTGCAATTTAGACAACAAACTTCTACAGTAGTACAAATAGCGTTAGTAGTAGTAAACAAAGCATTAGAAAGTTTGTACAGTAAGTACACCAGGAATTCCGGACATTATTGGGGTGATTTAAGATCTTAAAAATCTAAGAAAAATCTTAGAAATGAGGCAACATAGGGCTGAGGGAACATAGGGCTGTGGGAACATAGGGACTAATTTTCTGTGAAAAAAAAATTCTTAGAAATGAGGGAACACAGGGCTGTGGGATCATTGGGCTGTAGGGCTGACCCCAGGTGGGGGAGGTGGGGAAAAACCAGTTTTGGTCCCGATGGCTAATTTCCTCTTTCATGCAACTGTACAGGGGGTGAATTTTAAAGCTATAGTGCGTAACTTCTACATGTAACTTCACCCAAGCCACTACAAGAGGAGATGATACAACGCTGATTAAGCCGTTGGGCTCCTCTAACACCTCACGGTATTTTTCAATAATTGTTCTTTTTGCATTTGGTGTCTTTGGCGACATTTCCGCACTGGCAACCCGTAACTCGTGTTTTTCCGACATGTGAAGTCGTACCAGTTCAATCTGGTACGAGTTCACGGGTCGGAAGTTACGAGTGGCCGTTATCAGAGATGGACAGAGTACTCGACCCCAGTACTTAAGTAAGAGTACAAATACTACTAGTCAAAATTTACAAGTAAAAGTAGCTCAGTCGACATGTTACTCGAGTAAGAGTAAAAAAGTACTTGCTTTTAAAGGTACTTAAGTATCCAAAAGTACATGCTTTTAAATTTACTTTAAGTAAAAGTAAGAGTAAGAGTAAATTTCTTATTTTTCACATCAATGAATTACTATAATTGTTTCTAAATGAATTTAAGGACCTTTTAACTCTTGTTTCTGAGAATGAACTCTTTGAAACCCCCTGCACTGATGTGCTGCTTTTAGGGGTTAGGGTTTCCTTCTTTGACAAACACACACAGCTTGTGTTCATATAGTATTTTAGAAAAAAGGAAAAAAAAGAGCAGACCTGAAAGTAACGAGTACTTTTCAGCCTTTCTAGAAATAGTAAAAATATTTGTCTTGGAAATGTAATCAAGTAAGAGTAATAAGTACCAAAGAAATATAATACTCAAGTAAAGTACAAATCCTCTGGATATGTACTTAAGTACAGTATTCAAGTAAATTTACTCCGTTACTATGAAAACCAAGACGTTGTGCAGCCACCACACACACACGCCAAGCACCCTGCATGTTTGTGGCCTTACTTATGGTTTCAGTCAATGACGTTTATGAATCTGATTCATGAACCACTGCCATCTCTAGTTTGCCATAATGAGCTGAAGGTGGGGTCATTCATGACTAAAACTGTTTAGTCATGTTCATCTGTTTAGACTCTGGGAACAATTACGCTCACATCTGCCCTTTTTAGCACCAGACCTTCCTCTCAGCTTGTCTCTGTAGTCTCTCTCATGCTTCAGTTTGCCTGTACTCCCACGTTTACCAGTGTTACGAGAGTCTGAATTTTCTATTTTCGCCCCTGTATCTTCTTCATTCATGTTTGAGTGGGAGTACAAAGAGACAACTTGGAGGATGGTTTTCAAACAACAGTTGTTACAAAGAAATGTATCACATGTGACTGTGTGCCATGATTAAAAGGAACTTAATGACTCTACCACTTTCTTCTTATCATGCCTGAGTCCTGTACCTCCAGAGTCAACCAGCCTCTCAGCTGGCATCTAAGCCTCGGCCACAAGCTCTCGAGCTGCCCACGATTTGGACCCAAATCCTAAGTCTTACTGATGTTCCATATGTTCCTGGGTCAGGGGTCCTGACCGGCATCTTACCTCCCTCTGAGTCTGTTCATGAGTCGACTGCCCTGGCTAACTTGTCGCCTTGTGATTATGTTTCAGAAGAGTCAGCGTAGGGATCTAATTAAACTGTAAAAACACAAATGAATTGAAGTTGTGTTGGTAAATGGTCAAATTTATCTTGATCAAAAAAAAGGGATGATGATTAAAATCATAATGTCACACCTCTCTTTTTCTCTGATAGATGCCAGTACACCATCCAGGTGCAGCTGGGCTTTGTCTATAATTAATTTGTAAAAAGTGAAAATACCAAGGTTAAATACTTAAAATCTCCCTCCAATTAAAATCATGTTTTTCATGTTGTTCACATGTTCATGTGGCATTTTTCAGATGCTAGAGGACATATCAGCAGAAAAGTAAGTCCAAAATTGCATTTCGGAATATTTCTTTTTTTTTTTATTATTTATTTATTCCACTTTGGTTCAGAGAATTCACCTTAGAAATCAACAATACATAAGTGGGTTTTTTCCCCCTCCCATCCCACCCCATGTCTCCCCCACAAACAAAACTACCAAACAAATTTACAAAACAAACAAACAAACAGACAAATAAATAAATAAAAAAGAAAAGTAAATAAACAATAAAAAATGAAATAATAATAATAGCAATCATAATAGTAACAATGTATATATATATGTATAATAGTTTAAAAAAAAAGAATTATAATTTTTTTATCCAAAATCACATTATCAGCATGAGCACATACATAAACCAGTTAGAAAAATACGTATCTTAGTCTAATGATGTACAATTCATATTCTCAAAATGCGATATAAGAGGTTTCCAGTGTTCATAGAATTTATTGGTGGATCCCCGAAGTGTAAATTTGACCTTCTCTAGTTTCAAATATGTCATCTGGGCCCGTATTCCTAAAGATTCTAAGAATCCTCTCAGAGAGCTCCTAACTTAACCTAAAAATTCCTAGCAAGGAGTCTTAGCTTAGGAGTGATTCCAGAACACTCTCAGAGAACTCTGAGCAAGGAGTGGACAGAAACTCCTATCTTAGTGAGGAGGTGTGGTTGACCCCCGTTGCTAGGTATGAGTCATCATTTCAAACGCTGTGATTGGTTGATCCATAAAGTTAGATAAAGGGGCGGTGTTTAGCTCAGTTGGTAGAGCAGTCCTATCCTGCATGTCATTCCCCCTCTTTCTGCTTCCTCTCTCTCTCTCTCAATTGTTCTGTCAATTAAAGGCCAAAAAGCCCCAAAAATATACTTTAAAAAAAGCTAGATAAAAAATATAATTTTGGTGATAATCGGCAAAGGATGGACCCTCAAATCGATAAATGTAACCATAGAATCCAATCTTATAAAGACTGTGTAATTGTAAAAAATATTTCACATAAAACAAAATATCTGTTAAATGAATAATAAGCTATACTTTAAAATTATCCTACAAAATGTGTGAAAACTTGCACAGTATTCACATAGTGAAACTTAGATTTATTTGCTTATATTAATTACCATGCTGGTAATTTTTGCACTTTCAACTTTCAACATTTCAACTCAATTTGGTATTAACGAGGGTAAAATGGCTCAGCTTTCATCAGTGTCTGTGATTGCTGACCGGCCTATAAGAAGCAGTGTTGGTTGGCTTTGAACTCTACCACAAACCAGTGAACAGCAATGGAGAAGAAAAGAACAAGGTAACCCAACTGGAACAGGAACCATCTGTAGCGTTTCATTAATTCACTGTCATCCAGTGTTTGGAGAATATCTCTCCTGCCTCTTCTGTCCACCATTTTGTCCTCTGCTTAGGGAACTCCTAAGCCACTTAAAAGTCCTCTTCCCTACTCTTAACAGATCCCACCTTAGGAGCTCTCTTAAGAGTTAGGATTCTTTAGGGATAGGCTTTTATCTTTACTAGGATCTACTCTTAACTTTTAGGGGAAATTCTAAGAAAACATCATGATTCTAAGAATTTTCTTAGAATTTGGCCACTAGGAGCAACTCTTTGCACTAAGAATCTTTGAAGGAGGTAAAGGGTCATTCCACTGTAAAAGAATTCGACAGCGAGCTATCAAGGATGAAAAAGAGATTACATTTTTCTGAATTGAGTTCAATTTAATCCTAATTCCTGGAGTGCCAAAAATGGCTATCTCTGGTGATGGTTCAATGTTCAACTCCAGTACTTCTGTTAGAAATGTAAAAAAAAATATTCAATATTCTTTTAACATAGGACAAGACCAAAACATATGGGTTGAGTGAACAGGTGCCTGAGAACATCTGTCACAAGAATCTGATACATTTGGGTACATTTTTCATTTCGGAGTATTTCTGCCTTCAAATTTCTGTAAAAAAACGGCAGACCCATAATGGGCAGGTTTAGGCAGACTGGGGTTGCTGTGCACATTGCTAACGACCTACTGGCCATATAGGAGAGCCCTATATGGCACAGGATTTGTGATTTTGGCTAAAAACGTCATAATCACAATTTAAAGGAATATTTCAACATTTTGGCAAATTCACCCATTGCCATGATCCCTATAGTCTTAGGAATAGTTTCATTAACTTTAATTGTCAGTGCAAGCTGTTTCAAAATCGGCTTGGCCGAGACGCAAGCTGCTCAGCTAACGCAACGGAGGCTCATGGTATTTCCGGCTTTTCCTCAAAACTCATCAAATACACAATCCAACAACTCCAAAACGCTCTGGTAGACAAATTGTGACCTGAACATTCACCACGCTATAAAATATTGATGGAATGTTACGAGATGGAGTTGTTTTCGAGGTAAATGCGAAGCCGGTTTCGTGCCGAAAAAAGAATTTGCCAAAATGTTGAAATGTCCCTTTAAAGACCACTGAGAACGCTTTGAAATAGTTAAAAAGCAGGATTGGATGGGGAACTTTAAATCAAGATGATCTTGTTTTTATGTTCAATTGTTGGTAAAGGAGTTAATGCAGAAGGTTATGTTAAGATTCAACATATCAGACTGCTTCAATGTTTGGCTGGCGTCTGGAGGCTAAGTCACTATTTCACACTAACCAACTAATTCACATACCAGACTGAAAACCTCACACAAATGTGAAAGTGAAAAGCAGAAGCTCAAGTGGCACCTTATAATATTGTCATTTATGGCCCTCATATGTCTGTCTTCCTCTTGTGTATGTGAGGGTGTGACAGTGTTTGTAAAAGCTTTGTACTTGCATGTGGGAGTGAGGTTTTCAGTAGTGTACTTGAATGAGTCTGATTTCATATGTATATGTTTGGTAATTCTAGATGATGGTCATGGTGTGTCCATGATGGCCTCATAGAAGCCCAAAGCATGAAGATGATTGAAAATGCAGCAAAGGCACCACAGAATGCCTTATATGTGACTTCAAATGAAGCAATCATTCACATGATTTTTCTTTCTTTGCTTGTAGCTGTTAAGTTGAGGTTAATATACTTGTTTGAAGGGTTTTCTGAGAGCTTCCCAACTGAAGTTTCACCAACAGCCATGACAATGCAGAAATAATCATGGTGCACTGGCAATTTTCAGTAACACATTGGTGCGTTGAGATTCATCACGGGTTGTTCAACAAAAACACTGCCACCAGGCAAACCTTTCCTGGATGAGGACAGAATCACTTATCAGAAAGCATGCTGGTGCTACTGCAGCTGAAGGTAAGCAATATGATGTCTTGATTAAAGGGTAATGAGAGATTAGCACATAATTGTACTTGTGTGCAATTGTGATATCATTATTATACCACACAATTATGATATGATTCACATTGTACTGATATGGCTGATGGAAATGATATGTTTTTAGGGTGACTAAAATATTGAAACCCATTTTTTACTGCTGTAAATACTGAGAGGCAGCTGCCTAGAACGCAGCATTTGCCTTCTCTGTGTTTGATAAATGATTGTTAACAGGATGAGAGCATCATGCATCTTGGATGGTTTACATGAGGTCATTCACTAAATGAGTGCACAGAAAGCAGCAGCAGCACTGCTTGAGATACTGAACAAATGGCAGCTGAGGTGAGTGGTCCACGATGAATTTATGAAACCCTGTGTGTGGTGTGGTGTGCAGCAGAAGGCTAAATCATGCCCTTCCCTCCCACACTGCAAACCCTTTCCATCATGTTCCTGCCTGTCAGGTTTGTTGGCAATCTTCCATTCTAAAACATCACCAGAGAAGACTAAGTTTAAAAAAAAATAAAAAAATAAAAATAAGGAAGATAGGTTACAGGTCAAAAAACATACTATTATTGATGCATTTTGCATGAAAAAGAGCATCCCTCCATCTCAAATTCATAATGAAGTCAAATTAAAACACATACTGTAGATGTCACCCTGGAATCAGCATTAACACTACGTTTATACGGAAACGATCCGAACAGAAAACGCAAAAGTGGCGTCGCATCTCTACTTTTTATTACGCGTTACGAGCGTTTTTGGGGTGGAAATCCACATGCATAGGGTGACGCAAAAGTCTGTGTAATTCAATGTTGTAGCCAAGGTGGCAGCGTGCCGCACAACACACAACGGCCCAATTCCAATCCGCCCCCTGAAGACTCAAGCCCTGAACCCTCACTGACTAAAGTGAAGTGACGTCAGCTCTAAGTGACAGCACTTACCCACTCTCACAACACGTTACCTTGACAACAACATGTTGTTGACTCTGGTCTTGGACCGATAATTTACCGTACTTTCAATACGCACAAGGTGTGTGAGGGGGACGGACTCAAAACAAAATGTTCCCGGATCAGATCTGATTAAATCATCATCAATAATCACAAACTGCACGTTAATACTGACACGCCTCTAAGTCAGTGAGTCTGTGAGGGGTCGGATTGGAATTGGGCCGAACGAAGGGCACATCTGATTAAAGCAGAAGTAAGCGGAATGTTTGTGTTAATATAAGTCTTAGGGTGTATTCACACCTGCAGTGTTAGTGCACACTAAATCTGGTGCGCAATAAATTTGGTCCAGTTTGGGTTGGTGTGAAAGCACATCGCACTCTAATGCACCAAAACTAGTGCGGCCTGAGGAGGTGGTCTCGTCTCGGTTCGGCTCCAGCCGAACTCTGGTGCGCACTAGTTTAGGTGTGAAAGCAACCGCAGTCTGGTGCGAGCCAACTGCCAGGCCAACTCAACAAGTTTGAGCTAAAAGGGCTCCCGTAGTCACTGACAACGGGTTAACGCAGCGGGGAGACGGCCCGGTGCTCCGGTGCTGCGGAGCTCTGTCCCCACAAACGAAGCAGCAGCAGCAGCGGGGCAGCCGGTCGCTGCGTGTCCGCTGAGTCGCTCAGACACCGGACAGGTCGGCGGGTCCGTCCCTCGGGTCCGCGGAGCAGCTGATTACCGAGCAGCGGAGGTCCGTGTTTAACGTTTAACTGGGAACTAACAGGACTGAGCTGGGTGAACGCAACCGGAAACCAGCCGGAAGTACCAAACAGAGTTATACATGCAAACAATATAGAAATATATGACCAGAGCTACTAACAACCGGCCCTACTGGAGTCTCCATCATGAAAGTTTTATCAATCAGCGCTTCCAGATTCCAACCGGTAGTCATGGAGACGTGACGTTCTCCAAGTTTGGTCCCGAGTGACAAAAAGCAGGTGTGAACGCAACCGCACTAACTGAAAAATGAAACAATGTATCATTTTAACATTTGGTGCGCACCAGGGTGTGCACTAAACTGGTGTGAAATCACCCTTAAATAGTTGTATCTTCCGACAGCAATCACTTCTATAGAGTGTTTGGTCTGAAACACGGGTCTGTCAGTCACTGCTGTAAGCAGAGGAGAAAACTTTCCTTGTATCCTACAACCTTTATCCAATGAGGAGAGAGAACGGCATAAAGGGGCGGTCCTCTCTGTGTGTGCAGCCAAGGGATGCGCGTGAATGTGGTGACGTAGGGACGAGGGTGGGGACTGCTAACTCCATCGGCTGACAAGAAGTTAGCCAAAACAACCGGAATCGCATACTTCTGCTTTAAATATTTTGTCGTTCTCGTCCGCGAGCGTTGTCGTGTAAACGGGGCTTAAGTTCCAGTGCAACCCACGTATCCCTCCGCCCAGGGTTAGCACCCGCCGATCAGCAGTTGGTTAGGTCCAAATAAAAACTGTGTTTTTCCTGCACTTTGAAGGGCTGGAAAAAATTATATTTTAGCGAACAATGGAACTGTGTATTTTTTTTTTCAGGTAAAACCTCTTTTAGGCCGTGAAAATAGGCCGTTTCTTTGGGTCCATTCACAACAATGTATGTTGTAAATCACTGGGCAGGGCTATGGGCTGGTGTTGCTAACGGGAGGAGTGCAGAGAGTCTTCTACTGCAATTAAAGTACTTAGGGGCTATTTGTAGATCATACAACCACACTTTTAAAAAATGCTACTATCCCTTTAACTGCATAATTTTTTTTTCCTTTACATGTGATCATGGGAACTTGTTTGTGGCTGGACTACCACAACAGCAGTGTTTTATCTAACAACAGGTGTTGCTGGCTGACTGGCTGAATGATGATATTTCCATCCCTGGTGGGTTGAGTGCCAAGCCTCAGTCTACTGAGCTACTCTGGTTTGCTGGCTGCTACAGGGAAGTAGAGGAGCATGTCCAACACAATGAGCCCTGCCTCCATTACAACAAATAAACTACTTTCATTACATGTCTCATTATTACTGAGGAAGGCAGAGAAATGACTTAACGTAGGACACACTTAGCAGGGAGGAGGGGAGCGGGATCCCAGATGCAGGCTATGAGCTTGAGTGAGTAAATAAGAAATACAGACTGTCTCTGGGCGGGCACACCGGTGGTTTACTTGGTGAATAGCTTAATGCTTACTGAGACTGGCCTGTGGCTCTTTGCTTCATGTCATCCTCTCTCTCCCCTCTTGTTGTCTCACTATCGAGGGTTAGGGTTACTACTAAATTACTTTTAGAAAAGGAAGTCTCTCTCCTCTAACATTCTCTCACTGATCATTTTATTCATCATTTCATTAATACCTCTGAAATCACAACTCATTTCATTTATCAATCAGGATTTGACCATAGGCCGGACAGCCATACACTAGGTTAGACTTAGTCTTATGAAGAATAATGAAAGAAAGAACCTCACGTGACAACTGACTGAGTCTAGAAATGACTGTAACTGATAAACTATAAAGAGTTCAAACAAAATGCTACCATTTGGTTTTTAGTAATTTGAATTTTAAAATAATGCACTTTGATTGCATGGAAATGCAATATTTAGCAGATTTAACCCCCAGAATTCCCCCCTATGCATGTGAAGTGTAAAATAGAAGTAGGGACCTTCTATCATCAGTGTCCCCTAATATTTAGGTATTGGAAAAATATCGCTATGGAGCCTAATTCAATTTTCCATGAAACAGTAAAGCCAGAACCAGTCTGATTTCATGTACCTATGAGGCAGTTCTTATTATCTGTAGGACCACTGACATTAATGGGTAAACTTATCCTAGCAGCAATGTATCGAAGAAAAACCTCCCTCAGTTACACAGTGGTACAAAGCAACATACATGTATGTGAATTAAGTATCTTTGTTTGTTTGTTTGTCTAAATCTGTGCTGTATGGTTCATTGTTTGTTTGCCTACGATGCCTGGTGACTTATGCCGTCATGGTTTTGTCATATAATCATCCTCATTGATATTTACCATTTTATCTATCTCACTTTGTTCATTTTACACGAGTAATTCTTTTTTTCTATTTGAGAAAAGTTCATTTCAATTAAAAGTGCTTTTGAGAAATATGTTCCAGTCCTCTTTGAACCCCCTGCTTATTTCCCCCATTGGCTGAAAGTAATTCCAGCCACATAACTTCAGTAGCATGACTGATGAAAGCGAGCCTTGACTTCTTTTAGATTACGACACTTGCAAGCCAGTCTACACTTCCAGACTGAGCTTTTTATACTGTATTAGTTTCCCATTAGCACTCAATGGCTCTTAATGAGTGGGGTTCAATTAAAAAGAGTAATGCAATTCATTAATCACTTGTGACATCTAATTGATATTTTAATGGAATACACAACCGCTGATACTTTACATAGTCACTGCCAAATATCTTGTCCATTGAAGAGCTTGATTTGAGGATTCTCTCTGGTTTCTAGCCTTAAGAGAAGCTAATGCATGTTTTCAAATACAAACACACGTTGGGCACAAATTGAGCTGCTTCTGGACTGATGCTATTTTTGGCAGGGCCTCAGATAACCCTCTGACTCCATTGCACAGTTTAACTTCTTTTATGCATCACTTGAAGTATGATGAGAAGTATATTGATCATTGACCGTCTTCCTTGTCCACTCATCTAACTGTGGTGTGTGAAATCCACTATACTAATAGACACACTAAATGATGGCGGGTCTAACTTATCCTGAAAGTGTAAACAGCATTTACATGGGGATGCACAGATGTAGTGAACATTAATATGTCAACTGAACCAATCAACGTGTAGTCTGTTTTTAAAAAATTAACCAAAAGATCCCATATTCTATAATTTTCTGGTGGCTTTTTTCCTGGTGTTAATAACCATAAGGAGATATTTGCATAAGAACCAAATCATGACCATTTTGTCTTACTGATTGCATGAAAAAAATATTATGCTAGATTTCATGTAAACACTTATAGAAACCCAATCTAAGCATGATGGGTCCAGAAGGGCTTAGGACATGGTGGAAATTTGTGAGTGCTTTGTTGTGACGTCACAAAGTTATAGAATTCCTCAGAGCTGGTTTTAAGGCTCCATTACCTATTAAACATAACTTAATTATGACCT
This sequence comes from Trachurus trachurus, assembly GCF_905171665.1. Taxonomy (NCBI): domain Eukaryota; kingdom Metazoa; phylum Chordata; class Actinopteri; order Carangiformes; family Carangidae; genus Trachurus; species Trachurus trachurus. Next base: position 867,323 of record NC_139891.1, on the reverse strand, counting down.
TTTGAAAAGACCTCCACACTCAACCTAACATTTTGTTGAAGCTTGCTGCATCTTTGTTGCCTAATACTTCTGCACAAGTCTGGCTCAAGTTGTTTCCAAACCAGTTACAATGGCCTGATAAGACAGTGGTCTCCAATGGATGTAGTGGTCTTGAGTTAGGTTTGGATAACTATCAGTTGGAGAAACGGGCACGTTGTTTAAGGTTAGGGTTTTTTAAGCCTATGGTTCAAATTTAGATTTAAGGCCCCAGCATGACATGAAGGACAAACTTATAAGTCAAGCTTGTGAGCGGTGAGCGTTACCTCGTGTTGCTATTTAAGAGGTACCTACTGTAGTTCATCTTCAGACTCTCCGTGGAGTGTGCTGGATTTCTGGCAGACCAACTGACCTTCTTCTCTGTACCTCTCTGCTGCTTTTAGCAATGTCTTGATACCAGAAATGTGGTAGTTATCACCAATACCAATGAAATTCCATGATTTTCAAAATATCACAGAGAGCATTTGGCTACTACTGTTCGCCTTAATGAATGTTGTACATAGCCAACAGATTAGTTAAACAGATTAACAATTTCTATCTATATACACAAACATCCCTCTAATAACCTTCATGTTGGAGTTGCTCTCTAAAATATACCAGCTTCTCTCCTTCGCTTCTTATCACGTCTTGCCGTGTGATTTACGCTTATTGCTGTGATCCCAGTGTTGTCATTCGTTGCTATGTGTCGGATCAGATTCCTCAGCCTTGTGACGTCCCACATATATGAATGAAAGCTGTTCTAAAGCTCAGAGTGAGCTGCTCTGCTATCACCATCTTGCCAGTACTCGACACTGCTGAACTCCTGCTCATATGAAAATGGGCAAGGAGGAGGTGGTGTGCGTGTGGAGCCGGGACTTGGTGCATACCAGTTTGTCACAAGCATACGCTCATCTACCTGTCACTCAAAGCAGCCAATTATACAGAGCTTCAATCTTAAATAAAATTTTAATGTGCGAGAAATATAAAAATGTACCCCTTGTACTGTTGTCAGAAGAATGAAATTTACTATGGCAGCAGCAGGCTGGAAGACTTACAACCTGCCCATAGTGTTCTTTGCCTTCATATGTTAGCTGGGATTTGAACCAGTCCCCATTTTGGTCATCCTAAAAACACCATCCACATACCTAAGGTGCACTACATGTTGAATAAATTTTCAGTGTGAACACACTTGCCTTCAAATTAGCAAATGTGAATACACAATGAGATGCAGCAAGTGCTTCTACATGTCTTATTCTCTTTGAATTGGATCACTGGAACCAAGTCACATTATCATATTGCCCTCCTCAGTCCTAGAAGATTCATATTTCAGTACCATAAAAACAAACACCACCATATTTTCTGAATTTTAGCATCAACGTCATACCTAACTATCGGCCCTCATGATATCCCAAGTTGCTTTGGTGCTCCCTCTATCTTCCTGGCTGTATATTGCATAATGTTCTCCACTTTCTTTATCCTCTTTCTTTCCCATAATTCCTCTCATCTGTTCACTAATCTGTCTTTCTATCAGTGTTCTATGAGCTCTGTTTTATAATACCTGGTGTGTAATGCATCATGAGTAGTAGATGTGTTATTGGTACCACATTATGGGGGTAATGTGGAGCAATAGCCTCACTTGAGCTTCTATGAGGCAAATTGCAGTCATATAATGGGGAGTGTTTAAGCCTTGAGGCAGCCTCTGTGGATGTTTGCTTCATGATTCTGCTGCCTTTGTCTCCATGAAGGACAGAGGAGGAGAGCAATACTTTCCTCAAATGAAAGTAGCCCTGTATCAGTCAGTGTTCATCTTATCTTTCAAAATGACAACTTAACCAAAAAGGTTATTTGTTTGGTATAAGATAGAATGACTATATGTGATTTATGAAATCCTCCAAGTGTATGGGTTGATGGTCATGGTGCAAACAGGCACAATAGCAGCTTTTAGTTCCATTACTCATATAGATACTCCATACATTACCTTAAATTTTACTTCTTTGTGTATGTTTACACGTCATTGTTTTAATTTGACCAAGTATGAATACATGTATTTAATTAGTCTAGATAACAGAAATATATCATACATAGGTCAATGTGAGTCAAAACAGTAACACACTTAGTTACTGATAGTGTCCAGACTCTCCATGGCGGAAACGATTACCACGCGCAAAACATTCATTTAAATACTGTGGTTTGCGCGTGTTGTCATTTAGCGCAGTGGTTTGTGCATCTTCCCAGCGCTGTGCAATTGACAGGCAGGTCCACAAACGTAAAAGAGTGAAAAACACACGACGCCGGGAAAAACGACAGAAGACCCGACGACTGCCAAGAAGAAGAAAGCTGTTCTAAAAGAAAAACCAAGAGTCCTGTTTAATTTACGGGTTAATTGCAACAGGTGATTCATTATGCTCCGAGCTCCACATGCATAATAAATGTGGCTACCGGCTCTCCGCCACTTCATCACTTCACATGAAACTTCAAATCTCCCTGCGTTCTGGGTTAAAGCAGAATATCCTGAGATCGTCGCAAAAGCACTGAAACCCTGCTTCCATTTCAAACTGTATTATGTTTGTGAAGCAGAGTTTTCTGCAGCGACATGAGTAGACTGGACCATCACCTCCAGATGACTGATATATTATCATTATTCTTATTATATGATGAGTTGTAACAAAGAACGTAAACGTAATAGAAAACCATGTGACCATCTACAGTTGTTTTCATATGTGTAATGTTAACAGGAGAATGTGCGTAGCCACAACCACTATTCAATGCAACTATCTAAATCAGCATACATTTAGGCTATATCTATATCGATTGTCCCATCGCATCTGATGACAGATCGAACGTGAACTGAACGGACTGTATTTCCACTTGATGAACGTTATTGTGAAGGCGTTCATTCTGGCGTTTGTGAACGGCGCTCTCTCAAAGTATGACTTCGTTCAGGAGCGTGCCAGATTTCCATAGAGCCTTCCAGGCAAAACACACTGTAAACAGGCCTTATTGTGCAGCGGAAAAACCAGCCAATCTGGCAACAGCTATCAGCTGTTTGGATCAGCGGTGCATGAAAGAGGCGGAGTGATACAGCGCGTCGTGCAGCCTGTCTGTGTGGAGGAATACTGACCCAGTGGGTTAGTAAAAGATAAACGGGGGTTAGAGAGGGAAGTCCAAGTCATTTGACATATTTGTGAATTTTATAAAATAGTAACGCAATAGTTACTTTTCCTGGTAATTAATCACGTTGTAACTCAGTTACTTTTTTGGGAAAGTAAAGTAGTAACTATAACTAATACTGGTTAAAACTGCTAAAATAGTTGCTGTCTGTGGTTCGATATGGGCTGAAGCAATAATTTTGAAAAATAATAGCTTGTAGCAACAAATTGAAAAAAAAAAGAAAAGAAAAAAGAACTATGAACTAGTTCAGTTTTGGAACCGTGAACTTAGTTCAACATTTTGAATTATGAACTATGAACTGAACTAGTTCATTTTATAATTTGTGAACTGAATTTTGAACTAGTTCATCTAGAAAGTGAACTTTCCCAACACTGCTGGCAGTAGGCTACAGTAATGTACAATGCACCTGCAGTTTGTTTTTGTCATTTTCATGGGTGTGGCAATGGTCTTGACAAAGTCTGGGACAGAAGCTATATGGAAGTTTGCACCTGTACATTGAGGATAATCCTGGAATCCTGTGATGTTTGCCTGGTGAACAGCTACAACACTGTCCTTGAACCTTCCACTTCTACTGCTACTACTACTGTTCTGGAATCAGTTATGATGTTCGAAGTAATCATGCACATGTGCAGATGTGTGTGGAAAACAAACTTGCTTATTAAGCACTAAGCAGCAGCAGGAGCAAGTAAAGAGGCAAATTTCACTAATCTATCATCTCTATGCAATGTCTGCTGTAAATTTGAAGTTTGATCAGTTGGCTGCTAAGTTCTGTTAAGCAGAACTTAGCAGCCAACTGATCTGTAAAAGCCACAGCATACTACTGAGTGTTACAAAAACCTATTTACACACTCAGGGATCCATAATTCACAAACATATCGTATTGCAATGGCCCCAGTTAAAACCCATAGCCTGTCACCCTTAAAGGGATAGTTCACCCAAAATTGAAATTTCACTCATTATCTACTCGACTAAGGGCTGGGAGAAGTTTCAGAGTCCTCCGTGGCTTCTCTGAGTTACAGGGGGTCTCGGCGTAGCAGTGCATGTCCATATAACGGTTGCAAATGGATACCAACTGTCTTCGTAACAAAAAGACACACCAAAAAACATCCAAATACCTCCATGCTGCAAAACAAGCTTGAAATATTTTTTTTCTGGACAATTTTGCATTTCGGGGCTTCAATACAAGATGGACATTACATACGAGCAGCATGGAGGTATTTGGATGTTTTTTGGTGTGTCTTTTTGTTACGAAGACAGTTGGTATCCATTTGCAACCGTTATATGGACATGCACTGCTACGCCGAGACCCCCTGTAACTCAGAGAAGCCACGGAGGACTCTGAAACTTCTCCCAGCCCTTAGTCAACATGAGGGGGAGGAGATAATGAGTGAAATTTCAATTTTGGGTGAACTATCCCTTTAACTCTTTCTGTCAAACACGGGACTGCAGGTCATGTCAATCAGTGTGCGGGAGAGAGAGAGTGGGGGTGGGGGGGTGGGGGGTCTCGGAGTCTGAGAGTAGAGAACCAACCAACTGTGAGCAGAGAATGCGACCGTTGTATTTGTTTTGGTGGAGTTAAATAAAACATCTACTCAGAAGATAAACCTTCTCTCAGACACTTCTGTGGAGCATCACAGTATCTATATCTTGCATGGGTAGGCAATCATCATGCAATGTCAACACATAAAAGATTCTAACTACACTAAAAAGCGGTGGTGGGCACAATAGAATTTCTTGGGAGGGAAGCATGCATACTGTAAATCCATTCCCAGTTCTCCATGTTTCCACTTTTTATATAACCATGTGTATTAATAATAGATTATTCAAAATAAGAATACACATAATTACATGGTTTAAAAATGTCTGGTGTTTGTTGGTCGAGTGGTTAGAGAGCAAGTCCCATGTTGGCATATGCCTGAAGCGCTACCGGTTTGACTGACCGAGACAACATGTAATTCCCCCCAGTCTCTCCTCCTGCTTTCCTGTCTCTCTACACTGTTCTATCTAATAAAAAATAATAAAAAAACGCCCAAGGAATAGAAAGTTGAACAGTCCAAACAGTGAGATATCCAGTTAATTTGTTCCATGTATTTCCAGGCTACAATCAAAGTTTGCTGTGACAGCCGTGAACTGTGACTGTGGATGTGGGAGAGACAGTTACAAAACAGAGCTGTATAGATCATGTATTTGTCAGAAAGGCCTTGGTAATTAAAATAACTGCAAATGACACCTTATAAAAGGTATTATACAGTTAGCTACTATCAACACTTCACTGAGGCTACAGTACATGATGCTAACACTTTAACCCAGGATGCCCCATATATGTGTACAGCTGCAACATTATGTCAAATGGAAACCATCAAGTTGCCATGTGCATCAGCTATTCTTGTTTCCCCACAACTGAACAATTGTATAACTATGACTATTTCTTTTGTTTTGGACAATGCACCTGGTCAAATCAAGTCCCTGCATGTGGAATGACTACTTAAAAGTCATGAAAAGCTTTTCTGATTCTTATTCTGATCATATTGCCTGATTAATGTGGCATCTTCACATTTTGGGATTTCCATTAGGATTTAGGAACAGCCTTGAGTAAATGAGTCTCTGATATCAAAAGAGGAAAATTAAAATTGTTTTGGTATTCTATTCATTTATTTATTTGTTTTGTTTTTGTTGTTCACTTTGTACCACAGTTAATGTTTCAATATAAAATCATCACATTCACGCTGTACTGACCACTTTCTGATTTAATAATATTCTGATTCAAAATTCAGTACAAAACTGCAGCTCTGATTAATTAAATAGGTTCAGTATTTAACCCGTTATAAAAACAAATTTCACTGGTTACATGTGATTGTGCCAAATGTTTCATTCAATTAGATTTTTGGAAAACTCTCAAAAGACTTGTCTCATTTACATGACAAAATAAAGACTGTTGTCTTTTCAGCCTAAGAACTTGAGAATTAAAACACGACAAGGCTCATCAGCCCTTTCAACTTTATTTACTCCTTTTTATTTCCACGAAGCTAATCTCTTCTTATTCTCCCTCTTTCCTAGACAGTGCTGTTCACACGTGTACTGCATTTCATAGGCAACAATAATGGAAAATATCCCATGATAATAATGACTTTAGCAGATCTTTGGTTAAGACTTTCTTTCTGAGAGACATTAAATGCAACTACACGTCCCTGCAGGCATCTACCAAAATTCCATCTGTCAGAAATGAGGCTGACACTCCAGACAAGGCTTCATTGTGTTCAAGGCTGGTCAAGGTAATTTAGTGGATAACACCAGCAGCTCCGGTGGCATTGATTAGTGGCTTTCATGTGAGGGATTTCTGGTGCCCACAGACATTAAAACCAATTCAGGGCAGTTAGCTATTCTGGCTTGTCAATTGTGAGCTCTATCTTGGACTGTTGCCTCTTTTAATGTTTCATTAATTCATACTATAATATCCTTCTGAGGAGTGGTGTTCTTTTAAACCAAGAGCTGAACTAGCTTCATATTGAAGTCCAGCAATGCCCTTTGACCAGGGCCGTTGCTAGGAATTCTGGGCCCCCTTAAAGATTACTAAAGTGGGCCCCTCCCCTTACCTTTTTTTTTCTTAGACTACATATGTATTATCGTTTTTTATTTAGCCTTCTTTGTTTTGATGCTAATGCAGCATTACACTGCACAAACTCAAGTATCTTAGCAAGAATATTTGTCTTATTTCTAGTCAAAACAAATCTCATTCTACTTAAAATAAGACACATCATATTAAAGTAGCTTGTTTTTAGACACGTTTTACTTCTTTCAAGCATATTTTCACAAGCAGAAAAAATCTGATAGTGGAACAAGTTTTTCTTCCTTATTACAAGCACAAAAAACTTACTTTCACTGGCAGATTTTTCTATTTATTGTGAATTTAAGTGAAAATTATCTAAAAACAAGTTCATTTTTAGGTAATGAGTCTTATTTTAAGTGGAAAGAGATTAGTTTTGACTAGAAATGAGACATTTGGACAAGAAATAAGACAAATATTCTTGGAAAGATGTTGAGTTTTTACAGTGTACTATGAGTATTAGTCAGGGTCTTACGCAGAATAAATCAGTCATACAAAGATTAGACTACTGGGGTTTTTTATGGGCCCCACTGGGCCCTGGGCCCCTAGAATAAACATCACCTTTCTCCCCTATACAACGGCCCTGCCTTTGACCGATAGATTGTGTTTTTCTATAAATGTCATGAGCTTGTGTATGATAAGCTTACCTCCATAATGAACTCTCAGTCACACTGTTGAGGTTGAAGTCAAATAGTTTGGTCAGCATCAAAATCACCTGCAAAATGGGATAAGCATGCAGTCAGTAAGCATACTCAGCATTCACTTCTATAAAACATCTGGTTTCATGATGGACAGTTTATAAAAATGGATGCAAAGGAACCACAAAAAAAGCAGGGATGGGGAGAGGGCTACAGAGGTTTGGTACACTCACTTTGACAAAGACACAACCCCAGATATTTTCCCCACCTTCAGTCTGTCTGACCCAACTCATCCTCAGTCAGCTGACATTGTTTTTCCACAGCAACACATTGTAAAATCACAAGCAAGTTGTTTTAGGACTGGTGGAGCTTACTTTGTGTTGTATTAATGTACACTGCTATTATTCTAATCTACTGTAGGCTACGTTGTGTACGCTCCATTGGTTGTAGTATACGTTTTTAACTTGAATGAAAGACCACAATGTATTAATGTCACAATATCTTGTATTAGCCCAGATGATTCATTTTGAACACAAAATAGTTCAACTTTAGTTACTCACATTCTGACAGTGAGGTGAAAAGGTTCATGCCACTGGTGCGAATTAGTGTATCTCATCATAAAGACCATGGTATTCCATAAGAGAGGGTGAAGGAAAAGCCTCATATAGTTTTATAGACAAAAATAAGAATGTAAAAACCATCAACACTTTACAAAATGACTGAGTGTTGCTTGGAGAATGGCGACAGAAAGGGATGTCATACCCTACCTCTACTGTGGTACGCTCTGTAGCTCGTGGAAAAGCAAACTAGTTCTTAAAAGGTTCACGTATCCCTCCACCCAGGGTTAGCGCCCGCCAATCAGCAGTTGGTTAGATCCAAATAAAAACTATGTATTTCCTGCACTTTGAGGGGCTGGAAAAAATTATATTATAGCGAAAATTGGCAGAGCCATAGCGCGTGGGCGGAGCTATAACTGAAAGTGGGCAAGGCTATGGCTGAAAATCTTGTGTTAATGTAGGGTAGTGGGCGGGGTATAACGAAAAGCGGGCGTGGCTGTATGGAAAGTGGTGGGGCTACATCTGAAAGTGGGCGTGGCTGTAACGGAAAGTCGACTACAACGTGACATGGGCTATAACGGGAAGTGGGCGTGTCATAACTGGACATGGGCGTGGTTATAATGGAAAGTGGGTGGGGCTATATCTGAAAGCGGGTGGGGCTGACTAAATGTGGGCGGGGCTACACTGGAAAGACAGTGTAGGGCAGGGTCGACAGAAGTTACGCACTACAACTACACTACAACGCTTTAATGTCCTATAGTTTTATTCACACTTATATTTCCACATTTCATTTTATAATTTTATTCTTTTAATGCACTACCCCATACACTCAGTTTGGTGTAATAAAGTTGGCCAGAGAGTGTTTTCAGTCAATCAGAGTTCTGCTTTGTGAAACATGATGCAGAATTTATCAGGAGAACAGAGACTTAGGAAAAGTCTGTTTCATAAGTTCATTTACATTTTAAATGACTGACGAGGAAAGTAAAGTCTTGTCAGTCATTACTGCCAGCAGGGACTCGTGTAGATAAGTCGCACGCATCCCAGTGAAGTGTAAGAGAAAAGACAAGTGTGATCCATGCCCATGTGCAGGCAGATGGAAGTGTGAAATTATTATAATTTGAAGCTTTTGAAAGTGATATTCATGTGCTGAGGGCAATGACTGCACCAGTATGGATGATTTATTTATTTATTAGATGGCAAAGATCAGGGACTACACAACGAACATGAAGCTCAAGTTTCTCCGTTTTCAATTGGATCCCTGTACCATGGTTTGGAGTCAAAAGAGAGTCATGATTTCAGTATGAATGTTTTCGCTGAGAAAATTATGATGTTGATTTTTGCTGAGGTCAGCTCTGTATGCATCTCAAGGATAGGGATTTGTAGACCATGATGCTTCACTCACAACGGTAGGTATGTTGTGACAGACTTAAAGGGATAGTTCACCCAAAATTCAAATTTCACTCATTATCCACTCACCCTCATGACGACTAAGAACTGTGAGAATTTTCAGAGTCCTCCGTGCCTTTTCTGTGTTACAGGGGGGTCCGCGCAGCAGTATTTGTCCATATAATGGTTGTCAATGGATACCAACTTTCTTTGTCCAAAAAGACACACCAAAAAACATCCAAATACCTCCATACTGCTCTTGTGTAATGTCCCTCTTGTATTGAAGCCCTGACATGAGAAATCTCGCGTGATTTGCACTGACCGGCGGAACAATTTCTCACCAAGAAAGTTGGTATCCATTCACAACCATTATATGGACAAATACTGCTGCGTGGACCCCCCCGTAACTCAGAGAAGGAACGGAGGACTCTGAAAATTCTCACAGCTCTTAGTCGACATGAGGGTGAGTAGATAATGAGTGAAATTTGAATTTTGGGTGTACTATCCCTTTAACCTTAATAAAAAAGAATGCTGCTAACTAACAAAAGGACTGGATTGGATTTGTTTTTATATACTGTATAAGCTTTGCATACCTCTCACCATATTTTCTCCATCATGAGTGGGGCAATTGATCCACATATTAAAGAGACTTGGAAAATGTTAAAGAACTCATTGAGCATAACACAGGGATGTCTTGACATGTTCCTCACAAGGGTGTGTGAGTTGGCAGTCAGTAGTGATGTAGATGCATGGACGTAGCCCTGGGCATGGGTCCCTTAATTGGACCACAGCAGCAAAGTGGGACAGCTACCGAGGAATATTTTAACAACTACCATGCCAAAAACAGTTGTAGAAATCCACAACAGAAAACATATCTGAATATTTCATGATTCTTTTTTTGTGCTTCTTGGTACTGAGATCTCTGCTTACTTTGGAACAATGCACTTTGTTTCAGAATGGCAGTTCTGTTATGTGAGCCTCTGCAAGGTACAATGTTAGGAGTGGTTTAACATTACTTTGAAGTACACTAAATACTGAGTCATCTGTTGTGAATACTTAAAGGTACATTGTGTAAGAATTACTCCCATCTAGCGGTGCGGTTGTAGATCGCATCAGTCGTATTTTTCATGCTGCATTCACGTGAAATCGGTTAGACGGCAGACGGACAACAGCCGCTGCAGGTAACGGCTTAAACAAGCCTCTATGTAAACAAGTGGTCCGTCAGCACGAGGCAAAACAATACACGTCGTATTGTTGACCCGACCAACGTTTTACCGGCTTTCTCTGGACTTCTGTGACTAAAATGACATCTGGTTTGTTACCGACGGCCGTTTTTCTGACTGCACCTGAATGCAGCATTCACGTGCAGTCCTCACAGTCCTCACTGCGTTACCACGGTGACTTTTCACAGACGCCACCTCCACCTGAGCCGACAGCTCCGGTGTCTCCGCTGAGTTTCCGTGGTTTCCTACCGTCACGCTGCCACTGAACGTAAAAACATGGAGACACCACATGGCAGCAGCACCGAGCTTACCCGCTCCATGGAGATATGAATGATATGAACGGCTCATTCAGAGCTGAAAGGAACACTTCACTTTGTTGATGGGGGGGATTACTGATTAATGAAAAACAGACTGAAGAACCAAATAATTGATTTTCGTGAATAGATACAGGAGAAGTTACACAATGTCCCTTTAAATGTTGAGTTTGATGTTATTGTTGTACTTCTGAACCTGGGCTAGTTGGGAAAAGGACCTGCTACCTAAGCTTGTGATCATCACCACCCAGTCATGCATACCTCTAATGATGTGATATCCAAATCAACCTATTAAACATTCCATCAGGAGCACAGACAATATTGTGTATTCAGGTATAATAACTTACGGTCACTGTCAACTACTTAAATTCTTTATGTACATTAAAATTCCATGCATAATTACCTTATTATAAACAATAGATTACATCATCGGCAACACCTTATTGAGTCAGATGATCTGTGATTGCATGGTAATCACTTTAGAGGCCAAGTGTCCTGACTCGGCCCGTGACTGCTGTGCTTAACATATGAGCCAATTATGTAACTGGTAAAATCAGCTCAGACAGTAAAATATGTGAGCAGCTACCTTCAGTCTTTTATACTCCTCATTGGTGGGATTGTTCATGAGGCTGGGTCAAGCCTTGCCTTCTCATTTATCCTGGATTTCTTCATTCATCTTTTGTGTAATAGCCTCCAGATGTTTAGGTGGAAAAGAAACAACTCAAACACTGGCACCACCACAGGAAAGCCGGTTAGCCAGAGAAGTGGGAAAGTGTATGAGAAGAACTCAGTCAGTTCTCGAGTCTCATCTCCACTCCCCAAGTGATTTATGAACCTTGAATGGTTTTGAGTGGAAGTCACCTGCAAAAGATGAGGAGTAATCTGTTCCTCACTATGTGAATGGAAAGGTGTGTCATTATCCTGACATGTCCAATTTAAAGTCATCTTTCCTATTAATGTGAGTTTGCTGAGTGTGAGTTTATCTCAGACTCTGATTTCAGGCTCTGCTCGCTGCAGGCTATTTCGACTATTGCAAAACGGAACTGAATTTTCATAAAGGTTTTGTTTTGCTTTGCTTTTTTGTGAGCATAATCTCCAACAGCTCTCTGTATTGTGATGTATCAGCTAGCAGTGGCAACTCGAATTGCAAGGAACGTTTGAAAAAAATAGGCAATACAACCTTGTATATTAGATTGCAATAGTATATTTTACAGAACAAAAACAGTGTCTTTTAATATACTGTTGGTGTTTTTTTTGCAGTAAATGATAGTATAATAACAATACCTTTGTTTTTTTTGTTTTGTTTTTTGTTTGCTGATTCCGAGCAAATGCATCTTAGAGTTGAACATGTTCTAATGCATTTTTAGTTCATTTAAAGCAGAAGTAAGTGATCCGGTGGTTTTGGCTAACTTCCTGTCAGCTGATGGAGTTAGCAGTCCCCGCCCTCGTCCCTACGTCACCACATTCAGGCGCATAGACCAGAGCGGCATTTAATGCAAATGAGAATGACTGATGCATCCTGGGTAATTTAGGGGCAGCGCCCGGCATCCCTCCATTGAAAAGTTCAGCCTAACTGGCTTGACAAACTAACTAACGAAAAGTTGGCTATTAACAGGCTATTTTCAGACAACACTTAGCCAAAACCTCCCCGGTGATTCCACCAAATACGTGTAGATGTCTGGGTCAGACATTTCTGGCCACTGTGTGGAGTCATTGATCACTGTGGGAGGCTAAATGATCATACCGGTAGATTCATTAAAAGTAATTTTTCAAGATAGCGTGAACGGTGGGTTTCAAAGAGGGTGTCAAAATAATTATGAGACATAGTGCTACAAAAGAAACAAAAAATAAAACATTCAAATTGATTGTTAGTTAGTCTACGCTCCATCAAAACACAAAAAGCCACTGAGTGCAATTTAAAAATGCCGGGTGCTGCCCCTAAATTACCCAGGATGCATCAGTCATTCTCATTTGCATAAAAATGCCGCTCTGGTCTATCCCTTGGCTGCACACACAGAGAGGACCGCCCCTTTATGCCGTTCTCTCTCCTCATTGGATAAAGGTTGTAGGATACAAGGAAAGTTTTCTCCTCGGCTTACAGCAGAGCAGAGTGACTGACAGACCCGTGTTTCAGACCAAACACTCTATAGAAGTGATTGCTGTCGGAAGATATAACTATTTAAGACTTATATTAACACAAACATTCTGCTTACTTCTGCTTTAAACACAGCAGTGCATATTGGATCAGCAGAGCTTCCATTGCAGTCTTATCGAGCAATGGCCTCTGGTCGTGACGCAACGGAAAAGAAAAATGTTGCACTACATCGTAAACAAGACGTATCAGAAGACATTCAAACTAATACATTTGTCTATTATCCAGGCACCTTGATTAGTTCAACAACTCACTGTCACTGTGTAGGGGAGTTGTTAGTCTTCTGAAGGGAGTTGTATCTGACTCCACTTCCAACAGCACTCCCACGCCACTGCTTTTGAAAGCTCTTAACAAGGTTTCTTCCATGCATACTACCATGCAGTACATTGCACTACCTAATGTGGCTCCCTTTAATTATTCCAAACTCATTACTTAATCATATCAGATTGATTCTAAACACTCCACTGTAAATATCCCTCATTCCGTTAACACCCTCTAGGTGCACGGGATGAGGGAAAGTGGGTCAGCCCGAGTCTTCAGGGAAAAACAGAGGCAGAAACATCACATTTTGCTTGGAGCATAAAAGAAGTAAAGCAGCACGGAAACTCACAATCTATTTACTTTGTGACTGGAGGTGTATTTAAAATGGATAAAACTCAGAAGAAGCAGAAGAGGCAAGAAAATCTTCACAGGGAATGCTGCAGTTTCGGTTTAATATCGTCTATAACAGTTGTGTTGTGCCCTTATACTTCTCTTGCTCAGGAGCTGTGTTTCATTTTGATAATGCTGAGTGAAAATCCCCAAGGACATTATGTGGCTATGCTTTGATAGTCATCTGAAGAACGCCGTGCAATGAAGCCACTACACAACGGTCAAGTGTTATAGCTTGGGTGAAGAGGAGATGTCGATCTGTTGTAAAAAACATCTATTCACATATTGCATGCGACTGCTGGTAGGACATTTTTATCTCTAACTTTGCATTGGGTAAACAATAATATGTTCGGGGCAGGCGATTCAAACAGATTATTTCCTGTGTGTTGAGTAAAATAAACAACCTCAGTCTACACAATTTATATCTATTGCCTTCAAATCATGTGGCATGTTGCGCACAGCCAATACCCAACTGTTTCCCCTTGGCCTATGGCTGTCTTTGATATCCCTTCAGGTTATTGAGGCAGCAGCCAGCAAGGGCACTCTATGACTTGTGTGACTTTGTGAAACAGTTCCACCACCATGGGGTTCCTAGGAGTACAAGCATAACTGATGCACCTTGGGTAGTGGAATTACATTGCGGGGTTGGGGTTCCTGTGATCAGCCTTATTAAGTATGCACTAACATCTGTAGCCCCCAAAACACTGGAAAGCATGCGGTGCACTCTGCAGACCTGTGACCGGCTGGCTGGCTGGCTTTTGGAGCATTGTTGTGGAGGTGTTGTGGAAAATAACCAACAACTAGTAGAAAAAGGATTAAGCAATTCAGGAAGTAACTGGGCATTTTCAGCATGGGGAGAATTAGCCTGGGGAATGAATAACCTTAAATGTCCGGTCTAGACCTTTGCATGCTAATGACTGACCAAGTCCATTTAGCTGCCCAGCTGGAGGCTGAATTCACACTCGCACCACGCAGCTTCTCTTTTCCCCTGTATTCCCTCTCTTTCTTGTTCACCCTTAGAGTATTTCTCTCTCTCATCACATCCTAACACCATTTTCCGCTACAAGTCTACATGTGTGCTGCAGTATGTGATAGTGTGGGGTGAACAGCACATTATGTTGTCTATCTCTGAGTCATTCTGCTGTGTGGGGTGGGGGTGTAGGTGAACATGAGGGAGCAGTTATGCTTTTACCTACAGTATATGAATGAATGAATGAATGAATGTTTTATTTTCGTGTCATGCCACCACTGTGGCCCATCCCATATGAGATTACAAGACACAATAACAAATACAAAAACAAGGACTGGACAGTCCATCCTGTTGGTGTTACCTGCCACACAGGTGTGACATAAATAAACAACTTAAAGGGGTAGTTCAACATTTTGGCAAATTGGCCCATTGCCATAATCCCTATAGTCATAGCAGTAGGTTTGTTACCTTTAATTGTCGACGCAAGCTATTTTTAGAACGGTGGAGCGGAGCAGCAGGCTGCTCAGGGCTATGCTATGTAGGCTAAGGGAATTTCTTGGTTTCCCTCATCAAACTCATCAAATACACAACAACTCCAAAACGCTGTCGTGGACAAGTTGTGAGCTGCACATTCACCACGCTACGAGATAATAACGGAACGTTACGAGACGGACACGTTTTAGAGGTAAATTCATGCAAAACCGCTGATGCGTGTTGCATTCAGGGACAGTTTCTCAGCAAGCAGACTCTGTATTTACCTAGAAAACGGCTCAGTTTCGTAACGTTCCATTATTATCTCATAGCGTGGTGATTGTGCAGGTCACAACTTGTCCACGAAAGCGTTTTGGAGTTTTGGGATTTTGTATTTGATGAGATTGATGAGGGAAACCAAGAAATTCCTTTAGCCTCCGTAGCTCTGAGCAGCTTGCTGCTCCGCTCCGCCGTTCTAAAAATAGCTTACACTGACAAATAAAGTTAACGAACCTACTGCTATGACTATAGCGATTATGGCAATGGGCCAATTTGCCAAAATGTTGAACTATCCCTTTAAGATTACTTTCAGTACTCAACTATATATCGCTCTTCGTCTCATTGCAAGCCTTTCCAAGAAATAAAGAAAATGCAAAAATATTCAAATGAAAAAGAAGTTTTAGCTTCTCAGCATCATCTAACCACACAAATTCGTTATTTGGATCTACTTTACTAAACAATTTTTGTCTTATAGAGTCATAGAAAGGACAGTAGAACACAAAATGAATTTCATTCTCCACCTCTTGGATGTCACATAAATTACAAATTCTATGGTCTTCTGCTGTGCCGACATATCTGCCTGTCTCCATATGAAGACCAAGAATACAGCTCTCAATTGAGCACACAGGGATCTTTTCTTTTTAGACAAATTATACAAAACATAGTTTTCTGGGCCAAATACCTGTTTTATTTCACAGTAAGTACGCAGTTTTGGTTTACCCCAAGTATCTAATGCCCATCTATCTTTACTTTGTTGAAAAATAATTTCTTTTAATACATGAATCTCAATGTTCTCTTTGTTATAATAATGGTCTTCATATCCAGCTCTCAGCAAGATGTCATATATGTCCCTATCCATAGGCGGCGCTACCAATAGGCTAAGGGAAGCTTAGCTTCCCCTAGATTGTCACAGAAAATAAAATAAAATCATCACAAATAATAAAATGAAAAAATAAAATAATGTTTTTTTTTTCGTTGTTGTTTTTAAATTATATTTTAGAAAGAGGTGGGAAATACATTAAAACACACATTTTTAAAGTATTATCTATGTCGATGGTTTATTTATTTTTTTATTTCAGTGGTATTTGACTGGTCTGCGTCATTACGTACACACGGCGTAGCTACAACGCGCAGCGTAGAAGCTCCCCTTTGCCTCGCTATGCTAGTCACTGACAGTCCAGCGAAATTAAAAGAAAAAAGCCTGGTAAAACGGACATTAGAAGGTTTTTGAATATCAAAATTAAAGAGTCCGAGAGTCCCATGAAGCAGCAGCAATGAAGCCGACCACGATGCTTCCACGACCGGCTGCCGCCTTCTCTCCTGCCACTGGCCTCCATCATGACACCGGCTGCCCCCCCCCCCCCCCCCCCCCCCCCGGATACCGGCCACTGCCCGCGAGTCACCGGTCTACCTCCGGACAGCCGCGCACACCCTCCTCCAGTCACTGGCCTAAGTTACGTCCAGACAGCAGCCCCGACCCCCCGGACACCTGCTGCCTCCCTCCTCCAGTCACCAGCCTACCTCTGGACACCTGTGTGAGCGCACATTCTCAGCGATACAGCGGTTGCGCAACTGGATGAGGACAATGGCACAGCAGATACTGTCAACTCTGTTTCTTCTGTACATCGAGTGCGACAACTAAGAGGATTTAAACCTGAAGAAATAGTTGAGAAATATGACACAAAAGCCCCGTGGCGTGCTGCTTAGGGTAAGAACATTGATTAGGTTAATTATGGGCTACTACAACAGCAAAAACAAAACAAGTAGAGAATGAAAGGAATCATTCTGCTGCATCTCAGTTTGATGAACATCAAAACTATATACAGTATATCTGCCTGGGTAAAGACTTTTTTTTCTTTTTCTTTGTTTTCTTTTTTGTCCCGTAGTTTCCCCATTCCTTCTGCCCTAGCGCCGCCTATGTCCCTATCTCATGCCCCATTGGTCAGAGTGTCCCACTCAAAGATTTTTCTTGCAATCCTGTTACGATTACTCCTAGTATCCTATAAGTATGTTTGTGTGTGTATCTCTCAGAGCAAACACTGCGAGAGCGCTCTGGCTCCAGATTGTAGATGAAGCCCCTAAAAGGCTGAGGTAGAAGCTGGGTGACTTGGCTTCATTAGTTGAAGGGCAGTGTGAGCAGGGGCCCTTCTGTCTGCCGCATATGGAGACGACATGGGCAGTCATCGGTGAGTGGCTCTGTCAGATGGGCTTCCACTGAAAAGTGCATATGCTTCATCATTGACCATTCCAATTAGGCCTGCAGGCTTCCCCTACTGTAAACGCTATGACGACGCCAGGTTCTCTCCATGACGACCAGCACAGATGGCCTTTGGACACACACATGAGTGTGAAGGCATCAGAGTGATACAGGATGTAGCTGGTGGTTGTGTTACAGATTTTAGAGTAGAGATGCAGTGATTGACAGATATTTTACAACACTGTTGTTTTAGCCTTCGTCTTGTGTTAGCTTTCTACTGCCATCTATGGTGTTTGGGTCACCGTGACCGGGACCCGTGTTTTAAATCAGCTGTAAAATACATTAAAAACATTTTTTTTCATCCAATTTGTTTTTCTTCTCTTGGTTACATTGTTAGGCTCCTTATCCATGAAAATATTGGTTTTAATATTTGGTGTGGGCCTCTGGGCTTTTTTTGTCAGTATACCCATTGGCTTCAATGTAACCTTCCTCTTGTCAGCTTTCTACTGCCATCTATGGTGTTAGAGTCGGTTTTGACCCGAGTCTTAAATCAGCTGTAAAACACACTAAAACTATTATTTATCATCTCATTTGTTTCTCATCTCTTGGTTACGTTGTTAGGCTTCTTTATCCATGAAAAGGTTGGTTTTGCACTTATGATTTTAGTTCTCTACTCTACTCTAATTGTTGTTCTTATTGTTATAGCTGGGTCAAAATGGACCCTAACACCACAAATGTCATAATTTTAACCAGAGCATTTTAGAATTTTTGGGGAAAAAAGGGGTTTTATTTAGTTTAAATAGAGGTTCCTGACAAAGTCAAAAAGCTTTGATGCTATAAACAAATTTAAGTACTTTTATGCCTGTAAAACCTGAAAACGGGTCACTGGTGACCTGAACACAAGAGAAAGGTAATGGTCCAAAATAGATTCATCTTAGGACCAATAGAATAAACATTTCTTACGTTGCAGCTTTTTAATTTGATTTGTAGTGCACATCTGTGTGATACAGTCTGGTACATGTGTGTGTGTGGAACGTACTCCAAGTCCATTCTACATGAAACAATCACAGACATACAAAGTCTCAGGATCAGCGGTCATTACTGCCTGTTCCATAGGGTTTATATCAAGGACAGTGATCTGGGGGTCACCTGGTGGGGCTTTTAGGAGCATTGAGGGTCACTCCTTTTGAATCAGCCCTTTTTTGCTGCATGTCATCCACTCTCTATTTGCAAAACTATCCTGTCTCTGTTCCTCTCACTATTGTCATATGGCAATATGACAAGAGGTAGGGCAGTCAGAGACCTGTCCCAAAGTAACTCCATTACTGTCTTGGCTCTTTGGTTTGGGTCACTGTTGTGCTGAAAGGTCAACCGTCAGCTCCGTATCTGATAGTATTACTCCATACCCACAGCATGATGCTGACTGATGGGTTCTTGGCTACCTCGCTGACCAAGCTCCTTCTTTCATTTTGGCTGGACAGCCAACTGTAGGAAGAGTCCTGGTGGTTTTCAAACTCCTTGATGAAATTAAGGGTATAAAGTGTTCCCAGGGGCACAGTGGCATCTACACAATTAAAGGGCATTTCCAGTCATAATCGATGTTTACCTCAGATATCAGGTCACCTATGATCAGTTAATTTCATACCATCCATACTCCCAACTGCAGCGTGTGGATGTTTATATTTGTTTTTGTTCAAGAATCTATAGTTTTTTCAATTGTCATTAATGGGCTCCGGACTAATTTTAAAATTGTTCTGTGGTCACAAGTAACGTCCTTTTGACCATCATTTAAATTTTAAAATTCACTTTACAATTAAATTAAATCAGAATTTGGAGTTACCACGGCTTCCACATTGTTCCTTTCCGAGAACAAACGCCTCAGAGTCCCTCATGGAGTCCCTCTACTGTTGTGTTTGAATATAAGCGTCCACATGCTGCAGTTGGGAGTATGGATGGTATGAAATGAACTGATCACAGGTGACCTGAGGTAAACATTGATTACGACTGTAAATGCCCTTTAATTGTGCAGATGCCACTGTGCTCCTGGGAACACTTTATACCCACTTTTTGATCATTGCCTCACCAGATTTATTAATAGTCTAGATGATTCCTAGCTTGATTATTGTTCTAACATGCAGGGTGACTTGTGTGTGTCCGTTACACATAAATTCCGTCTTAAAACGTACCTTTTTACCCAATACTTTGATTAAACTAACTTATTTTAGCATTTTCCTCTGGTGTTTTACTATTGTTTCATTGACTGTCATTATTGTAAACAAACTTTTAATTGTTTTATCCTTTTCCTCTGGTGTTTCTTCGAATGTTTGTTTATTATCTGTTGTTATTATTGTACTTGTTTTTATTGGAAAGTGTATTGAGACCATGTACCATGGTGATTTTGCACTTTAAATAATAAATTGATTGATTGATTGATATATCCAATCTCTTCAATTTGCCACAGGTGGACTATAATGAAGTTGTATACACTTCTCAAGGATAATGACAAAACAAACAGGAAACATATGTAGAACCACTGCCAATACTTCCGGATATTTCAGAGATTCAGAAATATTATCCATATAGCATCCTCACATAACTACATACCGACAACCAACCAAAGAGAAAACATAATGATGGAGAAATTTCACATTCAAAAATGCCCAGATGCTAGAGGATTCTGCAGCACAGAGTTTCCACTCCATCAGAGAAGTTCATGCCTGATATATCATTTCAACACAAAGCACTCAGCAGCAGGCTTGAGGGTCAGCTCGGCCCCTGGCTCCACCGTGAGCAACCGCTATCTTCCAGCCACACTCAAACACAGGTTTGGAAACAGACGGTAGCTAAATCTGACTCTGTGGGCCACCCTATTTAAGTTGTTACTTTCAAAATCTTTTTGAATTAACTGCAGTGGTGCAATATACTGCAAATGAAATCTCTTTAGTGATGTACTGCTGCCACTCTATGTAACTACACTCCTCACGGTGAGACTTATGTCTTACACTGCTGTTACCTGCCACTGGATCACGCCGTCGATTACTTGGATGACGGCTGAAGTGGCTGACATCAATAATGCAATAAAGCTTATGGTAGTACTTATGGTATCCACCAAGAGAAGGAAGAAGGTGTGGACCGGCCTTGAGGCAGCCTTTCAGCACTGCCGCAAGAGAAACACAGTGGAGCTACTCCAGAGATCCAGAGGAGCCCGCAGAGAAGACGAGGAGCCTCCTGCTGCTGGCTTCTCACTCTGACTCAGATGACAAAATGGGTCTTAAAGGGATAGTAGCATTTTTTTTAAAACTGGGGTTTGTATGATCTACAAAAAGCCCCTAAGTACTTTAATTGCAATAGAAGACTCTCTGCACTCCTCCCGTTAGCAACGCCAGCCCATAGCCCTGCCCAGAGATTTACAACATACAGTGTTGTGAACAGACCCAAAGAAACGGCCTATTTTCACAGCCTAAAAGAGGTTTTACCTGAAAAAAATACACACAGTTCCATTGTTCACTATAATATAATTTTTTCCAGCCCCTCAAAGTGCAGGAAAAACACAGTTTTTATTTGGACCTAACGAACTGCTGATTGCCGGGCGCTAACCCTGGGCGGAGGGATACATGAGTTAGGTCCAAATAAAAACTGTGTTTTTCCTGCACTTTGAAGGGCTGGAAAAAATTATATTATAGTGAACAATGGAACTGTGTATTTTTTTTCAGGTAAAACCTCTTTTAGGCCGTGAAAATAGGCCGTTTCTTTGGGTCTGTTCACAATGTATGTTGTAAATCTCTGGGCAGGGCTATTATGGGCTGGCGTTGCTAACGGGAGGAGTGCAGAGAGTCTTCTACTGCAATAAAAGTACTTAGGGGCTATTTGTAGATCATACAACCCCACTTTTAAAAAAAATGCTACTATCCCTTTAAAAGAGCTCTGAGTCTTCACAAAACATCAATCTATGCTGCCTCAATACTGTATTGTACTGATGATCTGTGTTGCCTTACAAATTTTTTATTCTATTTTATATGTATTGAAGGCATCTAAAATAAGATAGAATTTGAGACACGGTGTGTACAAGTTGTCCACCTCAGGAACAAGAACTGCTGCTGCAGTGGATGGTGATGCTACCTAAACAAACTGTGATCTACTGGTTTGGCTGATTGTTTCGTGCCAAAAAGCCTTGCAGAAAGCTCGCCAGCTCCAACCTGGTCTACTCTCGGCGCAAGGAGGAGCACAGCCGGCGCACAATGCCGCACACGTCACCAAGACCTCACAGGCAGGTTTCCACAGTTCCAGACACATTTAGTATTTGCAATACTTAATCACGACAAACACTATTTTATGCAACTGATGGAATCAGCACGTAAATTTATATATCGATTGTCCCGTCACATCTGATGTCAGATCAAAGGCGGTTGGCGCAGGCAATGGAAACTCAACCTGACTGAATTAACACAGATCAAAATGTGATGCAAACTAACGAGTTCACATCTCTCTCAGCCAACCACAAACAGCCTCGGCATCAGAGAGTAATTATATATTCGGCATCTCTCATCTCTGACAATTAAAAACAAAGAGAGAGAGAGAGAGAGAGAGAGAGACATGGGCTGGCCACAGAGCTCAGCAACACGTCCTTTACGCACAACTGCTTATGATTTCATCCCCGGCGCCACGCATGGTATTTGTTTATGTTGTGTGCACACTACTCATCATTATTACACAGGGGTTAAAGGGATAGTTCACCCAAAATTCAAATTTCACTCATTATCTACTCACCCTCATGTCAACTAAGAGCTGTGAGAATTTTCAGAGTCCTCCGTTCCTTCTCTGAGTTACGGGGGGGTCCGCGCAGCAGTATTTGTCCATATAATGGTTTTCAATGGATACCAACTTTCTTCGTCCAAAAAGACACACCAAAAAACATCCAAATACCTCCATGCTGCTCGTCTGTAATGTCCGTCTTGTATTGAAGCCCCGACATGAGAAATTGTTCCGAAAAAAATTAAATAGGTCTATATTTTAAGCTTGTTTGTAGCGGAAGCTCTCTGTGTCTCGGTTCACTGCTCTTCCTGTGTCAGTGCAAATCTCGCGTGATTTTCACTGACCGGCGGAACAATTTCTCATGTCGGGGCTTCAATACAAGAGGGACATTACAGACGAGCAGTATGGAGGTATTTGGATGTTTTTTGGTGTGTCTTTTTGGACGAAGAAAGTTGGTATCCATTGACAACCATTATATGGACAAATACTGCTGCACGGACCCCCCTGTAACTCAGAGAAGGGACGGAGGACTCTGAAAATTCTCACAGCTCTTAGTCAACATGAGGGTGAGTAGATAATGAGTGAAATTTGAATTTTGGGTAAACTATCCCTTTAAATGTGAGCGTCTTTATTAGTGGAAACAACCTCTTTCCAGACAACTTTTGCTCAGTCCGTGGATGTCTGTTCGTATTACCATATACAGTATTCGGCGACTGTGAGCTTGGACCTCTCGGACCAAAACATCAGTTTCCTCCTGTAAAATGTTTTGTCGAAATATAAAATTACAAAATTGCAGTGCGCCTCGCCTGCAGCTCATTTAAAGGTAAGGAGAGGAGCTCATTTGACTGGTGAAAATCTGAGTCGGCTGTGTTAAACCCACTCATGCCTTCTCTCCAAGAGGGAGGAGAGAAGAAAATAATGTAAAATAAATAATGTAGTGTTAGTAATAATGTAGTGTTAGTCATCCAAAGTGGAACCTCAGATCTGCGTGAAGATCGCCAACAACTGTGTTTTAGGTTATTTTTTTATTTTTTAAATATCAGTATTTCCTTTTAATCAAAATATGTCTTTGCTGCAAGCAAACACTGTTATCTCCTGTGCTGATAATGGTAATTGTCCTTGGATGGAGGAGAGAAAATATCATCATGGATCAAAACTCCCAAACATGCATACAAACAACAATTACCATTTCCTGGGGCACAAGAAGACAGAATAAACAAATATGAAATGCTGAGTATTAGCACACATTCTGAAGCTCCCCCCAAAACATAGAATGTGCTGGGTTCACGTTCTGTAGGGCTTTATGATCTATTTGTTTTTCTCATCTCTCCAGGGCACAGATCTTTTGCACCATTTCATTACTGGAGAAAACAACAGAGTGATCCATGCACAGATGACAATGCATATTCAGAGACATAAATATAGAACTCTGCACACAGTTGCATTTAGTCAAATGCTTTGCATTTTACTGTTCATCAATGAATTCATTCTGGAATGAAAACTCACAGAGGAAGAAGCGGTGCAGTACACACATATAATGATGTAAACAAGTTTTACTTGCCAACATTTCCAGATAGCTCACACTGTCAGACTCGTGGGGGATCACTGAGCCAGGAACTCTCTCTCTCTCCTCTCTGTGGATTAGCCTGTCACATCTTCCTTTGGAAGAGTCACCATTTGTGCCTATTTCTAGTATAAAAGTGAAACATACCTGGGAAACAGGCTTGTCAGCTTCCCATCACAAATTTAAAAATAACATATCTTCATCGAGATCAAAATTAATCAATGTCTGTCATGTGCATGTCCCAGGGAGGTATAGGCTATGTCATGGTGTAGTATTGTTAAATCAGTCCTCTGTGGCCTCATTTAGCCATAGTTTTTAAAGTCTTCATTAAAACACACAGAAGCTGTAGAAAACTACATTTTAAACATGCAGCCACAGTGTGTTATGTTTTCCTGTCAGTGATTATAATCGCATTCTGCTATTTTTTTTTTCATGTGATAACAGAAAAACATATACATTTTCTATTTTCAATTCCACTGGAGCAGATTATTTTGGGATGTGTGATGTTTGCAGAGATGCTCCTAGAATACTGAGCATGTCAGGAGCTTTTGTGACTACCTGCTGTTTCATGTTTCGCCTGTTTGATCCATGAAGACCTGTCACCTTTGTTTTGTTTGTTTTTTGATGATGATGCAGTCTTAGGATTCACAGCGAGTATTTCCTTGATCTTTAGCCATTTGGTGCTCCTAATTGGTTGTTAACCCACTTTGCAACTTGCAGCGTTTCCTCTACAGAGTCTGGGACAGATTCTGTAGGAAAATTATTGCAATTATGTAGTCAATCTTTCAACTGAGCGCATTTCAAGACATGTCAAGACATTACATTAAGTAATACTTACTGTTAATAAGCATTAAATATAGGCAGATAAATGGTTAAATGTACAGTACATGTCTACACATCATTAACTTTTTTGTTACCTGTGTTTGGCCATTGATAATGGTCATAAGAAACATTTCTTGGTGGGAGATCAGTGTGTGTGTGTGTGTGTGTATAATCATCATCATAATAATCATGTAGTTAATTCGTTCTGAGCATATGTTTGTATGTTTGTGCATACAAACATTCTGAGGATGCCACATCCAACTTCGTCTGGTTTGTGTTGAAGATTTAAGTATCTGTCCATTGAAACAATCAAAACACTTGTAGGTTGTATATATATATATATATATCAGCAATATATGCAATATCAGCGATACGTGTCAGAATATCATCAGCACACTCCAGTTGTTTGTGTAGCGCTAATGTTCAAAGTGCATAATATTTAAAATGTCCAGAAAGGCTTGTATGGCCCCTGAAGTCTGTGCAAAACTTCCAAAGTTCTAAAGGAGTGATGTGCCTGAAATGAACGTATATTGAGGTAATAAATCACTGTTCAGCACTTTGTCATAAGGGAGTGATAACACCACACACAATTATTGAAAAGAAATTCATGGTCACTCGTCCTGCTGATAACAGACAGAACATCGCTTTATGTGCGTAATACACTCCCTGCAGCCAATGAAAAGCTAAGCAACAACAACCCTATTCAACTTAAAAACAGGGTTACTCACCTAGTAAAAGTAAATTACAGCTTCTCTTCTTTTCTCTTCTGATAATTTGAACAAGCACATTTTATACATTTTAATCAGTGTGTATAAATATTGCTGATATCCTGATATTCTGTATGCAGTGACAAATAGTCTTGAGCCATCAATTTCTTTGAAGTTGGTGAGAGCTGCTGAAGTTCTCTGCGTCAGATGTGAGCTGTGTAAAATCAGGAATCTAAATGTGATTAGGAGAGAGTACATGATGTGTACAGGCACCTGGAACGTCCTGGCACAGTCAGAACATCAGGAACATCTGTCATATCATAAACATCACTTACTTTACAATCTGCTTGAATGTAGTTGGATTAGGACAAACTGGATGAGAGGAATCTTATTGTAAGGAGTAGCCTACTATTAGCTTATGTCACGATTATACAGTTTATTGGTGCGATTATTGTCACAGAAATAATCACGGTGTTACGATCATTATGCATTAATTCATTTTACAACACTATGAATGTGTAAAATCAAATATCAAAATATAATTATATTACTCATTGTTTACACAAAATATTTCAAGTATCTATCAATATATGACCAATTATTAATTCGCCAGGGGAAGTGTCTGAAATAAATTGTCATCTATACCAAATGTTTACATTTATTTGAATTGTTTTTTTGCTTTTTTTGTTGTCATTTTTAATACAAATGACAGGCTAACATTTAATTTCCTACCAATTCAATGTTAGGTTAGTTAAATGGACCAGTATCTGAGCATTTACCTTTATTTTGGTGCACATCTGCAGATATAGTTCCATTGGGAAGTGACGGTATTTAAGAATCTTTACGATTAATTAATTGTGGCGTTTAATACCACAGTTACTTGTGAAAACAAGTAATTGTGACATCCCTATATTAGCTGACTATTTGTTTAATAGTTAAAAAAAAAGGAACCTACACTACCATCATTCTCAGATAAAATATAATAGTTTTTTTTTTTTTTTTACTTTCTCAAAGAGAATTACATCTGATTAGTTTTTGCTGAATTCCGTCCAGTTCAGATGTTTTGGATTGGGTATTTGTTGCCTAAAGTGATGCCAGATTAAATGCAGTCTGCCTGAAGAGCAAACAGTGGTGGTAACTAACAAGCTCTTATGCTCCCTCCCACTCCTCCCTTTGTTCTTGTGATTCTGAATTAAAGATTCCCTACTCTCATCATTTACTTTTGATTAAAGGTGATTAGTCAAGACTGAGAAAAAAAAGAAGTGCTCCTTCAGAGAGGTTCACCTCTCCTCTCCTCAGCTACAGCTCAATCAACACACATAACGATGCAGAACTGACTCTCTCGTTGTTTGCATACTTCTCTTTCATATCATCAAACACTGTAAACTTCTTTCACAATGCCAACATCATGTAATTCATTAGTGTGGAATGTGAGTGTTACAGACTGACAGTGTTTGAAGTGACGATAGTGCATTAGATAGAGGGGAAGACAAAAGACAAACAGACTTTTCAGGAAGGAGAGCTGACACATCTGCTTATAGGCAGAGCCATCATGCAGGATTGTAAATTGTAATCACGCTGGTCATGACCTTGTTTCAACAGTAGCTACAGTAATGGCATGTTCATAAGCCCCCCTCCCCACATGAGACTGGAATACCGGTATGCTTTTTTTTATGGGCAGCTGGCTGGCTGCCCTGAGGTCAGAAGGTTGATGATTTGATTCCCAACTCTTCTGGTCTGTATGTCAGATATACATCCTTCTGACTTGTCTGGTAAAAAGATCACATGTAACATGAAACACATGGGTTTAAAGGGACATTGTGTAACTTCTCCTGTTATCTATTCACGAAAATCGATTATTGTTCAAAAGTCTGTTTTTCATTAATCAGTAATCCCCCCATCAACAAAGTGAAGTGTTCCTTTCAGCTCTGAATGAGCCGTTCATATCATTCATATCTCCATGGAGCGGGTAAGCTCGGTGCTGCTGCCATGTGGTGTCTCCATGTTTTTACGTTCAGTGGCAGCGTGACGGTAGGAAACCACGGAAACTCAGCGGAGACACCGGAGCTGTCGGCTCAGGTGGAGGTGGCGTCTGTGAAAAGTCACCGTGGTAACGCAGTGAGGACTGTGAGGACTGCACGTGAATGCTGCATTCAGGTGCAGTCGGAAAAACGGCCGTCGGTAACAAACCAGATGTCATTTTAGTCACAGAAGTCCAGAGAAAGCCGGTAAAACGTGGGTCGGGTCAACAATACGACATCGCGGGGCAGTGCGTGGCGCAGTGGTTAAAGCAGAAGTAAGTGATATATTTGTGTTAATATAAGTCTTAAATAGTTATATCTTCCGACAGCAATCACTTACATAGAGTGTTTGGACTGAAACACGGGTCTGTCAGTCCCTCTGCTCTGCTCTGAGTCGAGGAGAAAACATTTATCGTATCCTACAGTTTTTATCCAATGAGGAGAGAGAACGGCATGCAGGGCTGTGTGTGCAGCCAAGGAACGCCGTGAATGTGGCGACGTAGGGACGAGGACTGTTATGGTGCGTTCAAGGAAACTCGTAGACTCGTGTTTTTCCGTCCTGTGAAGTTGTACCAGTTCGATCTGGTACGAGTTCACGGGTCAGAAGTTACGAGTGGCCGTTATAGTGACTTTCACCGGTAAAACAGGTTGGAAAAACACGAGTGGGTTGCCTGAAACGCTACAAAGTCGTAAGTTGTGACTTGAAGCTGTAATTTACGATTTCAAAAGCCTGCCTCGAACGCAGCATTAGCGAAAACGACCGGATAGCTTACTTCTGCTTTAAGGCGGCCGCCCCATGTAGAGGCTACAGTCCTCAACGCAGGCGTCCCTAGTTCGAATCCCACCTCGGGCAGACCTTTCCTGCATGTCATTCCCCCTCTCTCTGCTTCCACCTTTCCTGTCTATTTCTATATGGCTATCAAATAAAAGCCAAAAAATATACTTAAAAAAAACAATACGACATCGCTATGACAACATATTGTCACGTGTATTGTTTTGCCTCGTGCTGACGGACCACTTGTTTACATAGAGGCTTGTTTATGCCGTTACGTGCAGCGGCTGTCGTCCGTCTGCCGTCTAACCGATTTCACATGAATGCAGCATGAAAAATATGACTGAGTTGCTTGCGATATACAACAGCACTGCTAGATGGGAGTAATTCTTACACAATATACCTTTAATGCAGAGAACTGACCATGGAAAATAAAGGCAAAAAACTAAATGGCATCCAAGGAACAGTGTGCAACTGATTCTGTGGATTGTATTTGCCAAGTTAAGGTTTGACAAACCATAGAAATGTCATGAAATAGAAAAACAAAATGATCTACAAATCACCCATCAGGTCACAGCTGTAAAATCCATCTGGCCAAGAAAAGCACTTGCAAGAACTCATTCATCCCTGAAGCTACAATATGTACTCTGATGCACTATGCCACTTTACTTTCTTATGCTGGTTCTTTTAAAGATTTTTAGGAATTTACATTTTTAGTCAGAATGTCTATGAGTGTTGATGTTTTTTTCATGTACGAGCAACGTCAAAGAAAAAAGTTCTGTCAGGACAGACAATGAAGTTTTTTGAATCTGAATCAGAATCCATTCTGATGTTTTTCTCTTTAAGTATCATCTGTGGGAGATCAGAGGTTTATACCACAGAATCCATTTGCAGTGCCTGTTTGGTGCAGTCAGACACTTTGATCAGAATGGGTGTCATTACCTGCAGGTTAATGTAGAGGACGCGCGTTAACGTGATCAATGTCTGCTGTGGCGTAACTGACTGGGGTCTACAATGCTCAAGTCAATACAGCTGATAGGCTGTGTGCTCAGGTCAATACGGCTGATAGGCTTCACCTCACGAGGCGCTCTTAGAGTTACACTCCTGAAGATATTGATTATAGATGGCAGTTTAAATCTCTTGGATTCAAATTATGTTTCCATGCAAAAGACAGTGATGGCTGTCAGGACCATGTGGGGCGCTGCACAGCAGATGTATGCATTTATTTCATGTCCTGTGGAACTGCTATTGATTGTTCTGTATATCTTGTTGAATATTTACTGTGGTTAGCCCATCAGTATGATGTAATATGACAGATGTGACATGACACAGAGAATATAAAGATGAAGATTTGACATAATATTATAATATTGTAAATAGTAGGCTATATAGCACTAGTTGGCAAGTAGGTTTGAACTCATGTCAAATTGTTTCTAATCAGTTAAAGGGATAGTTCACCCAAAATTCAAATTTCACTCATTATCTACTCACCCTCATGTCAACTAAGAGCTGTGAGAATTTTCAGAGTCCTCTGTCCCTTCTCCCTATTGAAGCCCCAACATGAGAAATTGTTCCGAAAAAAATTAAATAAGTCTATATTTTAAGCTTGTTTGTAGCGGAAGCTCCCAGTGTCTCGGTTCACTGCTCTTCCTGGCACTGACCGGCGGACCAATTTCTCATGTTGGGGCTTCAATACAAGAGGGACATTACAGACGAGCAGTATGGAGGTATTTGGATGTTTTTTGGTGTGTCTTTTTGGACAAAGAAAGTTGGTATCCATTGACAACCATTATATGGACAAATACTGCTGCGCGGACCCCCCCGTAACTCAGAGAAGGGACGGAGGACTCTGAAAATTCTCACAGCTCTTAGTCGACATGAGGGTGAGTAGATAATGAGTGAAATTTGAATTTTGGGTGAACTATCCCTTTAAATGGCTGGCTCCATACGATACATATTGCACTTAATGCACTGGTTTTTTTTTTAATATCATGTATTGTATGTTCACTGTTTAAGAGGCCTGTTGAGCAACAACAGACTGTTTGGAATTTCCTGTCAGAACTTGACAGAATAAAAGCCCACAATTGCTCAAAATAAGACTTCTATGAAAACAAACTATTTCTCACACAGTTGGGGAAATCACAAAAGATGAAGTGATTGTGCGGGTAACTGTTGCTGCCATGACACAGATCTATTTTAATGCATTTGTTACTATGCTTGATTTGTTGTTGTCAATGCACCAGCACCAACTATCAATATTTTTATGAAAACATTCAAGCCGCTGAACGGATCCCCCAGATAATTTGACATAACAGACTCACTACTGCATGAATTATTGCGGTGGAGTTTATAAAATGAATGACTGTCAACTCATAGTGAAGAATAAGTAACTGAAAGTAATTACAGAGCTACCCTCATCTTTCATGTCTTTTACAATACTCATGGCACAAATAAAATGAATAAGGCCTTGGCACAACATTAACACTCCGCACACACACTCCGCACACACACACACACACACTGCAAGACCAAGCAGATCAGAGACACTGCTGCACAGAAATACATACGCATACACTTTATACTTGGGCTCTATTTCCTCCGGGGCATAAACACAAGCACGCTTCATGACAAGGTCAGCAGTCTGAATGTAAATACACACACAAACACACACACACAGTACATTAACACCTACACACTGGGCATGTTCCACCATCTAAATAATAATAGAGCTGGTCAGACTGGGAGACTGCAGTCTTCAAGTCTAAATATAATGTAATGTATTGCACATTGCAAGACCACTATATTGAGATAACATAAATGTCTGAAACATACAGTATTATATTGTATTGAGTTCTATGCGATCCCCACTCCTAATGAAGTTTCAAAATGCAGTTGTATTTACCAGCAGTTCAGTTCACAAAGTTTATAATACACAAGTTCAATTGACTGGTCGGATGTTTCAGCTTGATGTAGGCTATTGTTTTAAATTTGTTACAGTTTCAGTCGAGACCTGCATGGCAGTGAGATTTTTTGTTCATAAAAGCATTTAAGGACTGAAGCAGCACCAGTAGCTTTGCTGGACACCACACCCAAACCACTATACTTGAAGACCACAACGCAGATCTTCTATTGTTGCTCTTTTTTTTGACTAGCGCCTTTTTGCTGTAGCTCATGCACCTGCTTTCATACAAAATGTTGTCACCAATCAAATGTGCTCTTGTTCATTTTTTACACACAAAAGGTTGTTGTTGTTTTTTACTTTATCAATAAATGTCTTAGTTAAATGTTTCACATGATAAGACTGGCTAGGCCTATTCTGAAATGTTATTAGTAGCTGTATACTTGTTTTCAGATAGATTTTATAGAAGAAAAGAATTGACATATCTTAAAGCAATACTTACCTTTCTGGAACTTTTGCACATTTCTTTGTCTAAGTTAAAATGCTATTAATAATCTGATGATACATTAAAATGTAATAGAAACCCAACAGGGTTAAAAACTCATCATTTTTTCATTCTCATATAATTCTGAGAAAAGTCTGACCAATAATATTATTCGGTCCGATTAATAAGATTTGACGAGCGACCGAACCTACTTAATATGTAATCACTTTGTGCACCTCTCTCCTCCTCTCCCCCCTCCCGACCAGGAAGAACGCTTATTGACAGAGCAGTAGCAGGACACAGAGAGCAGAGGAGACTAGAGTCACAACACACAAGAAAGAAGGTTTTTGGAAATAAATATTTTTTTAAAAGACCAATAACTGCAGCCGCAGCTGGTCGCGGAGTTTCATGTCTGATATTGTAACGTTGATAGTGAGCAGCCCCGAGTGATACGTAAACACAGGAAGTCACATGTGTCTATAAAGCATCCAGTGCTAACGGCTAGGGGGCTAGGCTACTGTTAGCTCTGTGCTAACGGCTAGGCTACTGTTAGCTCTGGGAGTTCTCAGCGGTCCGGACCCGGTGGAACTCCGGACCGGCGCAGCTCGACTCGGCTCGGTCTGGATTTATTTTGGCCCTGAACCAGCGCATCAGGTGGCGCTGGTCCGGCCGCCAGCCCGGCTCGTTGAGAACTGTAATCTGTAACAATCACTTCCCCTGCGTCTCCAGTAGCAGTAGGCTAACAACAGTTTATTATAAAACTCATCAGTCATCCTCACTGAGTCCGTTTATACGGTTTAAAACTCCGGTGTTGTGTTTGTTTGTGTTGTTCCCGTTTCACTCGTGTTCCTGTTCTGTTTACCGTTGCCATGCCAACGCACGCAGCAGGGAGGGAGGGGGCTGGTGGAGATGCAGCAGGAGGTAGAGGTGGGTGGGACTTGTGAGGGAGGTGGAGCTGTTGATTTTCAAATGTTTGTGCTGTGCTTAGTGAAATGCCAGATCGGTAAGTATTGCTTTAAAAGGATTTCAGCACCAAAGTTACCTTGTTTTGTATTACAGTAATTGACAGAGCAGAGTGTCAGTATTTCAGAACTGATAACCAAAGCTAACCCTTGATGGACTGTGGACAGTTCAACAGGTGATTTTCTACATGTTCACCACAATGTGTGCTTTTTATTTTTAACCTATTTTAAAGAATATTTACATAGCATTTTTCTAAGAAAAAAAAAGAAGAAGAAAAAGCTGAAAGCTCATGTTGAGTACGGTACATGCACAGATAGTCTTCTACATGCTGCAACTTATTTTAAATATTGTTATTTGTGTGAGAATTCATGTTGTGGTCCTAATGTAAAGATGAAAGCTGCTCATTCAAATTCAAGCACAGTTAATATTCTACATGCTGCCCCTTTTGGTTAAGGTTAAATAAACAAAGATAGTAAAATCTTTGTTTATTGAGCAAATGTTTATTTTTAATTATCTCTTGTAAAATTAACTCTTTTTTTAGAGTTTGGCAGATTTTTATTTTTGGAAGGACAGTCTGTTCATTAAAATGGTTTTTAATAGTAAAAAGCTGTTCAATATTCTGCCCCAATGTGCTTTCACATGTAAAGAACCTGAGAGAAAATGCACTGAACTGTGACCTCAATGCCAAGATTCAAAGCATGATTTTTGTGTCACACTACTAGTAAATACATGTAAGCAAATTCCTATTAAAATCAACTCAGAAGCAATGAAATGTGCTCTATAGATGACAGTCTGATAGTTGAGAAATTAGAGTGATTTATCGTTGACCTGCTTCTGTCAGCCGTTTTATAGGTTTAATAGCATTCCTAACACCATCCAATTACTTACTGTGGTATCATTTGAGCTTGAACCAACAAATGGATGCCATTGGAAAGTTCTACCTGGACCTGTTCCAAGTTAATGCATAAATTAATAAGGGTCTGACTGGAAGGGAGATGAGGAGTCTATTGCAGAGCATATAGGGAACAGAAGCAAACTCTACAGAAAGCAATAAACTACAGAGTTATTGGTGAAACTAAACTTTCTGCTCTGTAATCTGAAGTTACATATACCCCTTTCCCACTGGCCAAAAAACCCGTTTAAACCCGCTAACAATCGGCTTTTGGTGGCAGTGGGCCTTTAATCGGCTCGGCTCTGCTCGGCTTGCAGTGGGAACGCCAGACCCGCGTCAACCCGCTAATTTACGTGATGACACTGAACGTTACGTGACGCTACGTCATCGCGCCGGTCGCGTCTCATATCACGTACCAAAACAAAGCTCTGCTCCGCTCTGCTCTCATCCGAGACTGGGATCAAAACATCAAAGAACACTGACCAAAAACGATAGAAAAAAAGAAAAGAAAAGAAGCGACAGTCTGTTTAACTGACGTGTTGTGCCGCGGACGTCCGTCATCCGGCCGCAGCAGACTCTCTGTCCTCCGCGGTCCTGGTGCTCCAGGTCAGCCAGCCAGAGAGTCTGCCTCGGCGGACGGACACTCCGCGGCGGGCGGCTGTGGCATGACTGTGTGTGTCTCTTGCACCGCGGATGAGAGCGGGGCGACTGGTTTATGCTCTGTCTGATCCCTCAGCGGGGGGTCAGACTCGGCTCATTTTGGTCAATGGGAAAGGGGCCAAATGCCGATTGTTAGCGGGTCGACCCGCGTTTAAAAAACCCTCGTCGACCCGCTAATTTTAGTGGGAAAACGGCTATACAGTATGTGACTTCTTATATGGCCACAAAACAAAAACACAGGTCACCTCAGCTCCCAAGAAAAGAGTGGAGAGAACCAATGGGATTGTCAGCGACCATGATACACCTGGACAGTGAAGCCTGTCAGATTGTTATCAGCTCATTCAGAAAATAGTCAGTCATTGGCTCTCTGACCTGTTTTTATTAGAGCTCCAGAAAGAAAGAATCTACACTGAGATGTTTTTTTAGTTCTCAAAACCACAAATGTAACATCTCATCGATTAACATTTCAATGTAAATGATAAAAATGATGGTGCACAGGACAGCAGCTTCTCTGCTTCTCAGCTAAAAAAAAAAAAAGCAGTGTTGAGCACATGTGTCTGCTGAGGACAGGATCCTGGAGTAGTACTGTAAGACACACCGCCTCAAAGGACAGAAGAGATGTTAACAGAGACAGAGGAGGGGTGGGCTAAAGACTAGCAACAGACCTGCTCTTTCACTGCTCTTTCTGGCTAATGTTCGCTCATTAGAAAAAAAGGATTTGTGACCCCGGCTGACCAGCTACAGAGACATGCGGAACTGCTTTGCATGTCCGATGGTGCATACAAGAAGTCATTGTTCAGATAGAGTCTGTGGAATTTCTGCCTCTGAAATGCTGCCTTTTTACTTGCCCCAGGAGTTTATAGTTGTATATGTGAGTGCTAACGTTAGTACTTTTCATGGAAGCAGGGAACTAAACCGGGCTTAATCTGACAGATATTACTAGAGCAACCAGGGGAAACAGCACGTTGGATCATGTGTACACCAACAGACTGGAGACACAGAGCAGTGCTCCACCCCCACCTTGGCCTGACCACAGCTCCATTCAGCTGGTTCCCAGTGTTGGGGACTTCACTTTTAAAAGGAATTAGTTATATTTCGTCACTGTCGGGCGCAAACCTCCTATGTCCAAAACTGTTATTTTTCAGAAAATGAAAAAAACAGATCTTGCCCACACATCTCTGTGTATCATTGATGGCAAAAATACATTTTTACCTATACTTTGAAATTACATTTCAGAGCCTGTACTTTCTTACTTTTATTTGAGTAAAGGAGTTGAATCAGCAGCTACTTCTACCAGATTTATTTTTTTGTTTTTTACACAAGTACAGTATCTGTGGGCTACTGTAGCCAGAATGACACCTCTGCACTCTGCAATGGCATTTATTTTTCGCTAGCCCTCTGTCTTGGGTAAATTATTTTTTATTTATTTTAAGTTTCATTTTGAACTGAAAGCCTTGTTCACATATTGTTTGTTTCAAATAGAAAGTGCAATAAAAACATGTTTTATCTAACATAATGTATAATTGTGATTTCAATATTGATAAAAAATAATCTTGATCATCATTTTGGCCATAATCGTGCAGCCCTACCTGGCGCAGAGCAAACAATATTTGCATCAATGCATGGGGAAAACTAAGGAGATGGTCCTGGACTGTAGGAGGAGAGGCCACCCCGACCCCCTTTGTCGGAGCAGCTGTAGAGATGGTGTCCACTTTTGTGTGGGCATGCACATCTTCAGCGAACTGAAGTGGGCCACCAACATAGCCAGCATCATTGAGAAGGCACAGCAGTGCCAGTGTCTGTACTTAGTGAGGAGGCTGAACCAGGCTGACCTCAGCTCTGCCGTCCTGACCTCCTGCTACCGTTGTGTGGTGGAGAACAGAACACGCTGACATCCTGCAGCACTCCCTGGTGCTCTGTGGCTCACAGGGAGGCGCTGTAATGAGTGGTCAAATCTGCACAAAAAGCAACCAACAGCAGCCTCCCCTCCTTTGAGGACATTTATGTCAGCAGGTGCAGAAGCAGAGCATCATCATAAAGGACCCCACCCAGCCGATAGATCAACTCCCCCCCCCCACTCCCCTCAGGGAGTAGGTTGCACAGCCTAAAAGCTAAACAAGGTTAAAGTGCAGCTTCTTCAACCACATGCAGAACAATCACAGAGCCACCACTGCACAATTATGAAAGAATACATCATATTATATGTCAAATTAAACAGCAGAAGCTGGGCTACAACGTGTAAAAACCATGTTTATATGACCCAAACACAGCCCAAACACTACTCAAACAAACAACTACACATCAAACTTCATGAAGCACCTCTGTGTGGACCCAGTCGCCACATTTCTGGCTCGTATACTACTGTACGTTATGCAAAACACATCAGCTACAGCTCATATGAAAGAGCCGGCTACAAAGATTGGGACGTTACTAGCAACCGCGGCTAACATAGCAGCTAGCAGCAGCACGGCAGAGAGAGAAGCCAACAACGAGCAAAGTCGAGCAAACACAGACGCTGCGTGGCCAAAACATGGTCGTACATTTCCTCTTACCTTTGCTGTTTTGCCTTGAAAAGGTTATTTTATGGGTAAATCCACAATATTTCCAGTTGAACTCTGCCTAGTGTTTACATCGGAATCAGTCCGGCCCTGGGGGATCCTTTGGCCTGCACGTGGATTCTGCTGATTCTGATTGGCTCATGGCTGCCAGTGCTGTCAATCACATCCACGTGGGTCTAGCTTCATTCTATTGGCTCTAACGGTTCGAATGAGCCGTCAATCACTCGAATCAACCAATCCGCTGTAGAGATAGAGGCTGATAGCCAAACCCACCCAAATAAGCTGCTCTCAGTGCAGCAGTAGGCTATGCAGAGGGCCTGAAATGGACATGTTAGTTAGTTCCAATCGGTTCCAATAGATTCATTTTCATTTCAGTTTATGCAAATTGTGTGAAAATAAAGATTAAACAATGGTTTATAGTGGGAGGTGGTTCCAAGCTGTGCCAAAAATGGACATTTTGGAAAGTTCTGAATATTTTGTAGTAAAATCTCAATAATTTTGTCCTGCTTCAATTAATCAGAATCAACCACTGCAGAGACAATGTTCATATGTTGTACAATGATTGTATAGGGTTTGAGCTTCATTAGCATTATTCTAAATAAAATATGATTTTTTTTTTGGCAAATATTAATTTTTTTTTTTTCCTGTGTGTCATCTTCATTTACTCTTCACCAGTAACACATATACTGAAATTTACACATCTCAGCAATTTCTCAATTTTTTCCCTTTACTATGACACCAAAAGTATTCAAATAGACCTTGTGGTTGCAGAGATAGCTACTCATTTTATTATGGATATGCAATTTTCGAGAAAAGGCCTAAAAAACAGGCTTTGTTTTTAAAAGGCTCCACACGTTACACTTTACACTGTTGTGAAATAGGCCTATGTGTATATTTACATTTATTCTTTTAGGTTATTATTTATTATTAAAGTGTTCATTTTTAAAATGTTATTTTTCCTGTATGCTCCTGAGTTATGTGTTTAACATGAATTAAACTGAACAACTGAAACACAAAAAAAGTGGGGCCTTTAACTTTATACAAGTCCATTTTCTAAAGAGCCATTACAATACACGGGCAGTTGATCTTGTAACAATAATTTCATTTTCACTAGCAAGTTTAATGGTCGTGGATGATTTCCAGAAAAACCAAATGTGTCTGTGGTAAACCTGCCAGTAAAGTGTCTGACTGGAAACATAAAAAATGACATTGTCCCTTTTGTCTGACTAATGCATTGGATTCAAGTGGGCACCACTAGATAAAATGAAACTTATCTGGATTTTAATCAAAGCATAAAGTGAATCTGCAAGAGGTCATGACCTTATTTGTCAAATTCCGATCACATGGGCTTCAATAATCCCCATCTGCACATTTCTGCTGAGTAAATGACATTTTCAAATGTTTGCTGTGGTTACAGAAGTATGAACTGAGCAGCTTTACTGTACTTCAGGTTATGTGTATTCAGTGAAATGTAATTACAGTTGAGTATCCAGGAGATACCGTGATTAGGACAGACAAGTGCCAAGTGCCTACAGGAGCAAAGGCTTGGTTCTACATCTATTTTCTTTCTCTCCCCAAATTTACCTTATCAGCACTTGTATGTTATTTGACTCATCAGTTTCACTGTCTGCAAATTTACCTACTATAATTAAAAGTTGACTCAGTGCTGGAGGAAGTGATGGCCACTTTTGACTATACATGGCAATCGAGGACTTTTAGCATAGTGCCAATAATATCTGCAGAAACATCCTGAACTCTTGAGGGAATGGTCAGAAAGTCCTAAATGATCATAACTAATTTACAATGTACACAAACAGCAACCCACAGCAACTACTGTATAATGTGTCATACATGAATGGCAGAGAATAATGTGCATATCCTTGGCAGTTACCACCAGCTATGTTGGCAAGATAAACAACATTTTGAAGAGATACTGTAAATATATATACAGTACAGGCCAAAAGTTTGGACACACTCAATGCATTTCCTTTA
This sequence comes from Trachurus trachurus, assembly GCF_905171665.1. NCBI lineage: Eukaryota > Metazoa > Chordata > Actinopteri > Carangiformes > Carangidae > Trachurus > Trachurus trachurus. The sequence goes on along the minus strand of NC_139891.1, from coordinate 828,609 downwards.
TTTTCATCACTATTTACATTGTAGATTCTCACTGAAATTCCACTAATGAACCCTGACAAGGCACACCAGTGAAGTGAAAACCATGTTCAGGTCAGGTTCACCTCTTGAAGCTCATCAAGAGAATGCCAAGAGCAAAAAGCAGTAATCAGAGCGAAGGGTGGCTACTTTGAAGAAACTAGAATTGGAGGGGTCAGAGATAGAGGAGGGGGAGGAAGAAGGAGAGGAAGAAGAAAAGAAGAAAGATAAGACAAAGAAGACAAGACATGTTTTTAGTTATTTCACACTTTTTTTGTTAATTCCACATGTGTTAATTCATAGTTTTGGTGCCTTCAGTGAGAATAAAGGAAACACATTGAATGAGAAGGTGTGTCCAAACTTTTGGCCTGTACTGTATCTCCAAATGTCTTCTCAATCAAGACAACCACAGTGTTCAACACATACTATGTGTTGCAGCAGTCATAAACAGGCAGACTCACGGATTCGGTCTCACGTCTGGTCCGTTTATTCTCTTCACACAACTGCTGCGCTATCATGTAACTTTCTTGTTTCCGTCTCAAAAACTACGGCGTTACAATGTTTCTTTCTCTTTTTCGCTCTCCCGTCTCACAGGAACTACCATAGCAACAACAAAAGAACACTCGTAACCATGACAATTACACACGCTACCTGTTGGTGAACATTCTATTTCCCAACTGCTCTTAACTCACACTCAGTTTAACCATGTTTATAAAAATAATAGGCTACATTCACAGATAATTAAAAGAAAATCATGGAGTCCCCTCTAACAGCAATGGGTCTCTCACACTCACCCCCACTTTAAAAAAGATGGCGTCCCGACATTTTGTTACACCTTTTCACCAACACATGAATACATGGAAAGTAATGAACTGGAATGGGCATGTTAACAGTCTAACATTTAGGCTATAACCATTGGTTCATGAGACACTCAGACTACCGTGCACTGCAGTCATGTCTGCTCCTAATGTTATCAGTCTTACTACCCAAACACTTAAATTCTTAATGTACATTACGATGCCATGAATTCCTAGCACACCATTGAATGGATCTCTTAGTCTTTTAGCAGTCCTAAAACTCAAGACACAATGAACACAAACTTGGCCAACAGTATCTGTGTTCTCTAACATCACATTCACTGAAAGCTCTTAGGTAGGCTATAACTCTCTTACTGGACCTTTAACATTTTAAAGCATTTAGCCATTCTCAATATACAAAACAAACACAATGAATACATCTTTTTTTTTTTTCACATCTGGTCTCTTAACTATATCTGTTTCTCTTTACTGATCTACGGCCGCTAGTAACCTCCAACAGATATTTCTCTTGTAGAGACTGATCTAGAACTTGGCTGACCAAGTCTCTCATAAGTCAACGTCTGAGGTTGCCTCCTCTGTCTCCTTGGATAAGGCTCCCTATTCTGGACCTCCAGGGTTTCATCTTCTGAGGCCACTGTGTCTGCGACAACCACATCCTCTGCAATGTTCTCCACCTCAGTTGTGTGTGCTCTGTGCTCATGTCCCTCCCCAACACCTGGAAACACCTCACCCTGTTCTGCATCAGCCTTTTCAGCTTTTGGGTGAAACTCTGCAGCAGTGGGGTTGAGTGCAGGTGAACTCTGGGGTTCAACCGCATGCCAAGTGAATGTCACTGCTGGAAAATCATCATCAGACTCTTCACCTGTGCAGGACTGGAACCTTCTTTCGGCATCCTCTTCCTGAATGCAGTGGTGGCAGCGGCGGGACTCTGATGGTTGATGCTGGGTCACTGCTGGTCCCTTGGCAGTAACCCTCCGAAGTTTCCCTGCACCTGCGGAGCTCTGCATCCCCTGGAGGTGTGGCCTGGCTGACCATACTTGAAGCAATGGCAGCAGCTGGCTCCCTCGCCGTTGTCCTGGCAGGCTCTGCAACCTCTTCCTCGGATGTCCTCTGCGGTCTGCTTTGAAGGCGGTGGTCTCCCAGTGCCCATAGAAGCGAGCATCATCCATTTCATCTCCGCTACTTCTGTTTGAAGCTCGTTTACCAGCTTATGCATCTCAGGCTGAGGTGGGAGCTGGACTGGCTTTAACTTCTTCTTGGAAGGGCCTTTTGTGCTCTTCTCGGATGGTTTAGGGCAGGTGAAGGAGCTCCGTGAACTGTTAACAGCATCACCGATGGTCTGCAGCTCATTCACTCTCGGTGGCTTGGTACCAGCTCTCGACAACTTGTTGAGTCTCTCAGATTCAAGGTTTGCTGCCTCAGTCACTTTTTCAATTAAGGTCTCATCAGTCACATTCAGATTATCCAGAAGTGGCTTGATCTGAAACTTTATATTGTCATTCAGCAGTCCAGTCTCCACTGACCTCAGGAACTTCTTTTTGACCAGGGTTGCGTTGTAGTGTTCCTCAGTCTCTCCTCCCTTGGCTGCATATAGGAGTCTGTCTTTAAGTTCAATGGCACTGAACAAAAAGTCTTGTGCTGACTCTCTTGGTCCCTGGGAGATATTGACCAGCTTTTGGTATAGATCTGATGTGTCATCTTCTTTGTAATGCCCCTTTAATATAATTTTAAGCTGAGGCAGGGTCAGATCAGTCTTAATTTCCAGCATGTCACGGAGCTTCAAGCCTGGACTGATGGCTCTAATCACAGCCTCGATGACGTCTGACTCACTGTGACCCTTGCGAAGCCCGCTCTCCATCTGGTGCATGAGGTTGATGAGAGACAGCTTCTCCCGCTGTCCTCCCTCGCCGATCTGGCCACAGATGCGGAACTCCCTCCGGATGGTCACCTCTGGCACCTTCGCAGGAGACTGTGGTTGGACGGTGTTGACGGTGGTCACGTGACTCACGTCGGAAGTCATTAACTGTTCACCGACGCCTCTGATGTCTTCATCGACAGCGGTGCGGGCCTGCTCCACACACTTCTCTCCCCTCTCTGCCGCCCGGTCGGACTGCCGCTCCGCCGCGTCGCCGCTTCCGCTCTCCATGAACGTTAACAGTAATTTTACGGTGTTCACCGCGTCGTCAACGTCCATGTTGTCTTCAATGTTGTCCAGCTCTGATTGCACGGTCATAATTAGTCTTTGTCTGTTCTTGTTAGCAGCTGTTTCATCTGTTTCAAAACATTTGAGATATTTACAGACCTCCATAAGTCCGTCCCGGCTCAGCTGATAAAGCTTGGCGCTTACACGGTCGAGTAATATCTCCAATTCCATCACAACGGTTGTTTTTTTCTCGGCCGTTGTTGTCCGTTGGTCTAGGTTTTTTTCGGAGAAAAGCTTCTTCCTCGGTCGCGGTTCAACTTTTCTCCTGGGTTGGCTCGCCAAAATATGTTGCAGCAGTCATAAACAGGCAGACTCACGGATTCGGTCTCACGTCTGGTCCGTTTATTCTCTTCACACAACTGCTGCGCTATCATGTAACTTTCTTGTTTCCGTCTCAAAAACTACGGCGTTACAATGTTTCTTTCTCTTTTTCGCTCTCCCGTCTCACAGGAACTACCATAGCAACAACAAAAGAACACTCGTAACCATGACAATTACACACGCTACCTGTTGGTGAACATTCTATTTCCCAACTGCTCTTAACTCACACTCAGTTTAAAGGTTGACTATGTAGAATTACAAGAACAACAACAGAAAAAGAATTCCAGCAGTCGATTGCCAGACCGTTGCTAGGTAAAACGGGCCGTTGCTAGGGACTCCGCTCTGATCAGAGGACAGCAGAGGAGGAGGACTAAGCAGGATATTTACCTTATGTTTCATTTTTACCGTCATTAACAGCATAATAAATGACTTGTAGCTTGTTACAGGGACAGTGGAGGCTCTCTGCCTTCCACACCGCTGCTGCTCAGAGCCTCCGCTGTCACTGCTCTCGTCAAGTTGGAAAAGAAAAAGAAAAAAGGAGCTCCGTGGCACCGAAAGTCCGCGACGATAAACGTGTTTATGACAGATAAGACTACACAAATACACCCATCCTAACAAGTATATGATAATCCATTGATCCACCGATTAATTATTAAAAAGGCTTGGTTGGAAACAAACGCATACGACCGGGAGGAGGCAGGAAAACAGCGGAGAACTGAGCCACATGTCGGCTACAGGCAGGTACGAATGTAAACAGAACGTTGACAGATAGTCAGTTGTCGAGCCCGTCAAAAAAATTTAAAATAATAATTCAGACTAAAAAAATTTTTTTTGTGGAAAAGCAATACTTTCATTCTGTACCCCTCTAAAGGCCCCATGGATGTATTATTTTTGAAAAAATATAGCTTTTAATAAATATTCTACATATTCAACCTTTAACCATGTTTATAAAAATAATAGGCTACATTCACAGATAATTAAAAGAAAATCATGGAGTCTCCTCTAACAGCAATGGGTCTCTCACATATGCACCTGAGAGTGATTATAGAACATTAGAATAGATGGAGCATTTAACCTGTTGAGGCTGGAATAAAAATGCCAAGAGCTGCTTGACAGTGGAGTCATCTCTGTTAAGTAGGCTAAGTAATTCAATCTGAGAGACATATTGTTATTAATATTTAGACGTTCCTCTTGCACTGCAGTTACTGATGTCCTACAGTTGCTTTGGATGAAAAGTTCCTGCCAAATGAAAAAATGCAAATGTGATGTAGTGCAAACTGTGTGTATCTGTTGTTTGCTGTTTGGCAGATACAGTTGGGAGACATGTCAAAGCTTTTCCAATAAATACAGCAGCAAATTTGAGTGAACAATTATGTTTGTTAATCACTTTGACTTGCAACTTTTACATTGTATATAATGATTCGTAATGTAATTTTGTATTGTGGTGGCGAATCACCACAAGATCACCAAAGATGTGGTGCTCTTATGTACAATTTAAAAGCATGCATCAACATGTTGAAGACAATCAACCCCAGATACAAGCTACTGAGGCTTAAAATCGATAAATCATAAACGTGAAAAATATTGCCCAGTTCTTACATTTACCCTGAGAACCTGCCAAAAAGCTGTGGGTTACATTTGAGATTGCAATTTCTGTACAGTCAAACTATAGGTCAAAACCTAAAATGTGTCTGTCCGAACCAACACTGGTCAAGTCTTGATTGTATAACTGCAGTATCAACTGATAAAATCACCAAATACAAAAAGACAAAGACTTGGACTGACATTTCAGCTGTGTTCACAAGATTAAATATTCATGTATTGTCATTCTAAACATGTAGAGAACAACATTTGTTAGTCAGGTCCCAGTAGCACAATTAAGTGACAGTAACAAAAAACAAGTGAATAAAAGACGACAAAAAGTCCACAGCAGCATTAGTAGAGGAACAGGGGGTTCAGTTAATGAGGCAATTGATAAGATTTAATGATTATTCAAATAATCAATTAATTAATATTTATTAAGAGAGAAAGTTAGGAGAGACAGACTGTCGATCTGTTATTTTTCGGCATTTTGCTTTTTGACAGAGAGAGAGAGAGTAGATGACACATATAAACAGACTCTAATGTAGGCGACCACAGCAGAGACCAGTTCCAATGGCACACGCTCTATCATGTCAGCCACCCTGGAGCCTGCCATGAGATGAGTTATTATTGGCAGAAAACGCCAGTCTATAGTTGCTGTCTCCACATGCAACTCATAAAAAATATATTTGGACATTTTGGTGACAGGTGTTAGTTTTATGGAATGTTGCTTCTTATTGTGTGATTATAGCATCAACAGGTCTTATCTCTTTGCACTACTGCTTGGACGAGTGGCCTGCACAGGCCTAGAATCTGGGCCCATGCCCCACCCTGGCATCAGGGGGTGGAGCCCAAGCCCGGCCCCGACTGACAAGTTAGAATTCGCAGGCCGGAACCCGAATCAAGCCCAACTTTTTTTTTTAAACCTCCTCCTCCCCTCCCCCTCCATAACAATCTGTAGGCTGTTAATGTTGCAAACATAAAAATAGTTTAATTGGACGTTTCAGCGTGCTATTAAGCTATATTCATTATATTCTAATTGATTATTGTTGTTATGACTGTTATGATTTTGAAAATTGACCGGATTCTCTCGTATTTCTGTGTTTGACTTCCTGCCTGACACGATCGCCCACGGCACATAGACCAGACCCCCCCCCCCTCGAAATTTCACCCAGGCGTGAGCCTGATGCAGCCGCGGCGCTCCTGCTGAAAAAGAAATGTCCTTGCTCTGTGCTTTGGTTGGGTTTAGGCAATGGAGAAAGAAGTTGGTTAAGTTTAGTGAAAAGATCAGGTCGAGGCCAAGAAAGTCTCTGCTAAAATGCAGCTCCTCCAGGAGTCAAACCCTGACCTCCCACACCAGAGGAAGATACTCTAACCACTGTACTACCATAGCTTCTGCTATATGAGGTGCCAGGTGCCTTAATCCTTTTGATGGTGGACATTTTTTCAGGTTCGGAATGGCACTCCTTTTCAAAAAATATTGGCATTCCGAAACATGAAAGTAAACGTTCGGAATGGCGGCCCTTTGGAATGGCACCCTGGACCCCTGAGCGGAATACAGCTGCAGCAGTGCGCAAAAGTTGCACTGAATGAACCCAGGCGGCTCGTCTTCAAGGGTTATGATGAGTTTAAACTTACTCAGTACTGAGTCTTTCCCTGTTGTCCATTGTTTTCAGTTTGCCGTGGGATCAGTGTAATGTGATGCGAGCAACAGTGATGTGATTGACTTGGAGCGGGGAGGGAGGGGCGCAGCGGCTTGCTGCGTTCAAGTGTCGCCGTTTAAATGTGTTTGCGTTTAAACACAAACACATCTTTCTAATTGGCAGGTTAAAAAGAAGTCTGAGCCCGTGTCTAATGTGTATAGTAATTGGCCCAAAGCCCAGCCCTCGGGCCGTCGGGCTTTCAGGCCCCTCGGCAGGGGCGGGTCCAGAGTATTTTCAAACAAAACAAAACAAAAATGAAGGCTGTCTTCATCTTGCTTTTATTGGCCACATTTAATCTTTCACATGCCTATGATCTTTTAATTTTCCACTTGTCAATATTAAAATTATAGTCAATCAAAGATCAACTCTATCTTGTAAATAAGAAGTCTTAGCAGAATAAGCAACACAATATATTTTCACAGTGAACAGAAATATCCTATACTCTTACCCAGTAGTTAGAGCTCAACCCTGAACAATAAACATCTCAGTGTTTTGTGTAACAGTCAATGTATGCAGAATAACCAGAACAAGCATTACTCAAATGGTGAAATTGACAACGATAATAAGCAATTTCTTTATTTATTACACAGAACACTGGGATGTTTGCCGTACAGAGTTGATTAAGAGCCTTAGTCAGAAGTAAGTGCTTGTAGCTCTGTACAGTGAACATAGTGGTGAAGAGCTTTATACAATGATTGACATTGCCACAAGTCAATGACCATTGGGGGGGGGGGGGGGCACACAGGGTGGCCAATCAGATTGCAGGGGGGACGGGTGCCACCATGGGAGACCCACCCCTGCCCCTCGGGCCCCTTGGGCTTAGGGCTCCAGCTTGAACTCATGCAGCCATGGCTCTAACCTGCTAACATGTGTGCTGAAATGACAATCATTCTATTCCATAGCCGCCATATCACGCTAGGCATCCAGTGTGTTCCTGCCTCAATCCAATGACCTTTGTCACCCTCCCTCTCTTGTGCTCTCTCTCCTCCTTTTATCTTGTGTTTAATTATTCCTGTGTCTCATTTAGTAAAAGTGATACATGTGATGTAAGGAGTATATTTGCTGTAATGGAGGCGAGGCTCAGGGTGTTGGAAGCACTCTTCCTCTTCCCCTCAGTTCCTCACCATCTCTCAGTCAGTCAGTCAGTCAGTGACATCCACGATTATAAGGCCGGCCCCGCTGCTGCAGTCCAGCCAAACATTACCCAGCAGAAGTGATGGGTGGATCAATGAAAATAAGTATTGCTACTGTGACAAGTGTGTCGTAGGATCAATGCATCATCACCACCTCCTGTCAAAAAGGAAATATGTCTCCTGGCCCTAGACCCTAGCACTCATCAGTCGAGATGACTATGCAATGACACTGTTATAAAACCACAAGTTGTTTTCACATACAGAGAAAATAAGAAGACAGCAGTAGTCCTACAAAAACAACAACAGCCTTAAATTCCTGCAACTGTCATTTCCTAAGAACTGAGCATGCATGGCGGTAAAGGGTAAAGTTCCCTTCAGCACATTGTGATTTCATTTCCACACGATCAACAGTCATCTTTCATTGGTGCATTTGTGTACTGTCCTTTGAGAAAGCAAAACTTGAACTTTATTATCGGTCCATCTGTCCTGATTTTCGATTGTCAGCCACAAAACTACAGGAGAAACAATGTGTTTCAGCTGTTGGGTTTGACAATACTTGGTGTAATAATTTCTATGTAGAGAGAACAAAATAAATAGATTAGTTTTGGTTAAATGTCAAGTGTTAAATGTTAAAGATAACAGTGTGTTTGTCCTTTAAACTTTTTGTAGTTTGGGAGATTTAAGGTTCAGTAGGGTCATGCAGTAAACTAGACTCATCTACTCTTCAAGTCAAACACCTCAACACTTTTCTTAACAAACAAGCATTAGATGGAATATGTATGGGGGTGGGTGGGGTGGGGGATTGGTGGGGCTTAGAGGCCTAAACTTTCTTTCTTTTTTTTACTCCTTATTTGTTTGCTCACAGTTTGTTCATCTTACCACATGCAGGTCTCCACACTGCAGTCTAGAGTCAATCTTCACAGTGTGTTGCACCTCGCCCCTCACTCTCCTCCATCCAATTTCATCAAAGGCAACACCTCTCTTTCTAGTTGTAAGGGCAGGTGTCTTTGCACTGTCTTCCACCATCCCATCCAATCATCCCTATCTCTTTAAGCAGGGATTCAATGGCAGGACAGGTCCAATTTTTTTTTACACTGATGCTTGGAATTAAGCAGACTTCTGTGGTGAGCTGGAGGCAGGAGCTAACTGGAGCAAGCAGAGCACAACCCATCAATATAGCACAGAATGATTGTTTTAAGGACCTCTAGTACTAGTGCTGTAGTCTTATAGGCTTATCAAGACACTGTTTAGTCCTTTTGTTAAATTTGTACATCTTTCAATAGTGTATGTCTTTATACTATTACGTACGTCATGTCTTGTGTGAAAAGGTTTGTTTGTTGTGATGAACACTGTTCAGTCATCCAGCCTTATCTACTACAGTTAATGGGTAAATGACAGATTTTTCATTCAGAAATATTTAAAAGAAATTTTGTTTTAAAAGAGATTTGTTAAAATGTACATTTTGTATTCATGTTGGTTTCATGTCATTTCAAATGACATTTGCACCATTTTTTTAACAAAAGTCAGATTGAATGTCCCTGAAATGTCAGATGGTGTAAACACAAAAGAATGATAAATGTTAGATATTTTATCCAAATACACTGTATTTAAGTGTACTTATATATAAAATAAATACATTATTCTGTAAACATTAAATTGAAATATATACTGTATATACAGATGTTACTGGTTCAAATTTGCGGACTTCACGCGTGGTCCACGCGAGACGGCACAAGACTCATGCATTTTTTTTCTTTGGCGAGACAAGAGGTTTTAATGAAAAGCCTCAATGTGCCAAAACAACCGCCAGGTGGCATCTGTGAGAACGGAGGACGACAGGCGGATGACTCAGTGATCTGTGCAGTAATCCACAGCTTAAACTCTAGGCTATTAAACTAGAACTAACTACTGTATACACTGCCTAAATCACAGAAACTATTGTAATATGATAAAGCCTGTCTTGCTTTATGACTTGATGATTATGTATCACATATCGCCGCGATTAGGAGTGGCGCTGTTCATGATACAGAATACAAGAGGATGAAAGGAGAACTAGCTGCAGACAGTAAATAATATAGTAGCCTAGTTTTTCAATGACAAAATGTAACGACGGCAGCTACAGTAGACTATAGCCCACGTCTCACTCTCTTTTTTCGGTCATCTGTCTCGTCATCTCCAAAATGTGTTTTTAAAATGAGCCAACTACAGTACTGTGCAGTAGTGCCGCAGATTTCTCACTCCGCACCTTGTTTGAGAGTGCAGCTGGATGATTTCTTGTGAATGAACGGGTCTGTGTCACTTTGGGGCTGGGCGATAAAACATAGGATAAATAACTTTCCCTCGATAGAAGACGCGGCCGATACAAAGTGACACCGTCAGCCATGCAGCCGGCCTGGACTTTTTATTTTTAATTATGAAGGATCATCTGCGCAAGGCAAAGATGATAGCATCAACAAAACACGGCGTAACACACGCGGCTGTATGGGACAGGCTTTTATTTAATTCAGAACAAACCGCTTAGCAAAAATGGAAAATATAGTCTATAATAATTAATTGATCTGTTGTTTGGCCACTGTTTGAAAATAACCCGAATTATGAGCAAATAATCTGATCCAGAACAGCAGTCATAATCAGACTTCTTCTAAATAAACCTAAACATTAAATAACTGGGTCAGGTCGGACCATGGGGTTATTTTTTCTCTTCTTCTTCACAGGAGAAGAGGAGGTGCGCTGCGCTCACGGACGCGTTGATGTTTTGTGATTTATCTGCTGCCTTGACTCTGCCCTTTATACATGTGCGTTCAGATTAACAATAAGACAAGCCATGGTTGAGTTTATTGAGTTTTAGCTGCTCAATCTCATTGTTTCAAAGAAAAGGGATTGATTTTTATAACGAAATGAAACGAAAACAATATTATATTGATACATTGTTGTAAAAAAAATCCAAAAGAAACGAAAATGAACTAAAGAAAATAACTTTCACACACACACATTAAAACAGTGCGATTGGTTGAAAGCTGATAATTAGCCATGTGCTTATAAGCTGATTGGCCGAAACCAAGAACAAAGCCGCGTGAATGGCCAATCGCCATGTGTTAACATTTCCATATTCCGCACATTCTGTGACAAACTGTAAACTGTTTTCTTGTCTGTAACAACATCTATTGCACGTCTGTCCGTCCTGGGTGAGGGATCCCTCCTCTGTTGCTCACCCTGAGGTTTCTCCTGTTTTTCCCTGTTAAAAGGGTTTCCATGGAGTTTTTCCTCAGTCGATGTGAGGGTCTAAGGACAGAGGATGTTGCTACGATGCCATGTGAAGCCCTTTGAGACAAACTGTTTGTAAAAACGGGCTATACAAATAAAATTGCCTTGCCTTGCCTTGCCTTGCCTTAACGGCCGACATGTAAATCAGCTGTTTCGATGGGCGTTATATGAATAGAGATGTTAATGTGGTACTTTGCACATAGCCTCCTCTTCTCCTGTGAAGAAGAAGAGAAAAAATAACCCCATGGTCCGACCTGACCCAGTTATTTAATGTTTAGGTTTATTTAGAAGAAGTCTGATTATGACTGCTGTTCTGGATCAGATTATTTGCTCATAATTCGGGTTATTTTCAAACAGTGGCCAAACAACAGATCAATTAATTATTATAGACTATATTTTCCATTTTTGCTAAGCGGTTTGTTCTGAATTAAATAAAAGCCTGTCCCATACAGCCGCGTGTGTTACGCCGTGTTTTGTTGATGCTATCATCTTTGCCTTGCGCAGATGATCCTTCATAATTAAAAATAAAAAGTCCAGGCCGGCTGCATGGCTGACGGTGTCACTTTGTATCGGCCGCGTCTTCTATCGAGGGAAAGTTATTTATCCTATGTTTTATCGCCCAGCCCCAAAGTGACACAGACCCGTTCATTCACAAGAAATCATCCAGCTGCACTCTCAAACAAGGTGCGGAGTGAGAAATCTGCGGCACTACTGCACAGTACTGTAGTTGGCTCATTTTAAAAACACATTTTGGAGATGACGAGACAGATGACCGAAAAAAGAGAGTGAGACGTGGGCTATAGTCTACTGTAGCTGCCGTCGTTACATTTTGTCATTGAAAAACTAGGCTACTATATTATTTACTGTCTGCAGCTAGTTCTCCTTTCATCCTCTTGTATTCTGTATCATGAACAGCGCCACTCCTAATCGCGGCTATCAGGCTGTCAGCATTGTCCCCAAAACGTCTGAGCAGTATTTAGTACGATGCTGCCACCTAGAGGAAAACAGTTGTGGTGAAAAGTCACGCGATCACGCGATCCTGCAGTGCAGGACAAACCCCGCAAATTTGAACCAGTAACATCTGTATATGTATATATATTTACTGTATTTGCAACACTTGGCAGGACATATCCTCTAAATAATGTGTCACGAATTATGTAGTTTATCAACATAGTGTTGCATTGCATAAGTGAATAACATTTATTTCACATTTGAGTGTGTTGCATCATGTCATTGACCCTAATACAACCTGATCCTACAGAAGCAGGTGTACTGGACCTCTCTTGGTTAGGTTTAAAAAAAGACATGTGACTTGACTATTTCCTTGACCACTTGAGTCAGAACAGACTTTGCATCTGAACTTGTCATTTTGAGGATTTTTCTCTCTATCCACCATTAGCAGAGACAGTTTAGCTTGCAACTACAAGCTAAACTGTCTCTGCTCTGAAATTCAAACTGGGTCGGTCCAAGGTTAGTTAGTTAGTTAGTTAGTTAGTTAGTTAGTTTTATTTGTCCACGATGTGGAAATTTGTCTTTGGTCTCATAAAAAACAACAAGCAGGACAACAACAGCAACAACAACAACACTTACACACAGACATCTTCGATGGCAAAAAGCAGGACAGCAGTGGCAGTTACATTACAACACATCATCACATCAACGCATCAACGGGGCATGGTGTTCAGTGCCCCAATTGCATTAGGAATAAAGGAATTTTTAAAAAATATTACGATTTGCCCTTGGTACTTTATAACGTCTACCAGAGGGAAGAAGTTCAAACTCCCTATTGAGTGGATGAGAGGGATCATTTGCTATTTTGACAGCTTTTTTCCTCAGCACTTCCTCGTACATACAACTTAATTGTTTCTGTCTTGTCCCTATGATTTTTGAGGCAAGGTTTACTATTCTCTGCAGCTTGCTTCTTCCTTTAATGTTTAGATTACCGTACCACATTGCCATGTTGAAAGTTAGAATGCCCTCTATCAGGTTCTTATAAACTGTTTCCATAATGTGCTTACTCACTCTAAAGGAGTTGAGCTTGCGCAGTAGATGGAGACGTTGGTTACAGGTTTTAAAAATATGGTCTGTGTTTTCACTGAAATTTAGGTTACAATCAATATATGTACCTAGATATTTGAACTTGTCTACTACCTCTACAATTTGTCCCCTAATTATAAGGGGCTGCACAGGGTCCTTTTCATGAAAGACAAGTTCCTGAGTTTTTGTTACATTGATCTCTAATAAAATAAAATAAAATAAAACTTTCATCACACCACTTCTGGAGAGATGACACATGTGCTATATGCTTCCTCTCCGACTAAGTCCCCCTTCTTTAATAAGGCAACCAGGGCCATATCATCTGCATACTTGAACAAACGAAACTTTTCCAGATCTAATTGGAATTCGTTTGTGTATATGGAAAAAAGTAATGGGGATAAAATGTATGTGTATGTGTTAAATTGCAGGAATGACATATCTAATCCTAACCCCTGCCAGGAGTTAACATCACCATGCTTCCTTTGATTGGATTTAGATGACTGCAAAACAATAAACATAAAGCAAGTCAATCCGCGGAACTTGTTTTGTACAGCAGAGTGATTTTTAGTGAACCTCAAAAACCAAAAACAAGAGGGGGATATTTACAGATGTGTTTATGTTATGGACTCAAACAGGAGAATGTCAGAAACACAATGATTCTGGAACAAGATCAATCTTAAAAGGACCTATTTACAGGGTTTAGGGTTTATTCCTGCAGCAATTTTTTTTTTAAACTGACCTGAACTGAGTAAATTGTTATATTTACTTTTTTGGACCAAAATGCAATGTGTGTGTCTTACAGTCACCTTCTGGTGCATCTTGGCTGACATAAACAAAATACACATAAACACAACAGATAGTGTAAAACCTTCAGATTCACATTGCTGCAACCTTGCATTATGTGTTTTAGGAGCGAACCTGTTTCATGCTTTATGATGCAGAGATGCCAGGCACTTAGTATTTGAATCACTTTAAATTTGAATTATAAGTATAACAGGTTGATTATAATGGTTTATTGTCATGGTTAATTTGACTCACTTTAAGTTCTTTCATTCAAAATATGACAGGAGTCGTGACAGCAGCGCAGCAAAGATTTCTTCAGACCGCACCCTCATCTGCAGGAGAGAGAGCCAGCTGTATCCACTGAGCACTGAACGTGGCCCTAACAGTTACACAATGACAGTGAACTAGATGAGAAGCAACATGAGACTATAAGGTTTTGCCGGCCTAATTGGTAAAGGTAAATGCAATTGCATACTGTACAGCCACCTGAAAAATATAGATGATTTATTTCAGTGAGAGAAATTATATTCTCTTTAGGAGTCTGAATATTATAATCAATATAAAATGCTGATTAGATGTGAATTAATTATTATTAGCTGTCACAGATAATTGAATAAACCTATTCAGCATCAAGATAAATACACTAATTCCAGCCACAAACAATATCTGGAAGAAAGATAATGAACTAAATTAGTCCAATTAGGTTAATTATTTTTGGTTAATTTGTCTGGTTTAAATGATGTCACAGAACAGGGTTCTGCAGACTGCAGACGTCTGTAATTCTGCATCTCACTCTTTTTAACCCTCTTGCAACTTTTTTTTCCAGAACATTATCTCATCATTCCAGCGATGACGGCAGAATTAATGAAAGGGTTTCCAGCTCTGTCTGGCTGACACTCTTTTTAACTTGGGATCATTTCCTGCCAAAATAACATGTGAGAAGCAATTAGCAGGCAACCGGGAGAGAGGGGACTCATGTCTAACTGTAGGTTTACAGTTGCAATTCCTTTTCTTTGGTCGATTAAATCTGAGCTACTCCCAATGTCCATGAAATGAGACGGATCATAATAGTGAAGAAATAAGAAGCTTCACCTTCACAGGAAACCTTCAGTTAGTTTATTTATTACAACACAACCTGCTGATTATGGCATCTGCAGTGCATAACAATTGCAACCTTGCAGGTGTTCCGTATTACTCACAAGAGGGGAAACAAAAATATACTTGTTCATTTGTAAATATAGTGAGGTTCAGAAATCTGAATTGGAAAACCTTCCCCACTGCACATACTGAGAGACGAGAGAAACACTCGGTATTTGCAGCTTCATTTGAATTCACTAAAAAATCTAATCTGTCAGAGGGCCGGTGGATAACATATTCAACATCAGACCACCATGGAAGCTCTTCAGCACATTATACCTTCAAGCGAGGTCTATTTATTGCCACAAAATGTCATTCCTCTTTTCCTTCCTCCTCCTTAACCCTTTATGTCTTTCACTGCTGCCACTGCACATTTCTAAACAGGTTTAAATCCATTGGCTGTGCTCGGTGCAAGGGCAGATGCTCTGCTCCCAGCATGTTGAGGTCTGTCGTTCTCATAGTAGAGTTGTTCCGCTGCCTAGATCTCATTACTTAAAACCCTGAGCTCTGAAACAGAGGGTCAGAGATCAGTAAATCCTCACTTCTGCCCAGGCTTATGATTCCATTCTGATGCAATTTTCCCTCTCCAATACCCTGATTATCACACTCCTGCCCGCCAATTTGGTATCGCATCTGTCTAAGTTCAGACACATTCACTCTGCTTCCATTTTCACCAGGCTCTAGTACTGACAAATCAGGCCTGGGGCTGATTTTCCAAAACATTTTATGGTGTGCCTTTCTATTTTCACCATTGGCATGCACTCTCTGACATACTCTGAATAATACCAATAATAATAGCAATGATACCAACAACAACTTGGTAAAAAAGTTTTCAACATTTAAACTTGTAAAGTTATATACATAGCTGGATCTATTTCAGTCCCTCGGAAAAAATATATACATTTGAATTTAATCAACACCATGTGCCTGGAGGTATAATTTAGTTTGCGTGTCAGAGGGAAAGGCATTTTAATTAGCTCTGCAAAATTATATTTTCGGTTTTTGGTAACAATATTGAATGTACTATGTCATTGTGCAAACATAACTGTCATTAAAAAACGTAAAATGACGAATGAAAATTCCACCATCAACAGGGCAAATGCCATGAGGGAGTAATATCTAGGAAGGAAACTACAAGAAAAGGTGTTGGTTCTACAAGCAATATGCACCTTAATCACCTCAGAGCTGTAATTTAAAAAAGTGCTTTATTAAACAGCAAAAGCATGGAATGGTTTAATAGGTCCAGAGAAGTTTGCAGCAACACAAACATCAGCATCAACTGTATCCAAATGAAATTAATCATTCTCTGAGCATGTAGATGATAAACATGCACACATGGTATCCCAACCCAAATCTAATGCAAATCCTGGAAGCTCTCCCAACAGCTCCATGATGTTATGACAAGAGTTGCATCAGATGACACATAATTAGGAGCCTCTGAGGTGAAAAATGTCCCAGCAGCAAGACAAACAGGTGGCGAATCTGATTACGACAGTGTCAGGGTGGAAGGAATCTGTATTAGCTTTGAGCTATTCTTGGAGGTGCAGCAGATATGATTTATAGTGGGCAAAATGAGTGTTCACACAATACAAATGAGTCAACTGATGCGGCATCAATAAAATGCTCTGCCACCTTGTAGGCAAATACCAGGCCAGAATGTAATTTTGGTGCCTTGCAGCATGGGTTAGGAAAAGTTCAGTGTTGTATTTAAAAACTTTTACCACGACTGCCATCACTGCAACAGTGAAAATAGGGTTAACAACTACTTCAACACTGCTATTTACGCTTACATCACCTAAACATACACAGCTTTAAAGGGATAGTTCACCCAAAATTCAAATTTCACTTATTATCTACTCACCCTCATGTCCTCCGTTCCTTCTCTGAGTTACGGGGGGGGGGGGGGGGGGGGGGGGGGGGTCCGCACAGCAGTATTTGTCCATATAATGGTTGTCAATGGATACCAACTTTCTTCGTCCAAAAAGACACACCAAAAAACATCCAAATACCTCCATACTGCTCGTCTGTAATGTCCCTCTTGTATTGAAGCCCCGACATGAGAAATTGTTCCGAAAAAAAATTAAATAAGTCTATATTTTAAGCTTGTTTGTAGCGGAAGCTCCCAGTGTCTCGGTTCACTGCTCTTCCTGTGCGGAACAATTTCTCATGTCGGGGCTTCAATACAAGAGGGACATTACAGACGAGCAGTATGGAGATATTTGGATGTTTTTTGGTGTGTCTTTTTGGACAAAGAAAGTTGGTATCCATTGACAACCATTATATGGACAAATACTGCTGCGCGGACCCCCCCGTAACTCAGAGAAGGCACAGAGGACTCTCATAGAGAGAATTCTCACAGCTCTTAGTCGACATGAGGGTGAGTAGATAATGAGTGAAATTTGAATTTTGGGTGAACTATCCCTTTAAGCTGTAATTTTTCATCAACGCTCGCAGAGAATTGCACCATGCATTAATGCAACTTTAACGTCAGCCATTATTCCACAACCTGATTCCCTTTGATGCAGTTTTTCTTTGGGACCTTTAAACAGAGCTGCTTAGTGAGAGCCATAAAGATTCAAGGGTGAATAATGTTCCAACTTCCCTTATCAGGGTCTGACACGCGAGCTGACAAAGTATTACCATAACAAGCTTTTTATGACTGAGCGGAATTGTTGGTGTCAGCAAAACAAAATATGGCTAGGACAACATGCATGCTGATCTTAATATGTTAAAGGGAAAATAGAAAGGAGAAGAGTACTGTATAGCACAAGAGCCTTTTAAATTATAGTCAATATGTATCTGGTAGTCAAAATAAGGTCATGGAAAACCTCTTCAAGCAACCAAGGAGAACAAAAACAAAGAAAGAAAACTCTGATAGCCATCAGCAGACCAGCTAACATTTGTAGGCCATTTATTGATACACCTCACCACTCTTTAAGGGTGCATCAAGAAATGTAAAACAAATTATTTTCCTGGTGTGTGCACCAGGCGAGGCACAACTTGGAGTCATGCCAGACACTTGCAAATGCGGTCTGAGCCCCTAGGTAGCAATCCCTTAAGCTGCTATCAGCACAAATAGAACAGAAAGCCACTGCTTTACATTTTCATTGATTGAGGATTAACTTTTTTTTTGTGATTAAGAAAAAAACTCTTTCGAAGAAGAGGTATGCCTCACAGTGCAACCATTAGGTGCCATGTTGCCTTTTGTAAAGGTGATAGCTTGGACCGGGAACTGCAGGCATAAGCAGAACATGTACAAGATGAACACGCCAAGCTGGATTTAAAGAGTCAGGATGAATGTAAGGAAAATAAAGGTAAAGAGAGAGAAGGAAAGAAATTGAAATGCATGACATACAGCATCTTTCATCCTCATTTGGCTATGGACACCTTGTTTCAGGCAGTGTAATACCTTGCATTTAATGGAGGTCATAAAGTTAATACTTTTTACAGTCCTTTCGAAACATTGAAAATAATCAGCAAACACAATCTCAGTGATAGTGGGCAGAATCTTAAAGTCAGGCAGCATCGGGTTGCTTAAATTTCGGGCCCTTTGCATTCAGTTTATTACCTGCATATTATTGCTCATGAATTAAACATTGCGGTACATTTGGAGGCAATTTAGTCAATTTAGGGATTATGGCTTAGTTAGAATTCTCAAACTGATGTCATAAAGCAGCCACTTAAGATGCATTCTATGAGCAAAGGGGACACTACAGACATTGCCTTTCTGTCACTTTGCAACTTTCAGATAGATGTATAATAGAGATTAATGGCATGCATAAAGGAAAAGCATGAGAGCTGAACTGCGAGTTTTAAAGTAACAACAGATCATAACGACAAGTGTTACGTACATATCCATCCCGAATAGCAATGTAGTCGTGAGTCTGCAATGCTGCACTTCTGAGGAATGCTTTACGCCTCATCATCACTCCCCCCCAAGAATCAAAAGCAGGAATCAGAGATGTGATTACTGAGGGATAAATTCACTTTGTCTTTGTTTTAATCCATCCGCTGGGATGAGAAATAATCAGAATTAAAAGAAGCATTTAGTCCCATATCCTCTTAAATGATAGGAAGTACAGCAAGTAGCTAACAGCAAGGGACTTGTGATGGAATAGTAAATAGTTAACCTAAAAGGCAGAGTACTTATTATGCAGAAGAACATAATATGTCCCCAGTGTAATCAATTTAAGAGAAAACATCTCATTAGGGGCCGGTAACTCAGCCACAGATCTCCATACAACAGCTGGCAAGGGCTGTGTAAAGGGGCCACTAGGGCCGATATTCCTCACATTAACTTTCAACTTATGGATAGTGTGGCTCTTCTCCAGTGATATCTCAAGCCCTGCCATTATGACTGCCAAGGTCATATTTGATGAAAACATGATGAAGCAGCAGTT
Organism: Trachurus trachurus; assembly: GCF_905171665.1. Lineage (NCBI taxonomy): Eukaryota > Metazoa > Chordata > Actinopteri > Carangiformes > Carangidae > Trachurus > Trachurus trachurus. The sequence continues at coordinate 809,214 of NC_139891.1, read as the reverse complement.
TATCTTTCTACTTCTTTTTCTCCCCCCTTTCCACTCTCTCTCTCTCCCCATGTCTACCTCTCTCAATCTCCTTCCCACCCCCTGGGCCTGTTTCTCTCTCCTGGCACAGAAATATTGAGCAGTGGGGGATCACTGGGTTTTAATTACAGGCTCCGTAGAGTTAATTGAACGTAACGCAAGCCCTAATTTCACTTTACAGCAAATCAAGGTGTTAGTTATGTAAATTTTGTTCTGTCCCACTGGGGGAGCAGGGACTTCTGCCAGACACCAAAGTCACTCTTTCCTCATTACTACCAGGCTGCTACCTCTGCAACTTACCGTAAAGACTTTTCATTAGAATATTGTCATGAAGACTTCTCAAATTGTCATACATGTATGGCTTCCTCCAGGACAGGGCTAAGGCCTATTATCTGTATATGACCAATGAGCCAAATCAATATGACTTCCCACAGACAGCAGGTCTGTCAAGGTCTGATTTGGTTGGTGGTTTAGTTCCCTCCCTGGGACAAATGTGTGTAAAGGAGACTTTGAGTGAAGGAGTGAATCTACACACTCCTGATAACACTTAAATGCTACTGCACTAATTTCAGTGTTTCCCATACATTCATTTATTCGTGGCGGCCCGTCACAAATAAATTACGTCCGCCACACATAGATTTTTTGGCTTTTGGTTTGACCAACGCAATATCGCTCTGTTCATTCATCTCTGCATAGCGCTCTTTCTCTGTTTTTGGCGTTCACACGCACAGAAGCGCAGATGTGTAACGGAGTGTCCGTGTGCACTCACTCACCCATAAGGGACGTGCAAACCCGACTGCCAAGCGGTCATTGACCTCTTGGCACAACGGTTTGCCAGGACCGGGAGACCAGGGTTCGAACCCCACCTGGGGCAGTCCGTACCGAAACACAACGCAGAGGGACAGATAACATTGGCTACACATGCATGACAGCAGTGTGCGGTAAAAGCGGACACACTCGAATGGTTAAATGTTTCTATTAAAAACAGATAATACAAGTACTTAAGCCAGGGGTTCCTAAAGTGGGGGTTGGAAAAGCGAGGCATCTGGGGGGGGTTCTGAGATTATTTCCAGAATTTTTTTTTTTTTTTTTTTTTAGAAATACTGTTTTTATTTATTTATTTAAAAACTGAAAAGTAACATTTAGAAGCTTACAGATCATGTCTAAACATGGAGGATGATCTTCAAGTGGCCGTCTGCGTCTCCAATCTTACAACCCAGATTGGACTTGCTGTTGCTTGAAAAAACATATTTACAGCCTGGTACATTTTTTGTTTTGGGGATATTCTTCTGCCAACATTCAAATGAAAGACAGCAACAATGTTCACCCATAAGTTACATAGATATTACTTTGAGGTATTCTGCTTTTATCTTATAGTAAATTACTATATGTATATGTGTTGTTGTAAGGCTCTTCTGCTCTGTTGTGTTGTTGTCATGTCCGTGTTTGTATATTAGTGTGTGTTTTTAATGTTTTAATGTCCTCTGGGGATAGTGGAGGGTCGTGGGCTGATAAGTTTAAGGAACCCCTGACTTAAGATATCAATCTGTATTGTTAAATAGAATAGGAGGTGGACAATACATAACTCATCTACTTGAGTTTTAGTATGTAGTAAAAACTTCTGGTCACACATTTCTCAGATACAAGTGAAAGATGCTCTGTAAGATTGTAGAGCCCGTAGATTAGAATAAAGAAATATGATACAAAGCCTGTAGACATGGGTGTAGAAAAACAGTTGAATCAACAAAGAGAGCAAACTAGTACAAGTTGTCTGAAAGTCAGTCGGAATTAAACACAACTTGGAATGCTTGTGTTGGTTGTGGCAAACAGAGCGAACATTTCAAACTAAAGGAATCTGTATTTACTTCACAAACTTCCAACATGGGCTTAAGATCAGCCATAGTCTTTGGTGAACATTATGGGACATTACATTAGGACACTGACAGGTTCAAACTGAGTTTTTACTTCATAGAAAGAAAGTCATACGTTTAAAAAAAAAAAAAGAAAGAAAGAAAAGATAAATAACACAAGTTAAGATGTGAATATACTAATATATATATAAATAATATACTATGTCTGCCTCTAAACAGACAAACCAACAGAAATCTTACTGTAAGCCTCTTCCTTTCCATTACAGAGACAACCCCTTTCACCCAGTAATCAGACATACGTGCTGCAAACAGATTGTGAAGACTGTTTGCTGCAGAGAGCCAGCCACAGCGTGCACACTGGCAAACTGTGGAGCATTTTAAGAAGATCTTTGACAGATTCAAAGGAATCCTTTATTGCTGACAAGGTGTGAACAGTAGCCTGAGTCTTACGGCCCTCTCCAATAGGCCAAAAACATCTGGGAACACAATGAAAGACTACACCCTCTGATCCAATTTGGAAAGTGCCACTGAACTCATCAGTACATAAACCTCAGCATAACATGGGATTACGTTTGTCAGGATGATTTGATTTTAAAGCGATGATGAGGTCAGAAGGGAAAACGCGCACAGATGGAAATCTTTCATTTAGAATTTAACACTACAGAGCTGTGAAAATCAGGACGCTCTGCATGTGTTGATTGAATTAGGTTCTCTGAGGAGCTGATTGGCTTCTGATGTCCAGGAAGATTTAGTTTGAAGTCCCATGATACGGAGCGCAGCCGCCCCAACCACTTCTGCAGGAGGTTCATTCACTCACTTCACCATGAGGTCTGTTTGCACTCCGGACCTCATGGGAAATCTCACCCAGCCCCGAGCATGGCTGATAACAAAAGAAAATGTTCTGTTGGTTTCTCTTTCCCCTTTTTTTTTTCTCAATGTCTCCACCTTAAATACCTTCAAGTTGATGGAGGCACTGGTTTGTGGGAAGCTGTCAGCACTGCTCCAATGAGAGGGGCCCCTCTGGGGTTGATAGGATTGTGGGTCGCTCCGTTCCTCACCCTCACAGCCCCAAATCTGAGGCTGTATTACACAGACGGTAAATTTTTCATATGAAAGAAATTGCCTTGAGATTTTATATGAAAAGATGCCTACAGAAATGATGCGGGAGCTGAAAAAGTAATGTACAGCCCTGATCCTAGCTTTATTGTGGGGACTTCTGGAAAAGTTGAAGACAAAAAAAAAAAATTAAAGTTAACAAACTTCATTGGAGTGTGACTAAGAATAATTTTCATCTATTATCCCCAGTTTTATAGAATCCGCAGTGACCTAAGCACAATTTGTGCAAAAGGCTTTCAGCTCAGCAGGATCTTTCTAAAAGCTCAAAGAACTCAATGAGACAGCATGAGGTCTTGTCATTTGCCACTTTGTGAAGATTTTGAACAGACGCGCCGGCCTCGAGCAGACTGCAGACTGTTTGTCACTCCTGGATCACAGAAGAGGTGAAGGGTACGTAGTGTTCTAAACCTCTACTGGATCTAAACCCTCACACTGAGGATGGCTGGCCTCAGTTTCCAAGACAGTGTAACAGACCTAACTCAAAGACATGCTACAAACATAAATAGCATAAAGGCTATTGTCAATTAGCATGCAGGGAGCATCAAAACCAGACCACAGCAACCTGCTTCATATAGGTCGGCATTTGACAGGAGAAGAACAGGATTTCTAGGTAAGCAATGTGGACCAGATAGAACTGTAACCACCAAGAATGTTATATATTTAATGCTGTGGATTATCATTCAACACTGCAAAAACTCAAAATCTTTCCAAGAATATTTGTCCTTTTACTTGTTAAAATGTCTCATTTCTAGTCAAAACTAATCTCTTTCCACTTAGAATAAGACTCATCACCTAAAAATTTACTTGTTTTTAGATCATTTTCACTTGTTTTAAACAAATTTTCATTTGAAATAAGTAGAAAAATCTGCCAGTGAAAGCAGGTTTTTTGTGCTTGTAATGAGGAAGAAAAACTTGCTCCACTATCAAATTTTTCTACTTAATTTCAAGTGAAAATCAGCTTGAAAGAAGTAAAACGTGTCTAATAACAAGCTACCTTTTATGTGATGTTTCTTATTTTAAGTATAATGAGATTTGTTTTGACTAGAAATGATATTTTGACGAGAAAAAAGACAAATATTCTTGGTGAGATATTTGAGTTTTTGCAGTGAAATATACAGTATATATTATATATATATAATTTTTTTTTACAGCTTTGGGATCCTGTTCACAGTCAAGTGTAAGGATATTTCTTTGCATTTGTTTGATGTAGCTGAACTTATTTGTCTTCTTATACTTTCACATGAAAGCCAGCATAACTTAGCCTGACAAGCCAGACTATATCACTAAAATGTATAGTCTGGAAACGACCGGTAGACCTCGGCTCAATCCAGGGGGCGGGATGAAGGCTGTCTTTCAAACTGCCTCTGCACGCAATAGGGTAGCGCTAGCTAGCGCTACGACCAATCAGAGCAAAGAGCAGGATGACGTTAGCCTGACAAGCCAATTAAAATGTATGTCGCCATCGCGTTAAGCCTGCCCAACGACTCTCTAAACAGATAGAGCGCTGTGATTGGTGAACACAAACGGTGTTCGAGACTCAAAAAGTTCCTATGGCTCGTTTCTAGACCCACCTATGGAGCAAATATTTTTGCTGCCGCTAGGGTGCGTCTAGATTTCTAGGCTAAGCATAACTCACATCTGTCACTCACTGAGGATATAACACATATTTTGGAGAGTAAACAGTTGATGTAATAATTAGGAGTGTTGAAATCACAGCAAACAGAGCCAAATACCACAGGTAAGAGAAACTATCTGTGAATGAACACAGCGTCTGTCAGTTTCACTCTTAATTCCTATACACTCTTGGTTTATATGTCTTTTTTACTCCCATCTCTACAGGGACTTATTACCTTATTTTCCTTTTCCTTTTTCCTTTGCCTTGCCATCTTTATTTATACAACAAAAAATGGAGTGTCAGGGTAAGGAACTGTCACTTTTTTTCAACTTGACTTCTCTTAACCCGGACTTCTTTTTTTCTTTTCTTTTTGCAAAGCTTATTCATGTGTGGTGGCTATGTTGTGATGTATTTTTAAAGAATAGAAAGAGAACATTAAGAAAACATAGGAGCCACTGCATGAGTAGAAAGAGATCATGTCTTGATTCATTTTGTCTTCTCTAGCCTAATTACTTAATAGAACAACCAAAGTAAATGGGAAAAAATCTACTCAATCATATGTTTCTTTTTCGCCATGCTCGTCCTAGGAACATGATTAAGTGCTGAGCCTCAAGCACACTAACACATTTTATTTGGCTCATTCAAATTTTCCAGACTTGGGAGGATTGCAAATGACAAGACATATGTGTTTTCGTCTTAGTGAGAGACATGCCTAAAACGGGAGAATGATTTGCATACAGGCTTACTCACAGTTTCATGCTAATGATTGATAATGTTTTATTAATGCAAAATATTCTCTGCCAAGGATCCAAACAAATTGTGGCAATTTAGTCCCTCCAATGTGTGATATCAATCATTTTCACCAAGCAACAGCGATACATCACTGCCATTTTCCTCTTAAAGAGGTTCACAGGACCAGATAACCTGGATTCCTCAGGACTGAGAATGTGTCTCACCAGGCTACCAGCTAGAACCATTGGCAGCAATGAGGGTGTGTTAGCTGTGTTATGTCTGGTAACAGAGAGAAGCTGCAGTTTGCTAACAACAATGGTGGCTCCTACAGAGGTTAGCATAGATGCCCAGACTTAGGGCTCTATTTCACGTCCGGCACAGCACCGTGCGCAGCCAATTTGGCAATTTGGTAGACCGAGGTGCACCCAGATGGGTGTGGCGGCGGAGGTGTCAACAGATTCGGCTTGGCCCAGTGACAATTTCATACCAACAGGCTGCGTCGAAGGTGCGCTGAAAGCCTGCCAGCTCCAACCTGGTCTACTCTCGGCGCAAGGCGAAGTGCAGCCGGTGCAGTGGTAGTTTGGTTGACCGGCGCACAGTGGACACACATCACTAAAACCTCACAGGCAGGTTTCCAGAATGTCAGACACATTTAAATGCAATAAATAATCACAACAACCACTATTTAACATAACTATCTGAATCAGCACATACATTTATATCTATATCGACTGTCCCGTCACACTGATGACAGATCAAAGGCTGTCGGCATGCGTAATGGAAACTCAGCCTGACTGAATTAACACAGATGAAACCAGGGAGGGACTGGGACTAAAAAGCAGCCGTGGATGTCCCAAGAGCAGGACAGTGAGGGTGGATGACTGCATGTCGCTGCTGTGTTGACACTAGTTGCGATGATCTGGTATATTTATTTATTTACTTATTGATTTATTAGTGGGCGAGCGGCCGCATCATCACGCGACCATAACGAGAAACTAAAAACAAACAAACTATCGTCTCTCTCAGCCTCGGCATCAGATAGTGAGCATAATATTCGGCATCTCCCATCTCAGAAAATTTGAAAGAAAAAGAGAGACGCTCTGCGATGCGTCCTTTACGAACAGCTGCTTCTGATTTCATTCACATTATGCATGGTATTTGTTTATGTTGTGATCTGTGCAGTGTGCGCACTACTTATCTTTGTTACACGGAATTTAAATTTAAATATAGGTTTGTGAGCGTCTTTATTAGTGGGAAAAGGGTCTGGGTTTTTTTTTTGTTTTGTTTTTTTTACACAGGGCCACGGTTCTCAGTATGTCAAAGCAAACCTGGGTAACAGTATCTGTAACCTCCTCCCAGACTACTTTTGCATAATCAGCCCGTGGAGGTCTGTTCATGTTACCATATATTCGGACACTGCGAGCTTGGACCTCCCAGACCAGAACATCAGTTTCCTCCTGGGAGAAGCTTGGCCGTCTAACACCATGGCGAAATGAAACTTGTAGTGCGTCTCGCCCGCGGCGCATTTAAAGGCGAGGAGAGGAGCTCATTTGATTGGTGAAGATTTGACTCGGCTGTATTAAACCCACTCCACGCCTCCTCTCCTCTCTTACGTAAGTGCTGGTTTCTTAGTAAGCAAGCTTGCACACATTGCTGAGTTACATGTGAGTGTGTATGTAAATGTGTCTAGTTATTAATATGTGCATGAGTGTGGTTATTAGATGAGGGTGAGAATGGGGATGGAGATAGTTGGACTGTTGTCTCTGTATGTGCTTGTGTTTGAATGTGTGATGAGAATAAGAGAGAGTATGTGCTGTTCATTTAACTCTATTGTACATTTCATGATTTGGCGCGCTTGCTCCTTGCCTTTGCTAGTTTACTCTGTCTATTTTTAAAATATTATTATATCAGATCATATCACTTTTATTCAACCATCTTAACATTGTATTCTGTCTGTCTCTCACCTGCCCAGGGACTACAGGTGGAAATTAGCAAATGTTGCTACTGCTCAAGGCATCCCCCCCTCCCCCTCCCCCTCCCCCTCTTCTCTCCTCTCCTCTCCTCTCCTCTTCCCTCCTCTCCTCTCCTCTCATTTTTGAACTGTCATTTTCTGTTGTACTTTGTAGTTTGGCCTTGGTGTCTCGCACTCTCTCTGTGTTTCCACAGATCCACCGGAGCTCCATCTCTCTGCACCAGCCACCGCCTGCATCGCCCCCCCTCCCACCCTTTCCCCTGCTGTTAAACCAGCCTGCCCCCCCCCCCCCCCCACCAGAAGCTGCCTTCATCAACTCCTGCTAACATTTCCATGTTTCCCACATTCTGTGACATAAACTATAAACTGTTTTCTTGTCTGTAACAACATCTATTGCACGTCTGTCCGTCCTGGGTGAGGGATCCCTCCTCTGTTGCTCACCCTGAGGTTTCTCCAATTTTTCCCTGTTACTGTACAGTAAAAGGGTTTTCTATGGAGTTTTTCCTCAGTGGATGTGAGGGTCTAAGGTCAGAGGATGTTATGATGCCATCTAAAGCCCTATGAGACAAACTGTTTATAAGAACAGGCTATACAAATAAAATTGCCTTGCCTTGCCTTGCCTTCTCTTGTCTTACAAGATTAATGTTTTTGTGCATTGTCCCTGTTTTAAATAAATAAATTCCTAATTCCTAATCCTCCCTCTTTGCCATTTGCGGCAGTGGGAGGGACACAGGCGGGCTTAAGCCAGGCTGCGCCGTGCTGTGTTGTGCACAAAAATTGCAAAGTGCGCCTGGACACACCCCGTTGGCGCAGGGCAGGCCAGGCCAAGGCAGGTCTATGAAATTAGAGCCCTTAGAGTTGAGGATGCAATCATCTACCTGCTCAGCCATGCCTCGGCCCACCTGGACGAGCTGTCAAGCACTGTGAGGGACAATGATGGAGTTGGATCCCTGACTTGAGTCTTGGGCCAGAAACACATATGCCCTCTCCAGGAAGGGCCCAAACAGTCTCTGTTTTCTGAGTTGCCTGAGGTCCTTCAACATTCTCTAGACGACGCTGATGTTTTGATGAGTCCGTGGTGGCCGGTGCCATCCTGCTGCTGTGTGCTAGGCCGGCAGACTGTGGGTGAAAGACACCAACAGACTTAATGAGCTCATCCACAAGGCTGGCCACGTTGTGGAAGGGAGCTGGAGTCTCTGACAGTATAGTGTCAGAGAAAAGAGATGTTGTCCAAAATAAAGACATATTGGATGACTCTTCACACTCTCTTCTCCATGACGTGCTGCTCAGCTGAAGAAGCATTCGGACACCACAGGGAATGACTCCTGCGTAACTCCCTCCTCTAAATGAATCAATCAATCCATCAATTGATCAATCCCTGTACAGTTTTCTTTCACAATGTGCAATAACAAATAACAAATCTGTATACAATTCTGATAAAATCTGAAAATTAGATATAGGTATTATTATTATTCATTCTACTGTATATGTGAATTGGAGCTGTGTAACAACAATTTGCTGTAGAAGGTTAATTAAGTATTTTGATCCTGGTGACGCAGTGTGTGATGGTCATGAAAATGCTCAGCTGAGTCATCGGGCCTCTCACCTCTCTGCAGAAATTGTACAACAACTTTAGTTCAGAGTTATTGGTTATTATTTATTCATTTGCCATTTACATAAACTCCTTCTTCCTTAACTCCTACTTGATAATAACTGTTTTTGATCAGAGCAATTCACAGACCTTTGCAATGCTGAATTGTGAAGCTTTTTAAATCCGTCACTGTTGAAACCAAAGTGTTTAACTGCAAGAGGTAGTCAAAATGGTAACTAGGCATGTCCACTTTGGAACTAACTTCCATGGCTACAAGCCGCCATTGCTTATTATGTGTAAATGTTCTTCCCCACAATGTTGGCCAGATCCACCTTACAATAGGTGTATTTGTTAATAGTAATTATTGTCAATCATGTATTGTTGTGAATGAGAAAACTACAACAGCATCATCTGTGAAATGTTGACATTAATGAGCACAGTTACATGCTATGTCCAGCATAATAGAGTGATAGACTGGTCTGTGCTGTGCCTGGTTATAACTGAGAAACATCTGGCTACTCAGTTAGGCAGAAAAAGGCAGCTCTGGCATGTGGTTGATCCTAACAACATTTAATATTGTGCATGAGTGGATAAGTGTCCCTCACCTCTGCCATCATTCTGTAGGTATATCTCTGACTCTGTGGAATGTCGATCTGCCACACAATCTTCACTATTCATTCTATTATTGTCATGAAGCGGTGCTGTTCTCATTATTGCCAATACTATTATTAAGATTACTTAAATTATTAGTATCATGCTTAGCCTTATGGCAATCAGTCTGACAGTGCTTGAATACAGCAGTAAATGGCTGTTCCTGGTCTTTATCTCGTTCTTCTCTCCTCTCTCCCTCAATTTCTTCCCGTCAACCCAGCTGATCTGCCCTATCCTGAGTCTAGTTCTTTTGGAGCTTCCTTCCTTGTTATACAGTAAGTGTTTTTTTTAACACGTGACCCCCTTATACTTATTATAATTTGAAGAGTTTTTACAGTTGTTTTTTGGGGGCAATTTATTTCGAAGGGACAGTGAGGAAAGGAGGGAGACAGATTGTGAGAATGACAGGTGGTAAAGATCATCTCGGTCAGGAGTCATACCAGCGATCGCCTGCCAACATGGGAAGTAGATAACTTTATCAATTTTGATCTCATCGATCAAACTTTGACGTCAATAACGTGAAGAGCGACCAAAGCAGTGGAAAATATTTTGCTGCTTTGGAAGCTGTCTTGTCTGAACGCATTACATCCTCGGGCGACTTCGCCTTACTAAGACCTCTGGCCACAGCTGTTGGTCTCCATTGGTCAAAATATACAGGAGCACCTCATTTGTTATCAAAGTGGGTCAGATGAAAAGATACATAAAATCACTTTAATATTTTGTCAATATTCATATATAGGCTACAGAAAAAATTAAGAGAACACTTCAAAATGATCAGTTCCTCTGGTTTTACTATTCATAGTATGTGTTTGAGTAAAATGAACATTTTGTTTCATTCTATAACCTACTGGCAAAATTTCTCCCAAATTGGAAATAAGAATATATAGCATTTATTTGCAGAAAATGGCAACAGGTCAAAATAACAAAACAATTCTGGTGTTTTCAGACCTTGTATAATGCAAAGAAAACAAGTTAATATTCATTTTAAAACAACACAACACTACGTTTTAAACTTAGGAAGAGTTTAGAAATCAAAATTGGTGGAATAATCCCAATTTCTAATCGTAGCAGTGTTTTTATTTATTTATTTATAATCTTTCTTCCTCAATAAATATGATTTGGTTCAGGTGATCAGCTAAGTAGAGTGAGGTGCTTGTGTTGCAGTTCAATAGACACTGGAATCGATGGCTGCCATACATGTATAGAAGCTGATTTATTAAGAACATTTTGGAGTGGTCTCTTTATTTTTTCCAGAGCTGTTGTATATAATAGTGGGTTCAATGGGTTCATATTGTTGTTTTGTACCTGTGTTGTACCTGGTTCTATATCTGCATCTGTGTAAAAGGATATATGGAGTGCTGCTTGCAGACATGCAAATAATTGACTGCATTGCCCGACAGGCATGGAAATGGATAGATGGGGCTGAATGTGAAAAGTGTTAGAAAATGCTAAAGTTGTGTCTATATTTATGGCAGGCAAAAGATGTGACAAGTGAACAGGGAGAAGAGGGGAGCAGAGGAGGAGAGAAACTTTCATCTGTGAGGAGAGGATGTGGGGGTGATGGCAGAGAGAAAGTTACAGCAGTTGTAACACTGTCTGGAACTTGCTTGTGATGGAGAAGGGAAGAAACTATTAGTGAATCGTGACTGTGCTCGTCCTTGATCTATTCTGGCTTGTCATAGGTGCTAAAGAAAAAGTTTTGTCTCATGCACGGTGCCCTCACTGGAATAGGCAGTTACTGGATTGTTATACCACAGCAGGAGGACATCACAGAACATGGTGAAAGAATGTCTGAGTGGTAGAGAATCAATGGATCGAGATCAAATACAGCTTGAGGAAATTATTAATTGAAAGATCACGGAGCAAGAACAAAGGTGAGATGATGAAAAGTTACAACAACATAGTACAATTAAGGGAGGATCAGGGCTGAGTCTTCTGTCACGAGTTTAACTAACAGTGAAACACCAGAGACGAGCAAAAGCTTTCGCATCAATACACACCGATGCTGTAATTGCAGCAGTGACACAAATAATGACCACATGTAGAGAAATATCAAACACTATTGACCACTAATGGTTGGAAGGGGGTGTAGAAAGTCAAACTTTTTCAAAAATAATTAGCATGTAAGCATTTTACAGAGTCAAGATTAAGATTTCAAAAATATGATATTTGGCCAGCCCTGCGGCAGCCAAGTGAGATCAATATGGCCTGAATAAATGGGCAGCTTAACAAGGCACTTAAAACCCTCTTAACAGGACTGATAAAAACCCAATGAACTTTGAGAGGTAATGAACATTTTTTTTATCCCTCTGAAGCTGCAGGCTTTATTAGCTGAAACAAATGGAGCAGGCACTTAAATCAGACACTAAAATTGACTTCTAAATAAATGAAGGTGGCCAAAAATAAAACAGGAGTCTTTGCAAATCCAGAGGTGCAAGACAACCATCTTCAAACTTCTTCCTGCATTTAGCACTTCACTGAGACTCTATACATAGATAGGAGCGATCAGACCATCAGTCCCTCAGACTGTGGGGTAATATTTGAAAAATGGAGCTCTAATTCTTCATCAATCATGTTTCTGTGGGATGGCAGCCCGTTTGCTCTCCATCAAACTGGGTTCAATGCAGGCAATCAAGAATCTATAACAAACAGCCATTTGTTTGGTGCTCAATGTGTCACACTTTAGGGATCATGTTTTATTTTTATTTTCTTTTAATTTATTAGCTCTAATGTCAGATGTGTGGCCTTTTCTTAACAATGTGTTCTTTCAACACCTCATGACTAATATTGTTATTATTTGTGAAGGTCTTCAAATTGCTGTAGTTATAAAGCAGTTACAAAAATGTTTTATTTTAAATGTTTTTTTGTTTTTTTTTTAAAGAAAAAGAAAGAAAATCACATTTATGTTCTTTCAGCTGCAGAATAAGTTTTGGAAAAAGTTTGACTGTCACTTCAGGTCTGGGGAACCTTACGGGATCTACAGTATTGGCTCCTTGTTTTAATTTTCTGTCCAGCAATTGTGCTCTCTTGGTTCAATCTCACCACTCCTACTGTTATCATCTGAATAGCGACTCCAAAGTGTCCTGTATTGTGATGACACTGAAAGTCAGCTGAATTTTATGCAATTTTGTTCACTAAATTAGAGTTTATTTAATTTTAAGCAGCAAAACTTGTTTTAAGATTAAACCAAAACTGTGTTCATTGTGGTGATTGTATTAATAATTTCACTGTGTGTGAAAACGTTTTCCTCTAACACTAAAACAGTAACAAACCAACCAGCTGATGGTTTATCGCACTCTGATCAACTGTTAATAATGTGTTACTACACTGATGCTGGGTCTGCCAAACACTGAGACACTTGAGAAAACCAGTCACAGCAACTCTTTATGACACTTGAGTGTTGTGTTTCATTTATTGTGGTTCTTTTCAATGTTCTCTTTGGTTGATGGAACAAAAAAGATGAAGATAAATCAGTGTCCTTGAGAATGAATTAAAAAATGCACTGCCTGTGTGAGTCCATGGACATCTTGTGACCCATGGCACAGCCTTTGGCAAAGATATGTATACTGTATATTCTGAACTCAATTATTTGTGTCCTTTGCAATAATTTGGTCTGTGGCACCTGGCAACACTGTCTGCAGCAAGAGGTTTATAACTACAAGAGGTGACTACTGCTCTTGCTTGTGATAAAAATCCCACATTACTTGTCCCACCTCAAGAGCTTGTCTCATTGATACATTTACACAAATGATAAATCATTATTTGGTGAGGAGGATAACAGAGGAGATTAGATGGTAACATGAATAACATTTCAGAATACTAATAGGGCTGAAGAGAAATATGGTAATGTTGTCCTTTGATAAGAGACAAGCCTATTCCATTTCTCAGTTAGTGAAAACAATTTTGAAAAACAGATTAATAGCCAATTCCATAAACTCACTGCACAGACAGCAACAAGGAGAGCTCAACATCATCTATATAATATTTACTCACTTAAGACACACCCACTATTTTAGATCACAGTGACACAAACCTCAGCTCTACCCCTCTGGATTTGTGATTTCTGATGGGCACAACAAACTTGCTATGGTAAATTATACAGAGCTGTGATGGGAGACCTGTTCCCACAAGCAGATGGCTCCTTTGCTATAATCACTGTGCTAAACACTGGATAGTACAAACTTTAATGAGTTCAATGCAAACTTTCTCTCACTCACTCACAGCTGCTTCGCCTCTTAGTCAAAAAATCAATCCATTATCACAGGTAAAACAACAGCAGAGCGAGAGGGAGGGAGCAGCGGTCATTAGTGCTGACAAATGAAAGGTCTGGGGATCCAGGATAATTCATCTAGAGCCAAATATTCTGCATCCAAAGCCAATAAAGAAGGAAGATTCTGGACCAGTGTTACAGACCACTCATCCTTTAAGAGTCTATGTATATTTATATTGTAATTAGTACAAACACAAAAGCACAGAGTGACATTTTAAACACACTATCCAGTAGCCTACTTCAACTGGCCGTTGAATAGTATATGATGCATTATGGTATCATAAAGAAAAACTTGTTTGTTAAATTTGAGTTCTGCAAACCTTTCATAGTTCAGATCCATAGTTTTACCAACTTTTATTGGTTTATTCATTTATTGGTTATAACCACTGTAAGTGAGGTCAGGGATTCAGAAGCACAGAAATTGCTGGTTAGGTGTTAGTACAGTTCGTTTACCCTACCCTACCCTCTTATTTTATTCTTTTTATTTTATTTTATTTTATTTTATTTTATAACTGCTGTACATCTGAGTTATCTTACACAGGTTCTTTGATGTAGATGATAATCTGATGGTACAGATTTAATGTGAGATTTTGTTGACTTGTCTTCATATTGTGATTGCAGATTTATGTTTAAATGTACTGGTTTTAACTGTGGACCCCGGGAAGACTAGCGGCGTTCTAGAGCACAGCTAATGGGGATCCTAACAAATATAACATAACAAGTCTAACCAATTATCTAAAGTACTTTTAGACATGAAAAAAAGGAAAAAGAAAAAATCAAGAAAGCTCATCTAAAAGGTTCACAATAATAATTAGAAATACAAACATTTCTTAAGTTTACATCACACAACTTGTATGTGCTGTAAACTTAAGAGTGTTTAAGAATGAGTGTAAGTGTCTCGATAACTTCTAAACTCGTGTCGGTCTGTTCCACCCCATGGACACCGTGTTCTTATATTTCTTAAGTAAAACTGACTGTAAAAAAACAACATAAATCATAAAAAGTAGCCAATGTTGGAGAAAGCCCAGAAGCTACTGGTTGAGCTGCTCTCTGTTCCAGCTTGTCAAGAGTCCTACAGACAGCATATTTAGCTCAGGCCTCATTGGATCTCATGGGCACCAGCTGACAGGTTTAACAATGGCAACCAAAGCTACTGTTATTTAGGGCTTCCTTTAGTTGGATCCGCGCTCACTGGGGATACATAAGGAACCAAATCCTATTATTCAAAGGCCTCTAGACCATGTAGTCCTGTCACTTGAAGCAAATCACATTTGGTATAATATTGTTATTTTCTATTCACTCTTTTTAAGCCATCTTTGGCTGGAGCACAGTCTTAAAAAGCTAAAGATGTGGGTTTGTACCAACCAGCCACCACTCTGCTGCTCAAAAGCTTCAGCACTTGACTTGATGCAACTCATACTCAGAACCATAAATTATGAACTGTTTCTTTAAATACGATAGCTTTATGAATATATTAATGTTGAGTGGAGAGAGTGTTGGCAGAAATCTCTGCAATTTTATACCAGGCTCACAGTATTTCATCTGAGTATGGTCTAAAAAAGCACATTACCTTTCATTACAAAACAACACAGTTAGTAGCTTATTTTTCCTACAGTATAATTACCTGTACTCATATATAATAGAATGAATTGATATGGATGATAAGCTGTAACCTGACCAATTTATTAAGCCTTCACACACGTGAACAAAACCAAAATCCTTACAAATTGCTTGACAGTCTTGCTGCATTGAAATGAAACTTGATTTTATTACAAATGAAGGAACAACTGAGAGACCAAACATTTGTCTGATGAGCTTTTTAGCACAGGATGACAAATGACGGTACATAATGTGTTGTAATTATGCAGAGTAATGCAATTCCCCATAAAGCTCTATTCTCTGCAGCCTTTTGAAAACAAACCCAAAGCAGAAACAGCTTCGGTTCAGCTGTCTGTCTGGGCCAGCTGTTTAACGGGGATAACAAAGAATCTCAATTCACACTCACAGTGAAGAGTGCACAAAGTCTTTTGATTTGCTTTTGCTGAAAAGTACACATGTATTAAACAAAAAAGAAATCATATTTAATGCAGTGAATCTCAGAACATCAAAAAAACTAAACAAAACAAAACATAATAGCAACCATTATGTCATATTGTACCACAGGTAATAGCAACTGCCTTCAGGTTTTTACTGATTCATTGAACAATACAATACTGAGGATCATAAACAACACTCACACACAAGTATGTTGGTGTACCTATCTCCGGAGATGGGGACTTGAGTCACTGTGACTTGGATTCGAGTCGACTTGAGTCGCTATTTTGATGACTTGTGACTTGAGACACGATGACTTGAATGACCAGCCGCCACCGCTTAATTTCTATTTATTAGTGCAGGCTGGTGTTGTCATGATTGGATCACCCTGTCAGTCAGTCATGCCCATGTTCTATTCCATGTATAGTAGTAGGCTATTTAACTGATTAGACGAGGGGTTCTCAACTGGTCTCACTCTGGGCTCCACATTTTCCCATGGTCATTAAGTCGCGACCCACGTTTATAGAATTCAAACCAAGATTATTTTCTTTTTAAAGCCTTTAAAAACTCATTTTGCTCTTTATTGAGCAAAGTGCATTTCAGAGCACATGAATGAAACTGAGGAGGACCATGACAACTGCATGTACGGAAGTGAATAAAAAAATATCAAACTGGAGACCAACAAAATGATATATTTGACTTCTAATGCATCTCTGCATTCAGAGCATATTCACAAAAGTGAATAAATATCAAATTGCAAAATAAAGACCCACAAAACAAAACAAGGTATTTTCACTGCATTCAGGCCACATTAATAAGAAACTGATATCTTTGCATTCAGAGCAAATGGAGCAAATAATAAGAAAGTGAGGAGGACCATTACAACTGCATGTGTTCAAGTGTCTCGTGTACCTTTCGATATAAGTTATTTTTCAAAATAAAAGACATGTCCAACATCAGATGTGCATTAAATATTATTTACTTTTTTGACCAGCTGTCCGCGACCCATCCAGAACGGGTCCCTGACCCACTTTTGGGTCCCGACCCACCAGTTGAGATCCACTGGATTAGGCGACCTATCAGTAATTACAATGCAAATCCAATTCATTGTCATACTTTTTAGACATGTTAGATAAATTGGCCAATGATGTTAATTGACATTTAGCTACTAATATTCTCTGCTGCTTACAGTTGTATCACCTCAGACCACTGAGAAGATGCAGGGTCCCCCCTGTGATTTTGAAAAGTTTCTATCCCCGGGCCACAGAAAGTGTGCTGACTATATATATCTGCATCTCGGTGTGGTACACAATCTCTTCTGCCCAGGAATGTAAAGCTCTGCAGAGGGGGGTGCACTTAGCTGAGCTCATTTCCAGGACAGCTCTCCCCTCTCTGCAGGACATCTACACACAGCCATGCAGTACCAGAGCCACCAAACTTATGTTCTGCTCAGCTTGCTGAAATCCGACTTATTTTATACTTGCATTTCATTCATGTGTGCAAATGGTAAAGGAAATATGTGAGGTGTGCACTCTCACCAGACACGGTAGGTGTTAATGTGAAATTGGTGACAGATTTTAGGAAAGTAAGAGGTCTCTGTATGCATGTATGATGTTTATCACACATTTGATTTCATTGTCTATGGCATTGTTTCCACAGGAACAACATGTATACATGTATTGTACATTTACTGTGCAGAGCATGGGGTTCCCATTTCCAAGATAATATTGACTAAGTAGTAGCGGGAACTGAGGCACTTAGAGTAGGGAGGTGATTTTAAAAAGCCTTTATTGCAGCATGGCCAAACAAATTAACCTGTATATATAGAGAGAGGTCACATGACTGGGCGGGCAGTCATGTGACCTCTCCCTATATATACAGGTTACATATGGGCGGCCATTTTATACCAGCCCTGATGAAGGCCTGTGGCCGCAATGCGTTGGCTTGGTTTTAATTTGTTTGGCCATGCTGCAATAAAGGCTTTTTAAAATCACCTCCCTACTCTGAGTGCCTCAGTTCCCGCTACTACCCAGTCTTTGGATCCTCACACTGAAGAGCACCAGAGGTAGAGACAAGAGACAAAGACAATTGATACCCATGCAGCACTCCATGCAAGTTTTTTGATTGATAATATTGACTAACTATGTTAGTCCGGTCGCTTTTCTGCTGTTTTGCTAACCCTTGTCCTGGCCATGTGCATTTGTTTACAACAAACCTGGCAAGAATTTTATCAATTGAGCGGTTATACATCATACAATGTTATGATATTTGTATAGTTTAATCTGTCATAAACAAGAGATTACGGGTCACAGGGTGTGTTTGTGTCGCATGCCACAGAGACGAGAGCTGGGACACCGGGGTGGCAGCCCGGATCTTGTAAGGTTGATTTTCAGCAAGAGACAATAAGTGATACACACGTGGAAGACAGAGAGCCTCCATTCTCCCTTGTGACAAGTTAAGCCATTTATTAAACCATCACAATTATTCCCAAGATGTTTAATTAAGGTAAAATGTTGTAGCATAGTTAAGCTACAAATCCTCCCTAGTTCCTCTTTAAGGCATGTGTGTGTGGCAGAGGCACAGTTTTATAAAAAAAAGGGCCATTTTCAGGTTCAGTTTCTCTCCCCTAGTAGAAACCTTCTTTGCAAACAGTGTTGTGTTGTCATCAACACATAATCCATTCCACTTTGTTGTCATTGCTGACAAACTGATTAGACAAACTGTTTGTAAAAAATGGGCTATATTGCCTTGCCTTGCCCTTTGTCCTGTGTCCACAGTCAGAAATAATCCAATACCGTGCACAACATACCTGCATACCTGCTATATTTCAACATATGAAAAGCAGTAGAGGACCAAATAAACTGGTAATTAAAAAAAAACAAAAACAACTCTGCTCGTATCTTCAACCTCTGTTCCAAGTGAGCGTGTCTTTTCAACTGCAGGAGAAATAGTTAGTGCCCAAAGGTCTCAACTGCTGCCAGAAATGTGGACATGCTCATCTTCTTGAAAAAGAACATGACCATAGCTTAGGCTGTGTAGTTGTCAGTTGGCATGTTGTCAGTATCATGCTTGGGGGAAAAAAAAAGTCAGCCTGTGTTTGCACTTTTCTGCACTCTGTATTGACAGAGTAGTACTTTGATTACAGCTTTGCACATATTGTTTGCATAAAAAATAAAATTATTTTATTTATTTTATTTTAATTTTTATAATTTTTAGATTTATTTATTTCAATTTGTGGAAAGAAGTTCAACAGTTAAAAGCTCATGACATTTCAAAATGCACCTGCATTGTTTGGCCAGTCATATATTTTGTCATTGTAGTTTTCTTGAACGAAACGTTAAAATATCGTCTCGTCTCATTCTTGTGAACCCAATATTGTGTATTGCCTCGTATCATGAGCCGAGTGTATCGTCACACCTCTAGTCATTACACATGTAGCCTGGAATCGAACCCAGCTCTTGTTATTTGCTGCATGTCATGTCCTCTCTCTCCTAATTGTTGCAGTGAAAATGGCATAAATGACAAAAACTGCACTTCAAAAAAGGGAATTCTACAATTGGGAATCAAACCCAGGTATTCCATGCAGGAAGAAATTCTATCACCCTTCAACTTCCATTTCACAATGATAATACAAAAAAACCCTTACTTGACACTTTCTGATACATCACAATGTGTGTTCACAAGCTTTCAGACATTGACAAACTAATAAAAACTAATAAAACAATAATTTGGTTAGAGAGAGACAGATCATTGACTTGGTAAATGTGCAGCATGCTGATTGAATTCAAGTTTCAAGTTGAAGTTTTTTGTTATTTTATTCATTTATTTAGTCTAATGGGGATACCCATCATTCTGCAGTTAGAGTGATAAAAAAGTTTCCGAAGCGAGCTAGGGCATAGCATTAATCTTTCCTGGTGCAAAAAAAGGGGATGTGAAAAAGAATTACAAATTACAATATGGTGCACATCAGAGTGCTGAAACTCCTACCTGTTTGATGTCTGGCTTGAAATAATGACTACACACAATGACTGATGGATATACACAACCTGTCCTCTCTTCTGGGCGCTGACAGGGTGAAGTCAGAGTAAAAAATGCCACTGACATTATAAAGAGAGTTATGGTCCTCTAGGGGGGAAGATCAGGAAGAAGCATTATACAGTGGAATACTGTGGGATCAGGACAAACATGCAATACAAGTGACACCGAAGGTCTGGATTATCACCCTCTTGCAGGGGAAAGGGGAAGAAACAGCAACATGTGAATATAGAGGAAGAGATAACACATGTCTGTCCAATTTGTGACCAAATGGAGTTGAACTACAAATTGTCCATTGTCTATTTCATCCAATTTGTCACACACAATGTCTAATTTTGAGAGGCCTTAAAGGGATAGTTCAACATTTTGGCAAATTGGCCCATCGCCATAATCGCTATAGTCATAGCAGTAGGTTTGTTACCTTTAATTGTCGGTGTAAGCTATTTTTAGAACAGCGGAGCGGAGCAGCAGGCTGCTCAGAGCTACGCTACGGAGGCTAAAGGAATTTCTTGGTTTCCCTCATCAAACTCATCAAATACAAAATCCAACAACTCCAAAACGCTTTCGTGGACAAGTTGTGACCTGCACAATCACCACGCTATGAGATAATAATGGAACGTTACAAAATGGAGCCGTTTTCGAGGAAAATACAGGGTAAATACAGAATCTACTTGCTGAAAAACTGTCCCTGAACGCAATGCGCATCAGCGGGTTTGCATGTAGGCCTATTTACCTCTAAAACAACTCTGTCTCGTAACGTTCTGTTATTATCTCATAGCGTGGTGATTGTGCAGCTCACAACTTGTCCACAACAGCGTTTTGCACTATTCTAAAAATAGCTTACACCGACAATTAAAGCTAACGAACCTACTGCTATGACTATAGCGGTTATGGCAATGGGCCAATTTGCCAAAATGTTGAACTATCCCTTTAAGAAACCAGAGAATGTCTTCAGAATTGTCTGACAGCACAAGCTCACTTGCAGGCTATAGTCTTTCTTTGCAGAACCTGTGTGCCCTGGTATCATCTTAACATATCTCCTTCTACAGTTGCCTACATGTTAACCTGCAGGTTTGGCTTTTCACTACACTGCGAGTGTAGTTTTTTTTTTGGAACATGGCACATGTTTATTTGTATTAAGCAAGATACAGAAAAAAATGAAAAGAAAAGCACAATCATTATATTCTTCATACATATATTCAAAAAGCAGTGAGAAGAAGCAATGCTCAACTCGTTATATTCAGGTTATTGTTTCACTGCACCGCTCCGATGTGACACCCCATGTGTGTATGTTTGTCTGCCTGTGTATGCGGTGCTGACATGCACTGACACATGCAACCCTGCATCTCTAGGACCTTTAGTGCATGATCTACACTCATGGGTGAGCTATGTTGCTGCTAGCCCACATGGAAAGAACCTATAGGTTTTATAGGTTTGAATATATGTGACATACATAAAATTGGCCGTTTACATATACGCATATATGCACAGATATCATAGCACATATATCATCATGAGGATATGTGCATATATGAACCCTATATGCAGTTTATCTGTGCATATATGCTGCATATGGTGCATATATACGCATATATGCACCATATAATGTATATATAGCATATATGCATATATATGAAAACCGCCAATTTTATGTATGTCACATTCAAACCTATATTAAAACCTATAGGTTCTTTCCGTGTGGGAAGCAACATAAGCATGCATTTTTCTCCTCCACTTTACCGTTGTCCAATTTTCATTTTATCTTAGCTGCAGCCGCTGCAAGTCGAAAAAACTATGCTCTCGACAGGAGGTGGGCGTATCCCACATGCAGCCAGAGACAGCAGACTGACAGGCTGCTGGCACACTTATTTATTTTATATAATATGAAGTAAATATGTCCAAAGCTTTTTGACCAAAATGTATTGTGACCCTCTGCTGATGCATCACCACAGCAGCTTGCTCCCACCTCCACCTCTCAGTCTACATCTAATAAAAACAACTATTCGAAAACATAAGCACAATGTCTATCAGGGTGAAACTTCATTGCCTTTCCCACTTTATAATTACAGCAAAACAACATGACTTGGCGACAGAGAGCTTAGGTGGAGTACTCCGACCCACCCTCATAGAAATATGTTATTGCATTATACATCGGAGGTAGTAAGGAGAGAGAGAGGGAACAGCTACACATTTTGCTTACTTTGTCTTACAGTCACAGGTGTGCATGAAAATTTGCAAGCAATACAATTTAGTTAAACTGCACACTCAATCCCAAAACAAAACTGAATACATTCATCTCTGCCACAAGTGTATCAGTGAATCAGTGTATCAGTATGTCTGTGTGTTTGGATTCACACTGGAAGTGTGCAGGCTATATTTTCTGGCCAACATTTCTGGTAAAAAGACATTGCATAACACTTTGCTGGGAACATTTTGGTTTTTAAATTTAATTCAATATATACACATGGTGGAATAGAGCCAGATGAAACTCATTCAAAAACAACAACATATACAAATCTATGAGGAACTATTTTTTAGCTATTTTTCTTTGACTTCAGTCAGTCAATCATCAAAATTTGTGTACTTTTGAATTCAATCACTGTGTTACGCTCATCATTGTGTTATTTTAGGATGTAACATAAATCATAATGGTTCCTATTTCATCTACTGTCTGTCAGGATGTCAAAGCACCAAGCTTCATATTGGATAAGAAGAACTTGTTCAACTTTATTTACTGTATATGTCCCACGGGGTAATTAGTCTGGCAGTAAGACAGGAACAGACACATCAAATAAGACTGGATTATGAGGTAATATACTAGATGATAACTGATTCTTACACAGTATCTACATTTAAAAGCTAAAGCCATCTACATCTGTGTGTGTTCAGATCTTATACCATATGCTTGGAGCCATTATGCATGGCCTGTGACTGCTGGTTGAAACAGCACCAAATCCTGTAACCTGCTGCTACACAAAGATACATTCTTATTTGTATCTGTTCATAATTAATCATAGTAACTGTCATACTCAGGACATTCCCATTTTCTCTGACATGTTTTCCTGATCACTGGTATCACTTTGAAATCCACATTTGCAGTGTGAGCATGCAGCCACTGCAACCATCACAATAAACTTTTTTTTTTTGAAAGCAAACATTTCATTTCTGTTCATTGTTAAGTATTAAATCACTGTTAATGAAGACATCTAATTATGCATCCCCATTCATTTCTACTTGATACATTTTTTTTTTAATTCCCTTAATTTGTCCTTGATATGACATTGCTTTGGCAGGAAACATCTTAATGAGCTAAATATGTGTATGAAGACATGATGAAGCAAAAGAGACTGAAGCCAACATTAATCACTGAAATTAACAAGTTAATGATTGATGGTAATTGAAAAACTGCCTCAACTCCTCCTGTGTGAATTCCATTAACCAAGTTCAACACCCATGTGGATGCTGGAGATGTCTCTTTTATCTGTAGCATTATTAACATACGGAAGGTTCCAGTTCCACACACCCAGTGGGTTATACAGTCTGGGTATGAAAACAACACACTGTCAGAGAAACAGAGAAAAAAAGTGTTCTGGATGCTGCAAAGACTGAGATTTTATTTTATTACATGAATAAAACCAGGAGCAAGTTGCAAGTTTAATACATATACCTGGATATCATTAACAGGCCAAGACTGTGCCTTCTATCATTAACATGTACACTAATTAAAGCTGCTCTAATAATCATCAAGTCATTTCTTTATGGATTCTGGTTGACGAGACAGAAAGACAGAAAATCCCTTCTTTGCCTGCATTATTCTGACATGATCTTTGTTTCTCCAGTAATTATAACCTGCAAAGTGCTGCTGCACACAGCATGCTTCCATCTCTCATCATCTGAGTGAAGCAGTTTTTTAATTATTTTTTTCTTTCCCTCAGATCAACTCATCAGTGCAGTGCAGAGGGATCTAACAGCCCGAAATTTGCTTGAGGTGTAAATCTGAAGAAGTCCTTCAATTGAGGAATACAGTTATAAGACCTTCACTTGAACTGAGCAAGTCTCTTGAAGCCGCAGGCGAAGGGAAAATTACAAGGAAATCTCATTAGGCACAATCCTACATGGCTGCCCTGTCACTACGTTAAGCTTAAGGAATCTAAGCAACCACATTTAAGGACAGTAATCAAAAGCGGTAACCTGAAGAAACAAAGACATGCTTGCTTCACTGTGCATCAGTGGCACAGAAGCATATGCTTTTTAAAAAAGGTGACATGAAGTGAAAGCGCTCAAACCAGCAATATTTTAGATTCCCATGTGGAGAACTGGAAGTTCTTGCACTGAAAGCAGATACAAACGGAATAAAAGTCTCAGCAAAATAACAGAAAAAATGAAGTAGACGAGCTTCAACCACATCTAGACAGTGTTCAGAGGCAAGCTGAGGGAGGAAACGTTTCTGTGAGTCAATGAACGCAGCTCCTACAGAGATCTGGAGGCATCTTTTAGGCCAGCTTCAACTTCATGGCACTAAAGATAATGCATTAATGTACTGTATGATCATTAGGTTTTCAGGTGTACAATGACGAATGTTTAAGGTTTCAGTCAATGATTTGCTTTCATCCGTGGAAATAATTTTGTCAAGGATGTATTTTAAAAAGCTGTAACGATATGACTAATCTGATTATATGGACATAGCACAATGATGTTTGACCCTGGAGGAGAGAGGTGCTCAGTGATTCTGCTTTAGTACTGAAAGCCACTTTAATAGATTTTATTCATGGCTCATTTTTTGTACTGATAAATAGATCAATTATTATCTCTTTCCCCCTCACAAAATGAGTCATATGATATGCCTCCATGTTTAATGTTCATATTCAGAAAAATCTTAACTGCAAACTGAACACATTTTGGAGTATGAAGTTGCTATATGGTTGATAAAATGCCCACATACCTGTACCTACTAATATTGGCATTTAACTAATTTGCTGTTATGTTCAACTGGTGGATATTATTTGTATAATCAGACCCACCTTTAGCTGCTGCTTCCTTTGCATGAAATCTAACTCATTATCACACAATAAATTATTATAGGAATGTATCTGGTGCCTTTCATATTACAGTTCACTGTCATTTGTCATACAGCGACATTAACACTTATTACTGCAGTTCTAAACAGCTGAAGAGTAAAATAATGTCAAAAAAAGATGTGGCATTGTGAAAGGGCTCTTATCACTCACAACAGCATCATGCTGAGGATGTGGCAGGTGTGTGTCCAGTGTTTGCTCTGATGTCACAGCACTGTAAATGAAAAATGTAAATGTGCTTGTTCAACTAGGTGTCATCATGTTTACATCAGTGCAGGTGTGAATGGTGATTGCACATCAACAGCCAGATGTGGGTTTGGACCAAACCCAGTGGACAGTAACAAGGTGGTTTACTATTTAGCATATATGAATATTTTTCTAGTGTCTATACAATCACTTTTTTGTTTAGTTTTTTTACTTTTTCTGACAGAAATATTGTACTTTTAAATCCACGACATTTCTATTAAGTACTACCGTGAAGCAGAGAATTTAGTCAGAGTAATGGATTGTATTCTATTTTTTTAATGAAGAACAATAATTTGTTTTTAATCTCTGCCTAAAAACAGTAGGTTAGTTAATTATACACTTGATCTATCATGAATAAATCACATTATTACAATTATTTCATGAGAAGAGGTAAAACAAAAATCTATTCCAACGTTATTGGCAACTGTGTATTTGACCAGAAGGATCTATACTCTGACTCAAAATGACGTTAGGTATTTTGATCAAACTGTCAGGGTTGTAGGAGGAAGGACCCAAGTGCAAGAGCTAACACAGGCAGATTACTTGCAAACTTAAGTGTTAATTGCTTAAAACAGCCAGGAAAACATAACACCATGACAACAAACAATAATCCGACAAGAAACTGAAAGACACACAAGACTAAATACAAACCGAACTAATCAAAGTAACCAGCAACAGGTGAGGAGACAGGAGAGAAAGCTGATTGGTGGAGACACACAAGGAGCAGGACAGGGCTGACGAGGTGAAACACAGGACAGGTGTGCAAGGAGAGTGAGGCGGGAAAACACAGGAAGTAATACTAGAACCAAATGCACAAGAACTGAACTACAAAATAAACAGTGGTGGACAGTAATGGAGTAAATTTACTTGAGTACTGTACTTAAAGGACAATTCCAGGCGAATTCAACTCGGGGGTGTATTTTCCTAACATTTTAGGTCTAAAAGAAGGAATCTAAAGATTTTCAGTTTCAGATCTAATTCAAAGTCTCCCGGAGTCTCGCGCGAAACCCAGTTGCCGTGCGCGGTGTGTTCAGGTGCAGTAGGAGCTACCGTTTGTGTCATAAACACAGGAATATCAACTCTTGACTTGCTTCAAGTAAAAAAAACTTCTCGGCGCATGTTTGACGCTGTCTGTGGGAAAAAAATGTACACTTCAAGCAAGTCAAGAGTTGATATTCCTGTGTTTATGACACAAACGGTAGCTCCCACTGCACCTGAACACACCAGCACTGCAACTTCGGGCTCGCGCGAGACTCCGGGAGACTTTGAATTAGATCTAGTTTTACAAACATGTCGGCTTGCTTGAAGTAAATAAACTTCTCGGTGCATGTTTGAGTCGCCATCTGACGCTGTCTGTGGAAAAAAAATGTGGCTTTGAGACCTAAAATGATATGAAAATACACCCCCGAGTTGAATTCGCCTGGAATTGTCCTTTAAGTACATATCCAGAGGATTTGTACTTTACTTGAGTATTAGATTTCTTTGGTACTTATTACTCTTACTTGAATACATTTCCAAGACAAATATTTTTACTTTTACTCAAGTTAATTTCTAGGAAGGCTGAAAAGTACTCATTACTTTCAGGTCTGCTCTTTTTTTCTTTTTTCTAAAATCCTATTGGACACAAGCTGTGTTTGTCAAAGAAGGAAACCCTAACCCCTAAAGCAGCACATCAGTGCAGGGGGTTTCAAAGACTTAATTCTCAGAAACAAGAGTTAAAAGGTCCTTAAATTCATTTAGAAAAAATTATAGTACTAGCTAATTCGTTGATGTGAAAAATAGGAAATTTACTCTTACTCTCACATTTTTACTTAAAGTAAATTTAAAAGCATGTACTTTTGGATACTTAAGTACCTTTAAAAGCAAGTACTTTTTTACTCTTACTGGAGTAACATGTCGACTGAGCTACTTTTACTTGTAACGGAGTCAATTTTGACCAGTAGTATTTGTACTCTTATTCAAGTACAGGGGTCGAGTACTCTGTCCATCTCTGAAAATAAAACAGGAAGTGAAGAAAACAAGAGTCCAAAACAACAGAAAACCGAGCCACTAAATGGCGGCAGGCCCAGGGCCATAACACAAACACAAACAAAATATGAGTTCATACTAATGGTTTAAATCTTGGCCAAATGATGCAAGAACGTTCTGGTGGACACAGGAACAAATACAACCTTTCTCCAGATATTTGTTAGAATCTTTAACACGAGTCATTTCAAGTATTTTAAGTTTTTCATGCTTTTCTTTTTTCGGTTGCAGCCTTACGGACACTGTCTCACCATCCTGATGGAGCGCTCTGACCAACACATGACTCTGTCACCATGGGTGTTAAATCACTTCCTAAAGTCATCAGTGCATCCCTCAGAAGAAAACAGATTATACCATTTACATTTCATACTCGATTGCTATTCAACACTCTGCTCAGAATAATTATCATGTTATTCTGGAGGTGATAAAGCCTGATCCAAGCATAATGGGAGCAAACATCACGGATGATAACAGGTAAACAGATAGTCTTGACATTGTCAGACATTAGTTGAATGACAAAGCAGTAAATGTGACAGTCATCAAATAAACCCTGCAGAGTTCTGCCATTCGTCATATTATCTGCAAAGCACTTCGTATCATTTTGTCTCAGTGTTGCCTGTAGATCAGAAAACGCTCCTCCTGTACTTGCCTTCCATTCTGTAAATGTTGGAAATGATGAATTTCTCTGACTTGCATATAATATTTCAGTAGTTATTGTTTGTGCATTCTTTAAGCCCTGTTTAAATTCCATCCCCTTTCCAATTACTCATGCACACCTGCAGCACACATTTACATTTTTTCCTTTTTTTTTTTTTTACATAAGCTTGTGTTTTCCTGGGGATGGAGTCAAGTTTGTGCATCTCAATATCCAAACAGGGTAGATACATTGTCATTTTCATCAGTGGTGCCTCTGTTTCTGCACCTCCCATCTCTAACCTGATTCAGTCAACATCTGACAGCAGAGTGAGACGGAAAAAGAAACAGTGCAAGGAGGGAGATGTAAGGAAGTACCCCCACACAAAGCAAATACAGCTGTCTCTATCTGCCACTGACAAACGTGAAAGGTGCCATGTTGTGGGTAGTGGCTTTCATAAGGGTTGAATTTCATTCCACCAGAATATTGTATCTGCTGAGGATTCAAATAT
Organism: Trachurus trachurus; assembly: GCF_905171665.1. Lineage (NCBI taxonomy): Eukaryota > Metazoa > Chordata > Actinopteri > Carangiformes > Carangidae > Trachurus > Trachurus trachurus. The sequence goes on along the minus strand of NC_139891.1, from coordinate 780,818 downwards.
AACGCAGCATAAATATAACGGTACCGTTGTTATATAGATAGATGTACTATCACAAAAATAAATTAAGTGATCTTTTCTTTTACCATTGACTGCATCTGAGATTTGCCGAAGAAAAAAAAAGCTAGATATTTTGATTAGTACAGATTAACACTTTTTATGACCTTCAAAAATCTTCTTAATTTGTATTAAAAACCATTTAACTTGCTGTCTGAGCTCAGTCTCCATCCACGGACAGATAACAAACTATCAACAGCTCGGTTGTATGTAGCCCGAGGGATGTCTCGCATGAGTTGCTGTCTGAACTGCTTTTTACAGAAATATATGTTCATGCATTTTTTCTTCTACCTGTAACCTTGACCTTGCACATGCCTGCAGGGGGAGAGTGCTTTGTGTGTGGAGCAAATGACCAGATCACTGTGAGCTTCAACTTCCTTCAGCATTCTATGCCGCAGTGCAGTATGTCATTTGACCATTGATTGTTCCTTCCTAGATTTACGGCAATCAAGCACTGAGAGAAGTGTTGAAAAGCGGCTACATGGCCAACGGCTCTGTAGAATGCATTGATGGACATTGAATCTAAATGTGTCCTGATTAGCCATATACTGTGTGAAGAATTGCTGTCATTTTATTTCAAACCCAGGAAGACTGTAAGGTCCTCTAAGACAAATCTACATTCAGACTTCTAAAAAAATGATTTAACACATTTATACTGCGCAATATATGAGTTAATACATGGAGTACAGTTTCTACAACTACAGCACTGCATCTCTGCCTTTTAAAAATCTTTGTCTCCAGAAGGGTTCAGGGGGAGGGCTGAGTGATGTAGTCCCATGGAAAGGCCATCTGGTCTGAAGGGCTGTACCTGACTCCAGCCCCTACATGGGGGCCACGGGCACCTGGTAAAGCTGGCAACACATGCTTTGGCAGTTGTCCAGATATGGAGAGAGATCACTTTGATTTGCATGGGCCCACTCAGTATGGAGGTCCTCTGGCTGGAAGGTTACCAACTGGAGCAAAGAAGTTCAAAGTGCAGCTCTGCTGGAACTTCACCTGCATCCCTTGAAAACACCATGTTACTGAAAAATAAATGATATTCAGAATATTTTAACTCTGATTCACGGGATAAATAAGAGAGCTGTAGCAGCGATGGTCTAAAGGTCATAAAATGCAGTTTCCACTGAGACATCAACTACAATCTGTTAAAACTGTTTAGAAGGGACTTAAAGAATAGGTTTGTTATTTTTACGGGTTTATTATTGTCAATATGTCCAATGAAAAGACAAAAAAACAAAATAGCAAAAGCTATTTCACTATACTTTCTAATACTTAGTGCCAGCGTTTTGGGGCATTTTGAGTAATATTTCAAGACCCAGAGAATATTTTGTACTATGACTCTGAAAACACCAAACAGCTCAAAGGAAAGAGGAGACTCTCTATTTAACTAGGGAAAAAACATTTGTTTGTACCTTGTTCCATTCTTGATATATCACAAGTTGAATAGAGCCTGGTTGCACCAAAAAGATCACTTTTTTTTTCTAGAAAGCTGAGAAAAATGCATTTTTGTGAAAGAAAGTCTCTCAAGAAAAACAGTGATTTATCCGTTTTAATTTTGGCTTCAAAAACATGTAAGACATCTGAAAATTTCATTTTACATGTCTTTTCATTGACCTCATTCACCATTCACCTAGTCATTATTCCTGACAGCAGGCCATTATATATAGTAAATATTCATATTAATTCCACTGCCCACTTCATGGTAATGAAGGAAAATGTCAACCAGTGTAATAATGACATGTAATGGAGTCAAGAACATGAAAAGCCACAGCAACACAGCAAGGGTTAAAGAAAAGACCAGAGCCTCAGCCACATGTTTGAGCTTCAGACAGACACACACTGTTGCCAACCAAACTTTTTCAAACCAGTTTGTATCTTGTATCTTTATATAATATCATAGACTTGTTCACAGATAAACACTTGAGTTTTGTTGGAGGGGTTTCTTTAAATGCCAACGCATCTCCTTTAGATTCTGGGGATATGAGAAGCAGTGTCCTGATTTAACAGCACTGTACTCTACTCCTACTCACACTCCTCCACGGGCGAGAGTCAAAGATGAGAAGTGCCTACCACTGCTCACACAATGGTAATCACATGGAGTATCACCTTATCTCACACAGTTGAACTAGAGCTTTCTTTTGACTCAACTGTGCATTATCTCAACTGCAGAGAGAAGTACTGTATGAGAGGTGTAATGTGCAGAGATGGCACTAAATTAGGTGTGACAACCAGGCATTTTTTACCTGTAGTAGGCTGATTTGGTTTCACTCCACCTCATTTATAATGTCCTATCCGTCCGATGGACGGACTCACTGCAGATGTCCAACAGGAAGACCTGAAATACTAATGAGCTGACATCTTCTGTGTTCAGACACTCTATAGTCCAACCAGTCCTTCCACCAGCTGTAGCCTGGGACAATTCAGGCAAATTCAACCCGGGGCTATAGTTTCCTAAAATTTTAGGTTGAAAAGAATGAATCAGAGGATTTTCTTCTTAATCTCTCCTGTTCTGCAGTAGTTCTGTCTGTCCCTGCATCCCCACAACAGTGTATAATGGGAGCTGATGGATCTTAGCCAATAAGTTAAATTATATAAGTATGGGAACAATTCTGTTATATAACTAACTAACTTCACAAGACTTTGTATTACAGCTCCGTTTACAAACATGGCTGCTTTCTTGAAGTATTGCAATGGTTATTTATTTTACTTTAGTTATATAACAGAATTGTTCCCATACTTATATAATTTATTTTAACTGGGGGCTGAGGGAAGGTGTTCAGCATATTGCATTCCATTGCATTGCATTGCTGTACATTATTTGTATGACAATAAACGTTGGATTGAAGGTATACTATGTACTTTTTCAAATACTGGCTAGGGCTTTTATTTACCTGATGTTAGGGTTAGGGTTATTAGTATAACTTAAGTATCAGCTGAAACAACAATGTTTTGTCGCAAAAGAAGAAAATGCAATTTATCTGTAAATGAAAGCAGTAATTATGTTAAAAACAGAAGCATGGAGCATGAAAGTGGTAATAATCACACAGTTCAGTAGTTGAACTATTAGAAGAAATTTACCATGCACAGTAGATTAGCTGATCTGTCCTTGATTTGTTCCAGCCACACCCATTCACTATCTTTCGGATAAGTTGCATTATCTCTGCATGTTTCTGGGCTGCTTGTAGTAGGTGGATATTTCCTTCTAAATAAGATACCAGTGGTAGTGTAGCTGCAGTGTCAACATCCTTACTTTGCTGCTATCTAATGGACTGTGATGGCTGGATGCTGGCATCAAGAGCTGTGACACAAGGAGCTTGGCCGATCAAAGCATCATGGTAATTCACATGGTAACGACGGGTTTGAGATAAATGTGTTCAGACATTAGCAGATGTGGCAGGTAGTCTATGTCCAGATGTCTTCATCTGCCCCCTGTGTGTCTTTTCAGAATGACGATACGCAGATGGGCTCTGCCAAAAAGCAGGAAGTGCCTTCGTTCTTTGTGCTACTTTGTATTACCTTGAAAGGCAAGGCAAGGCAATTTTATTTGTATATCTCATTTTTACAGTTTGTCTCAAAGGGCTTTACATGGCATCATAACAACATCCTCTGCCCTTAGACCCTCACATCCACTGAAGAAAAACTCCATAGAAAACCCTTTTAACAGGGAAACAATTGGAGAAACCTCAGGGTGAGCAACAGAGGAGGGATCCCTCACCCAGGACGGACAGACGTGCAATAGATGCTGTTACAGACAAGAAAACAGTTTATAACACAGAATATGGAAAAACATGAAAATAGTTAAAGCAGAAGTCAGCGGAATGTTTGTGTTAATATAAGTTTTAAATAGTTATATCTTCCAAAATAGTTATATCTTCCAAAAGCAATCACTTATATAGAGTTTGTGGACCCCAGGAAGAATAGTCTTCATCTTTATGTAGACTAATGGGGATCCAAAGAATACAATACAATACTTCTATAGAGTGTTTGGTCTGAAACACGGGTCTGTCAGTCACTCTGCTCTGCTGTAAGCCCAGGAGAAAACTGTCCTTGTATCCTACAACCTTTATCCAATGAGGAGAGAGAACGGCATAAAGGGGCGGTCCTCTCTGTGTGTGCAGCCAAGGGATGCGCGTGAATGTGGTGACGTAGGGACGAGGGCGGGGACTGCTAACTCCATCTGCTGACAAGAAGAGGCACACCCACACATTCCCCTCATGGACATGCACTTACACCCACCGACACGCACGGACACACACACTCACTCACTAAGGGACCACAATGGAAATAAGCCGATGGCTTTTTTGTGTTTTTATCCCTTTGGCAGCAGTTGTGTTGACGTATGTTTTCGTTTTTAAAACATTGTGTATCTGGCCAATAAAGATGTCAAAGTCAAAGTTAGCCAAAACGACCGGATCGCTTACTTCTGCTTTAACAAGAGCTGATGAAGGCAGCTTCTGGTGGGAGGAAAGGCCACCAGAAGCCTTACGGGCATTACCAGGACTGAATGATACATATAATATCTATCTGGATATTGATATGCATTTATCTATTTATAATATTGTAAAAGGCAACAATATGGACGATAACGAATTTCTCATCCCCCTCTCATCCCCCGTCATAAAGTACAGTCTGCCCCTTGGGCAGTATCAACACAACCAGTGAGTAAATGGAGCGCAAGAATGCTCACTGATGGGGAGCGGTGTTTGGCTCAGCTGGTGGAGCACCCGCCCCATGTGTTGAGGCTATAGTCCTCACTGCAGGCGGCCCCTGTTCGAATCCCGCGCCGAGGGGCCCTATCCTGCATGTCATCCCCTCCCCTCGCTGCCTCCCATTTCCTGTCTCTCTCTCGACTCTCCTGTACATTAAAGGCAAAAAAGCCTCCAAAAATATATTTCACTCATTATCTACTCCCCCTCATGTGGACTAAGGGCTGGGAGAAGTTTCAGAGTCCTCCGTGGCTTCTCTGAGTTACAGGGGGTCTCGGCGTAGCAGTGCATGTCCATATAACGGTTGCAAATGGATACCAACTGTCTTCGTAACAAAAAGACACACCAAAAAACATCCAAATACCTCCATGCTGCTCGTATGTAATGTCCGTCTTGTATTGAAGCCCCGAAATGCGAAATTGTCCCGAAAAAAATTAAATAATATATTTCAAGCTTGTTTGTTTGTAGCGGAAGCTCCTCTTCCCGGTTCATCAAATTTGGACGAACCAGGGTCTGTCCGGGTCTGTCCTCCGAGAAGCTTCCGCTACAAAACAAGCTTGAAATATAGACTTATTTAATTTTTTTCGGGACAATTTCGCATTTCAGGGCTGAAATTTCAATTTTGGGTGAACTATCCCTTTAAAAGAAGAATGCTCACTGATGAAGTGAGCACTGTGTCTTCAAGTATCATCCTTCACATTAAGTTGATTGATTGTACTATGCACCATACAAATACAATACTCCTAAAACATGACTTATAGAAAATGGATCTGTAGTGTGATTTCCTCATCCATAACAATAACTGACTGAGTTTCTCTGGCATCTGGATTCTCTCTCTCTCTCTCTCTCTTTCTCTGTCTGTGTCATTCCTCTGGCATAATTATTTTCTCCGACTAAAATTTTTTCAGACTTTAGGCTCACTGAGCTCATAGTCTGTGACGGATGTCGTTCTCTGCCATTTGACAGAGTTTCTCACTGGTTTATTTCTGCTGTAAAGACGTCGGGAGACGCTTTGAACTCATTTTCAGCTGTCATGCAGTTATTTCCTCTGTATCAACAAAACGCATGACATGAATCCTCAGAAACTCCTGCAGGTTGCACTGAACATATGAAAGACTGAGCAACTGCAGGCAGAGTTTTCCAAACTTCTATCGGGACACAGCATCTTCGCAGTGCTTAAAAACAATCCATCAATCCATTAGGGGTGGGGGGGAAAAAATCGATTCACGTAAGAATCGCGATTCGTATCCTCTACGATTCCGGATTGATTCTTAAACTTCAAATACTGATTTTTTTATTAACGTTTCCTCTGTATCTTTGCGCACCCTCACAGGCTTCTTTACACAGCGTTGCAACATGCTAAGATAATTGATGCTTGTTAACCGATTAATAACCATTAACTGATAAGATTAAATATTGAATGTCTATTGAATGTGACTATAGGCTTATGCTGATCAGCAACCAGATCCCCTATCGTCGATTGAGAGAATGATCCCTGTATTTCTTTCCTTGCTGTCAGAAAACACACATGCTGCTACAGCTGAGCAGCCACATCCACTGTGCAATGGATCAGCTGGTCAGCGCTCAGATGGAAGTTGAATCTTCACATTTTGAACTCTTTTCATACAAAAGTGCAGCCAAACACCAGGTTGAAGAGAGAGGAACTCTGACAGCTCATCTTTGGATCTGCAGGTGGACCAGCTGGAGAGCGCATCTCCGTCCTTATTTTTTTATTTTTTTATTTTATTTAGCAGAACCATTGTTACAGGTGATTCTGTGCATGTGCTATGAGAATTGATTTGGAATCGAATCGAGATGCACCCAGTCCAGGCTTTTGAAAAGAGAAGTTGGTAACACTTTACAATAACCATAGTTTATAAATGGTAAATAGACCATTTATAAATGGTTAACAGATAGTTTACGAATGTTTAATCATCATTTATAAACAGCATATAGACCAATTATAAATGGTAAATAGATAAGTTATTAATGTTTAACCATAATTTATAATTGGCAAATAGGTAGTTTATTTATGTAAGTTAATAGTTAATTTACCATTAACAAGCAATTAAATTATGATTAATAATGTTTTTTAATTATTAATGGACTATTTATTAAATGTTTATATAAGGTTTAAATGTTGGTTGTAAAACATCTATAAAGATTAAAATGTGTATCAGTGGCACTTTGTAAATGGTTAATATTTGGTTTATAAACCATCTATAAACATTACTGAGATGGTTATTGTAAAGTTGCAACATATGTTTGTAATACTTTGTAAACGATTAACAATTGGTTTATAAACCACCTATAAACATTACTTAGATGGTTATTGTAAAGTGGCGACTTATGTTCATAATTATTTAAATGATAAATACTCTGTTTGTACTGTAAATCATCAAGTGACATTTATTTGACTTATTTCAATGGTGATCTATAACAGAGTGATTATTTTTTGCAAAAGAATAGGGTCTGATCATCGTATTGAACACATTTATGAACAGAGTCAATAATGCAACACTGTAGGGGAGAGTGGGGTAAGTTGAGCCACTTTTTGTATTCAGGATCACTACATCAAGACAATTATAGTTTTGTTGCTAACTAACACATCTGCATATATTTCAGGATGTTTTGCATCCCTACAAATTAACAGAATGAGTGTAAATATAACTGTTCTTAAAATATAGCATGTTCAAAAAAAGTGGTCTTGTGACTCAACTTACCCCATGAATGGGGTAAGTTGACCATAGGAGTGGGGTAAATTGATCACCCCCCCCCCCCCCCTTCTTTCCTTCCATCCATCTCCTACCTCCCCCTCTACTTAATATTTCATCTGTCCAGGTTACAGGTGAACACAAACTGCAGGGACTTCCTGCTGAGCCACCAACTCACTGAGATATGGGGAGTTTTGCGATTACGTGGCATCTTGGGAAGAATCCCAGATATTTTTCTTCGAAAGTAAAGTTTGGCACACTATAAACAACTTTTCCTGTTTATAGGAACACACTTACTGTAATCACAAACATACAGAATCTTTATTTAATCATTGGACATATACAGCCAAAATACATTCACTAAGTGTATAGGATAGGTGGCTCAACTTACCCCATGGCCAAATGGATCAATTTACCCCACAGCTACCTTGGCTTGGGTGTATTACTCCCACAGCTAAAATTGTGCACTTTCATGCTAAGTTTACTACCTCATGTTGTAGCTCATAGATACCACAACCGAGGTATAAAACAAATTTACAATAATCTCGTTTAGTCTAAACACAATTCTCATAAAACTTATGATCAACAAAATTCACTTGCGAGAGTGAAAAATGATTTTTGGGTCAAATATTAAACCAATTTACTCACATGGTTCTAACCTTCACAGACTCCATGAAATGATGCCTGCCTCCCTAATATTTGGTCACATGCTATTTTTTCCTATAGTTTCCTAGAAACAAGGGGTGGGTCAACTTACCCACTGGCTCATCTTACCCCACTCTCCCCTACCACAGATAAACATGGTGGTAGGCAAAAATGGTGGGATTACAACACAACAATGACAACTTAATTTTGTTGATTAAATTTGAATTGATGATACAACATTCAGGCACACTGCACTTTAAAATTAAAGGGATAGTTCACCCAAAATTCAAATTTCACTCATTATCTACTCACCCTCATGTCGACTAAGGGCTGGGAGAAGTTTCAGAGTCCTCCGTGCCTTCTCTGAGTTACAGGGGGGGTCGGCGCAGCACTGCATGTCCATATGACGGTAGCGAATGGGGCTCACTTTTCTTCGTCCAAAAAGACACACCAAAAAACAGCCAAATACCTCCACACAGCTCGTCTGTAATGTCCCTCTTGTTCTTCTTCCCTTCCGTGCAAATCTTGCGCAATTTGCACAGGCAGAGCACTGAACTGGGACACTGGGAGCTTCCACTACTAACAAGCTTAAAATATAGACTTATTTAATTTCTTTCGGAACAATTTCTCATGTTGGGGCTCCAATACGAGACGGACATTACAGACGAGCTGTGTGGAGGTATTTGGATGTTTTTTGGTGTGTCTTTTTGGACGAAGAAAAGTGAGCCCTGTTCGCTACTGTCATATGGACATGCACTGCTACGCCGAGACCCCCTGTAACTCAGAGAAGCCACGGAGGACTCTGAAACTTCTCCCAGCCCTTAGTCGACATGAGGGTGAGTAGATAATGAGTCAAATTTGAATTTTGGGTGAACTATCCCTTTAATTTTAACTTCAATTCAAATTGAATCATCAAATTTAAAATTACGTTGTCATTGTTGTGTTGTAATCCCACCATTTTTGCCTACCACCATGTTTATCTGTGGTACAGTGTTGCATTATTGACTCTGTTCATAAATGTGTTCAATATGATGATCAGACCCTATTCTTTTGCAAAAAATAATCACTCTGTTATAGATCACCATTAAAATAAGTCAAATAAATGTCACTTGATGATTTACAGTACAAACAGAGTATTAATCATTTAAATAATTATGAACATAAGTCGCCACTTTACAATAACCATCTAAGTAATGTTTATAGGTGGTTTATAAACCAATTGTTAATCATTTACAAAGTATTACAAACATATGTTGCAACTTTACAATAACCATCTCAGTTTATAGATGGTTTGTAAACCAAATATTAACCATTTACAAAGTGCCACTGATACACATTTTAATCTTTATAGATGTTTTACAACCAATATTTAAACCCTATATAAACATTTAATAAATAGTCCATTAATAATTAATAAATATTATTAAAGCAGATATCAGCTTCACGGCCGTTTCGGCTAATGCTGCGTTCAAGGCAGGCTTTTGAAACCGTAAGTTACAGCTTCAAGTCACAACTACGACTTGGTAGCGTTCCAGGTAACCCATAGCTCGTGTTTTTACCATCCTGTTGTCTGTGAAAGTTCCCTATAACGGCCACTCGTAACTTCCGACCCGTGAACTCGTACCAGATCGAACTGGTATGACTTCACAGGAAGGAAAAACACAAAGTACGAGTTTCTTTGAACGCACCATGAGTTAGCAGCCCCCGCCCTTGTCAGGCATCATTTGGTCCTTGTGCTACGTCACCACATTCACGCGCATCCCTTGGCTGCACACACAGCCCTTCATGCCGTTCTCTCTCCTCATTGGATAACACTTGTATCCCACAAGGAAAATTTTCTCCTCGGGTTACAGCAGAGCAGAGTGACGGAGAGACTCGTGTTTAGGCTGAAATACTTCATGTAAGTGATTGCTGACGGAAAATAGGACTATTTAGGACTTATATTAACAAAAACATTCCACTGATATCTGCTTTAATCATAATTTAATTGCTTGTTAATGGTAAATTAACTATTAACTTACATAAATAAACTACCTATTTGCCAATTATAAATTATGGTTAAACATTAATAACTTATCTATTTACCATTTATAATTGGTCTATATGCTGTTTATAAATGATGATTAAACATTAGTAAACTATCTGTTTACCATTTATAAATGGTCTATTTACCATTTATAAATGGTTTATTTACCATTTATAAACTATGGTTATTGTAAAGTGTTACCACTGACGGTCATGTGATGCACATTTTTGGGGGAAATATGGCTCCTAATATAGTATGTAGGGTTTCATTCTGTCATTCCGACATACCACCATTCCAACATACCGCTATTCCGACATGCCATCGTCCTCTATCCTCTACCTGGTATTTTTACTAAACTTAATCAACTCTCTTTCACACTCACTTTCATCATTGCCTAAGCCCAACCAGTGCAAAATCCTTTGGGGAAAACAATACGCTATTAAAGGAATTGTCGGAAAAGCAGGATGTTTAAAAAAAGAAAAAAATACTGTCATTGCGACCATATAGGCAAGAATTGTTGGAATGATGGGACATTTGATAGAAAATTAAGTGTTGCCATTTACACAATTAGAGGCCTATGTCGGACTGGTGTGATGTCAGTATGGCGGTTGTCCCCCCAGTCTGTAGACATTATCATCATCCTTCAACTTTTTCACATGGTCTGGTGTTAAAAAAGCAAACCAAAAAATCTGAAATATCGAAGAATCGTAATTTAAGTCTATTCGGCACCCAAAAAATCATAAAATAATTGAATCAGGAGAAAAACATATCGTCCCAGCCCTGCAATTCATTACCTACACCAGTGTGTGATGGAGACAAACAACACACACAGATACACACAACCCACATTCACATTCACATTCATACAGATAATTTAGAGTCTCCATTACATCTTTCGGTACATTTCTTAGGACTTAAGGCGGGCTTACACTGCACGATTTTGCCACGATTTTGTCGTCCCAGACGAGTCGCAGCCTAATTTGCATAATCTTAGAGGGATCGCGGGGTCGTGAGCATAATCGGGACGTATGGTTAGTGAGGCTCTGCGTCACGTCCCGACGTCCTAAAGACGAGTCGCCGACCTCCCGATTAATTTCTGAATTTTTTTCTTCAAGAAAATTTCTCGTGGTGACGGACAATGTATGGTCCTACGTCACGATTCTGCACATACGACAAGTTTTTACCATGACAGATTGTTTTAGCACAGAGCCTTTATGAACCTGAATGTGATGCTGAACTTCGTCAGATGGAGTTCAAATGGGCAGACAGAGAGAGGAGGGACAGGGGAGTGAGAAGCTGAAGTTAGACCACAGCTGTGACAGACAGGGTGACCGGGTGATGATCAGTAATGCAGCGCAGTCCGTGGTGGAAGATCAGCCCGACAAATACACACACACGTAGGCTACTATCAGACAATCAGCGATTGAGGACGATTTTTTTTCTTCTTGCCATTACAGTATAAAATAGCGAGCCTATACACCAGCAGCCACGTCCACTGTGCTCTGGCTCAGCTCAGCTGACCTGATCAGCTGAACTTTTAAAGTGCAGGCCAGAGAGAGAACTAGCGAGGCTCCTCTGACAGCTGCAGGTGAACTACACGTCAGCTGGCTGGAGAGAGTATCTCTCTCTCTCTCACTCTCTCTCAGCAGCACCAGCCTTGGAGGTGATGCACGCTGTCTGTCTGTGTGTTTGTGGGTCTGATCTTCCACCATGGACTCTGCTATAGGAACCAACATCAGGAACCAATGTCAATTTGATGTTTACAATCGAGCAATTATAGAGCAGCACAAATCTCAGCGGCATCGCAGGGTAATCGTGGTGGAGAGCAATCGTAGAACGACGTGCAATTAGTGAAGGTCTGAGACTGATCTGAGACGTAGGACTGAAGAGGGAAGCTCGTGCAGTTTGAGATGTGAACAGACGAATAGTCGTGCAGTGTACGCCCGCCTTTAGGGGTAAGAGGCCCAAGAACCTGGAGAGGGCCCACACAGGCACAGGGAAAACAACCCACAACTCTGAAACAAGCACTACAGAGATAGCCTACTTCAGGGTTCCCCAATTAGTTTTCAGCGAGGGCCAAAGTATGTGAAATGTGCCAAACCGAGGGCCAAAACGTCCAGGTTTTTTTTTGCCAGTAAAAGTTGATATTTGTACAGATAATGTTAATGCTATCACTGTTATCATTGTTGATAAAATTTAAGAAAAGCATAGTACATTCTAGAAGTAATAATTTAGGCATGGGAGTCCCAAAGGGTCAAACAAGAAAAATTGCACTCTTGAAAAACAGCCACTGCTGCGGTTTAGATAAAATAAAAGCATCCTAGCATTTTAATTTAGAGCTCCCAAATAGAGGTGTAACATAAAGTAAGACAATAAGAAGGGAGCAGTAGTTGTATGTGGAATATATTCTGATATTCACAATGGCAAAAATAAATAGAGATAGAGACACACAGCAAGAAAGGAGCAACCTTTCTACATATTTGACATATGCATAACATCAATACCATTTGTGCAGATTTTTAAACCCATCTGCAAAATGCCCACAAATAGCCTACATCTGTCAGCATCTGTACAACCCTTCACCTCAAGAAGAGCCACCTGAGAGACTGTGTGAGGCAGACACACGTAAACAAAGAGAGAGAGAGGTGTCACTTTTCTTTCTCTCAGCGTCGGCATGGTCCGGTAAAATAAAACAAAACTCATCAGTCCAGTCACTTTCCTACCTTTTGGTGCAGGTCATGTTATTAATAAGCCTACCTGACTTACTTGGATATTTCACTCAGAGGACCGGTGGATCAGCTGCTGGTGTGAAGACGTAGCCTACCGCGCGATGGAAAAAAAATAAAAAAAATACCGCGCCTATGTTTCCATCGCGCGGTACGTCTTCAGTTCGCTCACTCTTTACACAAGTGTAGGTCGACGTACAGAGCAGGATGAGATCGAAATACAGTAGAGCAGTGCAGACCTTATCTGTTGTTCACTTAGTTTCATACTGTGATGGAGGCTTAATGAGTGCAGCCTGGTTTCTCTGACTTGTAATGGCGAGGTGTGCGTCTGTTAGAACGCAGTCTATAAAGTTCCCCCAAGACTTTAATGAAGAAGGAAGCAGGAGATAGTCGATCCTTTTATGGTGGTGTGTGTTGAAGGTGTGGTTGTGTGTGTGTGGTTGTTTCTCTGGACGCACACTGAACCACAAACGGCAGGTCAACCGATACAAAGTAGCAAACAACTTCTGCCGGCCACACCGTCGTCAGTCTCTTCTTCTCTCTCTCATAAGCAGCAGCACTCTGCCTAATAGAGCGCGATAGCGCCCCTAGTGGCTGGATCTGGCTAAATCACCTGCTCTGTCATGCAGCCTTCAGAACATAAAGAGGTGCGTCAGTGTCAGTGAATCGTCGCGGGCCAGATGTTTTGCTCTCGCGGGCCGGATGTGGCCCGCGGGCCGCCTATTGGGGATCCCTGGCCTACTTGAAAGCAACGTCAAGAAGGGAAGATGATGTCAAGCAACATACACAAAAATCAAGCCCTTTTTTAGAACACACTTTTTTGCAGTGCTGTTATGCAGTTCACCTTATTCTGACACATTCTTAGTATGGATGTTGACTGCTTTCATTTTTGTCACTTTTGTTATTTTTCAGACTCCATAATGAAAATGTACATCCTCAGATAGATAGATAGATAGATAGATAGATAGATAGATAGATAGATAGATAGATAGATAGATAGATAGATAGATAGATAGATAGATAGATAGATAGATAGATAAACTCACACACCTTTCACCTTGAGCTGCTTAAAAGAAAAGGGACATTTTGTGAACTTCACCACCCAGAAAGATTAGAGAGAGAAAAAATAATTTCAGCAAAAGATCTTAATAGCATTGATTGTACTCTTTTTCTTTCTTTTTTTGTTTGTTTGTTTTTAAGTAGCAGCATTTGCAAAAGAAAGCTGTAAAACGTACTGCTCATGATGAATAGCAATGTGATACAGGCTGATTAAAAGATTTGTGAGTTTCTGTGTTGGGTCATCTACGTGCAAAGCCAGAAAGTGTGTGGGCTACTGCAAAGGTAGAGAAAAAAGCTCTGTTGTCTTTATTATTGATGAAAAAAATACTTGGTGTACCATGTCTGTTTCAAGAGCATGAGTGGGCAACACAAGGTTTCTTCTTATGTCTGATTCTGTTATACATGCAAAGAAAACCAGTGTGTGTTGAGAAGACATCACCTGTTCTTCTTTGTGTCGTTCAAGGTTCTCTTTCAGCTGTTTCCACCACTTTGTAAATCCACGTAATATAACACTTGGTCAATTAACTTGCCCAGCCATCTCATCTGCTGCAGTCAACATGCTTTACTCCTAAAAAACACCTTTTTCATCTTCACTCTCAAATGCATTCCTTGAGTTTACAGATTGACAGGGATTCAATTTGTGCCACAGAAATGTCCTTTGCAATTTGAACACTGATCAGCAGGTGAGATGGGACTCTCTCCCCCCCAGAAACTGACTATACCTCGCAATAGCTCGGAGAATCATCCTTGTAAATCTGAATTGCTATGAGGGGGGAGCAGTTTCAGAGGAAGCAGGTATAAACACCATGAGCTCCTTTGCCTGAAAAGCTGCAGTCAGAGACTATCAGCTTTATCTCCATGAACTTGAACAATGATCTGACTTTTTCATGTATTGTAAGGACATTTTAACGCTTTGCTGTAACTAATACACTCATATGCAGAAATTACCTTTACTCAACCAACTGTCACAAATGTCCACACAAAATGTGATGTGTGAGTGTTCCTCTCTAAGCCATGCTTCACTGCTCTCTCAACAGTGTGCAGCGCTCCTCTCTCCCACACACCAATCACCTGGATTGCTATTATTCACGTCAAAGTATCAATCGCATTAAAGGGCACCTGCTGGGCAGCTGCAGTTCTGTCACCAGCCCTGGGCTAAATACAGATGAACTGATTGTGAAGAGATAATGCCACTTCAATATAAAGTACACCTACTTAGACAAGCTGTACCCATGTGGACAGTCAAGTGCAGGATACAGATACAAGCTGTAATGTTTTCCCTCCGACTCCGGAAACTTTGATTTCCTTAGTTCCAAATATCACACCTTTTAACATGTTTTATTCCTTCACGCACCTATCAGCAGAAATTATTACAACAAAACTGGCCTGTGATTTCAGCTATGAATTTACTGTCAAATGATCACTCAGAGAAGTGTGTGCGTATACAGATGTTACTGGTTCAAATTTGCGGGGTTTTTCCTGCACTGCAGGATCGCGTGATCGCGTGACTTTTCACCACAACTGTTTTCCTCTAGGTGGCAGCACCGTACTAAATACTGCTCAGACGTTTTGGGGACAATGCTGACAGCCTGATAGCCGCGATTAGGAGTGGCGCTGTTCATGATACAGAATACAAGAGGATGAAAGGAGAACTAGCTGCAGACAGTAAATAATATAGTAGCCTAGTTTTTCAATGACAAAATGTAACGACGGCAGCTACAGTAGACTATAGCCCACGTCTCACTCTCTTTTTTCGGTCATCTGTCTCGTCATCTCCAAAATGTGTTTTTAAAATGAGCCAACTACAGTACTGTGCAGTAGTGCCGCAGATTTCTCACTCCGCACCTTGTTTGAGAGTGCAGCTGGATGATTTCTTGTGAATGAACGGGTCTGTGTCACTTTGGGGCTGGGCGATAAAACATAGGATAAATAACTTTCCCTCGATAGAAGACGCGGCCGATACAAAGTGACACCGTCAGCCATGCATAATTAATTGATCTGTTGTTTGGCCACTGTTTGAAAATAACCCGAATTATGAGCAAATAATCTGATCCAGAGCAGCAGTCATAATCAGACTTCTTCTAAATAAACCTTAACATTCAATAACTGGGTCAGGTCGGACCATGGGGTTATTTTTTCTCTTCTTCTTCACAGGAGAAAATGAGGT
This sequence comes from Trachurus trachurus, assembly GCF_905171665.1. Taxonomy (NCBI): domain Eukaryota; kingdom Metazoa; phylum Chordata; class Actinopteri; order Carangiformes; family Carangidae; genus Trachurus; species Trachurus trachurus. Next base: position 764,721 of record NC_139891.1, on the reverse strand, counting down.
GCCGCTCACGGACGCGTTGATGTTTTGTGATTTATCTGCTGCCTTGACTCTGCCCTTTATACATGTGCGTTCAGATTAACAATAAGACAAGCCATGGTTGAGTTTATTGAGTTTTAGCTGCTCAATCTCATTGTTTCAAAGAAAAGGGATTGATTTTTATAACGAAATGAAACGAAAACAATATTATATTGATACATTGTTGTAAAAAAAATCCAAAAGAAACGAAAATGAACTAAAGAAAATAACTTTCACACACACACATTAAAACAGTGCGATTGGTTGAAAGCTGATAATTAGCCATGTGCTTATAAGCTGATTGGCCGAAACCAAGAACAAAGCCGCGTGAATGGCCAATCGCCATGTGTTAACGGCCGACATGTAAATCAGCTGTTTCGATGGGCGTTATATGAATAGAGATGTTAATGTGGTACTTTGCACATAGGCTGTATACTTTCTGTAACTGGAAGAAAAACAGCCAGCTGGAAGAATGTGTTGCCTAAATCTTTTACTGTGTGGGAGATCTCCACCAACGTACTGTAGCCGGGGAGAAAGCAACCGTTCTGCTGCGGGGGGAGGGAGGGGGGCTGTCGGGGTGGAGGTGCTGAAATGGAGAGCTGTCCCCCACAAGGTGCTAAAGTGAGGGAGAGGAGTGGAGACGCCGGTTGATTTGAGCGATTTAAGCAAAGCAAAGCCTGGGCTTTTATTTGGTTTTATTATATGCTTGTGGTTTTTCTCTATTTTTGCCTGTTTTCACTCTGCACCTGCCCTAATGTGTGTCTCCCTTGTCTCTAGTAAATGAATATTTCCCACAATAAAATGAGTCTTTAGAACAAAGAACTGATTTTTTTCTCTAGCTTTATAGGCTATAATAACCTTGCTTACTGCTTTTTGAATCACTTGACAAAATAAGATGCCTCGAGCAAACTTGGATATGAAAACATTTTATTGAAGAAAAAACACACACACATTGTAGCATCAAGTTTCATTTCAAGTCCTTTCTGTCCATGCCTGGAAACTCCGTTCTCAGTGACTGCACTCTAGCTTTATTTAAAATATACAGCAGCTTTATATTAGGCTACAGTCACCAGCAGGCACACAAACAGCATCCCCAGGACAGGATATCGATTACGGTCACATGCCAGTCGCTCCTCCCTTCAGTTCTATAACTTTCTCAATGACACTGTCCAGATGATCGATGTACTTATTACAGACGCTGATGGTCAGCTTCTCCATCCAAAATGTCTGGATCGCTGCTTCCAACTCCTCCCTGTTAGTTGGTTTCGCCTCAGAGCGGATGTAGTGCTTCATCGAAGCCCAGACCAGCTCTATCGGGTTTAGATCTGGTGACCTAAACAGAAGAATATGATAGATTAGCACTTATTTCCTGCTATTAATTTATCCCAATTATAAATGCATCATTATTAATGCAGGTAATCACGCCAAATTTATGACTAACTTACTCTGCTGGTGTTGGCACCCAGTTGATTCCCTCTGTCTTCATACAGGCTCTGACACTGATTGCAGTGTGTTTGGGATCATTGTCTGGTGGAGGGAAAATAAAGAAAACATTAGATTTCACCAACTAAATCATCATTACATTGCCTTTATTGTAGCCTAAGAATGTTAAGGATGGTTTTAAAAAAGTGTTAAGATGATACCTTGGAAGAATCGATGTGTGCGCATCGGATACTGCTCTCTGAGGTATGGACCAGCAACTTTTCGGATGATTTCCTCTTGGTAAAAGTGTCGGTCCATAATGCCTGTGGGTGACATAACGGGCTTAATTTCAACATTTTTTATTCTTCATTTTTTTATTTTTTTTATTTTAACTCTGTTTCAGACTAAATTGTTAGGTAGGTCTATATATATTCAAACTACGTTTTTTCCCCACTCACCGTCGAAAATGAGAAGCGGGCAAGGGCCACAGCGTGAAATTCCACCCCAGACATGAAGCTTGAGGGGGTGTTTAGCTTTAGGCTTTGGCGTCCCTGCAAAGTTGCTCCTCCTCCAGCACTTCAAGGCAAAACGCTCAAGGGCCACAGTCGACTCGTCGGTGAAGAGGACATCGTCGAATTTCTCCCCAGCAGCTTTCCATTTCTCAGCCTGGAGTAGACGTGCTTCTTTGTTTTTGTCCCTCGTCATAGGAACAAATCTGCAGAATATGTAGAAATTAGGCTTAAGCGAGCAGTTCATTACTAATAAATGTAACATAATTTCAAATTTCAATGCAAGATGCAAAAGAGCCTAATGTTTTACCTTGACTTCCCATAGTTCCAGCCAAGCTGATGCAACGCCTTCCGCACCGACCATAAACTGATGTTTATGTTGTGGTCACGCAAAAGAATCTCTTTCAATTTTCTTGCAGGTAACTCGTCGTTTGCTTTCAGGATGGCATCTAGTCTTTCCACCACCTGACTGATAGAGAGACATTGTTAGGGTAATAACAACAATAATAATAATAATAATAATAATAATAATAATAATAATAATAATAATAATAATAATAATAATAATGAAAATATATATATATTGGCAATACCTTGTCAGTTTACGTGGTTTACAGACTCTTTTCTCCACAGTTGCATGCAGGAAATGATGCTGAATTGTGCGCAGGGAGGCTGAGACTCCGGCCGACTTGAGATGTGCAGCGATGGCTCGTGCAGTCCAGCCTTTCCTCCGCAGAGTCTTGATGAGTTCACTCGTTTTCGCGTCGATCATAGCCATCTCTGAGTAAATCGAAGTCCAACTCAATGAAGACTAACCAAATGTAGTCCATGTACAGTAGGCTACAACAATTTATTCTTGCTGAGTGGGCGTTGATTAGGATGCCTCTCCCAAGGGGCGTGTCTGGTCTAAAATGATTTTTTTTCTTTTACTGTGGGTCTCACATTCGCCTAATGGGCGTGGCTACCCTACTGTAACTCTGCTGCCTTGTTCAATCACGTCCTCAGTTCTGTACCATATGGGCTATATGGCCCCCTGCTGATTACTCGACTCGACCTACTGATTACTTTAGCTGACCGAATTCAACTGCTTCAAGATGAAGAGCGCACGTTTCTACGGAGCATCCAAGGTCAGCAAGGCTCTCTTTCCCCGAGATGAGAACTCACCACCTGCTGCACGGGGGCGCAAAAAGGTATTTTTTCCCATTACATTTACAAGCGAGAATCAAACATTTGTCAACCTAATGGAAGAGATCAACGTTTTTAATTTTCAGTCTCTAATTTCTTTGCTATTTTTCCTTGTTACAGGTTGCAGCAAAAACCGCACAATCGTCTGCCCCGCCAGCAAAGCGTCTCATCCAAAAAAAAGCGGTAAGTGTCATAGGCCTAGACTACACTTTATACCGTGTACTGTATACTACTCTATCTCCCTTGTTTATTATACCGTAAACCATGACTCATTACTTGTTTGTTTTTCAAACCACAGGCAGAGGTTTCTCGTTTGGTGGCTCCTCGTGTTCCTGGTGATGTTGCTCTGAATATGCTCCTGGACCACAGAACGCAGCAGCTGCAGCGCGAGAAAGAGGAAAAAGGCAAGCTTCTGGCAGAAAAAGAGACCCTGCTCGCAAAAATTACCCGGATGGAGGATGAACTGGCAACCCTGAGGCAGGAAAATCAAAACCTCAGAGAGAGCGGGAACTCCGAAGGAAGAGGGCAGGCTTTCATGGAGGAGATCCGAGCTGGGATCGGAGAACTGCGAGATGCTTTCCGCGAGCAGCGAACTCGCATCCCGGTTACGCCCCTTACCCCCGTCAGGCCGATCCCACGACACACATCGACTCCTGATCTTTCCTCGTCGCAAGCCTCGATGTCTCCGCTGGTTCTATCTTCAACCTCGGACAGCATTAACATCTCTCACCAACACCCCGATGTAAGCTTGAGGCATGTCGGACCTGAAGACCATGCTCAAGTCCGTCACCAGAGCCACGGCCAGGTGGGACGTTTTGGGTGCCTACTGTTCCGGAGAGTCATTTCAGAGGACAATTACCGAGCCTGGGCCAAAACGACAAACTGGGACGGATCCCGGGGGAAACATGAACTGCCACAAAATGTGAAGAACTTTGTAGTGCAGTCACTGAGAACGGAGTTTCCAGGCATGGACAGAAAGGACTTGAAATACTGCATAGATAAGATCAACGAGTTCTTGCGAACTCCGAGAAGATCATCTGAGGGTCCTATCCTCACCCTACTGTAGCCTACAGTAGCCTACAGTACTTGATGCTACAATGTGTGTGTGTTTTTTCTTCTTCAATAAAATGTTTTCATATCCAAGTTTGCTCGAGGCATCTTATTTTGTCAAGTGATTCAAAAAGCAGTAAGCAAGGTTATTATAGCCTATAAAGCTCTATAAAGCTAGAGAAAAAAATCAGTTCTTTGTTCTAAAGACTCATTTTATTGTGGGAAATATTCATTTACTAGAGACAAGGGAGACACACATTAGGGCAGGTGCAGAGTGAAAACAGGCAAAAATAGAGAAAAACCACAAGCATATAATAAAACCAAATAAAAGCCCAGGCTTTGCTTTGCTTAAATCGCTCAAATCAACCGGCGTCTCCACTCCTCTCCCTCACTTTAGCACCTTGTGGGGGACAGCTCTCCATTTCAGCACCTCCACCCCGACAGCCCCCCTCCCTCCCCCCGCAGCAGAACGGTTGCTTTCTCCCCGGCTACAGTACGTTGGTGGAGATCTCCCACACAGTAAAAGATTTAGGCAACACATTCTTCCAGCTGGCTGTTTTTCTTCCAGTTACAGAAAGTATACAGCCTATGTGCAAAGTACCACATTAACATCTCTATTCATATAACGCCCATCGAAACAGCTGATTTACATGTCGGCCGTTAACACATGGCGATTGGCCATTCACGCGGCTTTGTTCTTGGTTTCGGCCAATCAGCTTATAAGCACATGGCTAATTATCAGCTTTCAACCAATCGCACTGTTTTAATGTGTGTGTGTGAAAGTTATTTTCTTTAGTTCATTTTCGTTTCTTTTGGATTTTTTTTACAACAATGTATCAATATAATATTGTTTTCGTTTCATTTCGTTATAAAAATCAATCCCTTTTCTTTGAAACAATGAGATTGAGCAGCTAAAACTCAATAAACTCAACCATGGCTTGTCTTATTGTTAATCTGAACGCACATGTATAAAGGGCAGAGTCAAGGCAGCAGATAAATCACAAAACATCAACGCGTCCGTGAGCGGCACCTCATTTTCTCCTGTGAAGAAGAAGAGAAAAAATAACCCCATGGTCCGACCTGACCCAGTTATTGAATGTTAAGGTTTATTTAGAAGAAGTCTGATTATGACTGCTGCTCTGGATCAGATTATTTGCTCATAATTCGGGTTATTTTCAAACAGTGGCCAAACAACAGATCAATTAATTATTATAGACTATATTTTCCATTTTTGCTAAGCGGTTTGTTCTGAATTAAATAAAAGCCTGTCCCATACAGCCGCGTGTGTTACGCCGTGTTTTGTTGATGCTATCATCTTTGCCTTGCGCAGATGATCCTTCATAATTTGTGATACATAATCATCAAGTCATAAAGCAAGACAGGCTTTATCATATTACAATATTTTCTGTGATTTAGGCAGGGTATACAGTAGTTAGTTCTAGTTTAATAGCCTAGAGTTTAAGCTGTGGATTACTGCACAGATCACTGAGTCATCCGCCTGTCGTCCTCCGTTCTCACAGATGCCACCTGGCGGTTGTTTTGGCACATTGAGGCTTTTCATTAAAACCTCTTGTCTCGCCAAAGAAAAAAAATGCATGAGTCTTGTGGCGTCTCGCGTGAACCACGCGTGAAGTCCGCAAATTTGAACCAGTAACATCTGTATGTGTGCGTGTCTACTTGGCTTCCTTTAGTAATGCTACATGTAAGGAATGTGGTTTAGCTGCTGTAACGAGGGTAAGGCTCAGTGTATTTGAATTGAATTTTTTTAGAATTTTTTGAAAAAAATTTTTTTTTGAATTTTTTGAAATATTGTGCAATGTACATTTGTTAGCCTTTTTTACATACAGAGAGTACAGGTTTTGAAAAGGGTTTAAGTTCACTTTATAATGGAGTATGTTAATTTATAGGCTTTTACAGTATTTGTGTGCAGATAAATGTTAAAAATGCAGACTAAAAATCGAGAGAATCGGCAATATCGTAGAATCGCAATTTAAATCGAATCGCCATCCAAAAAATCGTAGAAGAATCGAATCGGGAGAAAAGCATATCGTCCCAGCCCTAAGCAGCAGTAGTCAGGACTGCCAAGTTTGCCAATTTGCCAATAATTTTGATAAGCATCACCTGTCGGAGGGCAACAACACTCAATTAACATATAAAAACATAAAGTCTTACATGATATGAGAATTTTTTTTTTATTGATTTCCCTCCCTCCTTTTTAGTATATAGAATGTTGGCTATTTACCATTGATATCGTAGCCCTTAGAACTGTTGTTGATATGCTAAAAAACTAATAAATAGAATTTTTTTATAACTGGTATAGTTGCTCCTATTTATACACTTCTAATCTTTGTTGCTTGAGACTATAGTTCTCCTTAAAAAATGTCTTTATGAAAAAAAAAATATATATACATGTATATATAAAAACTGATGATACCAAGTTTAACGTGTCTATGTTCAGTATTAGTGTATGTCTTTGATAAAATGTATTATTGTTTGTGTTAATTGGATATAAGTTACAGGAGTATGGAGCATATCATTAAGTAGCAGAAGTAGTAGGTAGCCTACATGATGAACAAGTTCAAGTTCACAAATAAATATGTTGCATCAAGAGCAGGCATCGCGTGTAACACTAACAAATCTACAAAGCTGAGAGATGCACTTGGCATATTTGAGACCAGACTTTGATTTTATAAGATAGGGAGATGGGGTAGAATTTCTCTGGGACTCATCTGAACCACCTGTGACTCATAATGTTGAAAACCTAGCAACATCTCTGCAGAATCAACTCTCGAAGAAGACAATCTTTGCTGCATGTTATTCCCTCAAACTCTCTCCCTGCTTTTCCTCTCCTCACTGTCCTCTCCAATAAAGCTGAAACATGCCCTCAAATAACTTCAAAAAGACATATTTAGTTTTATCTAAAAAAGCTATGGACAAGACTCTATAACCCACCGGCCTCCAGTGTATGGGCTTTAGTAGTAAATGTGTGTAAATGAACTTCTGTGGTCACAAGAAAACAATATCATGGCCACTTGCTGTAAATAGATGGCACAAAGATTTGAGTGTTCTGTAACAGAAGTGGGCAGAAAGGTATGCATGATTGAAACAGAACTTAGAGTAAAACAGAAAGGTGGGAGGAATTATATAAATGATGCTCTGTGGAGAAAGTGTGTTTTCCTGAGGTCTTCGACATCCACAACATACAGTATTAACGACAAAGTATATAAATCACTCTCCAAAGTTTCCTTGCGTATAATTTCAGACTCAAGGAAATGTTGACTTTGATTACATATCTGAGCATCTCACACAGATTGTTTGTCAGAAAGAGAGAGAGAGGGACTGGGAACCTGGTCTGTTCATGGGCATATGCAGCTTGATGGCAAGTAAACGCTGCTTGGCGGAACATGACAGAATCCGCCTGCCTGATCTCTCTCAGGTATGTACCCAAAGGATCACTTAGCCCACACAGTGGCTTTGGTTATATTTGTCGTTTGTGATGTGTTTTTTGTTTTTTTTTTCCCCATTCTCTCCTGTCAGCAGGATGTGCTAAGTAACAGGTCTAAAAACACTCACAGATTAGAGTCCGCTGGCAAGGCAAATGGTTGTTCACCACCTGATTTGGAGACTTGTTTTGTAATTGCAGGGTAAAGCCAGGTGAGTGTTGCTGCAGCACAAGGTAAAGAAGAATTTGGAGGTGATTTATTTGGCTGTTATAAAAGACCAATAAATGAGCAGGAGGAAGCTGTTCAGATATGATGATGAGGAGCTCTTTCATTTGATCAGGGAGTCAAGTCTAGTGGTGTGCTGAAGAAAACATCTGATGAATAACTAATGGTTGTGAGGGCTGTGAAGGTGTACAGACTCTATAATTACATTATATTCATGGGATGGAACAAACCCATTTTCAAACCTGGCCTTCATCTTGACAGTATTTTGCCATGATCATACACTCACACATGAAGGCAGGTGAAAACAAGACAAACCCTGACGGTCACAGCTGAAGCATTAGGAGCATTAAGTATGTCTAGTGTGTGAAGGAAATAAGCAATTTAATCAAGCAAGGTAATCAACATAAGGCAATGATAGTTTCTTCCTCTCATTCTTCTGTCATATTTTACATTGTCGAGACTAGCAGATAAACATAATTTGACTCCTTAGAAGCTTTATTTACACTGGTGAAACAGTTTGGCAGTTTAAAATCCGAACGTGTGTCAAATTGTTACACAAAAATATTTCTTTGTTTTGAGAACTTGGTCTGGAAGGAGCCAACTGAGTGAAAAGTTGTGACGCGTCACACAAGGTACAAAACTGCTATGCTTAATTAGGGCTTTCATACTGTATGCTCGGAAACTCACAAAACATCTCACAAAATGCTCCATTGACACTTCTAAGACCCCTCCATATTACTTTGTAATACAGTAGGCGCCCCTGGCAGCCATGGTCTAAAACATACAGAAAGTCAGACATTTGGATTTGATATGTGCAATGTTGGGGCCATTTTTGTACTGAACTTAACTCGTTTTAGCAATTTCATGTGATCAACTTCATATTTGGTCATTCATTCATTTGGTTGTGCTGACTCTCGTAATGCCACAGAACTTTGAGGTCTTACAGGTGCTGTTCATTTGACTATTAATTTGCACTAGAGATGTTAAATTTTTTTCTGTGGTGCTTTTCATTAGATTTCTGTGTGTCACTGTCTTGAATGACGGAAATCATTTTAGAAATCCGGAGATATTTGGTGCAATGCTCACAGTTCTACCTGTTTCTGTTTATGTGATTATGATGTTTTGTCATCTGCCATCTTTGAGAGTGATGTCTTAACACATCTTCTACTTTCACATTGGCTACAGTGCAGCCCTCAAATTAAAGACAAAGGGGCTGTTTTCTGTTATTCTGTTCTGTTATTGTCAAATCTTTCCCCAATGTCTTGTTTTAACACGTCTACATCCTCACATGAAGTCTACTCACTGCACAAAATCATGAAAACATAGTTGATATTATCATTCTGTTTTGAATTATTGAATTTCTGACATGTTGGTAGAGCAGGTTGTGCACATCAATGACCAGATGAGAATAACATCAATGAACAGGGGAGATGTGACTTTGGTGAAATATATCTTGGGGTTTGTGTTACAGTAGATTGGGTGTTGCCATTGCGATGACAACACACATAACCATAAATAGACTCCCTCAGCACTGAGGAAGGTAGTGCGAGACTGACTGAGATAGCATATGAGAGTGAGTTTCTCACTCTGCTTCAAAGAGTGTCATGTGATCAACTCATTAATTGGTGACAAAATCGTTTGATATTTTACAGTTTGAAGAAACTATTGCTGTCTCTGCAGGGTTTCATTTCATAATCTACCCACTCCTGTTTACTGTGTAGGACATGTTCCAGCAGGACATGTTCTGCGTCTGTGCATTCTCAAGAGTAAACGTCTTAGACTGATAGACAATATGTCAGCCTGAATCCGTCTGACTGCCAGACTCAAGTACTTACTGTAATGCCTGACATTTCCTACTGTAAATAGTGCTCTCCCAGTGCATGTTGTGGATCCATCTGTGCAATTAATCAAATTTTAATCGTGATTTCGATTTTGGCTCCAAATGATCGCAAAACATATATATTTGAGGAAAACCTATTGTTTTGCCGTTTTCCTGGATTATTGGGATTTTACTCAGAAAGACATGTGCATGTGGGATTCCACCCCCGAAGCCTGCACTGCACTCAGTCAATACTGTGAACGAGGCAAATTGTGTGTGGTGACCGGTGGTATTCAAAAATCAGTATGAGTGATTAGTGAAGATGGCAGAGGGAGAGCAGTGCCGTTTGGTCGACAAGAAAGTTAGACCAAGTTCTCTAGTGTGGGAACAAGGGGCGCAAAAGCATACAGGATTTTCCTTCACATTATAAGACTTAGGTGAATCAACTCAGGGTCGGATCTACTAAAGGATTGCGTGTATAAAAACGTGTGCAAACTTGACTGCACGCACAAAGCTGATGGTTACACCCCGCCTTTCCGAAAATAGACTTCCATTCATCGTAATAGCGGGGTTTTATATTTTTTCAAAAGACCCCGCTATTCCGAAAAGGCTATTGGGGGAAACCTCTCCATTCCGAGCGGACAGACGGACGTAATCAGAAAGGAAACGGAGGCTGTGCAATGCGCAATGATCCTTTTTTTCCTTTTTGGGGTCAAACGGATCATGTGCATAATTAACTGCAAAACAAGCAAATACTTCATATTAATGACATACAACGTTATGCTTCTAGCCTGTCTAGTATCTGCCTGGTCTTTTTACTAAACTTCACCAACTTCTTTCTTCATTGCCTAAGCCCAACCAAAGCAAAATGTATTTATTTTTCTCCCTCAGTCTGCTGTCAGCAGCGGTGTTTCGGGCGGACGTTCGGAATAGCGGTGTTTCGGAGTGGAGGGGGGGGGGGGGGGCTTCAGAACAGCGGGGTGTCCGAATGGAGGTGTTTCGAAATGGAGAGCCGTCCCCAAAGCTGATCTACTAACCGGGCACATCGAGGATTGCGTCTCTCAAACGGGCAAAATTGCACTTAATATGGGCGTTTCTGCCAGAACGTGCAAAATATTGGGAGGAGTAGATGCAAATAAATGTATTTAGCACACGCAATGTGATTTACCAAACCTGAAACAGATTGTGGTGGCATTTTTTGTGTCTTTATTTAGCACGTTTGAAAGGCAAGTCTTGGCGCAGCTTTGTGCACAAATAGCTGCGGATACTGAATTAATGTTCCAGGGCAAAAGCTCTTATATCTCTGCATTTCCTCGCGTCTGGGTAGCTGTAGCAGTTTTTTCAGATGTGTTAAAAGTCCTTTAAACGCTGTTACGCACGCCACACCTCTCTCCTCCTGTGCGCTCCTCTCCTCTCCTCTCCTCTCCTCTCCTCCCTCTCCAGTCCCTGGCTGCTCAGCTCTGGGACCAGGACTGAGAGACGTCACCGCTGCCTTCACTCCGTCTGTGATCCCTCTGGTCAGTGGGCACCTGCTGCCCAACACTGATCACAGCAGCTCTTCCTCGTTTGCCGAGGTTTTTCTTGTTTTACCAACCACATCTCCCTCGTTTCTTCTGCTGCAGCTCCACAATAAGTTTATTTGCCCCTCTCTATTAATCCATCTGATCAAACTTTCATTCTGTGTTTGTGGCCATCCAGCTCCACACTCTACATGGCGGAAACGATTACCACACTCAAAACACTCATCTAAATACTGCGGATGAGGACTGATGGGAACATTGGTGTGAGGCAACTAAAAGGGAAAAATCCCTGAAAAAACTTAAACTGCTTAACCTTCCTCTGGTGTTCGGGTCACCAGTGACCCGTTTTAAAGTTTTAAATGCATAGAAGTACCACATAAATTTGTTTATAGAATCAAGACTTTTTGACTTTATCAGGAACCTCTATTTAAACAAAATAAAACAAAAAAAATTTTTTTCACAAAGTTCTAAAATGCTCTGGTGAAAATTGTAACATTTGTGGTGTTCGGGTCAATTTTGACCCGGTTATAACGATAAGAATAATAATAATTACAGTTAAAACTGAAATCATAACTGCAAAACCAACCTTTTCATGGATAAAGAAGCCTAACAACGTAACCAAGAGATGAGAAACAAATGGGATGATAAATAATTGTTTTTAGTGTGTTTTACAGCTGATTTAAGACTCGGGTCAAAACCGACTCTAACACCATAGATGGAAGCAGAAAGCTGACAAGAGGAAGGTTGAATTGAAGCCAAGGGTCATACTGACAAAAAAGGCCCAGAGGCCCACACCCAAAAATATTAAAACCAATATTTTCATGGATAAGGAGCCTAACAATGTAACCAAAAGAAGAAAAACAAATTGGATGAAAAAAAAAATGTATTTAGTGTATTTTACGGCTAATTTAAAATATGAGTCAAAACTGACCCGAAACACCATAGATGGCAGTAAAAAGCTAACACAAGACGAAGGTTAATCACTGGTTGAACTAACTAAAATTATACTGGAATAGAAAAAATTAATAAAATTAAAAACTAATGAAACATTTTAAAACTATAATAACCTTGCTGCCCTGCAGTTGCAGGTCATTGTACAATAAAGATTTGTTTCCCCCTGTTCAGAGTTTTCTTGTGAGTTTTTCCTCAGTGGATGTGAGCATCTAAGGGCAGAGGATGCTGTTATGATGCTGTGTGAAGTCCTTTGAGACAAACTGTTTGTAAAAACGGGCTATAATTGCCTTGCCCCATCCCCATGTCCATACATAATAGTGTAAATAATCGTGATTTCGGCAACTTTAAAGCTATAGTAGATTTAATATCAGCCATGTGGAGACATCAGTGGTGAAGTTTCCATTCGGCAAGATGATGGCTGCTCCTAAATATCCTCCATACACAACAGCCTCTGCTGTCAAACACAGCAGTAGCACATGTCACTGCTGTGAACTACACACCTGACCACACAACGCAACTGACAGAGTTCCCAAACAAATTTCCTGCTGTGAAGCAGTGCAGGTTTGAAACCTTCTCCAGCTGAATGACTCTGTCACGCTCACACTACAAGGTCTTCGGTGGTTGAGTCATGGATCCAACGGCCTGTCACTCACCCACACCCCCCAACCCTGTGGTGGCAGAGCTGGCTCCTCCTTACACAGTCTTTGATTGGATTAAAATGCAAATAATCTCCCTGTTTGCTGTTTTATTTTGCCTATTGCCTTAGAGGGACACATTTACTTGCTCACTATCAAAAAGACTGCACACAAACACACAAACTGCACACAAACACACACACATCTCCCATGGATCTCATACAGAGGCACTGAGAACACACTGAGAACAAAGAGCTCAAACATAGACTGTACCAATTTCTTCAAGGATATGTAATATTTGTAAAAAGAAACAAAAATACTGTATGACTATGAAATATTTATATAAATACTGGCTTCAAATTAAATGAAGAATGTACACCCCTCTTTATTACACTAGGCTTCTGGCTGCCATCAAACAGGAAGTACAAAGGAAAGGATAACTATGATTTATAACGTTTGGAATTTCACTTTTGCAGTTATGGCTGTATACTTTACTTTTATATCCTGGAAGCTTGAATAAAGTCACAACCATGTCCAATCAGACCTTCAGACAGGTTGTAAACAGTCTTTAGCCTGTTTAGAAAATCTGTGTGAAGCTTAAACCAGAAGTGGAGCTGGTAATACTGCTATTCCTCATTGGTCAAACACCACCAGGGAGTCTGTCTCTAAAACGTAAACAACTTAAAAAAAAATAAAATATAAAGTACATATTTATGAATAAAGGTTTAGTTAGTAATCTATTTTGTCTTCAGTTAGTTCTGGGTAATTATTCTGGAGAGTCCAGACCTTCTCTATTTCAAATAATGCAAACGATGTTGTGTATACTCCTCCTCTATAACCTGCTTAATCTCTGCCTCAGCCAATCCCAGATCACACTGATAGAGATATTCTATTTTAGTGGCAATGGTCATTTTGCATTTCATTTTCACAGGAATAGATAAAAATAATAATGATCATATAGGGTCTTCACCAAGCAAGTATATTCCCTCACAAGAGAAGAGTATAGTTTGTATGCCGAGGCTTCTCTCTAGCAACACATTTCCTGCTGTTTGATACTGCATCTGGCCTTATTGCAATTTTGATACTAATTCAACAAAATTGTTATGAACCTTATGAACCTAATCACTTGACAGCCAAACATGCTGATGTTAACAGCAGCTAACAACTTGTAAATCATCATAGTAAATGTAAATATGTGTTGCTGCTCAATGGTGAGTTTTTTTTACCAACTTTTTAACATGCAATCCAACATTCTACAAGTGCCGAAAGAAAATCTATGCTCGTCTAAAAGCCTTAGCTTTGAATAAAATGCGTGCCTGGATTTGTCTCATTTGCGGAAGAACACATTCTTTAGATCTTTCCTTTCCATCACTACAATGCTGTCCACCTACACAGCTCCACAGCAATTCTCTTTGTCTGTCAAATGCCTTTCTAGTGACTGTGAAAAAAAAAATCAGTCACTGACGCTGACACGCTCAAAAGGAAAGGCTGTGGTGGCACCAAAACATTTATTGTAACCAAACAAAATAGGAAATCTCAGAATGGATTTAAAATAAAAGGGTTTGATGAAACACAGGAGCTGCAGGTCATATCAAGGCCACTACATTTTTGTAAAAACTTTTCCCACAGTGAAGATTTAAATTTGAAAATGTAGATCCTTCCACAGCTGAACCATGATTCACATGGAGGCACAAATAAAGGCCATAAGAATCCTGTGGCTTCAGTCCGTCCCTGTTTTATCACACTGACATTTTCCCACCATGCCCTAAATCAAGTGCGGCCCACTCGGCTGCTGCATGCTGCAACAATATGTGTTTTACTGTATTTGCTGTATACATGACAGAGATGGGGACTCGAGTTTGCGACTCGAACTCGAGTCGCACTTAAGTCGCACCCACAGAGACTTCAGACTTGACTTGGACTCGTGCCCTAAAGACTTCAGACTCGACTCGGACTCGTGTTTTGAGACTCGTGAACAATCTTTATTTTTTTTGGCTCGTGCCTCCCTCCTGACAGGACGACCGACGATCTATTTTTTTCTTTTTTTTGTTTTGTTTTGCCGTTAACACACCACTAGCGGAGCAGCGCCACATGGCCGGTAACGTTATTCAGATGGAGGTTAGATCTTCATATTGAACTCCTACAGAGTGCAGCCAAACACCAGTGTCTAAAGAGAGAGGAGCAGCAGAGCTCCTCTGACAGCGCAGTCAGCTGCGGGTGAGTGACAGGTGACTGTGAACTGGCTTTTTTTTAAATTTTTAATAGCGGCACCGTCCGTAGCCTACATGCACAACGCCCGTTTGTTGTGAAACTTTCCTTCACGGGGACTAGCTGCTGCATAACGGGCACATATCAGGCTACTGTAGGGTAAATCCTCCTGTTTATTTATGTTTTTGCTGCGAAATATGACTGAAGGCCCGTATGGAAGTCTGCATGTGTCGACACGCCCCCATGAGTTGACGGAGCTAATAAAAATAATAACAACGATGCGGATCCAGAAAGGTTTTGCTGCACATAAAGATGTGAGCTAGGCTATACCACCCAGATCTAATGACCTATAATTAACAGCCTAAATCATTTTCCATGTTGTTCATCTGGGTTTTCTGAATTCAACAAAGCAAAAAAAGAGAGAAAAGGCCAGTGCAGAGGGGCAGAGCAGCCTTGATTATTTCTTGACTCAGAATACAGTTTCCTTTAAAGGAAAGCTTTCCTTGTGTGTTTTCTTCATATTGCATTGCAATATCCTGTTTAAAGTGATCATATAATAAACAACTAATCAATACTGTAGCCTATAGATAAAGGAGTGATATTAACCTACAGTAAATGCTTTGAATCTCTTAGATATAGCTGTGCTGTATCTTTAGTAGACCGGATAGCAGCAGATGATAAGGGTCATTACAACCAGAAGAGACAGGAGACTTTTATTTTTTAGAGACTTGAGACTTGACTTGGACTCGTGACCAAAGACTTGAGACTTGATGAAGTCTCACCCCTCAAAGACTTGAGACTTGACTTGGACTCGTGACCAAAGACTTGAGACTTGACTTGGACTTGCAAAAAAAGACTTGTGAACATCTCTGATACATGACTCCTGTGGCCAATTATAACTTCCAATCCAAAGTGACAGGCAGGATGCTGGTAATGTGGGACGCTTCATAAATGCCTTAAAGGTTAAATATTGAGAGCAGCTGTTTCCGTTTCACTTCAACTGCGTGCCATGTTGTTAGTTCATCTGTTTATTTCTACAGCAGCTCTGATTGTAAAGACCGAAGACGTCTGTTCCCGCTTATGGCAACAACGCTACATATTTAATGCAGGCTCCTCTATCTTTGCACGTTTGGAATATGTTGTTTGCGTCAACTGAAAGAATAGGGGCAAATTGTTTCATGGAGCATCTATTCACATCACAAAATCAAACAGCGCTGCTAAATAGTAATGACTGTTTTTGTTTGGAGGGTAAACACAAACTGGCAGAAGAGGAGCGGCAGAGATAACAATGAAAAATAAAGAGATGCGTTTCTGACATTTTCAGGTTTTCCTTGTTTCCCTTTGCGAGGTCACTTTTTGTCACAAGCTTCAGTTTCTAAACTCAAACATCGGAGGCAGAGGACGGGATTTCAGTGAGAAGTGCTGGACATCAGAGCCGACTGGTTTTGTTACAGACAGGGCAAAACGTTGTGGGTGTAACCCGAGTTATGCAGTATGTAGGAGTCAAGACTTATCTTGTTTTGATTTTTTTGAGGGAAGAAACTTGATTTCATATGTTTCACTGCCATTTTTTTTTAAGTTAAGCTTCCCAAATACTTTTTTCTTCCAGTGTTAATCAGAGTTTTAACTGGCTAAAATAATTAATTGGTACACATGAAGTGTGATTGCATAGACTCTGAATGAGGGAACAAAATGCATCATGAAAAAAATAAAAAGGTTGGAGAAACAAACAATAAAACGTTGCACAATGGACGACACTGTGCGGAATGACACATCTAGCACCTTTGCCAGATACACCACACATGAATGCTCAGTGGGGACAGAAGCTCATTGGGCATTCTTGCAGAGACTTCTGCAAAAATAAAGGAGATCATCTTCAAATAACTACGCATTCTGACACACGACTGACTGAACTCTCACACCAACTTTCTTATGTTTTCTCCAGTGCTGGATTGTTTTGTTTTTTTCTTTCCTTTTTTTCCCCTTCTCATTCCTGTCATTACATGAAGGGATTCAAGGCCAACAGGCTGAAAAGACTCCATGACATCTCAGCTCCAAAGCATGCAGGTGTTTTAGGCCTGTGCCTCAGAAAACGTGGCTTTAGAAAAGGCCTGAAATTGCTTAACCTCTCCAACAACCTACCACACTACTTGAAAATCCTGCCCTCTGGTCAAAAATACTCCATGCTCAACATGAACAGCTTTATCCCAACATCCGTTCAGCTCAGACTGAAAAGCCCTTGAGAGATGCCCTCTCCTCTCCTCTGCTCAGTGATAGCCATCCGTCTGTCCCTTAATTTGCAACTTAACACATGATGATATTCACATAGTGATGTTTGTCTTGTGATTCTCCTGATATTCTGTATCAAAATAATTTATAACAGTTAAACCAATTTATTCTGTGGTGTGAAAGGATGCTGACCAGAACGAGGATGTAGCAGCAGTTGAATTAAAAAGTGAGAGATTGTTGCTCTTCTTTATCTCTCTCTCTCACACTCTCTCACACACACACACACACACACACACACACACACACACACACTGACACACACACACACACACACACACACCTCAGAGGTTAGTCAGTGTATCAGACAGAGATGGGGTTCTCCTGGGGAGTTGGTTGCCAGACTGACGGTGAACATAATCCACAACTCCCTCCTCCGAATGAATGATGCTTAAAGTGAACATTATTACGTTACTCACACTGCTGTTCTGACCGGACCAGTGCACCATAGCCTGATTGTGAGATGAATCCCCGGTCAAGGCGAATGTGGAACTATTAAGTTTGAGCTCCTCCTGTCTCGGACCACCGGCTCTCCGCTCCTCTCCACTCCAGCGCAATTCAGAGCGCGTCACCCTACGTGCAGCAGCCGATCCGGTGCCCTCCTCCTCTCCCGGTTTCTGACTTTGGGTTGATCCGAGTGGCCTGACTTTCTCATCATCAGCACTATCCCTCCTCCTCCTGCGCTTTTTGAAACGGTCGGCATCACCGCTCCTCTGCTGACCGCTCGTTTTCACAGAGGAAACTTTCACCTCTGTGAACTCGCTCTCACCGATGTCATCTGCCGCGGGGCGCAGGTTGCCTGTATTCCGCCTCAGCCCTGTCCCCGTGTCTTCCGCCCCATCTGGAGCGTATTCATCGAGCCCCGTCGCAAAACGGAGCCGCCGACTTTCGGCGCTTTCAGCCGCGGCTCTCCCTGCTCCGTGTCCGCGACCAAAAACTTCTCCTTTCATATCCGCTGAGGAGTCATCTCTGTCGAATTTCAATAGCAATTCCTGTGCGTGCCACTTTTTTCCAGGCTGGCACGACCTGCAAGTTATCTCAGCTTTGGCGATGTGACAGAAACTGAACATGATCAAAATGAAAAACCAAAGCGCACTATGCCACTTTGGGAAAAATATGACCCGCGTCTCCATTGCTGGCGGCAGACAGGATGCTGTGGATTCAAGAAGTCCTTTTTTTTTTTGCCCACTCCTTTCTCTGTCTTTCCGGGGCGTTAATTGTCGCTCGGTCGGGGGAGAGGAACTGCTGCGCAAGTTGTGGTGTTGCCCAAACGCAGTGTTGCAAAAAGTGCGACTGAGCCTAAGTGGTCCAAGTTGAAGGATTTGATCAAATAAAGCCCCGCACGCATGGGGGAGGAGCTGAAGATCCAGACTAAGAGATGGAGGATAATGTTGCGACTGTCTTTCTCCATATTTGTTATTTCCCACCATATGCTCGCCTGTAATAAAGCAGGCAGTAATAGAGTCGTTATACACTACTGCTCTTCTATTTCTCCTCACTGCCACATTTTCTGACAAAGTTATTCCTGGCAGTTTTTTTTTCCTCCTGTTGCAAATTTTATCATCAGCCTCCCTTCAAGGAGAGCAGAGCCTCTAGGCCTCCAGGTGCGCTTCTGGTAATTGTAACATATTAATATATTTATATGTATGACTTATATTACATCTCTATGGGATGATATAATAGCTAAGAAGGATGGAATCACCTGTGTGAAACCTGCTGCCTGGACTGCATAATGAATATTTAAATGCTTTGCAAAAACAAACAAAAAAAGAACAGAAAATAGAGAGGGGGACAGAGAGAGAGATCATGTTTAAGCATAATTTGGTGTCTAGAACAAATCAGAGTGTCTCAGGTGAGTGGAGTGAGCGTATTACTGGCTGAAACAACAAGTGCGGAAGTTCATCCCTGATTTTGGCAGTGGTGCTCTGTGTCTAATGACTGGAGGTTATGGTGGTTGCTGATGAGTACTTAGCAGCAGACAAGGATATAGAAATGACCACAGAATACTCCAACAGCTGGCTGCTTTCTAATTCACAGCAGAGGATATGTTGTCATGTGGGAATAAAATGGACGAATTGTGCCTTAAGAGGTGATTCATTTTACCACAAGGAAAAACATCTACAGGCTACAGCAAATTAAGATTGAAGAGTGAAAGAGTTTCACATCTGCCAAAAGGGATGTTTCATTTTTGTGTCTTTAGACAAATGTTTCCTCTCAGCACATGCTGCATCATGTGTTTGGGAAAAAGGGTCACTGTTCACCGCTTTGTCTGTTTATAAAAAAATGTATACACAATGACCTCTGAAATAAAAATAAATCAAATTCATTTTTTAAAATGAAGATGTTTTCTATTGTTGCGCACAGGTCATTCAGTGAAAAGTAATGAGAAACACTGGTAACCCAAATCAAATCTAAATCGAGCCGCATAAATATAACTCCATTCACTTCACCTATTGGGTAAAGCAGCAGAAATCAGCAGGGCCCTCTCCAAGGTCCTGATCCTGGTGTGGGAAGCTGCACGTTCTACCTGTCTACATCAGTGGGGGAAGTCAGCACCAGTGGGAGATTATTGTATTATGATTATTACTGTAGGTTAATGAAATATACAAACAAATTAATAGTTTATAATTGTCTTGCTTATTTACAAGTCCATCAGATAGGGTGCAACACGTTTTGTCTCTGATGGAGAATTGTTATTTGTATTTATTAAAGGGACAACGAGGAGTTTCTCCGTCGGCAGAACGAAAAATTCTGTGACAATAAAAAAGTCTCATATTAATGTGGATGAATCTACGTTACCCACACTTGTTAATGGGCCCATTTTCGATAAATCTATCGTTATTTTGTTATTATTAGTGGTGGTGGAAATGCTGGGCGAGCCGACCAGCGTTTCCATACTTTCGGTTTCGTGGCGAGTCATGAGAATAACGCAGCCGAATCGCCGTTTATGGTCGGGACTACGACGGTATCTGATCGTTTTTTAACCTCTGACTTTAATTCTTGATGAATGAAAACATGAGTCCGTCTTGCGCCGGTCAAAGAATTTCACGGTGCGCGGAGGCTCATAAATGTAGTGTGAAAACACTTAGCTTTTCCAAAACTCCTCGTTGTCCCTTTAATATAATTGTTTGTTCATTTTTGTAATATGGATGAAATAACCCTTTGAATTACACTGGGAAGGGAAGTGTGAATACATCCCCCTTTTTTGGGGGGAGCACTCCTCCACAGTCATGAGCCTAAGACATTAAACATGATAAGTGTTGCCTCTCCTCGTGGCACATAACATTCAGCAGACATATTGTATTGGATTAATGGCACTGCAATGAACGGGATATCATGGCTCACAGACACTTATCATCCAGTTGTGTGTGTGTGTGTGTGTGTGTGTGTGTGTGTGTGTGTGTGTGTGTGTGTGTGTGTGTGTGTGTGTGTGTGTGTGTGTGTGTGTGTGTGTGTGTGTCTCTGTGTCTCTGTGTCTGCTGCCGTAACCGTCCTCACACCACATCATCCTCCGCCCCCTCCTGGACTAACCATCCATACAGTGGATCAATGTTCTGCCAATAGCAGAAATGGATTTTTGACGATGTTACATAAGGCAATGTGCAGGCCTGACTTGTCTGATTTGGATGGACACTTTCAGACTGCAAATAAATAATGAGGGTGTGAACTTCAGAAATCAGATGATAATGTTCTTGCATTCAAACTTAACACAGTAAAGGGAACATGATTCAAAGCCTTTTCACAAGCCTGTACACATGCAAACACAAATATATACAGTATATAGAGAGAGATAAGTTACAGCAGTGTTTTTCAACCTTGGGGTCCGGACCCCATGTGTCGCCTGAAATTCAAATGGGGTTGCCTGAAATGTCTAGTAATTGATAACAAAAAATTAATGATAATTTTTTTTTTAACTAATTATTATTCTTTTTACAATTATGATTAAAGCTGTACAGAAATGGCCGTTTGTCCTGTTTGTCGCGCCGAGTTGTCACGAGCTGCAACACGAGTTTACCCGAGTAAGGAAAACGAATTTGATTGGTCGTTATCGAGCGGGCGGGATATTCAAAGCTTGGGGCAAGACCGAGCTCCGTGTGTGTGTCTCAGACGTTTGAATGACGGATGATGGATCCAATATCAGTGGCTGGTGAATCGTGTACAGGCTGACGTATAATCCGTGCGCCTGCATTATCCAATGCGAAAAAAAAACACACACTTTCAGCCCGGATTTACTCAAACATAGAATTTTGCACAAAGTTTGGCCTACATCGTCTGATAGATGAGTTATTACACTCATTTTATGACCCAGAGTGGGCTCAAATTCAATTTTTTTTTCTGTACACCTTTAAAAACAGCACACACAATCTTAAACAACTGTATTGTATACTTTCACTTTCTCAAATATAAATCAAGTAAAAAAAAATGCAGCATATAAAAAATATGTGAGCTGGCCGTCTTGATTGACGGGGTCGCCTGAAATTTGTGATGTCAAAATGGGGTCACGAGCCAAAAAAGTGCAGGCTTTTAATAACTACAAATATATAGTGTTCAACTACAAATAGAAAGTTACCTCAGATAGATAAGTTTCCTAGTAACATACATATTTTTATTGGTATTTATTCACACCAGAGAGCATGCACAGGGTCAGGAGCAATCAGTTTGTTGAGGGCTTATGAAGAGGGGGTTCAGAATGTGAGTTCACCGTCTTTCAGTTTCTAACACTTTTTGGCATGTTTGTGTCTCAGTCTGCCATAAATTGCAAAGCCATCCACCCATAACAATAAGAGTATCTGAGATGCTAACTGCAGAATCAAAGCCATCCTTTATGAGGCAAAAAACAGCCTACAGAAATAGACTAGTGGTTAGTTAGGATTCCATTTCCAATTCATGGATTGAATTTCAAGGAGTTTCCCCAAATTGGCTGAGCTGGACTGCAACTCTGCTCTTTATTGTTGAGGCATTTGAGAAGCAGTAATTGGATAATCCATTTTAAGAAGGCTATGAGGCTCCAGACTTATGGAAGTGAGAGATTTTCCAAATGAATATGGATGGTACTGAGTAATACTGTCATCTCAAACAACGCATACAGTAACGTTGAGACTGTCAGTCAAATAATGGAATGGTTTGACTGACAGTCTCTTCCTGCTCAAAAATGCTACACCGAAATTGCAAGTTCACTTCTTCTCTATAGAGACTACTTGTTGGCAAAGAGTTGCTCTTATTCATTCCCCTCACATTGGACTTTCTCTTGGAGCAGTTTATGCTCCACTGCCCAGTTTCCAATGGCACTTAGGGGCAAGTCTCAGTCCTTATTACACTCGCCTTAATTCGCTCAGAACAAATAGAAAAGCCACAGATTGATGTTTTCTTGCAATATACCGAAAACCCAAGTAAAGTAACTATTCTGGCTTGTTGAAATTATAATTGTCTGTGAACAACAGAGGAAGACGGAAGGATTTGTCCGTCTACACAGTGACTTCATTCATTCAGTTGAGGAAATGTGCATATTTCTCACACAAAGCCAGCTCTTACCAGCAGCTCTCAGAGGCTTCTGAGATGTGACCTGCTTTCCAAGGAATTCCCCTCTTTTCATCATCCTGTTGACTCTTCTTCTCTTCTGGAAAGTGCTGGTGATTGGTCGCATAGTCAGCTGTGTGTTCTAATATTAGCAGAATTGAACCCACCTGCTGTTTATTCACATGGTTTTATCCAGCAAAGATAAGCAATTAGCTTCTATTCATCAGATTTTCTATTTATTTCCCCAAGAAGAATACAATCAGAGTGGTGGGAGAACATTTCTGAGGCTGTCACCGTTGCTTCCTGCTTCGATCTTGAGGTTTCCATATCAACATCAACCATATGGGAGTTGATGTGGGTGGTGGTTGAGAAGCCAGGTAAGAGGGAGAACAAGATCCATCTTAATCCATTTGAAGGGCCCAAATGAGTAACTGCTTTAAAAGCATTCCTCCTGGAGCTGAAATATTAATATTTGCTGCTTATGAACTGCAGTGTCTTTGCAGTGAGGCAACAATAATTATTTATGACTGTCATTTTTAGACCACTGTGCTGGATGTTCAAAGAGACTACAACCTTATGCGAGGAAGCAAAGCATCAGGAGTCAGTCTACTGAACATGAACAATCTGTTACAATTCTTTTATTGCAGTTGGAGCTCATCTTGCTGATTTGTTTACCTCAGCAGTCGTGCCCTAGATGACTTATTCATGAACTTGAGGAGAACCACATCACTTCAAAAGATTCCACGCTGTCACATGAATAGTCTGATGAGGCTCTTTTTTACTCATCAGTGCTTCAGGCAAGGGCGTCATTTGGAACAGCCAGCATCACTTCTTTGTCACCGAGTGTAATTGTGTGAGTAAGCATGACGTCCGTAAGATAAAAAGCAACATTATTCAAGCCTTACAAATTACATCATAACCATTGATTGTGTATAATGTGGATTCAACTTTAATAACACCACCCATAGGATTCTGTATAGCTTTTCCAATGGCGTCTTGTCAGTACTGAGTGAAAGGTGGATGAGTAAAACTTGCCACAAACTGGTATGCACTGAAGTTTCGGCTCCACCATCATTCCTTTGGATTTACTGAATCCCCAATTCAGTTCAAATCTAGGCTAACCTGACCATGGCCCTACCTTAAAGCAGAAGTAAGCGGAATGTTTGTGTTAATATAAGTCTTAAATAGTTCTATCTTCCGACGGCAATCACTTACATACTGTAGTGTGTTTGGTATGAAACACGGGTCTGTCAGTCACTCTGCTCTGCTGTAAGCCGAGGAGAAAACTTTTCTTGTATCCTACAACCTTTATCCAATGAGGAGAGAGAACGGCATAAAGGGGCGGTCCTCTGTGTGTGCAGCCAAGGGATGCACGTGAATGTGGCGACGTAGGGACGAGGACCAATAGATCCATGACGAGGGCGGGGGCTGCTAACTCCGTAGGCTGACAAGAAGTTATGGTGCGTTCAAGGCAACCCGTAACTCGTGTTTTTCCGACCTGTGAAGTGGTACCAGTTCGATCTGGTACGAGTTCACGGGTCAGAAGTTACGAGTGGCCGTTATAGTGACTTTCACAGGCAACAGGTCGGAAAAAGACGAGTTACGGGTTGCCTGGAACGTGACTTGAAGCTGTAACTTACGGTTTCAAAAGCCTGCCTGGAACGCAGCATTAGCTAAAACGACCGGATCGCTTACTTCTGCTTTAAACAAGGGAGTAGGGTTGAGGTTAACTCCCCATTCAGTTGTTGTGAAGGATCATAACCAGACATAAAACATCACTTATACCTTATTTCTGCTATAGGGAGTGACTCACTTTTGAAGCCACTCACTGTTTTTGATACTTTCATGTTGGCTTCATTTTTTAGCCCTGGATGTTGTCATTTGATCAGAACATGTCAGCTCTGGTAGAAAGTTGCTATACTTGAGTATTTCAAATTGCTACATGCCGTGCCCAAAGCTCAACTCAAACTCAAGTTGAAAAGGTCTCATTGCCATGCTCCATCTGGCAGGGGGACTGCCAACGGAACGGACGGCCTTTTGGCTATAATTGGGTGCATTTACATTTTATCTTTTTAAAATATTCATTAATGTACACTGTCCCTCTCTAACAAATAAAGGAAAAAGAAAAAGAAAGCAAATACCAGCTGCTTACCTACCATTCCAGAACAAACATTAGGCTTAGCATTAAACTGCACGCCTTTATTCACCGTCTCTGCAACTGAAGAACAACATCAATTTTGCCTCTTGTTTTGCTTCTGTTTCTGTCATTTCTTCTTAGTCAACAAACCAGCTTGCTGTGGTTGGTCTGGTGTCATAGCTACTTTCTGACAGTGACTCATTGTGGTGTCCAATCTACCTTCACTTCATATAACTTCTGGTAGAAATGCAATTAGGGCTGAGGACCGTTAACACCACTTTCACCACTCCTACCACGCTCCCTGAAAAAAAAAAAAAAAAATCATGTTCACTGCCAAAGAAAGCTGACATGAAGCACAATCCATTCATGCTTCACAGTGAGTCCATGTAACTTATCTAACGGCAGCAGAAATGAAAGACAGGAAATCAAACCTCAAGTTAAAGGGACAACGAGGAGTTTTGGAAAAGCGAAGCGTTTTCACACTACATTTATGAGCCTCCGCGCACCGTAAAATTCTTTTGACCGGCGCAAGACGGACTCATGTTTTCATTCATCAAGAATTAAAGTCAGAGGTTCAAGAGGTTCACATACCGTCGTAGTTCCGACCATAAACAGCGATTCAGCTGCGTTATTCTCATGACTCGTTGCGAAACCGAAAGTAAAAAACGCTGGTCGGCTCGACCAGCATCTCCGCCACCACTAATAATAACAAAATAACGATAGAGACAGAACGATATATTTATCGAAAATGGGCCCATTAACAAGTGTGGGTAGCGGAGATTCATCCACATTAACGTGAGACTTTTTTATAACCGAATAGAAACTCCTCGTTGTCCCTTTAAGACATGGATCACATACACCAGCTTCAAATGTGCATCATATATATTTACACATTTACCATATCAGGTCACATGCATGAATATCAGCTTCAGTTGAGGACTGTTGGGCTTGAATACAGGATTAAATGAACAAACTCCCACATGGCAAACATTCCTCTATAAGAACACGTGTCTAACTTTGTGGTGATATGATCACTTAGGGAAAGAACATTTCTAAATAGAGGTTCTGACATGTATGATTCATCTTACAACAGTCTTCTGCACTAACAGAAGGTCCATTACTGTTTTAACTACACGTTTCCATAACATTAGGCTATATTGACCTGAAAGATCAAATTATGCACCAAGCACATTTAACTAACACATAAAGTGACAACAGGTCCCAGTCTTTGGACTGTGATCCAAAAAAGAGACAAAGATACTTCAGAGATCATTTCAGCTAATGTCACTTTTTGAAACAAGCCAGAACTTGATGTCCCTCTAAAATTGATGAAAAGACAAGCAGAAAAGTGGTCCGACAGGCTGCCAAGAGGCCGACAGCAACACTGAGTGGGCTGCAGGAATTTCTGGCAAGTACTGCCTGTGTACTACGTGACAACAATATCCCATGTTCTTCATGTCTGGACTATGGGGTGGACTAGCAAGATGGGGGCCTTTTCTCACAAAGAAAAAAAATCAAAGTCTGGCTAAACTTAGCAAACAAATACATTAAAAGTCTCCCAAACCTATGAGAAAATGTGTTATGGTCTGAGACAGAAAACAGCACTGTTGCCCCCTGTTGCTGCAAAGCATGGTTGGGGGCAACAGGCTCTGGATTGTCATTTCTTCAGCTGCAACTGGGGCCTCAGTCAAGCTGAATGGAGTTGTAAACAGCTACAAGTTGCGGGTCATTTACAAAATCTGCAGGTGCTGAAGATAAAGAGGAATTTCACCTTTCATCACAGCACTGTTAGCATAGCGAATGCTAGACATCAGCTAATTATCAACAAGGACTAGCTATGTAAAAAAAATAAAAATTGTACAAGTCAATGTATTTCTAAAGCCCATTTTAAACTATGGATGTTGAAAGAGTTCTTTGACAAATTATATAAAAAGTCTTAGAGGCATAAAAGCAAAAGGCAGTATAAGCAATAAAAAAAAAACTACATTTTATATTGTAATTCATGAAAGAATGAGGGAAATAAAAGTTCTAAGTTACATTTAGTTGAGTTGAACACAATCTAAAAGTAATTTTTTCAGGAGTGCCTATTTGTCAGCAAGGGACTGCTTTACATGGCAGAATACTGTAAAGCACAAGCTTGACTCTCATCGGATATACACAAATCAGGCATAGGCTACCATTCTGAGCACCGACAGGTGAAGTGAATAACACGTCATGACACCTGTTAGTGGGTGGGAGATATCAGCAGGTGAACATGTCCTCAAAGCTGATGTGTTAGAAACAGAAAAAATGTTCAGTGTAAGGATTTGATACAGTTAGTGCAGTGCAGCACATTTTGCTGCCAGGAATCTGTTACTAAGAGTACTGGGGGCCTCTGGTTCATGAAGAGGAGCCCCTAAGCCAGTTTTCAGGTCAGGTCATGAAGGTAAACTTTATGGTTATTCATGATTGTACTCATTCCATTCACACAAAAGCAAATACTACCACCACACCCAACACCCAAGCCTGTGTGAGTGAACTATGACAAAGCAGAAGTAAGCAGAATTTTTGTGTTAAAGCAGAAGTAAGTGATATATTTGTGTTAATATAAGTCTTAAATATATTTACAGTATATCTTCCGACAGCAATCACTTACATAGAGTGTTTGGACCGAAACACGGGTCTGTCAGTCCCTCTGCTCTGCTCTGAGCCCAGGAGAAAACATTTATCGTATCCTACAGTTTTTATCCAATGAGGAGAGAGAACGGCATGCAGGGCTGTGTGTGCAGCCAAGGGACGCCGTGAATGTGGTGACGTAGGGACGAGGACTGTTATGGTGCGTTCAAGGCAGCCCGTAACTCGTGTTTTTCCGACCTGTGAAGTCGTATCAGTTCGATCTGGTACGATTTCACGGGTCGGAAGTTACGAGTGGCCGTTATAGTGACTTTCACCGGTAAAACAGGTCGGAGAAACGCGAGTGGGTTGCCTGGAACGCTACAAAGTCGTAAGTTGTGACCTGAAGCTGTAATTTACGGTTTCAAAAGCCTGCCTGGAACGCAGCATTAGCCAAAACGACCGGATCGCCTACTTCTGCTTTAATATAAGTCTTAAATAGTTATATCTTCCGACGGCTATCACTTATATAGAGTGTTTGGTCTGAAACACGGGTCTGTCAGTCACTCTGCTCTGCTGTAAGCCGAGGAGAAAACTTTCCTTGTATCCTACAACCTTTATCCAATGAGGAGAGAGAACGGCATAAAGGGGCGGTCCTCTCTGTGTGTGCAGCCAAGGGATGCGCATGAATGTGGTGACGTAGGGACGAGGACCAATAGATCCATGACGAGGGCGGGGGCTGCTAACTCCATCGGCTGACAAGTCAGAAAAACGACCGGATCACTTACTTCTGCTTTAAACTATGAGCTGGAAATCACTATAAAACTCCATAACACCAAAGGAGTTTCACATGTCAAATGTGTCTGTCATATTATCACTTGACACATTTGAATTATGAATATATCGATAATGAAATCATATAATTGACAATTTGTATTGAATATGAATTTGTTTGAGTAGCTATTGTTACAACGTCATAATTTCAAGACAACAAGGCTTACAACAGGTCCACAACAAGGATGGACAAGAACAGTTGGATGCAAATAATCTATCATGTTTATTTTGGAACTGTTTAAGATGGACAACTCTCGCTCTCTCCTCTTCAGTTTGTCATGTGTTTTCATGCCCCCTTGTGTCTCCTTTTTGTCCCTCTTGTGTTATGGTTTTCCAGTCTGTCCCCAGGGTGTGATCCAGTCACACCGCATCTCCTCATCAAGACATTCCTGGCTGCAGACTTACAGTATTTAAACACTGGCGTCACATTCAGCCAGAGGTGGGTAGAGTAGCCAAAAATTGTACTCAAGTAAAAGTAAATAGTAGCCATTCAAATATTTACTTGAGTAAGAGTAGAAAGTACTTGGTGAAAAAGCTACTCAAGTACTGAGTAACTGCTGAGTAACCTCTGATTTGTTCGCTCAATGATCAGCGCGTAAATGTAGGCCTAATCAAATACACAGAAATATAATAGCAATGAAAAAATTCAGATATTGCCAAAGAACAACATTTAACTCATTGAGTGCCAACCACGTAATTTCTCGTTTTTCGTTCCCATGCGTTGAGTGCCGAAAACGAGATTTTTCGTTTTTTGCTTTTTTTTTATATTATGAAAATAGACACTTTAATACACATTATATGTAAATTTGGGGACTCTACGACGAGGAGAACTGAAATAGATGACGATCAAAGTCACATGACAGCTCATGATCTGGAAGTTTTTATCATAACTCGGCTTCTGCAAACGGAGTTCTGCATGCAGATGCAGCGCAGCTGCTCCGCAGCTGCTCTGCTCTCACCCGCGCTGCTGCAGCAGCTCGAGGCAGAACCAGGAAGCTCTCAGCCGACAGTCCCGCCCGGTCTTCACCTCGAGCAACACCGTGTCCTCCCCAAAGTCCCCCCGCGGTAAAATCTGATGGTCTCTGGGCCAAAGCAGACCGGCATCACCGACCCGTACCACAGAAGGACCGCGACCACCGGCGGGACCGGTCTTCCCGAGCCGCGGTGGCCGACAGACCCTCACGCTCCGCGGCGAGAAGCTGTGACACGGCACGGTGCGTCTGTGTTATTGTTGTTTAGTGGCGCCCCCCCCGCCCCCGCTGGTGGTTTTGTGAATAGAACAACCATTGTTGTATATATTTATCTTATACGAGCCCTTTGATCCAGAAATGCGAGTGTCAGAAGAGCGACAGACACAAACAGCGCACCTTTCATAAAAGACGCTCTATCTCCTTTTCTAGAAAAAAAGGAGGGATTTTGGTGAAACCCAGCCATGTTTAGCTTGACTTTTCTCAGGAACAGAGGCACGTAGAAACAAACGGTTTGTGGCCACTTGAAGCATTAAGGTAAACCTTTCAATTGAGCCACAGTATGTGTTGGTGGCAATAATATAGAATACACCATGGCTCTACATAAAAAGTCAAAAATGGTCTAAATTGCCGGTACACTTGACTAAAACTTTGGAAAGGAGCGCGGCACTCAATGAGTTAACAACTAAGACAATAGCCTAATTTTTTTTTTTTTTTACAAAGTAACATAAATGAAGACAAATTCAGCCACAATAACTTACATAGGTCTATGAACTGTCTGAGACTAATGCCAGAACCAGGTATTTAAACCCAGAGTGGGTGGTCCTATGATTGGTTTCTAGTGAAACCAAAGTCACATGACCACACCCCCGAGTGTCTCCAGGTGTGTATGGGGTTTAAACTTCCTGGGGAGGAAGAAAAATAAGATGACCTGGATGACTGAGAACCTTCACCAAAGACGGTTTATATTGAATATCTTTGCCTTGATGGACATTATCCACTATTATCCACGACATACCAGGGCTGACGTCATCCTAATCATTTACTAGCTGCAGTTTCTCAAATTTGAGGCGGAGTGGCCGTCCTGTTTACCGCAGAGATTTTGTGTGCGGTCATGTGACTGCTTGGCTCTGTCTGATTGGTTAAACGGAGGCAAACGTCGCGAGTGGCTACATCTGATTGGTGAAACGCAGTCATGTGACAGAGGCTCGGAAGTATCTCATTAAAACAAAACAATTTTCACATTGGATCAATAAGAAAAAGTAGCGAGTAGCGACCGGAATGAAGCTCAATGTAACGGAGTAAAAGTACAGCTTCTTCTGAAGAAATATACTCAAGTAAAAGTAACAAGTATGCTGCATTGAAACTACTCTTAGAAGTACAATTTATCCAAAAAGTTACTCAAGTAAATGTAACGGAGTAAATGTAGCGCGTTACTACCCACCTCTGCATTCAGCATCCATTCTACCAAGTGGTAAAGCATCAGCTTGACTCTTTTTGGAACCAGATGTGTTGCTGTGTTTGATGACTGGCAGTCTGTTTCTTCTCCCACCTGTCCGTTTGCCCTTTGGAGAAGCTTTGTGATGCCTTTTCCGTGAAATCCATGCCTGTCTGTTCCATTCTCAGCCCTGTCAGCCATGTATGTGTGTGCAACCTTACAATAAACTGTTTAAGCCCTCTTTTGTCCCTTTGAATCTGTGACTAAACTTAACAAGGAAGATGATGTCAATTAAAACAGCTTGACAAAGGTTAGTGTAACAGATGCCTTTTGACAACTGGCAAAGCGGCTACCGCTGAAAATTGGCCTTCTAGGTAACACTGATGCATTTACATTTTGTTAAAATGTTTATGTACATTGTCCCTTTTCAAAAAAAAAAAAAAGACTGTAAACTTAACAGAATGACACTGAATGGAGATTCTGATCAAAAGAATAAAAGCCTAGGAAGATGCTGGACCTGCACCCAGCACTCACTGTTTAGAACAGGAAAACAGTACAGGGGAAAAAAGACGAACCACCAACCTGGTGGTTAAAACAACAAGCTGAAAGAAAACCCTGCCATTCAGAATGGCAAACTGTCAGTGCTCCCCACCCCGATGGACTGACCTCCATCCCTGCTGTTTGCCAACTGACTGGAAGGAGAAGAGGAGGAGGAGAGGGAAAGCGAAAGGCAGATCCAGGAGGAGGTGACGCAGCATAGGCCGTTTCACCCCCACAGTGAGTGTACACCAGCACTCATGGCCACATTTTACAATTACTAATTTCAAAATATTTTAATTGACCTCACATCTGAGCAGACGTTTATAGGTTGAACTTTGACGGGAACCACTTGCCCGGTTGAAGAGCGTTAGCTGGGCTGCAGGCTGCCTGCCCGGCTCAATACTGGAGCGACCTCAATAAAAGTATTATCCATCACTCATGTATACAGAAAAACATATGAAAACAGGGCCCAGGTGGAAAAAAAAAACGAAGTTGCCCTTTAATGATGCTGCTAAAAACCGAGACATACAGAACAATCACAGAGCCACCACTGCACTAATTATGAAAGAATATAGTCATACTGTATTATATGTCAAATTAAACAGAAGCTGGGCTACAACCTGTAAAAACCATGTTTCTATGACCTAAACACTACTCAAATAAACAACTAAACATCAAACTTCATGAAGCACCTCTGTGTGGACCCAGTCGCCACATTTCTGGCTCGTATACTACTGTACATTATGCAAAACACATCAGCTACCGCTCATATGAAAGAGCCGGCTACAAAGATTGGAACGAACGATACATAGCACCCGCGGCTACACAGAAGCACGGCAGAGAGAGAAGACAAAAACCAGCAAAGTCGAGCAAACACAGACACTGCGTGGCCAAAACATGGTTGTAAATGTCCTCTTACCTTTGCTGTTTTGCCGTGAAAAGTTGCAGACTACAGAACACAGGCTTTATTTTACCTTGACAAGGCACCGGAACAAAGAAACACAGCATGGAACAACGTGGACATGGGTTGACAATGACGCGACAAGAGACCAAATGGAAACACAGAGGTTATATACACACGAGGGAACGAGACACAAGTGGTGCAATCAAACACAGGTGAGACACATGAGGTAATCAAACGGGCGGGAAACTTAACAGGAAGACAAGGATCAGACACAGACTTCAAAGTAAAACAGAAAACCAGTGCATAACAGGGAAAACGAGACAACACAACACAAAGGAAACAGGACCCAGAACTACAAATTAACACAAGAATCTACACAGGACAAGACAGTCAAAAACCCCAAACTAAAAGCCGAGTCACAACGTGGCGGAGAACTTGGGGCATGACAAATGAATAGATTTCTTTTTCACAACATCAAAAAGATAGCTTCTCACTTGGAAGAATCGAAATAAATGAGATTTCGGTAAACCATATTGCACCGATAGCTGTTCAAAAGATTTCATTTCTTTATCCCCAAACATTTGTCCAAATTAACATAAACCTTTGGATGCCCATATGTTAAACCTTTAAACATGGTAAATCCACAATATTTCCAGTTGAACTTTGACCGGTGTTACATCTAAATCGGTCCGGATGGGCTTTAGGAGCCGGGGAACCTTTACGAGCGCCGCACACAACAGCCTGCACGACACACATTTCAGGATTCTGCTGATTCTGATTGGCTCATGACAAGAATTCTGATTCTGATTGGCTGCCAGTATCAACGTGGGTATAGCCTCATTCTATTCACCTTATTCTCCGGGGCACATGGAGTCAGTGGAACGCTGTCAGATTGTGTTGGAACTTCCGGTGACGACCGGAAGTCGTATAGTACATTAGCGGTAGCTTGATTATTTGAGTCCGTTCTCAGCTGTTTCTTGTTGGCAAATCCGGGTTTTTTTCCCCCGTTGTCGATCGCAAAAAATGACGAGCATTATAAAGAGGATGCCACAATCACTGGAAGAAAAGGCGTGAGTTTTTACAGCAGGAGTGTTTTGAGCATCGACCTCATCTTCTGTCCCAGTGTGTGTGGAGCTCTGTACGACCTGCACCCACCTCCATCTAGACTCGGGTTAAAATAATTAAATATCCCCCGTATCCCCGCTGATTTCGGCCAAGATGAGCAGCTTGTTTGGAGAGAGTAGGAGCGATTAAAAAAAACTAAACTAAAAAAAAAACCCGCTATCACAGTCCGAAGCAACACTTAATGCACATAAGAGGCTGCTTTTAATTTCTGACGGCTGGACATTGCGCTACTTTTAATTATGAAGCTTTATCCATTTAAACAAAATAAACCAGAGGAACAACTTTAATTTTTTAATGTTGTTTTATATTTTTATATATTTTACTGATCGCAATTCAGGCTGGGTGTGCGTATGAAAATATGCTACAGTGTTTCTCTTTTCTTTTCTTTCTTTTTTTTTTTTTTTTGGGGGGGGGGGGGGGGGTAGTTTAGGTGACAAAGACATTTTTAACTGTGAAAATAGAGATGTATTCAATATTTGCATTTGGGCAATACTGATAGGCGAAACAAGTTTACTCATTCATTTAAGTTATTTGAGGGAGGCTTTTATTTCTAAATCCCTCCGTTTATTTTTTTTACACATTAGCGAGCAGGTTCACAGCGTAAACAGCGTGTCCCGACCCGACCAGGCTCTGGACACGGAGCAGAGACCCAGAGGCCTGTACTGCGAAGCCAGTTTAGTGGGTTAGCGAGGTATGTTGAGTGTAAAGCCAGCCTCTCCTGTACTGCGAAGGTGGCTGTCTTTTAACGAGGCTAGATCACCATGGTAACTTATGCTTAGCTCATAACCTGGTCCCGACCAGGTTATGTTCAGAGTTTAATCATAAAACCGGCTATAAAAGCGCCGCTGTTTCACTATTTAACTCATTTAAAGCTGCGTCACCTTTACTTTGAAAGTCCAGTGGAGCTGGATCAGAACGGAGCGTTTGTACGGAGGGAGAGATCAGATGATCTGCTGCTGTTGACTTTCTCTCTGAGCGTCTCCGCCGAGTCTCCGCCTCCTCACCCGTTGAGCTGAGCGTCAGGAGCTCATTATATATTAGACTATAGCCTATATTTTACTTTTATATACAGTCAGTCACGACTGATAGAAGTTGTTCGCTCGCAGCAGGACAGATAATCAGATGGATAATCGGTAAAGTTAATAATTTCACTTAATGTGGCCGCAAATCTTGAATAAGTCTCCGCTGTTTTCACATTTAAAAAGGTTTATGAGATTTGCTTGTAGCTACAGCACCTAAAAAAAAAACCTCACTGTAACCTATCCAGCCTCGCTTCCAATAAAACACACACTCGCGTTATAATTGCGATCAGTGAAATATATAACAATATAAAATGACAGTTGATGTTGTTCCTAGTTTATATGGATAAAGCTTCATATTTAAAAGTAGCGCAAGAGCTGTCAGAAAAATTAAAAACAGCCTCCTCTCTTGTCATATTTGCAGCAACACTGTTGCTTCAGGCTGCAATCGTGCTTTTTTTAAAATATCGCTCATACTCTCTCCATTAAAACAATTGCACTCGTCTTGGCTGAAATCAGCCCGTTGTGGATCCATTTCGTGCGGAAGTAGAATAATATGACGTCAAACGCCCCCTTTTATGTGAACGCGCGCAGAGCACAAAGCTGAGAACCGGACTTGACTAATTAAGTTGATAACCACCGTCACGGTACCGTTTAGCTCTGATTGCGGAGGGTTTGTTGAGCTGCATCTTGAGCACAAAGCCTAGGTATGTTGAGCCTCCTTCGCAGTACAGGCCTCAGGTCCGATAGTGCAAGGCTCTCTCTGAAGCTGAGGATGAGGCCAGCTTCACTCCCGTCAGTCTTCACAGACAGTCCACAGAGTTGAACGAGTTCCTGATCATATAGTTGTCAGTTTGTTCCAGGTGACAGTTTTTTTTTTTGGACCCGGCTTAGCTTTATGGGGCCGGTGCGGCCTTTATTTGAACATGTAAACAACTGAATAACAGCTATGAGGAAATACGGTATGCTATTATAAAATACCTTCAAATCAAATATTTAATCATTGATAAGTGTGCGTCTCTCCCCCGACCCTCCAAACAAAAATCCCCCCTCCCTCTCTCAGTAAATAGTTCCGACGTCCATGCTGCAGCTTATATCCAAGTAATATAATATACAGTATATAAATGAGCTCCTGCAGCTCCGGCTCAACAGCTGGTAAACAGCAGCGGATCAGCGCGATCTCTCCCTCCGTACTGGTTCTGCCAGCTCCACTGGGATTTCAAAGTAAAAGTCACGCCAGCTGTAAATGAGTTCAATTGTGAAACAGCGGCGCTTTTATAGCCGATTTTAGGATTAAACTCTGAATATAACCTGGTCGGGACCAGGTTATGAGCTAAACATCTGTTACCATAAGTGTCCATGGCGATCTAGCTGGGTTGAAAGAGAGCCACCTTCGTAGTACCTAAAGCCTGGCTTTAGACTCGATAAAAAAATATAATTATAAAATATAACCCACTAAACTCGCTTCGAAGTACACCCCTCAAGTGTTGTTCATGTTGACTTGATTGTCTGCATTGTAATTTTCCCGCAGTACACTGCAAATTCAGTCGATTGTTTACATCAGTTTTTACTTCCGCATTTGACCGGAAGTCGTAACACAATTGCGGCCAAACCGGAAGTGGCAAAGTGGGCGGGGCTACATAAGGTGAATAGAGGGTATGCGTTTACGTCACGTTGCCCTCGGCAACGCCCCATTCGATCGGACTGAGTGGCAAAACAACGTCCCTCAACATGCTGGCGGATAGCGGTGGACTCATAAACTGGATAAAATATCTTATATTAAAACAAATTGATGTCAAAAGGAATCGACAACCAGCTCCCCAAAACCATCTGCTGCACGGACAATCCTGTAACACGCAGTGTGACCGCGGTGCCTGCAGAGTGACTGACAGGCTGCTGTTACTGTGCAGAGGGACGAGATTACAGCTGTTGCTGTCGTCCTGACAGTGACTCCCGACACTTAAACCTGAGCTGCTTTTATTCTGGAAAAACTCTGACCAGTCAAACTGTAGGATGTGTTAGAGGACTCATTTATCTGTCTAAACATCAGAGATGGGGACTCGAGTTTGCGACTCGAACTCGAGTCGCACTTAAGTCGCACCCACAGAGACTTCAGACTCGACTCGGACTCGTGTTTTGAGACTCGTGAACAATCATTATTGTTCTGGCTCGTGCCTCCCTCCTGACAGGACGACCGACAATCTTTTTTTTTTGTTTTTTGCCGTTAACACACCACTAGCGGAGCAGCGCCACATGGCCGGTAACGTTATTCAGATGGAGGTTAGATCTTCATATTGAACTCCTACAGAGTGCAGCCCAACACCAGTGTCTAAAGAGAGAGGAGCAGCAGAGCTCCTCTGACAGCGCAGTCAGCTGCTGCGGGTGAGTGACAGGCGACTGTGAACGGGCTTTTTTTTTTTTTTTTAATAGCGGCACCGTCCGTAGCCTACATGTGAGGTACAATGTCCGTTTGTTGTCAGACCTTCCTTCACGGGGACTAGCTGCTGGTTAACTGGCACATATCAGGCTACTGTAGGATAAATCCTCCTGTTTATTTATGTTTCTGCTGCGAAATATGACTGAAGGCACCTATAGAAGTCTGCATGTGTCGACATGCCCCCACGAGTTGACGGAGCTAATTAAAAAAATAATAACAACCAGTTCTTCTCTCAGAAACATGTGGTTCCAGAAAGGTTTTGCTGCACATAAAGATGTGAACTATAGGTACCATACAGATCTTATGACCTATAATTAACAGCCTAAATCATTTTTCATGTTGTTCATCTGGGTTTTCTGAATTCAACAAAGCAAAAAAAGAGAGAAAGGGCCAGTGCAGAGGGGCAGAGCAGCCTTGATTCTTTCTTGACTCAGAATACAGTTTCCTTTAAAGGAAAGCTTTCATTGTGTGTTTTCTTCATATTGCATTGCAATATCCTGTTTAAAGTGATCATATAATAAACAACTAATCAATACTGTATAGATAAAGGAGTGATAATAACCTACAGTAAATGCTTTGAATCTCTTAGCTATAGCTGTGCAGTATCTTTAGTAGAGCGGATAGCAGCAGATGATAGAAGGGTCATTACAACCAGAAGAGACAGGAGACTTTTATTTTTTAGAGACTTGAGACTTGACTTGGACTCGTGACCAAAGACTTGAGACTTGATGAAGTCTCACCCCTCAAAGACTTGAGACTTGACTTGGACTCGTGACCAAAGACTTGAAACTTGACTTGGACTTGTAAAAAAAGACTTGTGAACATCTCTGCTAAACATCATAACTATGACACCAGAAACTGTAAACACAGCTGATCCATCGAAAAAAAATTACCAGTGAAATTACTTTCCGTCATTGAGAACAGGTTCTTGAATGTAACTCAGTCAGAGTGAGACGTATCCTCAAGATTTCTAGCAGCTCTGTTAGGTCATGCATGATGTACATGCTGGCAAAGCTAGACATGTCAGACTTGTGTGGGCTCAGAGAAAATCGCTTCGTTACTTGCTCGTTTTTAAACTTTGGCGGCTCTGCCACTCATCTTTTTGTCACTCAGTGGACGTTCCACAGCGACTTCCGAGTACCGTGACGTCATGTGCATACCCTCTATTGGCTCTAACGGTTCGAATGAGCTGTCAATCACTCGAATCAACCAATCCGCTGCAGAGATAGAGCCAGGCGTAACTGCACCCAAATAAGCTGCTCTCGGTGCAGATTTAGACAGAGGGACACAGAGGGCCTAGAAAGTAGTTGTTATTTAGTCCCGGTTGATTCTTTTTTCAGTTAGTTTATGCAAATTGTGTGAAATTAAAGATTAAACAATGGTTTATGTTGGCAGGTGGTTCCAAGCTGTGCCAAAAATGGACATTTTGGAAAGCTCGCCTGAATATTTTGTAGTAAAATCTCAATAATTTTGTACTTCTTCACTTTATCAGAATCAACCACTGCAGAGATAATGTTCATACATTGTACAATCATTTGATAGAGGTTTTGAGCTTTAGCAGCATCATTCTGAAGGACACTCATCAATATGATTTTTTTTTTTAGGCGAACGTTAAATTTATTTAATTTTTGCTGTGTGTCATCTTCATTTACTCTTCACCAGTAACACATATACTGAAATTTACACATCTCCACAATTTCTAAATTTTTCCCTTTACTATGACACCAAAAGTATTCAAATAGACCTTGTGGTTGCAGATACTCATTTTAGTATGGATATGCAATTTTCGAGAAAAGGCCTAGAAAATAGGCTGGTTTTTAACAAGTTTCAGTGCCCTTCAACAACCTGCAAACTTTGACCCAAAGAAAAGCTTGCATTCTTATGATTATAAAAAGCTAAATGCAACTGTAATTTGAGGTAGGGACCACAGTATGATTGCATGATAGTGAGTGGTCATTTAATTCAGTTTGTGCATGCCGAATAAGCAGTCCAGATCTTAGCATCTGTTCCCTGTTGCTGAATAATGACAAAAGGCAACAGAATCATACTGTAGGCTACTTATGAATTCATGAAAAAAAAAAAAAGTACATAGGCCCTATATTGTTTGCCAGAATATAATTGGTTAGCAGTGCTTTAAAAAAAATGTGTTTGGCTTCAAACTGCCTATTTAAAATATACAGTAACCACATTTTTTTCATTCACTAAGGGGGAGGAAAGCTACATATTTCATAGAGTCTGACTCTGCATCATCACTTCAGGCTAAAAATCTCAAATATATATCTACAGTAGCTCTTGTTAAACATCAGAGACGTTAAAAAAAATCTGAACATCTCCCATCTTTGTTGAATCTACAATGGCCACAATTACCCGAAGAATGTCACGCTGGATGTAAGACACCTCTGTCATCAGCTATCAAGGGGCGTTTACTCTAAGGGATTTTTATACCAATGCTTTCCACATGAACGCACTGGGAAAAGTCAAAAATAAATAAATAAAAGATGAATGCAGTGTTGACGGAAAAGTGGACAGTGTCCTTGTGTTATCATATGAAATAGAACTGATTGTTTGCAGTCATCTAAATGACACAAGCCATTACTGCCATTACAAATCTCTCCAAAACTGGTGACAATTAACCCTGCATCACAGATTCCTTCACCTGAGTCGAATAAATAAGTGCTTGTTTCTGCAAGGAGTTCACAGTAAACTATGGCCAGTACTGCCATACATATAACACACTGGGTAATTGAGTGCACCATGCATATTTATGACCAAATAGCCACCCTGTCGGCCCCTGGATTTATTGGAGAGAGTTATGGTTTTGGCGGAGGCTCACTCTGCAATATACAGCTTTATAAAAGGGCTTTAGCAAGCAAATCAGTCAATCTGTCATTCCAATAAGAATGGATATATCAGTAGCCGGCCAGCATGATCAACAGATCATGTTTCTGTAGGCAGGCTCTAAACAGCTTTTCAGGAGGAAGTGCCTCGATGAGCCAATTGCTACAGTACAAATGAAGCAGAGTCAGGGGGGTGCCCATCCAGGAATGCTTCAATATACAGAAAAGGAAGCTAATTATAGTTTACAAAAAAATTGTTTACAATGACAATTAAAGGTAAAGTACCTACTGCTATGTCTATAGGGATTATGGCAATGGGCAATGCTCTTGCTAGCTTGCAATAATCCTAGTAAACTGGCTGATGATTGACCTTTTTAGATAGATTCTCTTTGCTCATTCACTCACTTACAACTTACCAATAATTATTCGCAATTTCCGAGAAGATGCTGCAAAGTGATTCTGCCCACAACCGTAACAAAATGTCAATGTCAAATTCATGACCAAAAAAAGGCTCGCGCACATCCAGAAGGGCAGCCAGGTGCTGAGTCCAGGGAGACAAATATCAAAAACAAAAAAGGACTCGCAACACTGTAGGAGCTCCCAAATATACAAAGGTTTATTAGAGGACTATAAAAAGGACAATGTCTCGAGCAGTGCGCTCTTCGTCAGGTCAATTACAGTAAGACAAATGCTTACAGGTGTTCGTTTAGTAGATACACAGGATCCACCCATGTCAAATTCATGTCCATATTTACTTGAATTGTGAAAATTGTAATTGGTCCATTTCTCTGTCCGTATGATGATGATCTAGGAACTACTACAAACAAACAATGTAAAATACAAACTAAATAAAATTTCTGTTTTTTTTGGCCTTCAGTGAATATCTTAAAGGACCAGAGAGTTGCCATAGATAGATAGATAGATAGATAGATAGATAGATAGATAGATAGATAGATAGATAGATAGATAGATAGATAGATAGATAGATAGATAGATAGATAGATAGATAGATAGTCAGTCGCCAGCAAGGGAGCGGCGCCTCAAGGCAAGGTGTTAGATAATAACAGTCACCATGACTGGATAACACTTGATAACAACTGTGAGAAAGAGAAACCATCGTTGCTCTCCCATCATCTAGGAGGTGTGAATCTTTATCTTTATTTATGCACAATAGCCAATAGGATGTTAACATCTCCCCTTGCAGGTGCAGTGTATCTTTCTAGTGTAAGAATCTGAACTTTGTGGTCCGGCCATCAGAATTGAGGTGGCATCATGCACTTACAGTATGTTGTGTTGATGACTCTTCTGTTCTCCTCAATCGAGCCTAATAAACTTCTTCAGCATAAGACATCCGGGACTACGGTGTTTCTTCTTCCTGCATCACCTCAGAATTTCTCCCTAACAGTTCCTGCATTGTAGCTCATTGTTTCCTAACCACAGTAGTAACAACATTTCAGTCCCCATTGAAATTGGAAGTATGATCAGTATGTGGTACCTTTCTAGTTGTTCCATACTAGGCAGTATGTCTCATTATGTCAAGCTATTTTTCTATAATTTATCAGTTAGGAGATAAGGTGTCTGTGAATGTGATCCACTCTTGTACGTTTTCATTAAAAAAGCTGCAGAAATTTTAGGTTGATGAAAAACAAAACAAGCTACAATAGACTCCACAGCTGCATAGAAGTGTGTGGATTACTGTTTCCAAACACATCATTTAGCAATTTAGTTAATTGAACAATGTAAAATGACCAAGAGAGAAACTTTATTGATCCCTCGGGGAAGTCCCCTCAGGAAATTCTGGCTCCAGTTCCAGTTGCAGCATCATTATGATAAGAGAGAAAAAGGGAAAGAGAATACACACAAACAAAAAAACACAACACAATTATAACTAAAAAAAAATAGTGCCAAATGTCAAGTATCAGTATCAATATGGTCCAGCAGCAAAAAAAAAAAAAAAACCAAATGTGCAAAAATAAAAGGTTAAAACATGTGCAAGGTAGCAGTAGCTGCATTGTCCTACAATGGACTTATTAATTAAACAACCAGAAAATAAGTAAACAAATATATAGTGGCATGCAACTAGAGTCATAATGATAATCCCACATTCCATGTTTTCTCTCTTTCTCATTCACACACACAATAAAAAAATGTTTGCCAATGAACCTATCAAACTCATGCTGACATTTCATTTTTTGAACAATTATACTGTGCAGTACACAGAATGTTGCTTTTGAAGATGAACATTTTGGGGAAAAGTTGAAGAAATTTTCAACAGAACAGTTATCTTTTTGAATGAAGATGACGGATTGCTTACCTTTCACATAATGGCATATGGATGTTGATATTTTGTGGATTAGAATATTAAAGGGAGGCAAGTAAGTCCATTTCCCTGCTATTATGCTTCCACCGCACGTCCACAGTACTTACTTCTGAATTAGTCTGGGAGAGAATGATCATGACATGAATACCTTCACACAAACATACTCCATTTGAATAGGAAATGAAGAATCATTCATACATCACAAATGAGTCATTGTTCCACTAGAATATGTCACATACCACATTTCAGGTGTCTAGTGGACATAACTGTCACATTAATCACAATGTGGAGATGTGATGTCCCACTAAGCTGTGTTTCCACTATGTGGTACCACCTCGACTCAACTCACCTCAGCTTTGGTACTAGGCACTAATCTAAAGGTCATTTCCATTACAGGATAGTAGAGTAGCTGGTCATTACAGCGACGCCACTTAATAAAATAAAATAAAATTTTTAGGGGTGACCTCGAATTGTAGACTATTTGACGATTCAATTCAGAGAGGTCTGATTCTGATTTCTCAGACTTCCCATTTCACCGACAACCCCAAAGTCCGACTTCCCATTTCTCCGACCACACATTTCTATATTTTTGCGTCTTTTAGTCCGACCTCCCATTTCTTCGATTTCACCATTTGCTGGTCTGACTTCTTGACCGAAAGCCAGTGTTTCTGGCGGATTTAAAAACCGTGGACGCTTGGGGCTATCCATTAATATTGGGTGCAGCAGACGCCTTCACAAATTTCACTCATTATCATGTTGACTAAAGGCTGGGAGAATTTTCAGAGTCCTCCGTGCCTTCTCGGAGTTACGGGGGGGTCCGTGCAGCAGTATTTGTCCATATAATGGTTGTTAATGGGGCTCACTTTTCTTCGTCCAAAAAGACACACCAAAAAACATCCAAATACCTCCATACTGCTCGTATGTAATGTCCGTCTTGCATTGAAGCCCCGACATGAGAAATTGTTCCGCCGGTGACCAGAGGCGGTCCTGGCTAGTTTTACGCCCTGGGCGAAACCATCCCTTGGTGCCCCCCCCCCTCAAAAACCCCACCAACGAACAAACACAAGAAAATATTATAATCAGTGTTGGGGGGGTTTCTTTTAAAATGTATTCCCCTACAGATTACTGATTACATGTCCCAAAATCTGTAATCTGTAATGCATTTCGATTACTCAAGTAAAGTAAGTACTTTCTGGATGACTTTTAGCATAGCCTATTTCAAAATCACCTGCCTGAGCGCCTTTAACACTGAATTTGATCTTACACATGATCTTATAGGCTACCGTGGTTCCTTTAAATTAAATCATCAATAAATGTGTTTGAATTTGTCAAACCACAGTTTAATTTGTTATTGATCATCCAGCCATATTTAAATAATTTTTTTAAATAGCCAATCACATAAAATTATAGGCTTAGGCTATATTAAAACTGAGCAGCTTGACTACAGCCTCTGAACCTCTAAAAAAATACACAATTTAAAAGTTTTTGTTTGTGAGTGTAGGGCCAGCAACATGATGATATTTTGAATATAAAGTAATGACAGGAACCACTGTTCCATCTGTAGGCTAAACTAAAAATGTGCTTAAACTCACTTCTCTGCTGAAGTCGGTGTGGTTTTGGAAACAGCGTGACGTTGCTCATTATAAACATCATGACAGTCCAGGATCCTTTTTAACACATGATCCTGTCGCAGTTCATTCATGTTGTTTACCAGAGACCGGACATTGAAGAGGAAGAAGAGTAATATTGCTGGGCATCTCGATAGCAACATTACCAAAATGAAGCCAACTTCAGGGCGAGGAGTTTAGCGCTTAACCCTCCTTTCTGTCCACGCATGAGAGCCCTCTGGGCCGGCGGAGCATCCGACGTGAGACCTCAGCAGTCGCAAGTTGATCCCCCCTCGCCCCTCACCTCTCCTGACACACACGCAACCTGTAGTAGACCCAGTATATGTAGTAGACCTATGACTCTCAGCAGCAAGTTGACGTGACATAGGGGCGCCCCAGCGACCACTCCACTGACTAACTTGACGGCGAGTTTTGTTTTGTCTTTTTTTTTTTTTTTTTTTTTTGGAGAGCGCTCGTGCGCCCTCACAAAGATTGCGCCCTGGGCGGTCGCCCATATTGCCCATAGCTAAAACCGGCCCTGCCGGTGACACAGGAAGAGCAGAGACACTGGGAGCTTCCGCTACAAACAAGCTTAAAATATAGACTTATTTAATTTTTTTCGGAACAATTTCTCATGTCGGCGCTTCAATACAAGAGGGACATTACAGGCGAGCAGTATGGAGGTATTTGGATGTTTTTGGTGTGTCTTTTTGGACGAAGAAAAGTGAGCCCCATTCACAACAATGGACAAATACTGCTGCGCGGACCCCCCCGTAACTCAGAGAAGGCATGGAGGACTCCATTTCTCCCAGCCCTTAGTCGACATGAGGGTGAGTAGATAATGAGTGAAATTTAAATTTTGGGTGAACTATCCCTTTAACATTGCTACACGGATCCACTCAATCGGATATTTTTTTTAATTTCTCCACTTTTTAATCCATTTAAATTGAAATAGCCATGTTCGTGTGATTGA
Source organism: Trachurus trachurus (assembly GCF_905171665.1). Lineage (NCBI taxonomy): Eukaryota > Metazoa > Chordata > Actinopteri > Carangiformes > Carangidae > Trachurus > Trachurus trachurus. Next base: position 720,202 of record NC_139891.1, on the reverse strand, counting down.
GAGGCCCAGTTGGACAGAAAAATGTGCGTTTAGGAATATATCGTATTTGTGTAGTCCAGGCCTAAGACAGAAATGTTTCGGCTTACACAGCCATCTTCAGTCTGCCAAAAGGGCAAATCACACACCTGTGCTCTATTTACAGATTGGAGACAGAGTCAATCAGAAGGTGGAGCCATTCCATAGATATACTGACTAGATGCGGCGTTCTGCTTCTCAGCGTACGTCAATAGCGCCGCCATCTTGGTCCGGGGTTCTAACCATAGACATAATATACGTCTGACAAGCAGTCAGACCCGGTCAGACCCTTGTAGAACAAATTTCAGTGTATTTATGCATGTGGGTGTGTGTCTGAGTATCTAAGTGTATGTTTAATACATTAAAAAAGGGTTAGGGTTTTGTTGTTGTTGTATCATAAATATATGTCTGACATTTATAATAAACCAAACGGCTTGAAAATCGGTTGAATATTCGGTGAGTTATGGCAATTTTAATGGTTGATAGACGTCTGCCTCTGTTGACTAGTGCAGTAAGTAGACACGGCTTCCCCCCGTAGTTAAGTTGGCCGCCGCGTTGACACATTCCACTCAATAGAGTTGCCCAGGAACGCGGCATCTAGTCAGTATATATATCTATGGAGCCATTCATGTTCCAGGGCCACAAGTGTAAACTGCATTGTTCCTCTTGAATTTGAGGTTTGACTATCAGTCAAATTCTCCACTCCAGTGCCCTGGAATAGACTTTCCCAGGGAGGCTGAGGTGTGCGATCTCCTGATAGCCTGGAACACACCCTCCGGTCCCCCCCCTTCTTGCATAGAGGGATCACCACCCCGGTCTGCCAGTCCAGAGGCACTGTCCACAACTGCCACACAATGTTGCAGAGGCGTGTCAGCCACGACAGCCCCACGATATCCAGAGACTTGAGGTACTCAGTGCGGATCTCATCCTCCCATCCTGCCACTGAGGAGCTTCAAAACTACCTCAGTGACTTCAGCTTGGGTGATGGATGAGTCAACCTCTGGGTTCTTTAGCCTCTGAACAGTTAAGAATACTAAATACTCAGTTCCTGATGAAGACAGAAGAGGTGGGATTTCATGCTGTCAGAGATGTTGGACCAAAGTCATGCATGTATGATATGCATTCCATATTTGAGTATAGTAGTGCATGTGCAAGAGTATGACAGATGACAATAGTGTGTGAGAGAGAGTATGGACGTGTAAATGTGAGAGTATGATGTCACATGTGAGAGAAAGTATGCATTATCTTTCAGACAGCCTCTTATACAACGATGTGACAACCCTGTGTTTAACAAACATGCTGCATAGAGATGCAGGGCCCTGTCAATACCCAGGAGGCATCATTAATGTGGTGGCATTTACAACTGCAGGCTCCGTGACTGGATCAGAACAAGAAGTGCAGTGTGTGCTAAGTTTTGTCTCGAAGCCGCTCATTGACACAGAGCAGTTTTTTTTACCCTAAGGCAATAAGGCTCCCGAACAACAGTTCAGTCAGAAGGAAGGTTAAAGCTCTGATCTATAGCTTTAGTCTGTTTATTATTGTATTTTTATTGTTGTTGTTTTATTGAGAGTGCAGCCCACAGTCCAGTCCAAACTGTTAAATCTAATCTCTACTCTCTATTCTACACTTATTAATGCTATTTTAATGGATAATAAATGTTTAAGTAGATTTAAGAAGCTTAATGGGGAAAAAAAAGGTATTCCTCATGGTTTAGACTAACCAGAGGTGTTATGGGTACAGTAAATAATACTTATTACTACTGTAGATATGAGAGCATATGCTTAATTCTGTCACATCCATTTTCATTGTAAAAACTGAGCTCATGAGGGAAACTGTGCACAATAAGTCACATTGTTTTCATATCTCTGCCTATTGCTGAATCATACAGGATGGAGTATTACCAAGATTTGTAAACTACTGTATATTCATTAACCAGATCAGTATGGAGCTGCTGTATATTGGTCAATTGCATATGTTATGTTTATCATTGTGGACAGAGACTCATGTTGAGGTTTTAGATGTAGTCAAGGGTTTCTCAGAGGTAAACAACTTATTTAGCCTAAAGTTTGTCATATTTATGTAATGGGAATCTGAAGTGAAAGAACAATTTCAGTAACCACTGCACTCGCAAATGATTTGGAACACTTTCGCCCACCTGGAAGACATTGCTTTGTGGAAGTGCACCATTGGTATATTTGAGAACAGTGCAATTTTTTCACCTGAATCAAGCACAGTTGGTGGACTGTGTGCCAGCTGGGATGTGACATTATGGGTGTGGCATGATAGCTGGATAGTCCCATCGTCCCATGAGCCTCGGCTATTTGATGTAGGGTTGTACAGACATATATCGTCAGAGTACTACCTGCAGTGCAGCATGCACTGAATTACCCCAGAGCAGGTGTCTGAGTCACAAGAAGCTAAATGAGTAGGAACGTGATAGTTCTAAAGGAAAGGGGCGACAAGATAAAACACAGAAAACATTCAAAATAAGGCATACACTTCACCTATTTTATTTTTTTTCCTCCAGGCATTTTTAAAGTATATTTTGGGGGGGATTTTTTGCCTTTAATTGATCATTGATCACCATAACTCTCAAAAAAGAAATGAGTAGAACAGAAAGAAGGTAAGTACCATGATGTGATAGCCTATCATCACTATAATATATTCTGGATGCACTGTAGTCTCTGTTTCAGCATTTTCCTCCCACTGTAATATGTCTTATAGGCCAAGTTTCTGAAAAGCAGTGTTGTGAATAACGGGAAAATATCTTCAAAATATGATTAGATTGATTATTTTTGTGTTTACATTATATTTGTTACTTGACACAATTTTGAATCCTTTACCCTATAATATGATGACCTGCTCAGCCTGAGATACAGTGAGGTTAAGAACCTTCTGTTGTAGATTTAACTTCAAAAACTAAAAAGGACGAAGTGAGACGTTTTCTTCCTTTCAGACGTACTTTAGTTGATAATAATAAAAAAAAGAAAAGAGAAAAACATACAGTGTGTGCGAGTTTGCAAGGTTCAACATGGCTGACTACCACAACAACAACACTGACGTGATCACGTTACTGTACGTTACCTTCTTGCTCCTAGAGCATCATGGGAAATGAAGTCCATTTTTAATGCAACTCCAAATCAAATGAAATGCAGTCTCCTTTTTTAACCACATATTAAACATATGAACTGTTTTTATCAATATGCATGTTAACTTATATTTGAACTCATTAACTTATTTATCATTTGTTTATTCTTCTGAAATAATGTCTTTCCAACAAATAAATTCTCAACACCTTCTATTATTGCTGGTGTAACGTGATATATGTTATTTATATGTTGTGAGATACAGAGCTGAACTAGTGTTTCCCATCCAACATTACGGCCTCTTTGGCCTGAGGCTTTGATTGGAGCCTAGAACCGTTTTTACCCACACTGTCTGCTTACCACAGCAGTCGTGAGATGCAAATTTGACTCTGTGCCAATTTTCTTCCATCACGGCCTTCTTTGACCTATTGTTTTTTCAGGTTGACAATCTTGTATCTATTCATTATTGTTGATGTATAATTAATTTCTGTAATGTGTTATATATTGGGTACACTCCTCAGCCGTGGTATCTTTTACTCTCTTACACCAGCTATAGCTATTCAGCAGAAATTAGTGTGAGGTGGGTGTTATTATGTGACTTTTGCGACTCCAGACTGAATTTGTCACTTTCACTCTTTTCATTTAACTTTGATTATAGTGATGGGCTATCACATCATGGTACTTACCTTCTTTCTGTTTTACTCAGTTCCTTTTGAGAGTTATGGTTTACAACATATGGAAGTCTTGTCATACTCTGGATCTTATCAACTGCACAGTTGTGCAGCTGTTTGTCATCCTAGGTTGATTAAGTCATGTGATCACCTTCATTTAAGATGGCTACCATTAGTCTGTGTTTTGTCTGATGAAGAGCACATCCCTGCTCAAAACGTATATCACAATAGTGCAATAAAGTACCACACTACGAGTCATACAATGCTGCTAGTATTTTTGCTTTCTTTAAAGGACAAATAGTTTGACATTAAAGTGCGGCTTATTGTACTTTGACTCAATCATACAACATTCAGCATTTTATTTCTGATATGCTCAAATAGGTTAGATTTAAATGGACAATGCCATAGATACAGTGTATTCCCCTCATTTCAATTTAAGCATGCCCTCATGGAACAATAAAGTAATATTGGAGATGGAGACAGAGGAATATGCAGAGGAACGCTAAAATGAGCAACAAAGAAAAATGTCTCACCAGGATTTCTTTTCATCTACTTTACTATCTCCTTCCCTGTGTCAGGACCACCATCCTTATGACACCATACAACACATAATTTTTAACACAGCCACTTTAAATTATTCACCACCGTTGCAATTTTCATGAGCTAGGTGATCACATAGTGAAATGGGACTGCAGGCAAAACAGGAAAGTATATTTCCACAGCATAAATAGCACTGTGGTAAATGCTTAGAGGACTTTACAACATGCTAAAAATCTAAAATATTCCAATTAGTTAAAGCTATCTAAAAATGTCTTTGTTGCAAACAATTTGCTGCATCTTTTAATGAGGGTCATGACCTCTGGCTAGGAGCATGTAGCAGAACATCAGAAAGTCATTTGCATTAAGAGTTCAAGTTTGATGGTTTGCAATGTCTTCAAATGTGTAAAAATAAAATATTTATATATATATTTAAAAAATGTGAGGCTTTTTTCACGGGGTCACATGCTCAGTGAAAAAGCACTGTAAAAACAATTTGTCTGTCTCACCATGAAACACACTCATAGAGGTGAAAAGAGGGAGCTGACTGTGTGTATCATCTTGAAATGTCTTTCCGTCGGCTTACTACGACGTGTAGGGGGACAGCTCTCCATTCCGAAAAACCTCCATTCCGAAACACCGCTGTTCCGAATCCCCTTGCAGCTGTCCGTGGTGCTGAAACGGCTGACGTTGTTTACACTCTGGCTTGTCTGTGAAACATGCTCTGCTCAGGGACTGGGCAGATCTGTCCCACTTGCTTTCTCCCCCACTCTGTTGTGGGACATCTCCCACAGACTAAAAAAAATACACTTCTCTCCCCCGCTCCGCTCGAGCGCGGCTGAACCCGACTTGAGCCCACACGGGTGCAAGCTTGAGTTTAGAGTTTATTTATTTAGCACACAAATTTCAATGGTGCACGGAGGGAACGAAGCCGGTTGGCTTGTACATAGGTTCCACCCCTATAACAAATTACAGCAAGACAAATTTCAATGGCTAACAAATAAACATAGAAAAAAAAAGAGATAAAGTGCATACATAATCAATGTTATATAAGCAAAATGAACAGAAATGAGAAACAAATAAAGAGATAAAGTGCAAAGTGATTCGGTAACAAATAGAGACAATAGAGATAAGGTACAAAAAAATGAATTAATTAAACTCATAAAGATACAAAGTAAGGATGTGGGATATGGAGAGAGCGAAAGAGAGAGAAGGAAGAGCGGGAAATTCAAGAGAAGTTGAGATGTATTTTTAACTGCTTTTTAAAAAGTGAATAAGAAGAAATTGATCTTAATGAGGATCTTGCTGCAGCCACTCCTGCTGACAGCAGACTGGGGGAGAGATAGAGTTCCTCATCACCGGCTTCACAGAGGGCTTCCACCCCGGCAATGCAGTGGAGCCGTCTGTCTCCTTCACTTGCAAGAACTTACAGTCAGCCATTAACGATCCTGAATCCGTCGACCGGTTATTCGCTGCCGAAGTCGAACAAGGCTTCATGATCGGCCCCTTTCCCTACTTTCCGCATAAGCCCGCTCGCCATTGTCACCAGGAAATATTTGCCCTGCTGGGCTCTGTTGAGCTAGCAAACTGAAACATTCCATCATCCTTGTCCTTCCTCTATTCGCCTAGCCACCCCACAACGCTACAATATGAAATACAATGTTGAGTGACAAAAGTGTAGTGAGTTGTGTGCATTTCAATTTGAGCTGATCTTGCTTCATAAATGCATCATATATGCATATTCTGATCCATCATTATCAAATTATCACAAACCAGACTATATACACAATGGCCCTCATTTATTAAACTTGCGTACACCAAAAAAATGGATGTACACCAAATTCACCGCAAGGATCGGCATTTATTAATCTGAGCGTGAGCGTACGGTATGCACAAATCTCACGCCAGCTCTGACCAGGTGTACGCACATTTGGAACCAGCGTAGAACATGCAGGAAGGAGTGCTGCTGTGTCAGAACAATTATTCCGCTACCTGTCCAGGTGCAGCTGATCTCGGAGTGTTTTTCTTTTCTTTTTTTTTCCCGTCACCGGGACCTGTCAGCGGGAGATCGGGCCGGTGTTTCACATCCCTCCATCAGCCGAACCATGCCAGCGGTGCTGATGGTCATAAAGTAGCGTTCGCAGCAGTAATATGCCTATGATTTCTCCTCAATCACTTGTGTTTAGTAAACTGCAGGAGCGTTTCATGAGATCGCTGGTTTTCCTGACGTGGTCGGTGACACGTGCGTCTGCAGCCTCCATCCACCCGGATGATGCTTATCAATCACAAAATCTATCAATCTATCAATGTCCAGATAGTTAATGTTGCCGCCCTCTCCCTGTTCAACGCGGTAATGTCGGTAAAGTCCCTCTTCTTGGCCGTCTTCCGTGTCTCCGTGTCGTAAAAGGGGCAGGGCGACGCCTCTAAAGCAGGAATATATCGGGGCGTGACATTTAAAGCTACAGTTGGTAAGTTGACGAAAGTGAAAGTAAACTCCGCAAATTAGCCATAAACGCACCCACAGAAGACGTACCGTATCCATAGCAACCGGAGACTCCATAACGATCTCGCCTCTCTCTCACCCAACACAGGGGGAGGGGGGTTGACAGAAGTGAAAAGAGGGAGCTGAAGGTGTATCGTCTTGAAATTTCTGACCAAATCGCGGACTTTACTTTCACTTTCGTCAGCTTACTACGACGTGTACGAGCTGCGATTGGCCGCTCCTCCTGCTCCCTCTACCTGATTGGAGGAGAATCGTCGGTCGCGGTGGATTCTGGCAAATACGATTACAGGCTGTAGGTGGAGCCAGAGGAGTTGGATTTTGCCCTAAATTACCCATTTAATGTCCAACTATCAGAATATAGTGACAGTTCCAGCAAATATGACTGAATAATTGTTACCAACTGAAGCTTTAAATGACGCTCGTTTTCAGCCGCCGGATTTATCACCACCACGCCGGTTCTACGCCGAAATCAGCAGCGTACACACTTTTAGTAAATCACACGTGACACTTGCCGTACACTGATATTTACACCAGAATCTACACCAGATCCTGCGCAAGTTTGATAAATGAGGGCCAGTATGACCAGCACGGCAACCAGGAAAGCATCTCTTCATCTCAGTTCCATTTTCAATGAAAGCAGCTCCTCTCCCGAAAGCTCTCCTCACCCCACAGAAGTATCCATAGTGGACAAAATATGATAAAAACACAACAAAAATGAAGCCAAGGTTGAGTAAAAACTCAGAGCTACCAGACTTTGCTGCTCCCATTTGTTTTCATGTGTAAGCCCTGTCCCAATTCTCCCCCTAGCCCTAAATATTTGCCCTAACCCTACATTTTGCGCGTTCTTGTGTAGGGGTAGGGTGTCCCATTACTCTAGGGAGCAAGGGGAAGTGCGATTTAGCCCTTAAAATCAGCCCTCAGAATGTAGTGAGGTCCGATGCAGGCTTGAATGAATGAATGAATTTATTTATTTAAAACAGGGACAATGCACAAAAAACATTAATCTTGTAAAACAAGAAGAGATGCTTTGAGCCAGGTTATAGCAACAATTGCTTATTTCCGCCTGTAGTTCCTGGGCAGGTAAAGTGCTAAACAGATACAATATTAAGATTATAGGACATAATAACCATAATATTTAAAAAATTGACAGAAGTTAAAACAAAGTGGAAGATGAATTACCCATGATTCTCAGTGAGCCGGCTGATTTTTGACAACAAATATGGCGGCCGCATCAGGAGAGGAACAATTCCGTTGTAAGTATTGACCCCTTGCAGCTACGTCACAATTAGAACGTGATGCGAGAGGCGACGCCATGACGGACGGCAGAAAGTGCTTAGTGATAATGTACTGTGAATGGGTGCCGTCCAACAATGTGGCTCGATCACTTCACACTACAACCTCACAGCATTATCACTTATTTTAAATAGAATATCTACTCATCCGTTGCAATATTCTGTTTGTTTTTTTTGTTATTCGCCGTAGAATATCTCTGTTTTCTGTGCTTTTTCCACTGCTAAGGAGTTAACGTCAGTCAGTGCCACACTCCCAATACAGCAGCTGCTCCTGTCTTTGCTGCTGCTAACTACAGTTAACGGACCTGGAAATTAAAACCTGGTCCGACCTGTGGGTGTTGAAGACCTGACCCGACGTCTGTATAATTAGTGATCATTCTCTGATTAAACCCGGCTGAAAAATAAAAGAAAACAGGAAGCCGTCTTCGTTGTAATCGCCGCGATCCGCCGGCGGCAACTACGTTGTGACGGTGCTATGTTTAATACAAGCGTTAGCTGTTGTTAGCCACAGCATGTAGCTCAGCTAGTTAGCTTCAACTGTGTTTACATCGACTATACACTGTAGATAAACTAACTTATAATGGCATCGATAACGTGTCTGTATATCTTCACACTGGTCCTGTTGCTCATGTAACCCCGCTGCCAGTGGCCAGCCCCCGGTTCTTAGCTCTAAACCAGCAAGGAGTTGGTGCTTCAGACCAGTTTTAAGAACCAATAACCAGTTTTTAAGCGGTGGAAAAGCAAAGAACCGGTGCTAGTCAGGCTCTGGCTCCGAACCAGCACTCGAACCAGTTCAGTGGTAAAGGAGGGGAAATCCTACAACCACGGTATGTCACAAAACTATAACGCGTCCATTGAATTAAATTGACGTTCACTGTTCTTTTGCCGTCCATCATGGCGTCCGTAGCTACCGCGAGTGGAACGTGACGTCACGTGCAAGGGGTCAATATTTTCGCAAATAAGCATGTTAAAATGTCGAAATGTGTCGGAATATGTTGCTTCGAACGGTAATGTCAGAAAATATCTGACGATGTTTATGAAAGCAGCTAGTATTTGCCGAGTGCTTCGAGAGAGCTTGCCCATCCTACAGAGCTACAGTATATGATGGGCAAACTCTCTCGAAGCACTCTGCAAATAGCCGCTAGCTAGCTAGCTCTGTGTTTTCTGGCGTTCACTTGAACACGAATACCCTGGGCTTATCAGATTTCAATCACATTCGTGCTATGGCGTTTAAACTTAAATTGAAGCTCAGATTCTCCACCAAAAAAGATTCTAATGACCACTGCTCGTGGATGTATTATATTATTATAGATCCATGCCGCTGCTCTGCTGGATAGCCTAGCTAGCTGCTACTGGTCATAATAGTTAGCAGATATATGAATGTAAACACGCTCATAAGATCGTATTCACCATTCAAAACACCGTTTTCTCTCCTATTTCAGGGACTGTAAAGCAGACCTTGGATCTCATTAAGTTCTGGGCTGAAAATGAAAATACGCAAAAGAAATACGCATCTAAAATTTAATGGGAGTGAGTGACCAGATTGTATTACTCAATAACTGATAACAATATCAATAATGCTCTAGTCCCCAGCTACAATGCATTTCGACACAACTAATCCTCATATTTGTATGTTTATAGGAAAGCAGTGAAAGACCTGGGCTTGGAGGGAAAGGTTACAGGAGAGAAAGTGAGCAAGTGGGAGAATTTGAAGAAGAGATACAAGGTCATGTTTTTGATAGAGATCTGTGACCCCCACCCCACACACACACACACACACACACACACACACACACACACACTGGTAGAATTGTCACCGGTAGAATTGTCAACATGTCACCGGTAGAATTGTCAACATGTGACGTATGTGAGCACGTTCGCTACGTTCACTACACTAGTGGTGTCCCATTTCCATAGGGAAAGATTTTCAGCCACTTCCCTCAACGAGGGGAATTTACGGTTGAGGGCACTCAAAACCAAGTGGAAGTTTTAAGGGGGAGAATTGGGACAGGGCCTAATAGTGTGGAGGGAGGTTATTTTCATTAAAAAGATGCTTTAAAATGAGATTGCATTTGTGTGAATGAAGCTGTTAAAGTAAAATCCTAACACTAACCCTGCCGTAACCTCGTCCTCGTCGAGTATTTGTATGTGTGGTCATGTAGGTCTACAGGTTGAAAAAATGTACTCAAGATGAGGCAGGGGTTAGAATTTAAAAGAATTAAGGAGTGTCAGCTGTGTTCTGTTGAGCCTGGGATGTCCTTAAATCTGGAGGCTGTAGCTATCCATCTTAGTCCACAGACTCATTGAGAGAAAGATAGATGCATTCAATAAATGTGGTCTTGAAAACTCTGCAGGAAATGATTAAGAGTGATAAATGGGGAGTGATATTTTACAGAGCTGGGATTCATGTGACATCCATTATATCATCAGTGGCAAAAAAAAAAGGGCTTTTCAAAGCACACTTGGGCAAAACCTTAAGAGATCTGTTAAGGCCATTATCTTTAAAAAGTTCCATAGGTACTATTAAGGGCTTTATGATGAATGTTTCATTGACTGAAAAATTCTCTTAGCTAATCAGGCAAAATTTGCTGTGTTAAGTGCAAATATTTAAACCTGAACGTGACAATGTGCAAATGGACCATTTTTTACACATATTAATCCAACATGCGTGTGGAACTGTCTTTCTTTCTTTCTATTTTTTACACTTTTGGCATTTCTTTACCCATGATAAGTTGCTGAGACGGGCTAATTAAATGCAGCTGTGTGTTAAGGGAAGAAGACAAGTCCTGAATTCCCTTCTTTTGTTTAAATGTAGTCTTTGTTACAGAGGACAGATTCCTATTGGGGATGCATTTGTCACATAGTCACTGTGTTCGCTTAGAAGAGATCAGACTTACTCTGAAGAGATGTAGAGGGACTAAACCAAGCTGTTGAATCTCCAGAGGAAGCACAGTACCTGTAATAAAAAGAAAGACACATCAAAGCAAATGCTCTGCTTATGAGGACTCAACATGGCTTTAATGTACTTTCCTGTTGATTCTCTTTTTTAACCACAAAAGTCTTTTGTTGGCAGTGGTATTTAAGCTTTGATTATCACTCTCTTATCAGATGCAGTATTGAAACACTGAGCACATAATATGGCCTTTGTATATGAGCACAGTCTTTTGGTTTTTAATACATTTTGGAGATGTTTCAGAAGGAATATGTCATCCTTCAACCTTTAGGGGAAAGAAAATGCTTTCTCGGGGATATTAATTCTCCAGCCACATAGCTCGGCTTGATTGATTTAAAGTCTATTCTTAGCTGGCATTTAGCTTAGCGCTAAATGATTTTCAGCCTGCACTGTCTATCTGTCTCTGTTGGCCTCCTCCCTCATACGTTTCCCCCCTTTTTGTGTTTCTGTGTTTCTCCCCTACTGTCCATTTTAAACTCCATCTTTCTTTTCTTCACAGTCGTATCTTCCCTTATCCTCTCTGTCTTGGTCCCTAATTATATCCGTTTCCCTTTCCCTCTCTACCCTCTCCTCCGTCACTCCAAATTCCTCGGTGTAAAAAGCTATGGCTTGCATTCTGATTGGCTGAGAACAGCTGCCTCTCCAATTGCTCGGGCATGACAGATCTTGTTACAGAGCTGGACAAACTACTTCTTAGCTAGGCTGTCATGAGTGCACAGCTCTTTCACAGTCAGCTCGACTCGATTGCTCATTTTAAAGGACAAGTAAGGTTTTGTTTTTGCAATATAGTTTTATTTTTATTTTCAGCCTCTTTGGTAAATGAACTGTGCTGATAAAAACTAATGCTACACTAAGATGCATAAGCCACAGTATGACAATGTAGCAAAAGCGGTACTTCAATCGCTGTACAGACAAGTGACAAAGCGCACACTCATTTACACCTACTGACAAATTTGAGTCAGTCAACCTCATGTGCACATCTTTAAACTGTACAGTAAATGGTGAATTGACTTGCACTTATATAGCACTTTTCTAGTCATTCGGACCGCTCAAAGCACTTTACACTGTTTTTGTCGCATTCACCCTTTCACATTCATACAGCACTGTTCCCAGACAGGCTTTGGGAGCTAATCCTTCACACCCAAGGACACTTCAACATGCGGACAAGGGGAGCCGGGAATCGAACCACCTTAGTGGACGACCCGCTCTACTGTACCTCCTGAGCCACAGCCGCACAACCTTGTGGTACCACAAGGTTAGCACTATCTCAGCAAGAAGAAGCTGCCCTGTTGTAAAATAACTGTCTAGTTTCGATATTTTTGGAACAATTTATGAATATCACAACTTTACGCTTTTTAAATCTGAGGGCCTGATCTACTAAAGGTTTGCTTGTATAAAAAGTAAAACATGTGCAAACTTGATGTCACCCGCAAAAAAATGTGCAAGCTGATCTACTAACTGGGTGCACTGAGCATTGCGTCTTTCAAATGGGCTAAAAAAGCATACGTGATGCATTCAGCGCGTTTGCCTTGATAAATATGCAAATATGAGCGAATAGATGCAAATAGATTTATTTAGCACATGCAACGTGATTTACCAAACCTGAAACAGATTGCGGTGGAAGTTTTTGCGTCTTTATTTAGTACGTTTGAAAGGCAAGTATTGTCTGGCACTGCTTTTTTTCTTTTATTGATTTAATACCTGCCAGGGCTAAAGTTCTTATACTGTATCTCTGCATTTCCTCCAGGGCTAAAGTTCTTATACTGTATCTCTGCATTTCCTCCAGGGCTAAAGTTCTTATACTGTATCTCTGCATTTCCTCACATCGGGGTCATTCCAGCAAACTGTAGCAGTTTTTCAGGTGTTAAACGCCATTTAAGCACTGTTACGCACGCCGCACGTCTCTCCTCCTGTGCGCTCCTCTCCTCTCCTTTCCTTTCCTTTCCTTTCCTCTCCTCCCTCTCGAGTATGTGGCTGCTAGGCCCTGGGACCGGTATTGGCACGACACCGGGACCGGGACTGAGAGACTTCACCTCTGTCCTCATCCCGTCTTTGATCCCTCTGGTCAGTGTGGCCTGAGTGTCCCACCTGAGCTCTCTAATAAAACATCGGATCAAATTTCATGCGTCCATCCAGCTGTCTGTCCACACTCTCCAAGGTGTAAACGATTACCACGCACAAAACCCTAATTTAAATACTGCGGTTTGCGCGTGCTGTCATTTAGTGGGTTACTCTTAGTAGATCACCTCTTATCCGTGCGCTAACCAAACACGCAAAATTTTACCAGGAGCACGCAATTTAGCGCCCCTTTTCAGGGATCTTAGTAGTGTATAACCCCAGCTAATACACAGGGCAGACTATTTTCCTTTGGCACAATACTGCAATGAACTGTTGTTGCTATAAGAAGCAATTTCAGATATTTTTTGTATTCACTGTCAGAAACAGACAAATATCCAGACAAGCAACCAGACAAGCATGACACTCAAGCAATGTGATGCCTTCTTGGATTTTTCCCCAACAAAACATGGCCCATTCTTCTTGATTACAATGAGCCCATACAGTCAGTCTGCCAGATACCCAATTGTGTTTTCCAGCAACTAATATTCAGGTCTGACTCCAAGAGTTATGTAAACTCTGGTTTTCACACATCACACAAGGTTGCATTCGAAAAATAAGAATAAAGACATATCAACAATTGACTGTGCTTGTACACATAACAAAACTAGTGGTGATGCAGATAGCCTGTCTTAAAGTGCAGAGTCTGTGATGAATCCTGTAATAAGAGCCTGATAAATTTCTCATAAAAGCTAATTTGCCACCATGAGAAAAATAAGCTGTTGTGGAAAACTACAGGGGTTAACATGGTAATTGTGCATGTGCCATCTATATTAAATGCTCTCAAGAGTGTTTTCAGGGTTTCCACCCAATCTTAATTGACTGATACTGCAGCACATTGACTAAAACAGCAAACTGCTAATTGTCAAATTTGTTCACGTCAGCAGATTCTAAATAGAGCTCACAAAGGGAAAAAAGCTGCAAGCGCAGCCGAGAGCCAAAGCAGAGATGGGGTTATGGTGGTCATGGGATTGCTCATGGCTGTGGGCTTAGTGGGGGCAGCGGATCTTGAATAGTCCTCTTCATCACTGTCCTGACTCTGAACAATGCAGGGAAGACAAAATAATTACTGAGCAGTCTGAAAAAGTAAGATCTTTTTTTTTTTTTTTGTCGCATCTATTTTGCCTGCCCTGGAGGATTAAGTCTTTTAGCTTCGAATGGCACAGACTTGTTAAAAACAACATGCTTTGCTACACTAGAAGCTGTTAATCTATCAACCCTGTCTTTGTCTAGGGGCATCACAAAACACTGCTATGTTAACACAACCTTCAAGGCTGTGTGTGAAATAAATGAATGTTTTCTGTGAAAAGTAAGAAAAAGGCTTGGATTTCTGGCATGAAACACAATCTGTTACCTTTTAAGACATACATGTATATCTAGTTAAACTTTGTGCATTGTTGTGATTTGTATCATATATTATTTACCATAAAGGGCAACAATTGAATATATTCCCTTTTATTTGCCATTTATGAACAAAAACCCTGTCATGAGTAGCTGTCTTCAGCTGTCAGTCTGTGGTTCCGCTTCTGTGTGGTGCTGCTTACACACAACTCTAATAAAGGCCAAGATCTGGCTTAGAGGATTCATCCAAGTGCTGCCCCCTTTAATAAGACAAGAAGGATGCCAATTATTGCCCCTTTGCTGTGGACTCAACTCCCTGGCCTCCCCTTTAAACTGAACGCTTGAGTTGTCGATGTGAACAGAATGCCTACCCTGTCCCGCTCTTTGTTCACAGAGGAAGGACGGGAGGAGGGAAGGAGGCAGGGAACAGGTATAGCAAGCTGTTTGTATTTGGAAGGCTACTGTAGGATATCTCTTAACTGAACACAATACAAACATGTGAAGTTTATTTTGTCTATGTTAAACGCAGAATGACAGTGCACCAAATCAGGTGTCATAGTGTTTACATTTGAAGACAATAAAGCAGAGATAAACCCAGATTAAAAAAACTTCTATGGCCCCCAGAGAGACACACACACATGCTGCAGGGGGCTCTGCTGCCTTGCTTTAACCATTGGTTATCTCTCAGACCCTCTCTCTCAACCTACAGGGAAACACATTAAGAAAATTGAAGACGAGATTAAAGAAGTCCAACAGAAGTAAGGCACAGTGAAATGTTTCTGAATACACATTCAGTCACTCTCAGTCCCCATCATCCCCTGAGTGTTGTCTTGTCATGAACATATTACTTGTTTTACTGTTTTATTTCCATTCTAACTCGCATTAGGGAATTTCTATCATTTATCTAGTTGAATTTTGCAGGTTTTGTATGTTGTATTATTTGTATACTGTAACCATTTGAACATTTGACCGAACATGTGACTTTCTGTTATCACCAGGACTAGGATGGCAGGTCCTAATTATTTAAGAACAAAACTATGATTAGTTGGGAATTTGTCTGAAAAGAAGACAATGCATGTGACATCTGCCCTCTGCTGGACAACATGCCCAGAGGACAGGAGGCCACTGGCAATTCATGTTTCTGAACCTTTTGGCAGCTTTCACTGTCATTGGAGCAACATTTCCTCAGTCTTTGTGTTCTGCTAATCTCAAGTTCAACATCACACCTCCACACCTTTGCTGCTGCCTCATCACCTTCCTCCTCAGTCCAGACAAGCTGGCATGCTGAATCAGCTGTTCCACAGACTCACAAGCTCCCAGTAAAGGACTCATTATTTTCAGTGTATTCACCATATTTTCCATATATTAAATATAATATAGTCCGGGATTATATAATGGGTCTTTATTAAGGAAACAAACAAAGTGGGGTTTGGGGGTTGGGGTCCACAACTATCATAGTGTGTCATGTTTTTTACATTATATTTGTGTGTAGGACCCAACTGATTTAAAGGCCAGCAAGTTTAATTGGGTAATTCAAGCCTTTCTCTGACATAAGTACCAGTGTATGCCTTGGTTGATTAAAACTGGCATTAGTCATTTCTCGTGCCACACTGGCTGGGTTTCATTTTAAAGTGTATACAAAGTTTTGTATGTATGTAAATGTTCAGTTTCAATACATATTTGTTATGTTTGTTTGAACAATGCATGATCATTGCAAAAAAATGCAAAAAAGTGTATATATGAGGAATAACGTCCAAAATGTATTCAGAATTTTTACTCTCTGATATCAGTATCAGCCCCAACAATCCCATATCAGTCAGGTCCAACTGTGTGCATGTAAGTTCATGTGAAAGAGGCACTGCAACACTTAGATCTGTATGTTATCATGAGGGGACACTGAATGACAATTATATAAAGGTAAACGCACAGCAGCAAATCAGTATTCTCCTTCATGTTTTTGTACATTGATATTTTGCAAAGTCACAGTGCAGGCTATGATTTTTTTGTCTCTGTTAGACAAAAAAGTTTTAATCACTGAATTGGAATTTCAGATCCTTTTTTTCTTCACTGCTGGCATTCATGAATGACCTTCAATAGAGTCCCAGAAGTACCGGTGGAAATGAATGAATCATACCTGTGTTTACAAGAACAAATATTCAGCAACATGCACTGCATAGTGCCTCCTTATTCAGTCTGAAAAGGAAATAAGCATCCTTCTGAATTGAAGAAAGGAAAAACTTCCACAATATTTTATCCCATCAGAAGATCAGGCTACGGCCCACAAGTATTTATAGTGTCTTAGTTGTGTGTTATAACAGCAATGTTGAAACATAATCTCTTATTTCTGAGGCATTATTGACAGTAGAGAGAGACAGGAAAGTGGGGAGAGAGATTGGTGAATGCCACGCAGAAGAGATTGGCACAGTTGGGAATCGATCCAACGATCACTGCATTGGGCATTGCCAACATGGGACATGCTCTTAACATTTAAAAACTAAGCACCCCATGTGTGCTTCACGATTAACTGGATAGTATTGAATCAGAGAAGAGTGATTTGGTTAATTGATGCCCATAGTGACACATTTGATCAAATTCAAGCACAGAAATTAACAGCGTGTAGCCAGAAGTGTTGACTGATAAACCATATTTTCATGTACATTGCGATATGACCATGAGTACTATAAAAACATCACAAAAGACTGATTGAATTGTGAAGAAACATTATTCTAAAAATCAATTTAATTATTATTCATTCTAATGCCATGCAATAACACTGGGTTTTCAAGGTGCAGTGCCTGAGATTGAACCAGGCAAAGGATTGCGAATATAGAAATGTGTGCAAACAATGTGGAATCTTCCTTTATCAAATAAGTTAAGTCTCAAAATTGCCACTCTACTGTTGACTCAGTGCATATCTGTAAACATTTCTAAATATGGCAATAGAACATTTCTGAAGGTCGACTTCAGACAGTGAGAGTTGGAACAAGCTACTCATCTCCCACTATCACAAATGTTGGTGCTCCACAAGGTTGTTGTTTAAGTAGTCATCTTGAAGGACCTGTCTATATGGTGTCATAACAACAATCTGTCCCTAAATGTTGATAAAACAAAGGAGCTTATGACTGTAGGAAAATTAAAACTGTTAAATTGGCTGTCTACATAAATAACATCGTTGTTGAAATTGTTAACAGCTACAAGTAGGCACAACAGAGGCTGTCTGAAGAGGTACGGCATGTCCACAAAAACTCTCATTCATTTCTACCGGTCCACCGTAGAAAGCATCTTGACCGGATGCATCATAGTATGGTTCGGCAATATTACAGCACAAGATTATAAACATCTAACAAAGATAGTAAAACCTGCATCAAAAATTACAGGATCTCAACTACCGCAGTTACAAGACATCTACACTACCCGCAGGAAGAAAGCACTTAGCATTATGAAGGATGCTAGTCACCCAGCACACAGCCTTTTTTCTTACTTACCATCAGGGAAACGTCTACAGAGCATCAGAGCTCGGACCTCGCGCCTCAGAGAAAGCTTTTACCCCCAGGCGGTCAGACTACAGCAGTAGCTTTAAATGACTGTGAAGGCCGTGTGAATTATTGATTGATTGATTGATGTATTTATTGGGGCTTGATATTGTATAATGTCTGCTTTAAATGAGTGTGAATGATTGTGAATGTAGGAATGAATGAACGTGTAGGTCACAGATCATTGATTGTTTGACTTATTTATTGATGCTTCTTATGGTACATGCATTGTTTATATGATGCTACTGTCATTATTAGTTTTTTTTTTTTTATTATTGTTTAGGCCTACTTTTTAAGGGTTGAGAGTGACCCAGGGCAGACTACATTTCAATGCATTGACTGTACATCATACTTTTTAATGTATATGACAAATAAACTTGAACTTGAATAAATGTGTCTTATTCTAGCGCTACAAAAGTCCAGTAAAGGAAAGGAAAGGCACCATGTCAGCACCAGAGCATTGGGAGCCGCAGTGTTTTTGTTTGAATTTGTTTCCTAGTATTACAATTTCAATTTCATAATGGTAAGAATGTTGTTGTTTTTTATATGAATTACTAGTATAGCTATCTCATGTGAAGAGTTAGAACTTGAAGCCTGTGGTAAGGTAAGCTTGATTAGGGATTTCAACAGTACAGACGGGGTGTATTAAATGCATTTAGTGTTAAACTTATTGAGATTATTTACAATTTTAGCATCATTTGCCACACCTTATTAGTGAGCAAAGTTCTCCCATGACTCAGTTCCCACACCTAGCCTCTGTGCTCCCAAAACTCAATTTCACAAAGGTATGAGTTATTGATTCCATACAGACGCAGTCATGTCTGAGTTGTTACATTAGAACTTTGTTAATCACAGGCCTAGAGAAGGAAGTGAACATGGCAGACATGAGCCATAAATCTGCACCTGCAAAAATCCTCCCACTGCAGCTCCACACTGTCGATGAATTAGAAGCAATCAGGCGTAAACATCTCTTGATAGACTTGGGAGAGTGCAAATCAAACTTCCCTCTTGTTCAGAATGTAAAAATCACAAACTTACAGCAGCTTGTGGCATGTATATATGGGATTAATATTTGTCACTGAACAAAAATGGCTGAGTGAAAAAAAAGAATTCGCAATAGGGGCAGTCTCAGACCTTTCAGAACCTCTAAAAAATGTTTTGCATATTGAAGCATAAATGGTACCTATGTGGTCAGACTCTTTCAGTGGTGTCAGTTCAAGTTTGGAGAAAAGTTATTGGCCCTTCAAGACAACAGTGGAGTATGGAACTTCGAGAGTGAGCTAACCAGCTCTTGCTATCCATCTGGTGTTTCCATGAAGGGTCAGTGCACTATTATTGCTGTTCATTTACGTATAATTAGGGGTGTAACGGCATTTGTCACGGTACAGGGGTCACGGTTCGGTGCACACAGTCACACGACAAATACGTCTGAGTGAATATTAAAAAAATAAAATAAAGGTTGAGTCTTCACTCCAATCTAGGTGGCGGTAATGAGCCTAAAAGCTGCCAGCAGCTGTCATGAAAGACGAAGAAGAGAAGTGACGAGAGTGTGAAGTTAGAGGAGCTGCCCATAGATATATATAAGAACTAGATGACTCACCCGCAGCTGTTTCCCAATGACAAAGCGTAGCTAGTACGGCGGCCATCTTGGGACGGGCAACTCTCTCCCTCAGAGCATTGAGTCTATGCTGCATGTTCTGCTATAATGACTAGAACTTGCTCAGTTTTTGTCCGATTTCAAAACGGTTTGATTTTTATGAACGTTTATGCAGTTATGATGCAGCATATTTAGAATCACGGATAATTTTAATAATGTATTTTATTTTGTAAAAGTAACATTATAGTGACATTATGCAAATAGTTAAAGTAATAGCTACATACTGATCAATTTTTCACAGAGCTATGAATCGTTTTTTTAGTGCAGATGACTGGATCACCTATCTACTGCACTGTAACTGCAGCCAGAGTCAGAGCAAGTTGCCCGTCCTCATATGGCCGACTGTGAGCTACGCCTGTGTGTAGTCCGATCTACCCCCTTGGAGCTGCCTGCCTCTCATGTCACCGTGTGGCTTCAGTGAAACACAACAGCGACGGCTCGCGGCCATAGACTGTAAAGCCGGTCGCGATTGGTCAACCGGATAAAGGCCATCGGCGATATTTCACGGATGTGCCGTGCGTCACTAGAAACGCATTAAACACGTTATTGCATATAAGAAAACCAACATTGATGTCAGTTTCTTGTTTTTTAATATTTGCCAATTGTTAAGTGCAAGTTTATTTTTCCTCTGGAAATGATGAATGTATTATAGCACTCCTTTTGCACTTGTTTTAATTTTTATTCTATTCTTTTCACTTTTATAACAGAAGATGGTTTTTAGTTTTACATGCATTAGTGTCTGTTGTACCGAACCCGTGCCGGACCGTGACTTGTGTGTACCGTTACACCCCTATTTATAATGAATGCCTTGGTTAAAGTGCGTTCACACCGGACCTTTTATTTT
Source organism: Trachurus trachurus (assembly GCF_905171665.1). Taxonomy (NCBI): domain Eukaryota; kingdom Metazoa; phylum Chordata; class Actinopteri; order Carangiformes; family Carangidae; genus Trachurus; species Trachurus trachurus. The sequence goes on along the minus strand of NC_139891.1, from coordinate 699,655 downwards.
TGTCACTGGTGACAAATTTACATATTAAGTCAATGCAAACGAGCGACTGAGCGAATAATCAAAATCGCTGGGGCTCCGAGCGACAACGACCGAGCTCGAGATGAGTAATTCCAACTCTCTGGCCGTCAGTCGCTTGTCGTTCAGCGCTGATTGGCTGCCGTAATCTATGCGTAACTATGACAACTACTGAAATCATGGAAACGTAATACAACTCCGCCGGTCCGGCAGAGCAAAGCTGGCTTGACGTTGTACGGCGCTTGTGGGACTTTCACAACAGGTAAAAGGCGGCAACAGGTAGAATGTCAGCCGTGCTGGACCAATACAAACGGGAAGAAAAGAGCGACTCCGAGCGAGGTGAAATTCACTGGAATCGCTTGTATGACGTCATCAGAGCTGTTGATCTGTTGAATTGTTCCAAACTGACGAGCAACTGCAGCTGAGTGACAGAGCAATTTTTTTGGAGCGACAGCAACAGAAATAAAAGGTCCAGTGTGAACGCACCTTTAGACTGGCCCTTGACAGATCCATTTGACTGATATTCCTGTTGGTTCATCATCAGAGTAAACTCTGTCACTGCCATTTGATATGTAAAAATCTGTTGAAGACCATTTTGAGTTGAAAGTATTGAAAGTATTACAGTATACTTGTGATAAATTTGTTTTGCCTGGATGCATATTTCCTCTGTTCTTTAACACATGTAACACACTCATTGCCCTGTGAGGTTGTATGGATAAGACTGCTTAGCATTATGTCAGGTAACAATTTTAATTGGATGGTGATGTCATTGGGAGTTCATAATGAACAACTGATAGAATAACAAGTCTGCACTGTTGATCTTGATGAATAATAATAGGCCTGGATGTTCCATATTCAGTAAGCAGCAATAATTGCATTACAAGTCTGCTCATTAGCCAACTCACAGACAACCCTCAGTCTTACTTTTTAAATGTAAAAGTGTATAGAAATTAGAGCCACTGCTTAAGACTGCGAGAAGCCTTTATCTAGTACTGTGGCATCCTGTGTGTCTGGCTTTCAAGGGGAAGATGATAGAGCCTGTAATCTATCACAGAGAATACTAACCACTTTCCTCCAGCAGAGTTGAAGAGGTGAACAATTTCCCCCAATTTCATACATATTATTAATATGTATGAAAACATTCATCTTTTTGTGTTGCTTGAGGATCCAGAGAGTATTGATTTGGTGATTTGGTGACTACTGAGGAAGTCCTCTGAAACTCAAGACATACTTTTCTGTCCATTTTGGCTGCAGGTAGGACTAGGAAACGGAACATGTCAGTTTCATGATAAGCAGGGTTAATTAAAGTCTGATTGTTTTCTATTATATAATGAGAGTAGATAAGTTTGACTCCCTCAGTATTTCATAATTTGTATAAGGTGGAGGAGGGGTGGTATATAACTTACACCGTTTGTGCGTTCATTTCCAAAGTCAAAAACCCTGATTAGCCTTCCTGCTTGTAATTACTGGGGTTTCACTGCATTGGTACCGACTCCTAAATGGCTTTGAATTGTGAAAGCTTTGAACTGGTGTGCACACGTGTGCGTGTGTGTGTGTGAGTGTGAGTGAGGGAGAGAATTCACATGCATGAGACAAAAAAATAAGAGAGTCTGAGTGAGAATGCAAGCCAAGCCTTGGCCTTGACTGGAATCAGATGGAATCTATGCAGCTCATTAGTAGCATTTCTGTTCTTGAACAAAAGCTGAGGCTAAAATTATTGTAATTGATTTCTATGCCGGCTCACCCTGCCTTCTTTTAATGAATAATTACTTCAAATGAACACTCAGCAAAGAACTAAAGCAGCCTGGCTATTTTTATATGTAGCATTCATTTATTTCATTATTTAAATCCCTTGTTTCATGTGTCCACTGACAACACAGCTAAACAAGTGACACAGATACATCTATCACTGCAGCACTGATAAACGAAGCAGAGACAAAGTGCTGCAGCTAAATGTCAGAGGAAGACATCAAAAAAATACAAGCCAATTAGTGACTCTCCATTGATCTCCATCTGCTCGGAGACAGACAAAGGCTCACAAGGACACTTGTTCATGACTGTAAAACTTCTGTTTTGCAGAGTAGAGTTTGCAAAAACATTTTCTGCTTTGCCAATATCAGCACCATAGCTGAGAGGCTCTGTTTTTGAAATCCACCTGTAAATATATAACACATAGGGGGGTCCATTTTTTATCCTCCAACACACAGAGTTTTATTTTCTGATGTATATTTACATTGTGTTAATACGCATGGAGTTCCCAAATGCCTTTCCAGTTAAGACCAGCACACGCACGCACACACACACACACACACACACACACACACACACACACACACACACACACACACACACACACACACACACACACACTCGCATCATGCTGTTTAGTTATCCTGAGTGGCAGGCAGTATAACCCTACCAAGACATTTCTTAAATTCAATCAAGATGGACTGAGTGATTCATGATCCCTTTCCATGATTGATGATGTGACAGGCTTTCTATAAGCCTGTTCCTGATATTTATATCATTGCCAGGGAATTAATGAAATAGTTAGAGACTTTAGGTTCTCCCAGTCACATTTAACAGGCATTTATTGGGACAAGCGTCGGCAAAGGCCCTATTGTAATTGCTATGTTTTTTATTATTAAGGCCCAGGCAACGACCAGCACCTGCGAAGGCCCTATTGTAATTGCTATATTTATTATTATTTGTAGGCCTAAACGATCGCATTTTTGGAGCCTTTCCCATTCCCCAAAATTAGGGCTGCCCCCGACCAAAGATTTTCTTGGTCGACCAATAGGTTGTCATTTATGGCAATTAGTCGACTTATCGACTCCCTGCCATAGTCACACACACACATCACACAGCTTATGAACTTCATTAACTGTCTCAAAACCAGTGTTGCCGTTGGCTTTCTTTCTGCGGGTTTTACAGTTATTACAGGCAGTATGCCGTTTATCACCAATAAACACAGTAGATGAGGTGGGTGAGTGACTGAGCTGGGGCTGTGTTAGACTGGTGGGGTGGGGGGTCAGCGGCATGGAGCGGTGCGGGTCTCTGACTGCAGCGGGGACTGTTCATGATCTATGGGAATAACTCCTTCATGCATTGTCCGATTTGCTCCAAAATTCACATGTTTGATGAGGGTCCCTCCCTGACCGCACGTGCCCACATCTGGTTACCACCCCCTAGTGGATAAATATCAACTTGTCATAATTCATTTGTGCATTGTGATGAGGGTCCGCTGCTGAAAGCATCTGCCCATGTCTGGTTTTGTTCGTAGTGCCACCTGGTAGATGAACGAAACATTGTATTTTTTCTATCCTGCAAAAGTTTTTTCTCCCTTCTTGCTTCATGCCTCAGTTTGGGTGAGTGAGGGCCCGGCCATCGCCGCTTTTTTCTATCTATAGGGATAAATAAATTATCTATCTATCTATCTATCTATCTATCTATCTATCTATCTATCTATCTATCTATCTATCTATCTATCTATCTGTCTGTCTGTCTATCTATCTATCTATCTATCTATCTATCTATCTATCTATCTATCTATCTATCTATCTATCTATCTATCTATCTATCTATCTATCTATCTATCTATCTATCTATCTATCTATCTATCTATCTATCTATCTATCTATCTATCTATGATTATGCTGAACTGGAAACAGATAAAAAGAAAAAAAAACATTTTTTGCTTTTTGGACAGGCAATGCAAAAAAAAAAGCTACGTCTTGCCCTCTGTTGACTGTGTGCCTTTGTTCAGACAGATTTTTTCAGCTAAAGTAGCCTCACTGTTAAACCATTCGTTAAACCTTTGAGATCTGAATTACATGATGCATTTGCCTTATTAGCTGCCTATTTTCTAGGTACACTATCCATCCTTTGGAATCTAACGGGATGTTGAGTCAGGTTGGTTGCATACAGAGAACAATGGAGGAGGACTGGTAATCAGGTTGCACGACTGAGAATGGGCCAATGGCAATCAAATGTAATGGAACAAGCCTGGGGATCAATACAAGTCAGTGATCGCAGACATACAAAGGTTGTTAAGAAGCAAGCAGCACTTATTGAAATCAATGACTAATCTGATGACAGTTCTTAACCTTTACACCTCTGAGGATTCATAAATAAGTGGGAACCATGATGGAGCAGCAGGGAGACTGCCATTTCTGTACAATTACTTCCTCCCACAACCCCCTTTTTTCTGCTGATTCATACTTTTCAAAGATGCCTAACTAAGGCATTCAATGAGGTTACATTGCCATGGATCAATGCAGAAGTACAAACACTGGGGGTTGTGGTGATTCTGCTGTATGTACTGTAGTATATCATCAATAAAACCACACAGGTAAATAAAATATGCATGTGGATGTCAATTCAGCACATGCAAGGTCATTCAGCTAATAACTGAGTAATTCATGGAGCAATTAAGTGTCAAATCACACCATATTAAACTTGATTGATGTAGATTCCCATGCTTAAAGCTTCAGTTGGTAACAATTATTCAGTCATATTTGCTGGCAGTGTTATTTTTGGCAAGCATTTTAGATTTAGTCTTAGTCTTTTGGACTAAAATACTAGTCTAGTTTTAGTTAAAAAAAAAATTCAAAAAAAGTCTTTTAACAAATTAATTCAATAAGTAGGCTATTGGAGATTGCTGTTGGGCAGAAACCTTTTATTCATAATACAAGAGTGTTATACCTAAGTTGTGAAAATAACAGATCTATAAGTTCAACACATTGCAACACATTGTGAGCTTGTAGGGTATTTCACCAATAATTACAATAATAAATGAATGGTTTTAGACATACAGACACATACCTACACACGTGCATACTGTATGTGCCTGCACGTGTGTGTGTCTGTGTGTGGGGGGGCAACCGCCATTCCAGGTTTGGTTTAAAGTGGCAGATGACCAACAGCAAAATGTTTTCTGTAAAGAATGTCTAAAACGGGGGGCAACCGCCAACATCCCACCAGTCTGACATAGGCCTCTAATTGTCTAAATGGCAACACTTCATTTTCTATCAAATTTCCCATCATTCCGACATTTTTTGCCTCCTATGGTCGGAATGACAGTATTTTTTTCTTTCTTTTCCTGCCTTTGCGACAATTTCTTTAATAGCGTATTTCTTCCCCTAAAGATTTTGCACTGGTTGGGCTTAGGAGTTGGTTAAAGTGATAGTTCACCCAAAATTCAAATTTCACTCATTATCTACTCACCCTCATGTCGACTAACGGCTAGGAAACGTTTCAGAGTCCACGGTGCCTTCTCTGAGTTACAGCGGGGCTCCGTGCAGCACTGCATGTCCATATGACGGTTGCGAACGGGGCTCACTTTTCTTCGTCCAAAAAGACAGACCAAAAAACATCCAAATACCTCCATGCTGCTCGTCTGTAATGTCCCTCTTGTATTGAAGCCCCAACATGAGAAATTGTTCCGAAAAAATTTTAATAAATATTTTAATCCCGCGTGATTTGGACGGACCAGGAAGAGCAGTGCTATTACTGCTATTATAAATATTTATTATTATTATGAAAACACCACACAACTATGGAAAACACACACCGTTGCTGCACTTTTGCAAGTGTTGCAAGTGTTACATACAGAAAATAACGCAATGGTGGGCTATTAAAAATTGCATCCACTAATTTTTGACGTCTCCAGTTGCTATGGATACGATACATGCCTTCTGCGAGTGCTACTTCGTCTTGTGTGTGTGTGGAGGGGGGTGTATCGTCTTGAAATTTCCGACCATGACTTATAGTCCAGAAAATACGGTATGCAGATAACGGTGTCCGCTCTTGTACCTTTCTGGTGTTATACTTGTCTGAATCAAAGCCAGCTTAATTTAGATGTGGCAATCTTTTATTTCTCTGTCATCATCCGAAAAGCCATATTTTCAAACAAGACAAGACATTACATTTGCACCAGCTGTTTCATGGTGACAGCCAGCTTTCCACAAGGTCCTTGGAAAACTACAAAAGCGGGGTGTTTATTATACTATCAAAGTAGTGGGTGCTTTTTTTTGTCTCATTGAAAATCAGAACAGTGTGTCTGTATTTGAACAAGGCTTTGATTCATGCACAGACACACTCCCTGATCCCTCAGCTTAATCCTTCCATTGGCTGGGACAAGGACACGTTGACAGTTTAAGACCTCTTCCCTCAAACTCTCCTAAATAGTCATGTTGACCGATCACAACATAGTCTCTGGGATTTAGAAACATGCTATTAATTAATCAGCTTGTAACAGGCAACCAAACTGGGTGAACATTAGCAGAAAGCTGATATTTCCTCAGAATAGCTATCTGGCAGATGATATTCTAAAAAGTTTTAGCTACTCTCAAGTTTGTTTAACTATGTTTGAATAGCATGTGTTTGATAGTTCTATGTGGGTTTAGTGATTATTGTTTAAGTTTTAGATGTGCCCCGGTTTCAGTTCTCCTTGCATATGCTAATTCTCTTATCTGTTATTTAATATTCTTTACCACATTTACCTTCCATATGCTTAAAGCAGAAGTAAGCGATCCGGTCGTTTTGGGTAACTTCTTGTCAGCCGATGGAGGTAGCAGTCCCCGCCCTCATGGATCTATTGGTCCTCGTCCCTACGTCACCACATTCAGGCACATCCCTTGGCTGCACACACAGCCCTTCATGCCGTTCTCTCTCCTCATTGGATAAAGGTTGTAGGATAAAAGGAAAGTTTTCTCCTCTGCTTACAGCAGAGTAGAGTGACTGACAGACCCGTGTTTCAGACCAAATACATATATATATATATAAGTATGTGTATGTTTGTATATAAGTGATTGCCGTCAGAAGATAGAACTATTTAAGACTTATATTAACACAAATATTCCGCTTACTTCTGCTTTAATGGATAGTAAAGGGTAGCATTGTTAAGATCCATAAGGCAAGTAGAAAAATCTTACATCATACTCTTCAAACATGATTACCTTCCAATCACTGAACAGAAGTAAATTGTATTTAGATTTCTTTCTTACATTCCTTTTAGGCCAAGGTAGTCAACATTAGCCTCGTAAACCAGCCTCTCGCGGAAGTGCATTTCATTTCATTCCGAGGGAGAGTCTGGCCTCATCCCCATTCTAAGCGTTTGGACTGAAACCCTCAAAAGGCTGAGCCAATCAGTGTCGCCCGCTGTGATTGACACAGCACGTTGGCCAATCAGGGACCGACTGGTGCAAAGCCCCGTCACTACACCAACTTGCTGATTGGCTGAATGGGGTTGTCTGTCAATGCTACTACCAAAGATATTAAACCGTCTTTGCTACTACTCCCGCCCAGCTCCCGCCCACCCCAAACGCTTGCAGGGGGGATGAGGCCAGACTCTCCCGAGAAATTAAATTAAATGCATTTCCGCGAGAGGCTGGTTTACGAGGCTAAGTCAACATGCCATTAAAGAAACATCAGTATAAATGGAGAACGGAGGGCACCGTCTGTGGCTGCGGTCATCCAAATAATCAGTGATGCAAATTGATTATTGAAAACACTAAAAGTGTATTAGAAAATTAAGCAAGGAAAAAAAAAATCTGTGTGATGTTTGTAAAGCAAGATAAGCAAGATGGCTGAGACCACATCAAACTTTATCATCACCTTGAAAGAAAAGTGCAAAGCCAGGTACAAACATGGCAATAATATAGTTGATCATTAGCTCTGTGCTCACTTTCTTCTTCTTTTTTTACCATAAGCAAAATGTTAACACATGAGCAACAATTTGCTAGTGTTAGCCCTCGTAATTTGTAAATATCACTCTTGATTGTCAACTGAGGGCAGGGGGCAGGCCATAATAATACAAAAATGCACCCCTTTTTTGCATCAGTCTATTATTGCAGACAAGGAAGTGAGATATGTCTTGGTCACTGGCGAGTTTGAATGTACCACTGCTACACTGCTAAATATCTATGGGCCAAATTAGGATGACCGACATTTTTTCAACAAAGTCTTCAACTTGATCCCAGATTTCTCCTTTTCAAATGTGTATGTGTGTGTGTGTGTGTGTGTGTGTGTGTGTGTGTGTGTGTGTGTGTGTGTGTGTGTGTGTGTGTGTGTGTGCGTGGAAAATTCTGAATATAGAGTATGCTCGTTTCATTCGCAGGTTCATAAATGTATACTTGAGAATTGATTATTTTCTGCTAGATGGCAAACTTCTCCCAGGGGTTTGCAATGCCAAATGTCATGATATTAAAATTCCTGATCACTGTCCTGTTTCTGTTTCACTGAGGCTGCTTCAGACAATGAACACACACACACACACACACACACACACACACACACACACACACACACACACACACACACACACACACACACACACACACACACACACAGGTCCTGGAGGGTCTATCACCAGCTCTTAACAAAGAAAGAGTTATGTGTCTATTTAGAGGGACAGATCAAAATGTTTTTGAGACAATTTGAAGACATTTAGAGCATATTGAAGGGGATGTATTACTTACTAACAGTCTACACACAAAAAACAACAACAACATAATGATAGGAATATGAAAACCAGGTGCAGAAAAGGCTGTGCACCCTTCCACTGAGAAACATATGGAAAAGTCAAACTTAATTATCAATTATTTTGTCCAAAATAATTTATGGAGCCTTGATGTATACCAAACAAATCAATTTGGAATTTGGAGATAAACTGCTGGTGAGACACTTACAGAACAGAAAGAAAAAAAATAGAACCATTCATACTACATATCGTCCCCCATCTGGTGCTTCCACTTCCTCACCAGAGAGAATGGCTCTAAGACTGCAAGGTAAAAAAAAAAAAAAAAAAAAAGGTCAAATATGAACTGTTGTGTTTACATTTAATTGACTAAAAATGTTAGACCACATACAACTCTTTGACAAGTTTGGTCGGATTCAGCTACTTATCGCTTGTCGACTGATGGATTTTCTTCTCATACATTCCTGTAGTGTCGGTTAGGGCTGGGCATTATCTCGATAATTTAATATTAACACGTTCATTTTTTTTGTGTGCCAAATTTGTACTTCACAGGAGAGAAACTGTGTTAAAAGTTTAAAGAAAGCCATTCAACTCATTGGCTGCCATGACGTCAATTATGATTTAAACGGGGGGGGGGTCATTAAACGAATGTAATGACGTGTAGCTGCCCTGTAGGTGGCAGCATTGCCCTCTTTGGATGAGAGATCAGCATTGATTATAAGGAGAAAATGCGAGATGACGAGAGACATGCTAAAGAAACGTTGGCGCGTATGTATACTGCCGCGGTAGTTCGGAAAGGATGAGTTCAGTGGTGTGTCAAAAGGATTCCAGTCATGTACCATAGATACTTGATTGTTTTTTGAGTGTTTGGTGTGGTTGAAAAAATTGCCCCCATAGGTTAGCGTTGTTGCTATCGCTAGCGCCGTCTAGCATGGTGTAACTCTGGTTTGCCTGCATCAATTTTAGTCGCGTTTTTTGCTCCCCCCAACACTAGGTGACCATCAGGACAACGATTTAGGGCTCAAAAATGACTGGAATTATCCTTTAAGGAACACATGATATATTTGCAAAAAATGCATGTTTCCTAGCTTGTCAAACTCTATTTTTAGGTACATCACAAATTATTTTAAATTAAACCGTTTAATTATAACCGTGGCTGTTTCACAGTACTGGTGCGTTTCTTAATATCCACCTTTTGAAATATTAACATTTACTTCAACTCGTGATTACAGGTTCTTTATCTTCCACCAATTACACCACTGGTGCATGAAATCCTGCCATGTAAATTGCATTACCTCTTTACTTGTGTTACTGATAAACATTAGCATTACTTTATCCTCTATATGTACAGACATCCAGCCGTAAGCAGGGATTTGTCTCCTCTCATCCTACCACTCTGTTTCAAATAACACTTGGGTGAATAGTTAACGTCGACATGATTAATGTGATCATTTGATGTTGTTCAGGTTAATTAAAAGGCTGTCACACCTGACTGGTGATGGAGAGGATGTGATGAAATACTGTAGGCCTAGGCCTGAATAACTTGCGTGCTATGAAAATGAGCCGATTTGAGTGCTGGCTGCTCCCTTACTGAGGCAGAGGCCATTATTTTTGCTCTGTCCTTCAATGTGCATGTGTCAAAAGAGCCTAAAAAATGTATGTGAATAAAAAGTGTTTCAACATCATATTAGGGCCATGTTGGGTGAAACTGGGGGTTGTATTCCAAGAAAAGAAAAAAGAATGAAGATTACAGTTCAGTCAGGACCACTTCGTCAAAATAATCTATATTTATTTGCACAAGTTTCATTTGGCGGTATGGTACTGTTCTTGGACCCCCCAGGAAGAGCACATCTTCCTGCCCTTCATGAGCCATCATGAACAGCATAAGCAGGGAAAGAAAACCCCCCAAACGACCACACCGGCAATTCCCTGGACCCTCTTGCTACAAGAGATGTCAAGAGGCTATCTGAGTAGGAAATAAATGTGGCCTATTTAAATAAGAGATAGTTATTAAATAACCCCCCAAAACCCACGAAAGGAACTGTGTCGGTGAATAATCCAATGGCCAAATATGATTATGTATTGTTGCTATGGAGGTCGAAACCCAGCACAAATTAAGAAGGAAGCAAACCGTTCCTGGTGTGACGCTCCGACCGGAGCGGCACCATCGCTGGCAAACAGAAACTCCACAGCTGTGACGCCACCCCTGCCTCCCAGGCGAGAGCCCCGACAGAGAGAAGGACAAGACAGCCTCTCTCTCATGATCTTCCTGGTACTGAGTACCGCCTCTGAATCTTTTAGTGGTACGCAGAACCAGACCGTACCGGCTTACTTTCACCCCTGCCTTTATGTCTTTCTGGAGCGTCTGGGGACGAGTCTCTGCTGCTCCTGGTTGATCCAGACGGCAACCACTCATCTGACGAATCCGGGTCACGTTCGCCGACCCGTCAGTTGAGCTGGGCTGTGGTGACACACCGTGAGCTACACTGACTCTCACTGCTTGGTCCAGCATGATCATCGGTGTCTTTTTCTATGATCTCCATCGTCTTTTCTCACGATCGCAACACTCTTCCTCTTCAAACTACCGTGACACATACAGTACACACACGTGCCAACGTACAGTATACATACATTTCTTTCACGTATCTCTCGTCATCTTCTCCTCATAATCAATGCTGATCTCTCATTCAAAGAAGGCACTTACAGGGCAGCTACACATCATTACACTAGTTTACAAGCCTGATATTGATGGACAAGCTGCGCTAGACCGTCCTCCTACCCAAACATAACTGTGTTTTTATTTTTGCTTTTATGCTTGATGCTTCGTTGGTGTTGCTGTTGTGTGTGTTGTTCTATATTTGTGATCAGGGCGTCATTGTAAAAGAGAGCTTGCTCTCAATTGGCTTCCCTGAATAAATAAAGGTTTGAAATGAAATGAAATGAAATACACACACAAAATGGTGGAGAATGTGGACATGAACGGATCACCGCCAGGCCCACACACATAACCTGGACGCAGCATGGAACAGGCTCTCACCACCTTCCTGAGGAGCAAAACTGAGCTACAAAGAGTTGTCCAAGAGCTATGTGGCAAGTTCGCCCGAAGATGACGTTGAAGCCCACCTGGAGGTGTTTGAGTGCACCTCGATCCGCAAGATGTGGCCGGCAGCTGAGTGGGCCAGCATCATAGCCCTGTTCTTGACGGGAGAGGGCGGCCCAGAGCATGTGTCGAGATCTTCCTGCTGCTGACACTCAGGACTATGCCAAACTGAAGGCTGCAATTCTGACAAGGCATGGGTTTAGTCTATCAGCGTTACCATGCATGGACATTCTGCCCGAACCTACCTTCCCGACCACAGGTGGCGGCACTAGTCTGTCGAATGCGACTTTGGCGCCTAGAGGGCTAACAGTATACCTGATCTTTTCTAGTTTGAGATTACACATGATACTCTTGATGAGATGTGTGTGGGTGGGTGGGGCAGAATTTTAGCAAAATCAACCGCTGCGCTATTAAGGAGGAGAATGCCAAAGCCTTGCACTGACAGGAGGTCAAGGATATGTTTCCTGGGGTTACCCCAAAAATGGCCATAAGGGGACAGGGAGTAACAGTTTTCTTAAATATTTTAGAAAATAAACCAAAGAAAGAGGACCAAAATCAATCTAGTTCGGGGAAACCCCAGAACATATGGTATAAAGTCACAGGAAGCATTTTGCATCTGTCACACAGGGGGTCAATGTCTGGGTACATTTTTGTCAGGGCAGTCTTACAATAATGTAAGTGGTGCAATACCTTGACGACTGTGACGTGCACATATGGATGAAGAGTGTACACGATCCAAGGCTGCGTCCCAAATGTCATTAAAGATGTCAAAGCCAAGCTTATTATTGAGACCCCTTTCTACCGACTGGCCATGGACAGTAGGGCCAGGGGTTAGTAGTAGGGTTATTTGTCAGTTTGTCATTCACACGTGACAGATTCTTCCGACTGAGGCGAACATTAAAAGTGCTAATTGATGATGATGTGCCAGAAGACCTAAAAAAAGAGTGACAAATTCTGGATGGTGAGGCCATTTCTGTATCGGATTCTGCAAGGATGCAGGTCTCAGACTCGACCTGAATGCGTATCGATCGATGAGCAGATGATAGCTTTCACAGGAGCCTGTCCGTATAGACAATATCTGCCAATGAAGCCAGTAGGCTTTGTTTGTGCTACACCTGATGGCATTGTGCTGGACTTTGATCTGTATCAAGGTACAGGTGCACTGCTTGGGTAAGTCGAAGAGCCAGAGGGTCTGGGTTTGGGAAGCTCGTCTGTGTCAAACTCGTGGCACAAAAGTGTATTGTGACCGGTTCTTCACAAGCATCCAAGGTGCAGAGCGAATGATGAAGAAGGAGCTGTACATGACTGGTACAGTAATGAAGAACCGGGTCGCTGCAGCAGCGCAGAAGTTACCCACTGACATAACCATGAAAAACGAAGAACGAGTCATAATTGATATTAATAAACCTGCGCGCGCGCACACACACACACTAAAATCAGGATTCAGAAACAGAGATGTATTTTATTGAACCAATAAAATATGCTGAAACAAAACTTACATTTTATTATAAAATCCATTCATTACGGCGGACAGTAACTGTGTTCCCAGTAAGTGTTCCCCCACCGCCACTGTGCGATCTGTTATCCCCAGCACACACTATGTACAACTCCTGCTCTTCCACACGGAAGTTGTATAAAGTTCCCAGGATTCATACTGAGCTTGGTAGAGCAGCCTTCTCCTATGCTGCCCCTTGGTCCTGGAACAGCACTCAGAACACACTTCAACTGTCCAATTTAATCTCCCTGGGTGAATTCAAAGCCCATATAAAACATAAAGTAACAGAAAAGTGCAACTGCTATGAATGATGATGTTTGTATTATATTTAAGTGTTTGTATTGTTATGTAACCTGCTCCTATGCTGTACCAGTGCAATCTTGTTACACCACTACAACACAACGACGTGGTGTGGAAAACGTTACTTTTATTTTCACAGTGGAACTGGCAAAACACATATCAAGGTGTCGGGAAGTCACCGTGCGCACTCTGTTTTTCTCTTTCTCTTTCCCAGAATGCCGCACACAAAACACACTTCCTCTTTGCCACCTGGCAGTATTCTGCTTTTGACACACTCATACTGCCACCTACTGGCTATAATCTAACAGGGTGCTACAATCTCTTGGCCAGGTCTCCCTCACAAAAGAGATTTAATCTCAAGGGACTTTCCTGGTAAAATAAAGGTTGGGGAAAAAGATTAAAAAAACACTCCCCACCTGTAGCTGTTCAAAAGGTGGATGGATATAAGCTCTCACTCACTCGCACTCAACGCGTAAAGTCGCACAGTGGCACTGCTGGAGGATGTGGCGCATGTGAGACAGAGCGAGTGGACCTATCGGCACATCGTGAGTGGCCTCCGAGCCGGTCCGACTTCCATGTGCTGTGGCTGGACTCACGCATTGATTCTCGGCCCGAACCCGGTCTGATGCGTCAGCAGCGCCGATTCAGTGAATTTCACAATAAACAACACAGATGTGCTTTATATTAAAAAAACAAAAAAAGGAAGCCAAGGCTCGACCCGAACCAAGTCCTTTGTTCACCCGAACCAGCGCGTCTGAACGGGTTGGTCGGACCGGCCCCGTATTTCCACATGTGTGATAGTTATTTTCTTGGCTCTTTTTCCCTTTTCCGCCTTCATGGATTTGGTATGAATGAATATTCATAAAGGGTATACACTGGGTACGGAAAGTATTCAGACCCATTCCGATTTTTCACTCTTTATTTCATTGCAGCCATTTGCTAAAATCAAAAAAGTTCTTTTTTTTCTCATTAATGTACACTCAGCACCCTATCTTGACAGAAAAAAACAGAAATGTAGAAATGTTTGCAAATGTATTAAAAAAGAAAAACTGAAATATCACATGGTCATAAGTATTCAGACCCCTTTAAATTTTTCACTTTGCAGCCATTTGCTAAAATCAAAAAAGTTCATTTTATTTCTCATTAATGTACACTCAGCACCCCAGCTTGACAGAAAAAAACAGAAATGTAGAATTTTTTGCAAATCTATTAAAAAAGAAAAACTGAAATATCACATGGTCATAAGTAACCCTTTGCTGTGACACTCATATTTAGCTCGCATGCTGTCCATTTCTTCTGATCCTCCTTGAGATGGTTCTACTCCTTCATTGGAGGTTACAAAAGAATTTCTGCAGCACTCAAGGTTCCTAAGAGCACAGTGGCCTCCATAATCCTTAAATGGAAGAAGATTGGGACGACCAGAACTCTTCCTAGACCTGGCCGTCCAGCCAAACTGAGCAATCGTGGGAGAAGAGCCTTGGTGAGAGAGGTAAAGAAGAACCCAAAGATCACTGTGGCTGAGCTCCAGAGATGCAGTGGGGAGATGGGAGAAAGTTCCAGATGGTCAACTATCACTGCAGCCCTCCACCAGTCGGGGCTTTATGGCAGAGTGGCCCGACGGAAGCCTCTCCTCAGTGCAAGACATATGAAAGCCCGCATAGAGTTTGCCAAAAAACACATGAAGGACTCCCAGACTATGAGAAATAGGATTCTCTGGTCTGATGAGACGAAGATTGAACTTTTTGCAATTAATTCTAAGCGGTATGTGTGGAGAAAACCAGGCACTGCTCATCACCTGCCCAATACAAAGAGCTGCAGTGATAGTTGACTTTGTGGAACTTTCTCCCATCTCCCCACTGCATCTCTGGAGCTCAGCCACAGTGATCTTTGGGTTCTTCTTTACCTCTCTCACCAAGGCTCTTCTCCCACGATTGCTCAGTTTGGCTGGACGGCCAGGTCTAGGAAGAGTTCTGGTCGTCCCAAACTTCTTCCATTTAAGGATTATGGAGGCCACTGTGCTCTTAGGAACCTTGAGTGCTGCAGAAATTATTTTGTAACCTCCAATGAAGGAGTAGAACCATCTCAAGGAGGATCAGAAGAAATGGACAGCATGCGAGTTAAATATGAGTGTCACAGCAAAGGGTTACTTATGACCATGTGATATTTCCGTTTTTCTTTTTTAATAAATTTGCAAAAATTTCTACATTTCTGTTTTTTTCTGTCAAGCTGGGGTGCTGAGTGTACATTAATGAGAAATAAAATGAACTTTTTTGATTTTAGCAAATGGCTGCAAAGTGAAAAATTTAAAGGGGTCTGAATACTTATGACCATGTGATATTTCAGTTTTTGCAAAAATTTCTACATTTCTGTTTTTTTCAGTCAAGATGGGGTGCTGAGTGTACATTAATGAGAAATAAAATGAACTTTTTTGATTTTAACAAATGGCTGCAATGAAACAAAGAGTGAAAAATTTAAAGGGGTCTGAATACTTTCCATACCCACTGTATATATCCCCTCCGCCTTTCTTCTTCTTCACTGGGCATAATTGAGTATTTTAGTTCATACAATTAGTATCGAGTGTAATTATGATGTTTTCTTATATTGATGTATTGTGGTATCCGTTACTATTTGAGCATATCCTTGTAGTTGCTTATTGACATGTACAAGTCTTTATATTTTCCTTTTGTAACATGTTTGCTACTTCATGTAGTCCATTTGTTTCTGTTATTCATGACCTGTTCCTCTCACTTTCAGATGAGCCACCTAGTGAGGAGTGATATGTGCACATCCCTGCCCCTCCCCTCCCTTCCTTCACCTAGCTTCCCCTCTACTCACTGTACCCTCACTTGTTAACACTGAATTGTGTATATTTCTCCCCCTATATATCTCCCCCTCCTCAATTCATAAAGGGTGTTCCTCTGACCTTATATGGGCGAGGTAAAGCGTTTTCTCACGTGCGCCAACTTTAGAAGTGATTGTGATTTATAAATGGAAACAGGCGTAGGACGAGCGCACGCATTTCCTGTGTTTCCTCCGTACGCCACCTGTAGTGATCTTTCCTATACGCACAATTTTATAAATGAGGTCTGTGTTTCTACGTGTTGACGTCTGAGTAAAGTCCTAGTCTGCACGCTCAGTCCGGTCTCCATCTGACTTATTGAACCCACATCAATATATTACAATACCTCTTAGAGTTAGATTGCAACAATACAAGTACCCATGTCAGACTTTGTATTGCAACTTTCACATTTTAATAGTAGATTAAATAACATCATGACACAAGTTTGGTTAAAGAAGATAGGCTTTATTAAAAACTGAATGAAATGATGTGACTTATGACAGTCATGACATCATGATGATGATGATTATTATATTATGGAAACCTGATTGGAGCTGTCTTGTCTTGTTATTTTGTTGTTGTGTTGGTCATGTAGCGAATGTATGTCATGTTGTTATGGTATACTGCATATTGTTTTGTATTTGTCTATGTGGTCTATATTGTTTGTATTTATTGATTGTGTTTTATGTCTATGTCTATATTGTTTAGTGTGAATGTGTATTCTTTTATTGTCTCCATGTATGTTTTGGACCCCAGGAAGAATAGCGGATGCTATGCAGATGCTAATGGGGATCTCAATAAACATAAAACATGATATCATGATACATTGTCAATTCTTCCCCTCAACAGCCAGCAGATGTCACTATTTAAACTGTATCGAATGCTTCAAAGCAGTGCATCAAATTCAGGGCAATTGTGCCAAAGTGGTTCAGTGCTTTAGAAAGCTTTGGTTTCACCAACACTAGGGTGAAAAGCCTGGGAGTGAGAGAAAGGCCGGAGGAGGTGTGGAGGTGTGGCTTGCCCTTTTAAATCTGGGGTTATGTGACCCTAGGGGGCTACTCAGGTTATCTTTCAGTTATCCGGCTTCACTTAACCAGACAATCGGTTTTGTTGTTATTGTGTTGTTTTTGTCTTGTTTTGTTTTCTTGTTTGTTTGTCTTTTTTCTTTATATTACTATTATTATTGTTTGGAATATGTTTGTGTGTTTAAATAAATAAATAAATAAAAATAAAAGAAAACAGACAATCGCGATCACGGCAAGCGGTCATGCGACGGTGGTTACCAACTCGGTAAGTAAACCCAGGGTTACCGTTTCCTAGAGCGCGTTCACATGAAACGGGCGGAGTTTGCATCATCTGACCAATCACAGACATGGACACGTCTGACAGCATGTGTTTCACTAACGAGGAGCAGACAGTAATTCTACAGCAACATGAAGAACTGAAAGAAACACAGTCGCTACAGCAAAGTGCAGAAAGTGTTACAGAGAATTACTGACTATGACAATGCTTATACAATAGTTCATGGGATTAAAATTAAATAAAATCACTGCTCGATCATGATGGGATGGCTGATGGCTCTGTAGTCACATTATATATTCCTCTAAACTGGCCTGTTGCTCACATGTAATTTTGTGGTGTGTATATGAGTGATGCAGAGAGTTAGGTGTGTGAATATTGCACATACACAAAGTGTCCAAAAAAAAAAAAAAACTTGGAGCGCTGATCGTGAGAGGACTGACAGACCCCATCCCTGCATTCTTAGTTTTAAGATGAACATCTCTAGAGCGATGTGTGTTATATCTATATCGATCCCTGTGTGTCTGTGTGTGTGTGGGGGGAGGGGAGGAGTCATACGTTTTATTTTATCGGAGGGACTGACAAACCTCTGGGTTGGTTTCTCATTTTTGTAAAAGTAGAAAAACCAACCCTCAACAGGGGAGGTGGCCTCAGACACCACCTATCTCCATTTTACAATGCTGCCCTTTCATCCCTTCCCAGGAGATTCAACAATCTAGCCTCAAAGAACAACCACTGTTCACAAGTGGCAAGTGACTCCAACGACTGTCGTTAGAACACAATAGGGCACTAACGAAGTCGAAACCAACTTCCCACCAACGACTGTCACTCCAACGACTGTCGTTGGCACTTGGAGCACTTGGAGGTGACATCATCACCCTTGTGAACGCCCACACAAGAGGTTAAATAGTGAGTCTCCACACCAGATAGTTGGACCAGTCCCAGCCTGGTCAGATGCGTACATGAACTGATGAAGCCTCTTGGATGAGAGGTGAAACGTCTTCCTAGACAAATAACTAAGTCCAGTTGCTTTCGATTTAACCTCCTTTGAAAAAAAAAAACATGGTTTAGTTACCGAGTTGATAACCAGCGTCGTGGTACCGCTGATCCGGAGTGACAGTGTTGTGAAAATCGCTATGAACTGGTGCTCTGGTTTTTAGGTGCCCTGCAATCACATAGTTTCAAAGAAAATGGATTGATTGATTTTTACTTAACGAAATGAAACGAAAACAATATTATATTAATATATTGTTGTAACTTTAGAACTTAAGAAATATAATCGAGGGGAAAAAAGGTTTTCAAACATGGACCAAAACGGCTCAGTAATACGCACTACACATCTTATGAACGTGATGTTTATATATATATATATATATATATATATAGATAGAATGAAAAATATTTTACCATGTTCCACCTTCTCGGCTCTATTGAGAGTAATGAGTTTAATAGACTGTGTGCTTGTAATAATTGCTGTGACGACAGCTGGACACAATGTAACACATTAGCGACACATTAGCATCCTCTTTATCTCTGACCAATGGGTGTGTTTGTGGATACTTCACTCAAGTACATTGTCAGACAGAAGTCCTGCCCCCCACAGTAGGCTACTTCACACAGCTGTTTGCTTTGAACAGAAAAACCGGTTCCTACAGTAGCCTAGCTGTCCCCACACTTTTCAGTTCATAGGCTAAGCAAAGAAATTTCGTTGTGTTTCATGTAATAAATTTCACATGTAAGGGGAGCTGAACATAAAGCCTCCATTCAGAACTCCAAGACACATGTGCCAGACGCGCAGAGGCATGCGTAAAACACAGATTGAGACCACTTCATGATGTTTAGTTTTTTTTTCGTTTCTTTTGGATTTTTGTGCGTATTACTGAGCCGTTTTGGTCCATGTTTGTAAGCCTTTTTTCCCTTGGATTATATTTTCTAAAGTTGCAACAATATAGTAATATAATATATATTGTTTTCGTTTCATTTCGTTAAGTAAAAATCAATCAATCCATTTTCTTTGAAACTATGAGATTGTAGATCAAAAACCAGAGCACCAGTTCACTGTAGCGATTTTCATACACACACCCAGTCTCGCTTTCAATAAAACACACTCGCATTCTATTACAATCAGTGAAATATATGAAAACAATATTATTTTAAAAATGACAGTTGTTGTTGCTCTAGAGTCTAGTGTTTTTGTTTGGATAAGCTTCATATTTAAAAGCGCAATGTTCAGCTGTCAGAAATTAAAAGCAGCCTCCTCTTCTTATATTTGCAGCAACACTGTTGCTTCAGACTGTGATCAGCTTTTTGTATTGCTCAGCCTACTTTCCATATAAAACAACCTGCTGCTCTTGGCTGAAATCAGCCCGTTGTCGCTCCATTCTACGATTAAAGTAGCATCAACAAAGTCACTGTTAACAAAATCAGCATCTAATCTGTCCCTTTAAATTGTGTGTTTGGATCAGCTGCTGACAGATGTGTATTAATGCTCCGCTCGTGAGTCCAGCCGCATCGGGTCCAGGCTGCTGGCACGGACGAAGCAGCTTAGAAACTGAAACGAGCGATCGTCGGCTGAGTGGATTGTTACATTCACGAGAACTTGCAGAAAATAGATATGAGACAATTTGCTCAAACTTGGAGCCAGACCCGGCCAGGCTACAGGAGAGATCAGAAATATGGAGGGGTCCAGGACCCTCATGAGAACCACTGATCCTGTTGAACGTAGGCTACTGTAACCACTGTGATACAATAAAAAACAACAACATTGATCTGATTGACCGGCGTAGCGGTCCCTCTCTCCATCCACTCTCTAGCTCTCTCAACCACAGCTGCAAATGAAGTAGCCTATGGCCTATGAACAGCGCCACTCTCCATTGCAGCTACGTTGTGGTCAAATGTGGAATTATCCCAAAATCTTTTGAGCTGCATCTCAGTACGATGCTTCCACCTAGTGGCTACAATGTGACCTACAATTTCACGCAACGCGTGAATCACGCGTTACGTGAGGGAAACGTCCAAATGAAACTAGTACCCACTGTAAGCACCTGCAGTCAGCCAGACTAAAGCCCCTCTGGCTACCCTTGTCTATCACCCAGCACCACGTCCTGTTCCATTTTGCCAGATCCAAGGAACTGTCAGTCAACTGAACCACTCCTTAACCTGTTCACGCAGGCCCCCTAGTGGTTGGGACGCCGGCGTCCCAAATCAATAACACACGAACGGCGTCCTTAATATAACGAAAAGTAGACATGCTGTAATGAAAACTCCACCACAGACCTTTTAAGGACACTTTCAGCAACAGGTAGAAAAAAAAATGAAGTTTCTAGGTGCTACGGTTTTTTCACAGTCACTGAAAATGTCTCAAACAATATCAGACTACGGCAGCCCGCAAGCGACGTCACGTCAACAACGAAGGTGATTTTAACATATATGTACCATCTGTACACCTCTTCTTTCACCACCAAAAAATCGTTTTCTGTCATATAAACAAAAGCAAAGCACAAAAATGCAGTTTTTACCCCATCAAAGGTTTAAACCAGCCTGCTCACTCTACACAAACAAACCCGGAAGTCATTTTCGAGTGCCGAAAAAGACGGACAATAATCAATAATAGACCCACTAAAACACTGAATAAAATTACAAGCTTACCCTTTTTTAAAAGCTGAACATGTGCTCGAAAATAATCCATTGATTGATTTTATCCATCGTGACCAGATATTCCACGGCGTTTTACGTAACTCCGCAGTTCTAATACTGCTCGCATTCTCCGGCAGACTGCGCACCCGGTTTTGCGCATCTCTCGTCGCCTGTCAATCAAAGTCACGGGGGTGAAAACTTTTTGGTCCAATAGCAGAGACTCTAAGGTGTGACCTGATATATAATGATCCCTGATTGGGCAAAGCTTAAGCCTGCACCCAGCTGGTTCATGTGGTTCCCTCTCCCCCTAGTGTCAACATGTAAGCAATACAAGTCGACACAAAAAGTGTGTTTTTACTGCCCCAAGTTTAATTAAAAATAATAATAAAAGACAAAATGAACTATTTCAAATGTCCTTGTTAATTTAAGCCATCACTGATGGTTGTGGGATGTTTACTTCTGGAGTTTTAAAGGAAAATAACAATATAATACAGGCGAAAATAGGTAAATTCATGTTTGGATGGGTTTTGGACACTAAATATTCATCCCCAGAAATAAAATTTTCAAATGGCATTTTACTTATGTAACTGGTGTTCCTAAAACCCATCAAGTGTGTGATTGGCCCCAATAGGTTATCTGTTGGAAAAAAAAAAAATCTCACTAAAATCTTGCAGTGTGCATTTTAGCCAAATTGGACAACTGGACACTGTTTGGAAAAACTCTATAGTGCCTCAGTAGTTTTACATATCAACCTAAAATTTGGTACACATGTGGACAGGGAGTGTGTGAACCATATATGTAAAATTCAACCTGTTTTATAATTAGGATTTTGATATATCACCTTTTCACCAAAAATTTCAAACTCGTTTTTTTTTTTTTTTTCAAAAAAAAATAACAATTCCAGAAGCCCATTTTTTTATGGAATGACTCAATTCAATATTTTATACATATAGATGTAAAGGGACAAAGGTTGTCTTTCATTTAAGCCATAAACCATAGTTGTGGGATTAGTACTTCTGTGGCTATTAAGCTTTAATTGCAGTGATACAAAAACAGGCGGAAATTGCCAAAAATGGCCTCTGCATGAAGAGGTTAAAGCAGAAGTAAGTGGAATATTTGTGTTAATATAAGGCTTAAATAGTTGTATCTTCCGACAGCAATCACTTCTATAGAGTGTTTGGTCTGAAACACGGGTCTGTCAGTCACTCTGCTCTGCTGTAAGCCGAGGAGAAAACTTTCCTTGTATCCTACAACCTTTATCCAATGAGGAGAGAGAACGGCATGAAGGGCTGTGTGTGCAGCCAAGGGATGCGCGTGAATGTGGTGACGTAGGGACGAGGACCAATAGATCCATGACGAGGGCGGGGGCTGCTAACTCTATCGGCTGACAAGACGTTAGCCAAAACGACCGGATCGCTTACTTCTGCTTTAACCAAGATTAAACTGTCTATACTGTGTGTCCTGGACTGGTCTGTGCACTTGCATTTCTAGTCAAAAATTAGTTCTAATGAGGGAAACTTGTATAAGTTCTGACTTTCCACCCAAGGTGTAAATGAATTATTTCACTGAATTGCAGTTGGACACAGTTGGCCTCCAGCTATGTTCAAAGGAATGTGTTTCATCAAACTCATTGCTGCAGCTGACATTTAGCTTGTCACCACAGTTATCTTCCAGGTAACACAATAAGCATGAATTTCCATGTGTCCCGGATTTTACATAATGAACATATACATTTTTACTGTCTTCCTGTAATGAGACCAGCCTGGGGTGTTTGGTCTGTGGCAAACCTCCCTTCATTCTGTCTGTCTGTTTGCACCCAATTTATTCAGAGTATGAGGTAATTACCTCCCTACCAATTCACCGACAACTAGATCTGCAGCAGATATGATAAAAATAGCTGACAGGGATTTTGACATAATAGTCAAAATTGTCTCATAGAGAAAGGGTTGTTTAATGAATTCTGATGAGGCCCACCTTGATTTTTATCTGTCATTCAGATGAGGCTAGGATAAAACATTTTGTTTGCAGTGACTGCCAGAACAAAAGGGACTGCCACGGACTTTAGGACAACCTTGATTTGGAGTTTATGATGACTTTGTCTGGACTGGAAATGCTGTTCTGCAAGATAACCTTGGATGACACAGAAGTGTCTGGTCCAGTGGTTTGTCCATTGTCATCACCATCAAGCATAGACATTGTGTTTGCAGTATAAAAAGCAGCTTTACATTAAATCAAATTCTCATTTGTGGGTTATTTCGAGTGTAGAAGCAAGAGGAAAGAAACATCTTAATATTGGTTAAATAATAATAATACATAAATAAATGAATAAATAAAAGCGTGATTTATTCACTGAAGATGTTAGGAGTGTTGAGAAGGGCAAAAAAACCAACAAAGGCATTACCCAAGAATGCTGATAAGTTGAATCTGAACACAGCGGTAACACTTTACTTGAATAGGTATTAGTCCATGGGCCGTCTACCCATAGCGTCTATCTATGTCTATGTGGAACACAGCCTGAGGCTAAATACACAAGGGAGGAAGACACAGGTGGTGTAATCGGGGTCATCCCTATGTTCCCACAGCCCTATGTTCCCTCAGCCCTATGTTCCCTCATTTCTAACTTTTGTCGTCACTGAAAATTAGGCCCTATGTTCCCTCAGCCCTATGTTCCCTCATTTCTAACTTTTGTTGTCACTGAAAATTAGGCCCTATTCCCACAGCCCTTTGGTCCCACCATTGGTTGGGTTTAGGCAATGAAGAAAGGAGTTGGTTAAGTTTAGTAAAAAGACCAGGTAGAGGCTAGACAGGCCAGATAGACAGAGTCCAGATAGGTAGAGAGAGTCCAGAGGGAACATAGGGCTGAGGGAATATAGGGCTGAGGGAACATAGGGCTGAGGGAACATAGGCACGCTCCCGTGTAATCGGGACAGCTGAAACACATTAGGTAATCAAACGGGCAGGAAACTTAACAGGAAGACAGGAGTAGCCTACGTCATGGACTTCAAAGTAAAACAGGAAATGGGAACACAGCAGGGAATGAAAGACACAGGGCCTGTCCCAATATGCACACTCGATCACACTTACACACTTGGGCACTTGGCGTGCGCGTTCATGTTCTTAGTGTCAGTGCGCAAGTGTGTCCAGTTTCTCCAACGACCGAAAGTGCAGCGCGCTTGATTTGCACTTTACCCACACTTAAGGTAAGACCGCATCCGAGCGGTATTTGGCCAAGTATAAATCCCACAATGCACCACGGTGAAGTCCGCCGTCACCGGCAGCCACAAGCCCGTTTAGGAAATGCGATTAATTATTAATCTCAATAAAATGAAATTAACTTTCTATATCATAATTATGACTTTTTGATGTCATATTCTATATTCATCATGCTCTGTTCATGTTTTTTATTTTTTCGTTTTTCTTGTTTGTTTTATTTACTTACAGAGTTGGGCTTACATGTTTATGATCTGAATCTTGCGCATAGAGACACTTTTGGAGTAGATGAGACTGATCCAGCAGCACTGTTTATTAAAACTGTTGCTGTGCTGTGTGTGTGTGAGTGTGTCGTCTAGTTGTGTTACTGTGCGCAATGGCACAGGCTGCACTTGTCAAGTGTGTCCCGATTGCTTTTAAATATCCCCCCACACGCTTGGCCACTTAATCCATGCTTGTACACTATATGTAAATGTACGTAGTGTGTGCGTAACCAAGCGCACTGAGCCAAGTGTGGAGGAATGGGACAGGCCCACAGACCATGACACACAGGAAAACAGGACAGAGAACTTCTAAATAACACAGGAAATAACAACACAGAGAAGATAACTAAGACAACAAGACACAGGGAATTGACGACACAAGACCAGGAACACAACAGGGGTGCAGATCATGGCAGTCAGTTTTTCAGCCAAGGTCAGAAAGAGTGCCTCAGGTATGTTTGGTTATATTAATTTCTACTTTCTGAACTGAGCTGACCTGTAAAATTTAAAGCCACTTGGAGAAGAGTGTCCTGGGTATTGTATTGTGCAGGTGGAAAAATGAGGAGGACACCATTGCTTGCTGGGCTGCTTACAATTAATTAAATACAAGGGTTTGTTCCATACTGCAGTAGAAATCTCATCAAATAGGCTACAATGACCGAAGATGAATCTGCTACGTCAGCCTGTTCAGATCCTTGAGTGAGATACTGTATAATATGCCGTGCCTCAAGAATTTAATTCAGAGAACAAACCTGTAATTATCTCCTCAAGTTGTAGTGACAAAGACGACTATGTTTTGGTGGCTCACTTGGCACAGAAATAATTACAGCAAAGACAAAGAGACATGGAGTAGGGATGAGAGGCACAATTGACTTCAAAAACAAATGCAGCATCAGCGTTGTTAGGGGCTGCACTGTGTGTATGATATTAATCATCTGTATTACAGGTGGATTGGATTGGATTGGATTGTACTTTATTGTCCCAAAGTGTAAGGAGTGGATAGTGAATAAAGATTGAATAATAAATGTTTATGGATTATTTGCAGATTCTTACGATCGGGTGGGAGCACACTGTCAGTGAAGATAAAAAACAGAGGGCGCAGATGCCAATGCATGTACAAGGTTTATTTACAGTTTAAAATGACAATAAGACCCAGTTGATAAAAACCCTCTAAAACAGCTGCAGTCCAGTTAAAAGGGTTAAAAAGCCAACAGGGGTAAAATCCATAAAACGAGCAGTCTCTGTTTAAAAAGGATTCAGCCAGACCGGGATGGCGAGTGGGATTTGAGGCGAGTGGGATTGGAGGGGAAACTCGTGTGCAACGCCTCGTCCTTCTTTGGAGGGCCACCTGTAACACACGAGATCACTGCCAGTATACACGTTCAAAATGAGCAAAGCTCTCTTAGCGACCTCCACACCAGAACGTTACTAATATCCCCAAAAGGGTACTCACACACGAGGCAGAGCGTTAAAGCCCTGCCGCTGCGAGTGTTACACATCGTAACGTCTGGATTTCCTTTCGTCTCTCTCCTCGTCCGACTCGAATGTCCGGTCTCCCCGTGGCAACTTCTCCAGCCAAGCTCCTCTGTTCTGGTGCTCCGCGGTCTTTTGTTTCCGGTCTTTTTCCGGTCCGGGCCCTCCTCCTCCGCCGATGATTGGTCTGTAGGAGAACAGGAGAGCCTCGCAGGTGCAGTGCATTTCATCAAGATGGTGGGTTCACAGGCAGTGGGAAAACACAGTTAATGTAACTAAAACACAAGAGAATAAAAACATGCATAAAATCTCTACTAAAATATACACAACAAAACAATCAATAAAACCAGTCCCAACTGTCCTGTGACAAAAGGGAAATTTGTTTTGGGCTCGGAGCCACTGCATACACAAGACAATACATACAAGACATCCATACAAAATAATTTCACACCTTTAACACGCATTCAAAACAGTGAAGGGTGCTTCCACTCTATTACAAATAGGTCATCAGTCATCAAATAGGTCAGTAAAAACAGTCTGTAGAACTGATCAGATCAGCAGCTCTTTAAGTTAAAGTGCTATGTGCGCTGTGGTTCAACAGAGCCAATAACAGAGCCTAAACCAATAAAATAAAACCAGCTATACATAAATAAACTAAAGTGCTACATTGCATATTTAAAAAAAAAAATATATATATATATATATATATATATATATATATATATATATATATATATATATATATATATATATATATATATATATATATATATATATATATGATCAAGAGTGAAATAATAAAAGTAATAAAACAGTAGAACTGTGGTGGTAAAATGCAGGTGTTGGCACAACTTAATTTTGAATTCCATTTTAAGTGACTTGAAATGACAAGTAGTTGCTCCCACTATATCCCTATTTCAAGGTACAGTTAATGATTTCCACTAGATCTGATCTGTAAGACTCCATCATAGTGTCAAATGTCCTGTGCTACATTTAAATTCATGAAAAATGTAATACTTCATTTGTTTGGCAATCTCTGTTGTCATGGTTCAAAGCCCTGGGGACCTACATCTCAGAGAATCTCTCCTGGTCAGCACACACAACAACCTAGTGAAGAAGGCCCAACAGTGACTGCACTTTCTGAGAATTCTCAGAAGGAACCAGCTGGAAGAGAAGCTGCTCGTGACCTTCTATTGATAGCTTTCATGTGACGTCACGGCCCGTATGGAACGCCCCCCTGGCGGTCAAAACAATCCACTTCTCCGCTGTCTGCGGATTAGGACAAGGCAGAAAAACACACACTGCTCCCTGCTGCTTCAAAAATACCGGTGTTATGGCCCAACTGGTGTCTGATTTAACTGGTTACCGTACCGAACAACAGCTGTGCTGCACTTCCGTCCGCAGATTTGTCACAAATTCACAAATCAAGCCGCAGTTCACATGTTACTGCAGCCAATATGCGTCTGTGAGTGAACCTGTTCAGGCATCTACAGTCAGTCAGCGCCACACTACTCTCACTAGTCTGCACAACACTGCACAGTATGACAAAGCCTGTCATGTTAAAGTTACGAACTAATGGAAAACACTCTGAAAATACGCTAAACAACACCGGTCATCATCGTCCTCGCCGCGCCGCGGTTGGTCCCGACCCCCGTTACCGTGTCGCTGCCGCCGCGGGCGGTACTGTTGCCGGTGTCCGGTGGCGGGCGGTCCCGCCGGGTTACCATCGCCGCTGCCGCCGCCGGTCCCGCTGCTATCGGACCGCCGTCATCGTTGCCGTCGGTAGCGGTGCGTAGCAAAGCTCCGGAGGGTAAAGGGGGGCAGCTGGTCACCGTGCAGCCCAGCTAAGGGCTCTGGTTTGTGGGTGAGAGGAGCAGGGAGCCTGGGCTCAGTGGGCTGGAGCTCAGACTGTGGAGCTCAGCGGAGCTGCGGTACCAGGACGGTGTTCCCGCACAGGAAAGTTACAGGTACATTTCTACCACTTCAATGAGATCAGAAACATTATTTTAAGATAAAAAAAAAACTACAAAATGGGGCTTTTAATCAGAAACCAGTTGAGCCATAACACCGGAGGTATTGGTCGCAAGCGGTGGAGGATGATGGATTCTCCACCAGGTAATAAACATCGCCCAACTGGGGCTTCGGCAGGGAACTGGTCATTTTAAACAGCTCTTATACAGCAGCTGGTGTTGAATATGGGTCACAAGTGCCCAAAACTTCAAAGTTGTTTTTATATCTTTCTTTCTCGGCCGCTGACAGATGATTTAAGTCATTACTCGGTTGTTTGTCCATAGAAAGTCCATTGCGGGGCCACTTTGGAATGTTGCTTTTTGACCGCCAGGTCCCTGGGAAGTGACGTCAGTGAAAGCTATCAATTGCTCAACCGTTGAGAGTGTGTGAAAAAAAAAAGGGAAGCCCAGCCCAAGTCACTTCGGCAATAGATTTGTCGTGGTGATGATGAATCTAATAGTTGTTGATCAGTTTAATTGAAACTAACAGCCTAACACATGTTCTTAAAATCAAGGGGGAGCAGAGTCAACCAGATTTAAAACACATTTAATAAAATGTATTCCAGACACAGGGTCAAAATCGGGGCCCTAAGCAAAATTTTATTCGGAGGCCCGTCCCCCGGCCGTCGTCAATAGTTACAAAATTGTATAATCTTATGCCATTTAATTTGACAACATTTATTACTAAGAACAAACCAAATAAAAATAGCTTCAAACCAAATTCAATCAATAAATCTGAGTCACAAATATATATATATATTTTTTTTTATTAAAGTAACTTCATAAACCTACAAAAAAAACTATTAACAGCGTCTTTCAACATGACAAGCATGTGTGCCTTTCATCTCACAGAATTTTGTTTACACACATGATTATAGAGGGGCAGGGGCTCCACCATAAAAGGGCAGTATATCCGCCTGCCTTAATAACAAATCAAATAAATTAAATTAAATTACAGTTGATGTTTAGACTGTAGGAAAAGCCTGCATGTCTACCGGACAACAGTCAACATGCTGATCTCAATGATTTGTTTACGTAGCATAGCTAAAGTAGCCCATGTCCGAAATGACTGACTAAGTTTGTTGAATAAGTAGAAGGCGACTTGTCAGCACTCACAAGGAAGTTATGTTGATGGATTTCTAACTCAAGCAGCACACGGAGTTATCGATGAGGCAGCTGCTTGCTCTCTCTCTCTCTCTCTCTGGACGTGCATGTGAGGGAGCGGCCCCGCCCCTCACGGAGAGACAGAGGGAGCAGCAGCGGACAGAGAGGAAACTTTAGACTCAACACCCTATAGTCTATGCTTAACACCACACATACACATACACCATACCGTGACGCGGAAATGTCTCGGGATGACTTGTAGCGCTGCGTGCGCCCAGGGTGAACATCCTTTGCGCATTTGCGGAGACTACCCTGGCACAATGGAGGCCCCCATGGATCGCGGGGCCCTACGCACAGCGCGTAGTCTGCGTATAGGGGGGTGCGGCTCTGTCCAGACATCACAGAATAAATCAGTTCTTTTTTTCCCCCTTTTAATTATTATATATCCTTGCTTTTTGTTTTTGTTTTGTTTTGCTTTGGTATGTTTTTGTTGTTCTCCACTTGTCTTGTATTGGCATCACTTAATAAAAAGAATAAATCAGTTCTGTAAAAAGTCAAAGATGTCACAGCTGTCCAGTAAGAAGCAATAGCCTTTTCCTATATTACATCACCACTGGGGGGCTTCTTCAGTCCAGTCCTGTTTTCCCCATTATATCCCGGAAGCTTCTTCACTATCGACTCACAACAACAACTTGCCGTCCTGACCGGCCTACGTTGTACACAATCCTGCCTGGGTTAGGGTGCTCGTATTAGGCTGATGTTGTTGAGTTTCGATAAGATGCCCGGTCCCAGTTCCTCATTCACAGCAACCTGCTGCCATTCTCAGCGTTGCTTCTCCCACCGAGATCTTGCCGTGCTCCCTCGTGCCACCTCGACCCCTGTCTGTCTGTGCCTCTGCCGACTGCACACCTGCAGTCCATCTAGTTGATCAACCTACAGAAGTTGCTATCTGTGTCATTCAGGCCCCGTTTATACATAACCGGTTATTTAAAAAAAAAAAAAAAAATAGAGGTAAATTCATGTAAAACAGCTGACGAGCGTTCCTGTCAGGGACAGTTTTTCAGCAAGCAGTCTGTATTTGCCTCGAAAAGTCTGTCTCATAACATTCCGTTATTATCTCATAGCGTGGTGAATGTGGAGGTCACAACTTGTCCACGAGAGCGTTTTGGAGTTGTTGGATTGTGTATTTGATGAGTTTGATGAGGGAAACGTAAAAGTCCCATTAGCCTCCGTAGCTCTGAGCAGCTTGCGGCTCTGCTCGGCCATTCTGAAAATAGCTCGCACCGACAATTAAAGGTAACAAACCTACTGCTATGACTATAGGGGTTATGGCGATGGGCCAATTTGCCAAAATGTTGAACTATGCCTTTAAGGGAAAAAAGCTATCCAAACCAATCAATCAATTTGTTTATTTCGGGCATGTCAATTTAAATCATCATCATCACACTTCATCTTAGTTCAAGTAATACAATACACATGGCCGAAAGGGAAAAGCGGGAGAAGCAAAAGCTTATCTAGTCCCGCCTCCATTACCCACAGAATAATAAAAAAAAATCTTTATCATAATCTTTTCTTTTGCTTTTTTTTTTTTTTTTTTACATTTTGACATAACATTCTTTACTTGTGTTACAGCAGTCGGTAGTATACAGAGCTGAAGTTTAGCTCTAGACAGTACATACAGATTACGTGTGTGTCTGCACATGTGTCCATATTAGTCCGTCATGAGTGAACAAGTCTTATCTTGTAGCCTGACATGTCACAAAGTCACAAAATGGTCCAATCGACAGAGAGCAAAAGTCCAGTGTACTTATTATTTGTTGGGATGGTGTGAGAGCCCTTTTATGCCATTTTTCTTTTATTCATCCATCTCCTCTGCAGCCTTCACCATATCCTCCCAAGTTTTGGCCATGTCAGCTCGCATTATTGCCACGAACTCGCGAATTGCTGAGATGTCAGTGCGCATCCCGACCACGGCACTCCGAGTAGTGGCGTTGTCCGCCCTCGCATTGGTCTGCTCAGTGGCGATCTTCCTCGTTTTCCGATATTGCAGGAAGATTCCACATCCCAAGGTGATCATACCAATTATCATGAACGTGAATATGTACACGTCCTCGACATCCTCCACATCCAGTGCGGCAAGGCAGAGGACTCTCCACTTTTCCCATCCATCCAGGATGTAGCCGGACATGAAGGTCCCGTCCGGACATTTGGGTTCACCAGAACCTGCACGCCTTGTTGAGAACACTCTGTCAATGGCATTCAGTGACCAGCTCAGCAAATCCATCGTGGACCAGTTGATTGATCTTAGTGTGTCGATTTACAGAACCTACCAGGCCCTATGTGAAAAAGTAATTGCCCTATGTTGTTAAAGGCAGAGTGGAGAGGTTTTTGATCAGGGGCAGGAAGCTGCACAGTTAAGTCAGAGAGGAGGGGCCCAGTTTGAATGTTTTGTTTTCAAAATGCAATGAACAAACCTCCAGACTCTACCTTTAAATCATGAACTAACTGATAGATACATTTTTTTTTTGGAAACCTGCGTTCATTGTCACTATCCTCACCCAGGCCTGATTACTGTCAAACCTGTTGAATCAAGAAATCACTTGAATCTAAAGCTTTGGGACTCTAGTGAACCACAGTGAGTTCTTTTTTAAACTAGTTTCACACTTCCGAGCATACTGCCCTAATAGTTACCCACAAGATTTATATGACAAGTTAACATGTCACAGCTGACTAGATATGTAACCAGCCCTGAATTCAAGATGAGCTACAAGGTGAGCAAAAATCAAAATGTTCTGAGATTGATGTCTAATGCAATGTGACTGAACATGGTAACGAAATAAAATAATTCCCTGGTTATGAAACATCATTGAGATTAGGTTATCTGTTCAAACTGTTGCTGAAGACCACTAAAATCTGCATCAAATGTTACTCTCCACACAATAATTGTCAGGATATTCGACATTTCAGCGTGTTGGACCACTAGACCAGCTCAACCAGCACTACTATGCCCGGAGCTAAACTGCAAGCATGGCTAAAAAAGGCGTTCAGGAGTTTGTCTCCCTCAAGATAGACAGGAAAAGGAGTGCAGTTCCCCCAAAGCCAAACTTTAATAACTCTCTGGCTTCCATGAAACAGAAATCACTTATTTGACCTTCCACATTCTCAAGGGCTTTATTTCTGTAAAGTGGAGAGATGAAGCAAAGAGAGCCTGAGGGTAGTAATCCAGTCACATCTCTCTTAGGTGAAGAAGGAGCCTGGATCTCAAGGCCTCGGGACAAAGTGAAAGGTATGCAATGACACACATAGCCCTGCGGGTCATTTCCTGTACAGCATAATTAATCTAACATGTCTTGTTCAGCTTGTTAACACTGGTGTTCAAAGTAAAACAAATGACTGCCGCCACACAGCGTCCACTGCATAGTCGATATGAATGCACTCAAGGATTCCTTTGAGATATAATGGATGAAAAGGGGCTGGTATAATGAATAATTTATGAATGTATTAATTTCATGGTCCACTAGTATCTTGGACAATGGTGAAACATCTTTTTTTGTGGCTTTGTAATCACATGTTTTTTTTAATTATTTCTTTTATTACTGCCATGTCGTGTGAAGACATACAATCAAATACTACAGGGGTGCAACGTGGGTGATTAACAAACAACAGTACAATACAAAAGACATCAAATAGGCAAACAAAGAGGAGACAAGAACAAAACAAGACAAAAAATAAATAAAAGGAAATTAAATAAAATACAAAAATAAAGAATAAAAGATGGGTAAAGATTTTTAAAAGATTTTTGGGTCACGAGAGAGTGCAGTTAAGTAAAGAGAGAATGAGAGGGAAGCAGAGATAAAGGGAAAGGGACAGATAAGAGATAGGAAAAAGTAAAATACATAAGTTAAGATAGGTAGTAGTACTGTATCCCCAACTTTTAGACCTCAAGCTTGCCCCCGAGGGCCAAGACCTCCAGGGTGGGAACCATAGACTGTAAAAAAAAAAAAAAAATGGACGTAGCATCCGTGACGTCACCCATTGGTTTTGGGGAGTCATTTTTGTGACTCAAACATGGCGGCCGGAACAGCGCCATGTTAGATTTACCGGCCAAGAACCCGCCCACTGGCCTCGAAGCAGCTGTCTCCGGACCTGTCACTCAACGTTTCCGCGCCTTAATTGGCCAGAGTTTTAACCTAATAATAGTAAAGCGGTAGAGTTTTTAAAAAAAATCACCCCCCTCAGAGTGTGTGCGGGGGTAGAAACTATCGATTGAGACCAAAAAACGTGATGACACCAGGCTTTGATCATGTTTATTGAGGATGTAAAGTCGGCGATTTTAACATGGGGGTCTATGGAGAATGCTGCTTTCTGACACCAGCCCCCAGAGGAAGCCGAGGGGATTGCAGTTTTTTGAACTCGGAAGTGAGCTTCACTTCTCAGACCAACAACTGCCCCCTTGATGGGAACAGGGGGGGACTGGAGGGTTAATCGTTCTTCCTCAGTTTTTTTCCTTCTTTTTCCTTTCAAATGTGGGTTTATTTTGTTTGTTTTATTCTTTCTCTTTTATTATTAATAAAATTATTGTACTTAATTATTTCAGTCTCAGTTTTGAATTATCTTACCTCTCTCCATCACATTAATTCTTGCATACTTTGGGCTGCCACCAGACCAGTAGGGGGCGGCCAGCCCGTTGTAGGTCGGTTCCTTTTAGAGCAGAACCCACCCTTACGGGAGGGTTCAGTTTTATGGTTGGAGAGGGGGGTAAGATCATATTCATGTTTTGTGATATATTGGTGTCCAAGAGCAGTCTCATCCGTCAGTCTTCCCCCGAGCTCCCCAGCATCCCAACCCCCAGGACCCCTCGGCCCCCATGGCCCAGCCAAGATGGTCTCCTGCCTCCGACATGGAGGAAGGTAGCTAAGTAACTAAATAAATGCCAAAATACAAATAAAAGGAGGAAAAGACATGAAGGCAGGGAAGAATAGAAGATGAAATAATTAGGCAAAACAAAATAAAAAGAGTAAGAAGAGTAAAAATAGAGGGTGAGAATGAAAATGAGAATAGACAAGAAAATTTATAAATGTAGTGGGCTGTTGGCTCGCTATACATACAAAAATAAATACATTTAAAAATAATAATATTAATACCCACACTGTTGCACTGGAGGGCATTTGTGTGAATATATAACATATTGTTGTGAGAAAAAAAAAATTACCAGTGCGACTCAAAATACTTAACATCTGCACACCCCCTCCACAACATCCCCTCCCTCCCCCCTCACATCCTCCCTCCTCTAGGCCTGTCTCCCACCTCACAACATCTAACATCCTTATGCAGTTCCCCTTTGGAACAAGTTACTTAAAGGGACTATACAAGGAGTTTCAGATAGCAAAGTTGGACCGGCGCAAGACGGACAAAAGCAAAAACATTTACCAAGAATGTTTTCATTAATCAGGAACGAAAGTCAGAGGTTCGAAGACGATCGGATACCATCGTAGTTAAACAGCGATCCGGCTGTGTTATTCCCATGACCTGCCGGGCAGCGTCGGGGAAACCGAAAGTGGGAAATGCTGGGCAAGTCGACCACTAAATAATAATCAAAATAACTCTAAAGACAATCAAAAATGGACCCATTAACAAGTAATGTAGATTCATCCACATTAATGAGACTCTTTTATAACCAAAAGCAAACTCCTCAGGGTCTCTTTAAAATAAAGAGCTGTTGCAAAGTTTGTATGAATTTTTCTTTGACATCTGACTGAATCACAGCAATTTGATGACATTAACAGTGTGACATTAATGTTCATGTTTATTCACACTATGTTAATTAGGACCCTGGCTGTGGTTAGTGTTCCTAATCAAATCCTGATTACATAAGTCTAATCAGAATACATAGAGGACATCATATTAACAGAGCAGCATCAGTGTAAAACATTTTGTTTTAATGGAGCATATGTGGTATGTTGCTCATGAGGAAGTTGCAGAATCGAGTGTGAAGTTAATTGGATGATGTTCTCCCGAAAGCAGCTGGATGGGGCGTCGCGTGGCATAGTGGTTAGAGCGGGCGCCCCATGTATAGAGGCACAGTCCTCGCTGCAGTCGGCCCTGGTTCGAGTCCCGTGTCGGGCGCCATTTACTGCATGTCATTCCCCCTCTCTCTGCCTCCCCGTTTCCTGTCTGTCTGAACTGTACTATCCATAAAGGCATAAATGCCCAAAAAATATACTTAAAAAAAAAGAAAGCAGCTGGATCAAAACAGCTCTATAAAAACTGTGGAATTTACAGGAAATGCCTGGCAAAAAGGTGCCACTGCCAATAGTGTACTAGGCTGAGCTGTGCACTCATCTCAGATAGACTGGTGTCATCCATGGTCAGATGTAAGTGTCTTGGATGCTCCCTCTGAAAAACACAAATTGAAATTAAAATGAATATCATAATGTCAACAATAACAGGTTGTTATTATTAGTTGTACTAGTTGGTGATGGTGGCTGTTGAAAAGCCTAAGACACGGTTCCACTTACTTTTCTAATTAAAAACTTGTCCATTTTCAACCACCGATAAGCAACCAACCTTCACATTTTTGCTGTGTGTGTACGTGACGGACTCGTTGTTTAGCCGCAGCCAAATCCGATCATCTGATTGGTTACCTGTTACGCCATAACGTGTACACGCACAGAGCTGTAGATAATGTGGATAATACGATTCAAGTAAATGCAGTTCTTTTTAAAGATACAGTTTAACCACAAGTTTCATTTATTGACTCGGCCATCCCGATTGGCCAGTGGGTGCTGAACGTTGTCAGTGGGTGCTTGAGCACCAGAGCACAAACGGGATCGGCGCCTATGTTCCCTACTTTGCCTTCGTAATAACTTTAAATATGCCTCCTCCTGCAAAGAAAGGAGAGGGGTTTTGTTTAAGGCTCGCCAGGAGGTGTCTTCTCTGCCCTGGTTAAGGCCACAACTCCCTGAGTGGGTGAACGACTTTTTGTCCATGCCTCCTCTCTCCTCCTCTGCCTCCCAGCCAGTTTTTGAGCCCGTTAACCCAGACCTGGTCAGCCCCTCACCTGCTGCATCTGGTAACCGCTTCTAGGGTACCCGTCTGGCTTTTGGGGGACCTCGGACGGCTCAAAGCGCAGGAAGGACCATGAGGGGTCGGTGCCATGTGTTTTGGGTGGCAGCCGTGGGCGGGGGCCCCGGCGACCCAATCCCCGGACAACGACTCTGGCTTTAGGGACATGGAATGTCACCTCGCTGGGGGGGAAAGAGCCTGAGCTCGTACGGGAGGTTGAGAGGTATCGACTAGAGATAGTCGGGCTCACCTCCACGCACAGCCTGGGCTCTGGAACCCAACTCCTTGAGAGAGGCTGGACTCTCTTCCACTCTGGAGTTGCCCATGGTGAGAGGCGGCGAGCTGGTGTGGGCTTGCTCATAGCCCCCCAGCTCAGCCGCCATGTGTTGGAGTTCTCCCCACTGAACGAGAGGGTCGTTTCCCTGCGCCTTCGGGTCGGGGATAGGTCTCTCACTGTTGTCTCGGCCTACGGGCCGAACGGCAGTGCAGAGTACCCGGCCTTCCTGGAGGCCCTGGGAGGGGTGCTGGAAAGTGCTCCAACCGGGGACTCCATCGTTCTGCTGGGGTACTTCAATGCCCACGTGGGCAGCGACAGTGTTACCTGGAGAGGTGTGATTGGGAGGAACGGCCTCCCCGATCTGAACCCGAGCGGTGTTTTGTTATTGGACTTCTGTGCTAGCCACAGTTTGTCCATAACGAACACCATGTTCAGGCATAAGGGTGTCCATCAGTGCACGTGGCACCAGGACACCCAAGGCCGGAGGTCAATGATCGACTTTGTAGTCATCTGATCTCCGGCCGTATGTCTTGGACACTCGGGTGAAGAGAGGGGCTGAGCTGTCAACTGATCACCACCTGGTGATGAGTTGGATCCGCTGGCAGGGGAGGAAGCTGGTCAGACTTGGCAGACCCAAGCGTATCGTGAGGGTCTGCTGGGAACGTCTGGCAGAATCCCCTGTCAGGGAGGTCTTCAACTCCCACCTCCGGGAGAGCTTTGACCAGATTCCGAGTCTGAATGGACCATGTTCTCCACTTCCATTGTTGACGCGGCCGTCCGGAGCTGTGGCCGTAAGGTCTCCGGCGCTTGTCGCGGCGGTAATCCCCGAACCCGGTGGTGGACCCCGGAAGTAAGGGATGCTGTCAAGCTGAAGAAGGAGTCCTACCGAGCCTGGCTAGCTCGGGGGACTCCCGAGGCAGCTGACGGGTACCGGCAGGCCAAGCGGACGGCAGCCCGGGCGGTCACGGAAGCAAAAACTCGGGTCTGGGAAAAGTTCGGGGAGGCCATGGAGGAGGACTACCGGTCGGCCTCGAGGAAATTCTGGCAAACCATCCGACGCCTCAGGAGGGGGAAGCAGTGCTCCGCCAACACTGTTTACAGTTGAGGAGGGGAGCTGTTGACCTCGACTGGGGATATCGTCGGACGGTGGAAGGAATACTTCGAGGATCTCCTCAATCCCACTGGCACGCCTTCCGTCGAGGACGCAGAGGCTGAGGATTCAGAGGTTGATTCATTCATCACCCAAGCTGAAGTCTCTGAGGTAGTCCGGAAGCTCCTCAGTGGCGTGTTGGACTCCGGCAGGGCTGCCCTTTGTCACCGGTTCTGTTCATTATTTTTATGGACAGAATTTCTAGGCGCAGTCAAGTGCCGGAGGGGGTACGGTTCGGGAACCACTTGATTTCATCTCTGCTTTTTGCAGATGATGTGGTCTTGTTGGCTCCCTCGAGCCAGGACCTTCAGCATGCACTGGGGCGGTTTGCAGCCGAGTGTGAAGCAGCTGGGATGAGAATCAGCACCTCTAAGTCCGAGGCCATGGTTCTCGACCGGAAAAAGGTGGCTTGCACCCTCCAGGTCGGGGGAGAGTTCCTGCCTCAGGTGGAGGAGTTTAAGTATCTCGGGGTCTTGTTCACGAGTGAGGGGAGAACGGAGCGCGAGATCGACAGGCGGATCGGTGCGGCGGCCGCAGTAATGCGGTCATTGTATCGCTCCGTCGTGGTGAAGAAGGAGCTGAGCCGAAAGGCAAAGCTCTCAATTTACCGGTCGATCTACGTTCCCACCCTCACCTATGGTCATGAACTCTGGGTCATGACCGAAAGAACTGGATCCCGGATACAAGCGGCCGAAATGAGTTTCCTCCACAGGGTGGCGGGGCGCTCCCTTATAGATAGGGTGAGGAGCTCTGTCACCCGGGAGGAGCTCGGAGTAGAGCCGCTGCTCCTCCACATCGAGAGGAGCCAGCTGAGGTGGCTCGGGCACCTGTATAGGATGCCCCCTGGACGCCTCCCTCGCGAGGTGTTCCGGGCATGTCCCACCGGGAGGAGGCCCCGAGGAAGACCCAGGACACGCTGGAGTGACTACGTGCCCCCTGAACTCACAGCCACAGACAGTCTACGCTCACAACAGACACTCCCACCATCTTTAGCTCTCCTCCTCGTCACGTTCGCCGGCGCCGTCCGCTCCTCATCCACACTAGATCGCGGGATTTTCAAGCTGCTATCCGAGTGATTTCTCGCAAAATCTGGCGACTTTCCAAACGCTCTTGACAACTAACGACGAGCGATCAACGAGGTTGTTGTTACTAACGTTTGTGCTTTGTATCACAGAGCTGCACAGAGCTTCGACGAGCTGCCGAGCCGTCATGAGCCGCGCCGCCGCCCCCGAAGCTCTCACCGGCGGCCAGAGTGTCACGGAGCGGCGCCGCTGCAGTCAGACACCCGCACCGCTCCGTGAGGGGGGAAAAACACGCTATATTTTATATCTCTCAATCCAAATGTGTTTTTCTGCACTTTATTTTGATGATACAAGTCTGATCTTCACAGAGGAGTAGGGCAAGACATTCAACATGGCGTTGCCATTAAAAAAACGCTAAGACGAGTTATCTCGTCTTTGGCAAACTACGCTTGGATTCGCTAAGACGAGATAACTCGTCTTTGGCAGTGAAAGAGTTAATTGCTTTCTTCGGGTTCATGCGGTGTGGGGAATTCACCACCAGGTCTCTGGCTTTCAACTGTGACGGCCCCCTGCCGTCCTCTAGGGCCTGCTCTGTAATTCTCTGTTATACCTGCAGATATCCAGTCAGTGGGCGGGGCGTTAATCTGGGAGCACCTGGCCAGTCTCCCAGAAGCCTTGAAAAGGCTGTCTCACTCTGTCTCTCTCTCTCACCTCTGGTTTCCCTCCGGCTCCAGTATTATTTTGTTGGCTTCGGCCTGGTTCTTTACACTCCACAACCATCATCCACATGCACCCAACAGCAGACACACTGATGATTACACGGCCAGGGTGGAGAGTTTGGCTCCACCTGTTGGTGGGTCTAGTAATTTGCGGCTACTTCTGAAGTTCAATGAGAGGGATCCAGAGACGTTTTTTTTCTCTGTTTGAAAGCGTGGCGGCATCAAGAAAGTGGCTGGAGTCTGCACGCATGTTAATGTTACAATGTGTTTTGACTGGGAGAGCTCAAGAGGCCTATTCATCCCTGTCCTTTGTTGACAGCCAGAGTTATGCAGCGGTAAAGTCGGCTGTTCTCAAGGTCTACGAGCTGGTCCCTGAAGCGTACCGTCAACGATTTCGGACGTGGCGGAAAAGTGAGAACTTAGAGTTTGCCCGCGACCTGTCGGTTCATTTTACGTGCTGGCGCGTTGCGCTGGGAGTGGAGAGTTTTGAAGATTTGTGTGATCTGATTGAACCAATTTAAGGTTTCAGTCCCTGAGATCATTGCAACCCATATCAGTGACCAAAAGGTAACGACTGCCAGGGAGGCAGCGGCTCTGGCGAATGATCATGTCCTGACGCACAGGCATGCCTTTGGAGAGGGGCGCGCTCGTGGTTTTGGTTTTGTGGAGAGTGATAATGTGGGTTGTGCACAACCTCTGCTTTTCTGATGTACAGCTTGAAACAGATCACTCCACTATTTATTTGAAGCACTCTACAACTGACAAGATGCATAAAGGAACTCCTGTGGTGATTGCAAGGAAGCCCTTTTGACTCCATGCTGCACTACCTGAGAACCCCGGCCTGCACCTTCTCCCAGCGACCCGCTTTTCTTCGTCGACGGCAGCAAGCCCATGACCCGAACCTGGTTTTCTGCACGGCTCCGGGAACTCTGCTCAAGCTGCGGGCTAAATCTGGATGTGTACACTCCCTCCAGATCGGAGCTGCCACAACTGCCGCACTGCTCGTGCCCACGCCTTCCCTGAAGTCTCTGGGCCGCTGGTCCTTGGCCACTTATGTCAGATATTCGGTTCAGCAAAAATGTAATTCTGCAGGCTCAAAAAATTATGATTTCCTACGCCATGTAATACCATGAAATCTGCCTTCAATAAATGTTCTGCTGCTATTTGTGTCTCTCTAGGATGCTTTCAGGTGGATTGCGGGGAGTCTTTCACTCTAATTGTCTCTTGTTTCCTCAGAAGTCCCATATTCAGGCCCTAGCTGTGGGGAATTCGAGTTCAGAAAGAGAATGTCCTGTAATTGTTATCTTATGCCAACTGAATAATTAAATTTGTTTATTTGGGTGTTTTAACTCATTGAGTGCCAACCACGTAATTTCTCGTTTTTCGTTCCCATGCGTTGAGTGCCAAAAACGTAATTTTACGTGTTTTGCTTTTTTTTTTGATTATGAAAATAGACACTTTAATACACATTATATGTAAATTTGGGGACTCTACGACGAGGAGAACTGAAATAGATGACGATCAAAGTCACATGACAGCTCATGATCTGGAAGTTTTTATCATAACTCGGCTTCTGCAAACGAGTTCTGCATGCAGATGCAGCGCAGATGCAGTGCAGCTGCTCTGCTCTCACCCGCGCTGCTGCTCCAGCTGCTCGAGCTGCTCGGAGCAGAAACAGGAAGCTCTCAGCCGACAGTCCGCCCGGTCTTCATCTGGAGCAACACCGTGTCCTCCCCAAAGTCCTCCCGCGGTAAAATCTGATGGTCTCTGGGCCAAAGCAGACCGGCATCACCGACCCGTACCACAGAAGGACCGCGACCACCGGCGGGACCGGTCTTCCCGAGCCGCGGTGGCCGACTGACCCTCACGTTCCGCGGGGAGAAGCTGTGACACGGCACGGTGCGTCTGTGTTATTGTTGTTTAGTGGCGCCCCCCCCGCCCCCGATGGTGGTTTTGTGAATAGAACAACAATTGTTGTATATATTTATCTTATACGAGCCCTTTGATCCAGAAATGCGAGTGTGAGAAGAGCGACAGACACAAACAGAGCACCTTTCATAAAAGACGCTCTATCTCCTTTTCTAGAAAAAAAAGGAGGGATTTTGGTGAAACCCAGCCATGTTTAGCTTGACTTTTCTCAGGAACGGAGGCACGTAGAAACAAACGGTTTGTGGCCACTTGAAGCATTAAGTTAAACCTTTCAATTGAGCCACAGTATGTGTTGGTGGCAATAATATAGAATACACTGTGGCTCTACAAAAATCGTCAAAAATGGTCTAAATTGCCGGTACACTTGACTAAAACTTTGGAAAGGAGCGCGGCACTCAATGAGTTAACTATTTTCTCTGGAGCAGAAAAAGTCACAAATGAGATCATGAATCAATGAGGGGAAGAATAACATGATTCAATGATTGTCAGGTCTGGACTGGAAAGAAAACACTCATGATGAGGCAAAAAAGGCAAACAGGCAATTGGACAAGGAAGCTCAAACTATGGGCTGGGGTGAACGA
Organism: Trachurus trachurus; assembly: GCF_905171665.1. NCBI lineage: Eukaryota > Metazoa > Chordata > Actinopteri > Carangiformes > Carangidae > Trachurus > Trachurus trachurus. The sequence continues at coordinate 657,690 of NC_139891.1, read as the reverse complement.
AGGACGAAACACTCTGGCACAAGACAAAGGGAGACACAGAACCTATATAGACACACACACAGGTAATGGGGAACAGGTGGAGACAATCAGAAATCAAGGCAGGCAGACTGGTGACACACAAGGGAAGGGAAAGTGACCTGAAACGAGAGGGCAGTTAGATTTCAAAATAAAACAGGAAGTCACAAGACAAAACAAAAACACCATCGCTGTGTTGTGACAATGATTAGTTGACAAAAGGCAAAACCAGATGAATCAGATTCAACTATGAAAAGTAGTTGAAGACACCCTTAATTTACACCCACCTTTGTATTTACAGTAGTAAATGAGGTAGAGTGGGTTGTCCAATAATCAGAAGGTTGACGGTTCAAATCCCGCTTTGTCCCAGTCGCTGTCCTTGGGCAAGACACCTTACCCACCTTGCCTCATGAATGCGTATGAATGATCATGGTGGTGGTCGAAGGGGCCATTTGGCACACATTGGCAGCCACGCTTCCATCAGGCAGCTGTGGCTACAGACGTAGCTTACCACCACCAGTGTGAATGTGTATGAATGAATAATGGTTTCTTAACGCGCTTTGGGTATCAGGTATCAATAAAAAAGTGCTATATATCCATTGTCCATTATTATTATTAATCCTGACTACAGCAAAACCTCTGGGGTTGTCAGTTCTACATAGTTTAATTAAACAAATTTGGGGATTGATTCAGAGCACAAAGTAAAGATTCCTATCATTTTCATATAATTTCCATTGAGAGGTTTGCAGTGTATTTTCAGTTTCTTTTGTCACTGCCTGCTGTGTGAATCGGACAATAATAGCGACAATAGTTGTCCCTGAATAATGAGTAGAAAGAGGGGAAATGTACCATTTGATAGCCCACATGTGGAGAACTCTAAAACCTTTCTTTAACTTGACATCAGTTGGATCAGTGGATTTACACAACTGAATTAATTATTTATGACCATAGATGTTGGATAACAGTTGTATGATGTACACTCTACGTGTAAAAAGTGCCATTGATATTCTCCATACCTTCCTTCACCAAACGTAATTTCCCTACTGATTGCCTGGTTGGGGGGGAAGCTCAGCTGTTGAGCTGGAATCATGATCTGACCCTTGCCTCATCTGAGTAGATTAATCGACTAGGGCAGTTTCAGTGACCCTAATTTTCCCTGGCAGCATCTCAAACGGCACAGCTGATGCTCGGGTATCCGGAGAATGATGTGATTGAAGTTCATCACAACTATTGCTATGCAGACAATGGCACAGGAAAATGGGGGCATTTTCAAAATTGCCATGCAGGATGCCAGAGCTGTCCTCCTCCAGTCAGCAGCGTTTGTTACATTCAGATTGAATCAGCAGTGTGTGCTCAGGCGATTAGGGGAAATAGGCTGCGGTTCAGCGTCTCAGTGTAGGCAGTCTATACAGACACTGTTTTGTATTTTACTTATAAGCCTTACAGATTTAGGCGAGATTTATGCTCTCGATATCCACTTGATTTAGTGTAAAACAAACAGAGCAGCAAGACAAGCCCTACAAGAACCTTGCTCTCCTGCTGTTCTAGCAGCAGTATATGCTATAGTTTATGCTTTCTCCCTCCATCCAAACTTATAAATCCCTACATAATGTACATTTTTGGCTCTTTCATCATTCAGAGTGTGGCGAGGTGGAGTGGTGAGTAGTGGTGAGTGGTTGCCAACAACGCCACCTGGGGAGTTTCGCCCCAGGAAATAGTTACTGTTTGTTTATAAAAATGAAAAAGGTCACGCAAGCTCGAATCACCACAGGGGAGAGTTAAGGTATCAAAAGAGTAATAATTTATTGTCACAATATTGTTTCTATAAAACTTCAATAGTTGCCAAAATATTTCACATTCACAAAAGACTGGGCCAAAGAAAGGGGAATGCACAGGGCTGGGCCAGCCACGGCGACCTTAAACCAAACCAAGGGGAAGGAGAAACAAACCAAGAAAAATAATATCACCCGTGACACTGCATACACACGCAATGGAGAAGTGAAGAAGCCACCACCAGGGATTGGGCCGCCGCGCTGGACTACAGCACCTGTCCACAGGGAGAGAGGGAAAAATTAAGATGGCCGCAGTCTAGCTGACCTCCTCACACACACACACACCAAGAACAATTAGATATTATTTATAATACAAAACCAACATAATGAAGTCTTCTTAAAATATTCAAATACAAATTAGAGAACAATTAAACAATTATCAAACCCGCCCCCCCACAAAAGAAAAAGGAAAACAAGAAAGAAAATAAATAAATTGTTAAATGTCTCCGAGGTCACTATCGTCGGCAACAACAATCATTTAATCAAAACCATGTAATCGAGCCAAACAAAACAGCAGCAAACATCATGGTGGCCGATGACCGGAACACACCAGGACGCAGGATAGTGTGCAGAACTAGGAGAGTGGGGGCCGCTGGTTACAGCGCCCCGCTCTGAGCTCTACTGCACCCAACACGCGCCCACCAGAACCGCTCGCTCCCTCCGGCTCACCGCCGCTCCGAGCACTTAGTGATATGACGGGGAGACTCGGGCATGCACGCCAGCCCGCTCACCGAACGCGCCGCACAGCAGAGGCAGAGAGGGAGAACAGCGACCAAACACACCTGTCCCAATCACACACACAGCGTCGCTCCACCAGCTCGCCGTTGCTCCAACACTTAATGATACGACGGGAGGACACAAACAAGCACGCCGGCCAGCTCACCGGACGCACCGCACAGCAGAAGCAGAGAGGGAAAATGTCGACCAACACAGCTGTTTTAATCACCTAACAGTGCCGTCCCCCCATTAACCAGCGCCAGGCTGACACAGCGCCATGCAGTGACCAGGAGGGAGATGACTCACCCGGTCACATCTACCCCACCTTTCTTGCATCGGCGTCCCGACGATGAACCACCGTGAAACCTCAACTCCAAGGCCTAAAGTGAGCAGACTGAGCGGTAAGTACGGGCTGCTCATTGGTAGCACCATCTACCTGACCGATGGAGCGTGGGAGATGATAGACATTTGAGTGCAGACCAGCTGTTAAACGAGGTGTACGACGTGGAGCCTGCTGACTGGAACAGGGTGGATCCCTGGGAGGGTGCGACGGAGCTGGTACAGAACCTCCCGGCTGTGGAGCAGCGCCGGGGCTGGACCCACCTCCTAGGTGGTCTCTCCGAAGTTGGCGTGAGGAGCCAACCGAGCTTGGCACCACTAGGGTGCGGGGCAATGAGGTTTCTGGAACCAGCAAGTAAAGATCATCAACAGAAGAGTCGCTGTCAGCTTCCAGCACAGCTGGGGGAGGTTGCTCCTCCGGGGGTGGAGTAAGGGGCTCGGGCCTGACGACAGCCTTCAACATGTCACGGTGTACTGTCCGCTCTTGATGCAAAGCCTCCACAGGAGCGATAGTGTACACTGCACCCTGACCTGGAGCTTTCACTACTTGATAGACCAAAGAGCTCCAGACATCCTGAATCTTGTGCCGACCTCTGACACCAAGGTCCCGCACATATACCAACTGACCAACCTGAAAAGGCACCTCTCTGACTCTCTGGTCATGCCTCTCCTTTCGGCGGCCTGCAGCAGCCAACAGCCGCTCCTTAGCACCCTCAAATGCTACCTCAAGTCTCGCTTGATGCTCAATGATCCAATCCTGTACCTCGCCTGGGACCGGGTCCTTAACTCGACCAAGAAGGAAATCGATGGGAAGCTGTGGCTCCCGCCCACACATCAGGAAAAAGGGGGACTCGCCAGTAACCTGATGTGGTGTGCTGTTATAACTGAAAAGCAGCTGTGGCAAACAAGAAGCCCAGTCCTGTTTCTGTGAAACTGGCAGGGTGCGAAGAAGATTGTGGAGAGTTCTGTTGAACTGTTCGCACTGCCCATTCCCGGCAGGGTGGTATGGAGTGGTGCGGGATTTATTAACACCATACAAGCAGCAAAGTTGTTTGATCAACAGACTCTCAAAGCAACGACCTTGATCTGAGTGGATGCGACTCGGAACCCCGTACCGGTAGAACCATTCATGTAACATAACACGAGCAACGGTACAAGCCCGCTGATCCCGGGTGGGGACAGCTACAGAAAATTTACTAAAGACATCAGTCATGACAAGAACATTTTCAAAACCACTTCGGGAAGGCTCAAGCAGTGTAAAATCCACAGCCACAATTTCATTTGGCCGGGAGGCCAACAAATGGCCCATAAAGCTATGTGGCACCGAGCCAGAGTCTTTTGCAACTTGACAACGTTCACATTCCTGTACCCATCTCTTTATGTCCAGGAACATTCCTGGCCAATAACAACGACGCCTGACCAATTCGGTGGTCCGTTCAACGCCCTGATGACCATGCTGTTCGTGAAGTTGTTTCAAAGTTTCCTCTTTGAGAACTGCTGGGAGGAGGAGCTGAAGAATCCCCTCTCCACCCTCCGGGAGGAAGATCCGACGATGCAGTACCCCCTCATGGTCAACCAGATGGTCCCACTGACGTAACACAGCCATGACTGATGGAGAAAGCTGACGCCGTTCAACTGCAGAAGGCCGAGTTTGCCTCCTCCAGAAAGACAAGACCTCCTTCAGGAGCGGATCCGCCTCCTGCAAGGAACCAATGTCGACAGTGGACTGGCCTGGGAGGGCCGAAACGATGGACTGGGTCACCGTCGCCCCAGGAGCTGGACGTGACACTTCCTGAAGGACCTTGGGGACTGGCGTACCAGGCAAGAGTTGACCGATGGCGCTGGATACAACCTCGGGCTTCCGGGAGAGCGCGTCTGCATTTTTATTACTGCGACCCGAACGATACTTTATTTCAAAGTCAAAGATGGCAAGCTGCGAAGCCCATTGCTGCTCTGTCGCCCCAAGCTTGGCCGAATTGAGATGACTCAGTGGGTTGTTGTCTGTAAAGACGATGCACTTGTGCCCCATCAGATAGTCACGGAATTTTTCAGACATGGCCCACTTAAGTGCCAAGAACTCTAGTTTCATCGAGCTGTAATTGCTCATATTGCGCTCCGTGGGCCGGAGGCCTCTACTAGCATAAGCCAGTGGTCTTACGCCATTTTCTGTCTCCTGGGAAAGGACAGCTCCCAAACCACTATAACTCGCATCGATCTCCAGGATAAATGGACGCGAGAAATCTGCATAGCTCAACACAGGAGCAGAAACCAGCCTGGACTTAAGGGCCTCAAAGCTCTCTTCGCAGTGGGACGTCCAAGCATCACTAAAGGCCTGCCCTGACCCTCTTCTGGACTTCGTACCGGCAAGAGTCGCCACCAGCTTGTGAAGGGGGGCAGCCCATTTCGCGAAGCCCTCTACAAACCGCCTGTAGTAACTCGCAAAGCCGAGAAACGAGCGCAACTCAGCCACTTGGCGTGGACGTGGCCATTTTGCCACGGCCTCGATTTTAGCAGGGTCGGTGGAAACACCTTGGCTGGAGATAACATGCCCCAAATAACTGACCTGCTGCTGAAAGAACGCACATTTCCCCAGCTTAACTTTCAGGCCTTCTTGTTGGAGCCGGCCCAGAACGGCCTCCAGCCGTTGTAAGTGCTCACTGACAGAGGAAGAGAAGACAATAATGTCGTCTAAGTAAAGAAGCAAAGACTGACCTTGCTGACCCCCGAACATTCTCTGCATCAATCGTTGAAAAGTGCTCGGGGCATTACATAACCCAAAAGGCATTCGATTAAATTCAAAAAGTCCAAACGGTGTACAGAATGCTGTTTTGGGTTTGTCTTCCTCTGCAACTGGAACCTGGTTGTATCCGCTAGCCAGATCTATCGTGGAAAACCAACGAGCACCACAGAGAGAATCCAAACTTTCCTCAATGCGAGGGAGAGGGAACGCATCCTTCCGGGTCTTGGTGTTCAACAAACGATAGTCTACACACAGTCGAAGTTTCCCGTCCTTCTTTCTGACCAAAACAATCGGCGACGCATAAGGACTGCAACTTTCCCTAATGATCTTGGTCTCAAGAAGCTGGTTGATATGAGACTTCACCTCTTCGTACTCAGAGGGTGGGATGCGGCGGTAACGCTGCCGGACTGGCGCATCATCCAGCAGTGGTATGTTATGCGATATGAGATTTGAGCAACCCAAGTCACCATCGTGGGTGGAAAAGACAGAACGGTACCGCTGCAATAATGATCTCACCTCCCTCCGGTCCTCATCAGACAATGTAGCCAAGTCAATAGATGCTAGCTCATCCTGTGCTACACTGGTTGCTCCCTGGGCAGAAACACTGGCGGTGATCGACTTAACCTCAGTTACGCCCGGAGGTAGACTGATTACCTGGGCCCCACAGAGGGAGCCAAGACGAGTCCGAGGGTACAGAAGAACATCTGTCGTCCCCACATTGATCACCGGGATGTAAGCAGTGCCTCGGATGACACGAACAAGACAGGGAGAAGCAAGCAAGCCACATGGCAGACCAGATTCCAAGGGTTCGAAAAGCACAGCCTGATCGCTGGCCTGCTCGGGACAAGTGCTGGCGACAAGCCTAAGGACCCCACCAGGTATTCGTATCGTCCACTCACCCCCGACCCTCACAGTGCCTGTGCACGGGTTTGGCTCGCTGACTGAAGACTGATGGTACTGCTGCAGCGCTTCAAAGATTGGACCTGGAGCGTGCGACACGGGTGGCGAGGCAAACAAGGAAGAACCATGAGTTCCAAAAAGCTCTCTGTAACAATTGCGAATGACGTTCATCCCCAAGATGCCAGGGACGGAAGACACAGTGCCGGGGGGGTCCTTGACGACTAACACCCCACAGCGAGGAATGACCTTTCCACACAATAAAACATTAAGCTCTAAGTAACCAACATAGGGAATTTCTAACCCGTTAGCGGCACGCAGCTGCAGCCAATTGCACGACCGAAGCCGATCCTGGTCCCAAGATGAGAACTGCTGTTGAAAGAAGCTCTCAGTAATGGTGGACACCATAGACCCAGTGTCGACCAAACAAGGGACATGAACACCACTAAACACAACATCAATTTTTGGACATGACGACATCAAACCAGCAACTAACTCTTCCTGTGAGCCCTTGACTTCCCCATCTGAGCGGAGGCCCGCCGACTCAGAGGGTGTCAGTTTTCCGGCTGATGAGCCGAGGAGGTCGCCCTGGTAACCTGAGGGTTTGCACCACCAAAAGAGTTGGCCCGTGCCCGAGGGGGTACGGTTGGGCCCCGGCACTCCCGTGCGATGTGGCCTGGCTGTTGACACCTTCGACAAATTAAAGGACCATTTCGAAAGAAATTCCCTGGTGGTCGTGGGGCCTGCAGAGCAGCCACAGTCTGCGTGAGCTGGTCAAGTTGGGCCTGTTGACGCTTCAAAAGTTCCATTAAATCACTCATCTCTGACCTGGGAGGGGCAACGGGATGACGTGGGTGGGAGTCGCTTTGCACCCCATACTGGAGACCGTAAGCTGATGGTAACGAATGGCTTCGCCCCCTAAACCCACTTGATTGGCCCTCCCTTTCCCATCTGATAGCCTCAGCGCGTACGTCCAACAAGGAAGCAGTCGGCTTGCTACGGACGTACTGTTTAAGTGTTCGACGGAGAGAACTGTCAAGAACATGCTCTACAAATTGGTCACGCAAAAGATCTCCAGCATTAGGAATCCCGTCGGGTGCGCACCGCTCAACCTGCTCCATTAAAGCCAGCAGGCCCAAGGAATACTCCTGCAGAGTCTCCCCCTCCTGTTGTTTCCTAGAGAAGAAGGCCTGCTGCAACGTTACATAAGATTGTGCACAGCCATACAGTTCCCTCAGAATAGCAAAAATCTTAGCTGGATCTCCTCGCTCTGTGCTGGGCCTAAACCGGATCTCCTCTCGGGCTTCCCCATCTAAATGATCAAAAATGAACAGGGCTTTGTCGGCGGCGGAAAGGTGGCGAACCCGCATGCATGCCTCGATCTCCTCCGTCCACTCAGCTATCCCTAAACCTGTCTTCCCATTAAACAAGGGACATTTACGGTCTCTGGAAACCACAACCAACCGCTCCGTGACAGTAGCAGCACTAGATGGGGCATAGCTAGCTGAACCGGAGGGACCTGCAACAGCTCCACCGGGCACGTCCCGGGAAGCAGTGCGCTCCTGCTGTAGCTGCTCATTGTCTGCCTCTAGCTGTGACACTAAATCCCTAAGTCGCTGTACCTCATCCGCCATGATGGCTGTGGAATAGCACCAATACTCACGATACCGAAGTCTGGTTCTTGGGATGGATGCTGCTGTTTTGACTCTGTAACTAGAAACAATATCAATGAAAAGAAAAATAAATCAATCTCACTAGCCGAAAAAAAAAACAAACACAAAAAAAAAAAAAACACGTCCCTGCCCCTTTAAATGTGGTGATCCTGCCGACAACGCCAAGATGTGGCGAGGTGGAGTGGTGAGTAGTGGTGAGTGGTTGCCAACAACGCCACCTGGGGAGTTTCGCCCCAGGAAATAGTTACTGTTTGTTTATAAAAATGAAAAAGGTCACGCAAGCTCGAATCACCACAGGGGAGAGTTCAGGTATCAAAAGAGTAATAATTTATTGTCACAATATTGTTTCTATAAAACTTCAATAGTTGCCAAAATATTTCACATTCACAACTGAACTGAACTGAACTGAACTGAACAAAAGACTGGGCCAAAGAAAGGGGAATGGACAGGGCTGGGCCAGCCACGGCGACCTTAAACCAAACCAAGGGGAAGGAGAAACAAACCAAGAAAAATAATATCACCCGTGACACTGCATACACACGCAATGGAGAAGTGAAGAAGCCACCACCAGGGATTGGGCCGCCGCGCTGGACTACAGCACCTGTCCACAGGGAGAGAGGGAAAAATTAAGATGGCCGCAGTCTAGCTGACCTCCTCACACACACACACCAAGAACAATTAGATATTATTTATAATACAAAACCAACATAATGAAGTCTTCTTAAAATATTCAAATACAAATTAGAGAACAATTAAACAATTATCAAACCCGCCCCCCCACAAAAGAAAAAGGAAAACAAGAAAGAAAATAAATAAATTGTTAAATGTCTCCGAGGTCACTATCGTCGGCAACAACAATCATTTAATCAAAACCATGTAATCGAGCCAAACAAAACAGCAGCAAACATCATGGTGGCCGATGACCGGAACACACCAGGACGCAGGATAGTGTGCAGAACTAGGAGAGTGGGTGCCGCTGGTTACAGCGCCCGGCTCTGAGCTCTACTGCACCCAACACGCGCCCACCAGAACCGCTCGCTCCCTCCGGCTCACCGCCGCTCCGAGCACTTAGTGATATGACGGGGAGACTCGGGCATGCACGCCAGCCCGCTCACCGAACGCGCCGCACAGCAGAGGGAGAACAGCGACCAAACACACCTGTCCCAATCACACACACAGCGTCGCTCCACCAGCTCGCCGTTGCTCCAACACTTAATGATACGACGGGAGGACACAAACAAGCACGCCGGCCAGCTCACCGGACGCACCGCACAGCAGAAGCAGAGAGGGAAAATGTCGACCAACACAGCTGTTTTAATCACCTAACAGTGCCGTCCCCCCATTAACCAGCGCCAGGCTGACACAGCGCCATGCAGTGACCAGGAGGGAGATGACTCACCCGGTCACAAGAGGAACAAGAGATTTATTTATACACACCATGGTGGATCCAGTCACTGTCACTCTGGCCAAATTTGGATTCCTCTGTTTTGTCAATGGCCTCCAATCTGATGGTTAATAGATGGAAATACTACTGTTTGTGTGACAAGTGACAAAACCTTGGAACCACAGTGTGAAAACGGTTATTTTCTCATCAATCATACCTGCATTTTATCAACCAAAGCTGGCTATGCTCCTAAAACTGCACCATACAACATCTGCAAAAGAAACAATGCAATTACAGAAGCCATCTGGTACAATAGAAAATAAATGATCAACAGTGACACAAACAGATGGCAAAGTGTTAGATTGCTGTTTGACAAGCAAATAATGGGTAGGAACAGTAAGTACAATTGTCAATGGCAACAGTCTGCCATTGTTGATGAGGAAGCAGTGAGATGCTGTCGCTGGAGCCATCAGAGCCATTTAATTTAAATGGGGCTCAGTTCTTTCATATGGGCTGAAACACCTACAGCTCTCGTTTCTGCACACCGTGACACAAACGCGCTCCGTAACCCGTAATCTTTTGTTCATGATGGTTAAAGCAGAAGTAAGCAATCCGGTGGTTTTGGCTAACTTCTTGTCAGCAGATGGAGTTAGCAGTCCCCGCCCTCGTCCCTACGTCACCACATTCACGCGCATCCCTTGGCTGCACACACAGAGAGGACCGCCCCTTTATGCCATTCTCTCTCCTCATTGGATAAAGGTTGTAGGATACAAGGAAAGTTTTCTCCTCGGCTTTAAGACTACACAAACACACACACGTTGTAACATTTGATGTGTTGTAACATTATCCGCCACTCCATTGATTGATTTTTTTGCCAGATTTGTTGTAAACAAATGCACATGGCTGAGAGGAGCGTAACCAAAACAGCGGAAAAGTGAACAGACTTGCATAGTTCCCCTTTAATAAATAAGAAGAGTTTCTTTTTGGGATGAATAGATAAGGTCTGGTGTTCACATTCTTAAGGATGTTGGATTCAGATTGACAGAATTAAAAATACATATAATCTGTGTAATTCAGAATTTTGGAGATACCTACAAATCAGATATTGCATTCTCTCAAATAAGAGTATACTACACAAAGTTACTGCAATCATAACTGGTGAGTTTATAGATCAGTTCTCCCTGCATATCCCCATTTCTAAAGCTAAAGGAGGTACCTTAAAGACAGTATCAGAGAGCTAAGAGGAGAAGGAAGGATCCACATCATGTGTCTCATAAGACACCAGCTGCTCTGATGTATATTCAGGAGTACAAGAAAAAAAGGTGACAACAATATTGACAACATGTCAAGTGGTATTCATCAAGGGTTTGTGTGGCATTCTGCCAACGGAAGAAGCAAGCCTTAAATCAGCTAAGGGGCCATCTTCTCCACAAACCTCTGGAGCAGTGCCCTTTTGGAGGTTAATTTGCTGCGTCAATGAGTTGGGATTCACACTGAAGGACAAATGAGCAATTTGTATCCACTTTTTCAGCCAAACCTCAATATTTGTTGATGTCATAATGACAAAAAATGCATTGCAGAACACTGTTCCACTCCACCGCTACTTGCCTGTATAATTTATTTCTGAAGATTTCAAAGGACCATTTGCATGACTTTTTTTAAAGGTAAACCATAGTATGCATGGCTGAACTCATCCTGCACCAGAGTGAAGGTTGCAGAGGAGCAGAGGTTGTCATGTCGTGTGTATGTGTTGTCTATTCCCCATTTCAGTTCAGCATTTCCTGTTTTATTTTCGCTAACTCTCCTCTCGTTTCAGATTACTTCCTGTCAAGTTTCCCTCCTGTGTGATTGCTGGCCCTGCCCTAATGAGTTGCAGCTGTGTCTCTGTCTCTTGTTCTCCCTCTCCTAGTGTAGGCTATTTAATCTGTGTGCTCCCTGTCTTCTGTGCCAGTTTGTCTTTGTATGTCAAAGCGTCCCAGCCTTGTCTTTTGTGCAAATAAACACAATCCTTACCTATTGAGAGAAACCTTGCCTGAGTCGTGCATTTGGGTCTTTCCCTAGTAGTGGTGTCAGCAGTCGTGACAGAGGTATCAATAAATCACATAAGAGGAATTTAAATTATGAGGTGTTTTGTTGTAATAGCAGGAAAACTGGAAAAGAGAACACACAAAGTTAATATTGTGTACTAATGTGAAAGGAAATAGTCCAGCATTGTTGGGACTCTTCCCAACAATAGCTTTGATGAGCTATGTGATAGATACCCAGAGGTGTTTCAGACCACTCTAGGGAAAGTGACAGGCATTAAAGCTAAACTACATGTGGTGTCAAGGGCTGTTCCCAAGTGTTGTAAACCACGGCATGTGCACATTAGGGACGCCATGGAAGCCCAGCTAAACAAAATGGAGGCTGATGTATAAGTACTTTCCTGCAGCTTTTTTTTGTACTGTTTTTGTCTTGTTGTGAAGCAGCACTGCTCTCTGTCCGAGAGAAATTTCTCCCACGGGAGACTAATAAATGATTTTGACTTTTGACTTTGATGGGGTTATCACACCTGTGAATTTCAGTGAATGGACTGCACCAACTGTCAATATTCCTAAAGTTGATCAGACAGTGAGAATCTGTGGGGACTATAAAGTATATATCAACTCCTGGCTTGAAGTAGATCAGTACCAAATACCGAAACAACAAGATTTGTTCCCAAAACTTGCAGGGGGGAAGAAATTCACCAAGCTTGATTTGTCACAAGCGTATCTACAAGTAGAGCTAGATGAGAGTGCTGAACAGTACTTGACCATAAATACACACAAAGGGCTCTACCAAGTAAACAGACTTCCCTACGGTGTAGCCAGTGCACCTGCTATATTTCAAAAGTTAATGGATCAAGTTTTGCAGGGCATAGAGGGTGTTATTTGTTATTTGGATGACATACTGCTTACTGGTCAGGACACAGAGATGCACATGAAACACCTGGAAGAGGTTTTGAAAAGACTGAAAAGCCACAACCTCAGGGTGAACAGAGAAAAATGTGCTTTATTTCAACACAGTGTATCTTATTTAGGACATGTTGTTGATGCAGAGGGGATTCGCCCAATGCAAGAGAAATGTGAGGCTATTGCTAAAGTGGCTATTCCCACAACAGTTACAGAGTTAAGATCATTCTTGTCACTGTTAAGTTATTATGGGAAGTTTATTCCAAACCTTTCTACTCTGATAGCACCTATGACAGAACTGCTACAGAAAGATGCAAAGTGGGAGTGGTCACCATCATGTCTTATGAAGAGGAATGACATTGACAACACTGCCATGTCCAATGCTGTAGCTGCTTGTTGTATCTTGGAGTCTGTGGTGCAGGAACTGGGAGCCTGGAAAGCAGCATTTCAAAGAGCATCCTTTGATTTTCTCTGTCCTCCTTGAGAAGTCTCTCCTGGCTTTCCCACAGCTTCCTCTCATGTTCCATGAACATCTGAAGACGAGCATCCTCCCGTGCAGCTGCAGCTTTGTCCATCTCTTTCAGATCTGCCATAGCTGTTGACAAGATGGAGGATGTCTGGTCCAGTCTTGTCCTCTTTCTCCTTCTTGTCGGACAATGGATGCCTAGCAATTAGAAAAGTTAACAGATATATCGGAGGGTCACAACATGTAACAGCACGTAAATGTCCATTTTAGTTTAAACAAAACGCACACAGTAAACTCAAAAACTCACCACTTGTTTGCTGCCTGGAGGTCTCAGGTCTTTCTTCCTCTGTCCCAACATGGCTTTCTGCATCATCGGGTTACAGACTCTCTGGTGGTGTTGTTGTTGTTGACGTTGTCTCCTCCGTTTCGCTCGCCAGAGGCCTGTACCACAAAGCAGGATCACTGGCTTAGCGAGGTAACTTCAGGGTTAACCCTGGCTTTCCGGTACCACGAAGCTGGATTCATTCTTACCGAGGTGAGTTACCATGGTAACTTACTCTGAACGGCAAACCGGGCAGGGTAGCTTTCAGGATTGATCTGAATCCAGTAAAAGGCTCCACCCACCGGCCAATCAGCTGTACGGGAATAAAGACGCGTGTCCTCTCACCGGATGCTGAGCGGAGCCGCCTATAGAGACACGCGTCTATATGGGACAGGCTTTTATTTAATTCAGAACAAACGTTATGCTCAGCAAAGATGGAAATATAGTCTAATATAATAAAATTGTTCTGTTTGGCCACTGTTTAAAAGAATCAGAATATAAGGAAAGAATCGGATCCAGAGCAGCATCATTTACAAGTTTAATCAGCACTGATTAAACATTTAATAACTTGGGCCACGACCATGGGCTTCTTTTTTTTTTTTTCTTCTTCTTCTTCTTCCTCACAGGAGTGTGCGCTCCGGTGCGCTCACCTCGCTTCTCTCTGACGCGTTGGTGCTCATGGTTGTGATTGGTCTGCTGCCTTGAATCCGCCCTTTATACGTGCACGTTCACAGATTCACAGCAAGACAAGCCGGGGTTGAGTTAGCGAGTTGATAAACAACGTCGTGGTACCGCTGATCCGGAGTGACAGTGTTGTGGATAGGTTCAGCTGGATAGGCTGACAGTAACCCCGGGTAGGCTGAGCTCGCTTCGTGATACAGGCCTCAGGTCTTGGTCCTCATCTTCTGCCGGGCTGGACAAACCTGGTGACGGTGGGGAGGCTGCAGAAGACCCGGCCATGGAGCTGGATAGCCTCACAGGGTTATATTGGCCAGAGCCGAGTTTCCATAAATATTGTCACATAGTTCGTAAAATGGCCAGTCCAGAAGACCCATTCCACTCCGGTGGTTATTGTCTTTTATGGCGAGATACTTCTCTTTCAACGCCTTGAGCTTATTTATGACCTGCCTTGCCGTGCGGTGATAGCCTCCCTAATATTGTTATAAATTGCGGTGTCTCGCATGGTCCCAGATACCTGGTGCTGAACCTCCTCTTCCACACGGATGATGAGGAGCTCCCGAATTTCCCGGTCGCATCACCAGTAACTCGTGTGCTCCATGCAGGCTCTTCTTTCCTTTCTTCAAGTTGCTGGTCCTTCCTGACAGCCCCAACCTCCACCTGTGGAGGAGCTGCAGCCCATAGACACGCCTCCTTTATCCATCTCACTGTGTCAATCTGTGCAGTGGAAGTTGAGGGATCCTCATGCTGCTGCCCAGCCATGCTCTGTTAGGGCAAGAATGTGTTAATACTACTTCTGTAGGCTAAATGTCACAGTTTCCTCATCCTCTTCATCCTAGATGAGTGATATGTTTCAGTATATTTAAACGACCATTTGGCAAAATCTTTGAAGTATTGCCTACTTACAGTTACAAGGTCTGTTGTGGCGTGAGGGGGCTCCACCAGGCAGATAGAACCATCAGAATCTGTTGAGACAAAAGCAAAAATAAAAAAATATTATAATATAAATAAACAAAAAAAATAAATATTTAGGCTTAAAAAAATATATAGGCCTAGGAATATTACATCATTACATCAAGGCACTTGTGTCTTGGGGGGTGGCCTCAGAGGAGGAGCTTCTGAAATTCTGGCTTATGGCCAGCTCCTCTGCCTCCGTTAGAGGTGGCGGTGCTGGGCCACCACCCGTTTTACGGGCATCTGCTTTCTTTCTGTTGGCTGAGTAGAAGTCTGCGTTAGTTTAAATAGGCTTACTTATTTAACAGAATATGATTTATGTTGGCAATAAAACAACTATACAGTCGAACAGCCACTTAATATTTACTTTACAATGTAAAACATCAAAATGAGGTACGTCCATGAGATTATGCCAAGGTCTTACCTGTTTGAACGATATTTTTATATTTCATCTTCAGCTGCTGCCAAGTGCGCCTCTCCCCCGCGGGATTGCACCTAAATGAAATAAATTAATAGGCTACTATTCAAGCAGTTTTCCCCTGTAATATTATTGTGATTGCAACTAGCATTGACCCGAGTAGCAATGTTCTCCCACGCCGTCTCCCTCTCTTTCGCAGCAACAGCGGTGTTGCACTTCTTTCGAAAATGAGCGCATTCATATTTTCTGTTCCCCGTTGCCATGGTGAGTCGTTGAATTGGGGCTCCATTGATGCTGGCTTTTTATAGTTGCGGTGCACACACTTAAAAGGACAACGAGGAGTTTCTATTTGGTTATAAAAAAGTCTCACGTTAATGTGGATGAATCTACGCTACCCACACTTGTTAATGGGCCCATTTTCGATAAATATATTGTTTTGTCTCTATCGTTATTTTGTTATTATTAGTGGTGGCGGAGATGCTGGGCGAGCCGACAAGCATTTCTTTACTTTCGGTTTCGCGGCGAGTCATGAGAATAACGCTGCCGAATCGCCGTTTATGGTGGGAACTACGACGGTATGTGATCGTCTTGACGTCTTCCAACCTCTGACTTTAATTCTTGATGAATGAAAACATGAGTCTGTCTTGCGCCGGTCAAAGAATTTCACGGTGCGCGGAGGCTCATAAATGTAGTGTGAAAACACTTCTCTTTTTCAAAACACCTCGTTGTCCCTTTAACTCCAGGTGAAACTACTCCGAGTTGATTAAACTAACCCATATCAGCTGTTCTGGAACCGGACACTCATCTCAGAGTAGATCAACTCAGAGTTCCAGATTAGAGTTTGTTGAACCTGCTTCGTGAAACGGACCCCTGGAGTAATTGAGCAGAGAAGTGGTTAGAAGATGAACGTCAGGTGTGCGTGTTACCGGCGACAGAGCTAGGGGTCTCTAGTCCGGCAGCATGCGCCGCTCAGGCGGCAGGAACTGAGCGACGGAGTACGGGTGTGTCTGTGAGGCCTGTGTTCAAAAGAACAGAGACGCCTTTACTGTTGCTCATTGCACAGCCTTGCTTATTGTGCGGCTCACACACTCAGATAACACATAGCTTAGCTTGGTATATGGTACACAAAAATACAATGACCAATACTTTATCAGTCACAATAATAACTTTTCAAATAGAAAATTTGTCATGTTTCGCTCACGCTTCCCACACACACATATACACACATTCTGGTTTTTGGTGCTTTTACGGACGGGAACACACGTGAAAGAAAAACAACAACTAGGAAAAGTTTGCCCTGCAAATACCGGTAAACTGTTCATGAATCACATTTCCACACATTCACTCATAGTTAACGGGTGTATTTGACACCGAACCGTAACAAAACAGGGTTAGGGTTAGTGGTCTTGTCCTGCCCTGTCATTCAAATCTTTATACTTATTATTCTGAATCTTCTGCTCTTTTTCAGCATTTAACTAGTCCGTCATACTTTGTGCTATTTCAACAATTAATACATCAAAACGTTCAGCCTTTTCTGGGCATTATTGCTAGGACTTTTCTCTTTTCAAATATTTATACTTTTTAAATTATTTAACTTTTTCTTATGTTTTTGTCCCATAGGAAATTATTTGAAACCAACACAGTCTCACCCCTTTGCGTCAAACGGTTGACGCTTGGTCAAGGCCCCTTACGTCAATATACTGACGTGGAGGGGGTACCCTCGAGGTCGTTTCTCGACGAATAGGGCCACTCATAGACTTGAATGCAAATCCCTCATCCTCGGATTTTGACGCAGGGGGGCGGGACCGTTTCTCCCTCGACGTTGCTCCAGAACGCAAAGGGCCACTCATAGACTTGAATGCGAATCCCTCATCCTCGGATTTTGACGAAGGGGGGCGGGACCGTTCGCGTTGTTTCCAGACACTCAAGGTACCCCTCAGCGTGGGACCTGAACGCACAGGGATTTCAATTGATTTTAATGCAATCCCCTCCGCGGCGATATGTGACGCTCAGAGCAAGTGCTCCAGCCATCCATTCACTCCTATTCCGATCCGGCCGCGGTGCTGAAAGACGCCGTGAGCTCCCCTCCCATTGGATAACTGATCCTCGTACCATTTGCAGCTGAATTCGTATATTTATACAGCAATTTGGCCGCAAAAATAACATTTCAACATATTTTTATGACATTTCTAACGAGAAATGTGTGTTTTACTTTCAAAATCTATGTTGAACGAATTCAAATTATATTTTGTTTGGCAAATTGAATCTGTTAAAATGTGTACAATATGTTCATTCAGCTTTCTGGCCATAAAAACAACATTTCGGGATATATCTGGCATTGTTTGAGGACATTTCTAGCGAGAAATGTATGTTTTACTCTCTAAATATATGTTGAATGAAAGCATCAATGGCAGTGCTGTGGAGTCTGTGAAAAGCACCAAATTCCTGGGGGTGCATATCACAGATGACCTGACATGGACAACCAACACCACCTTCCTTGTCAAGAAAGCACAGCAACGCCTCCACTTCCTCCGCAGGATGAGGAGAGCCAACCTTCCCCCTTCTGCACTCACCACCTTCTACAGGGGTGCTATTGAGAGCATCCTCACCAGCAGCCTCTCTGTCTGGTACGGCAGCTGTTCTGCTGCGGACAAAAAGGCCTTACAGAGGGTGGTGAGGATAGCAGAAAAGATCACCAGATCAGCCCAACCACTCATCCAGGATCTGTACACATCCCGCTGCTGCAAGAGAACCATCAATATCATCAAAGACAATACCCACCCAGCACACAAACTGTTCTCCCCCTTACCATCCGGCAAACGCTACCGCAGCCTGCGGTGCAAGACAACCAGACTCAGCAACAGTTTTTTTCCACAGGCCATCAGACTACTCAATTCACTCAAGGACATACACATACACACATGAACATACACATACACATATGAACATACACATACATAACATATGGACTTGTTTCTGCTGCTATGCACTTTGCACTTTTCATATTGCACTTTATTACCTCCCCACAACATCATAGGCCTCTTATCTGTCAGTATATTTGTGCTTTTTATGTCATGTATGTGTGGTATGATGATGTTGAAATTTTTAAATGTCTTAATGTTTTTAAATTGCACATTTGGAGTTTGGGGAAACGCAATTTCGATCCCCTGTGTAACTGTCAGTTACATTGTGTGATTGACAATAAAGTTTACTGAACTGAACTGAACTGAACTGAAGATTGTGTTTTATTTGTCCTGTAACGATATCACAGCTTGTGCTTGTGACTGTCGAGCCGCTTTGGGTGTCATGTTGCCATAACAACGGCCCGCAGACCTATTTCTCCAGCCGACAGGCGGACATGCAGCTTCCGCGTTGTTGCCGAGGATGTGACGTCATTGCAACGGCGCCACCGGTCGCGACCATAGCCTGCGACACTGCCATCTACGGCGTCTGGACGGAACTACAACACCTTAACAGTGTGGAAATTAAGCCATGTTGATTTAATTCAACATGTGAATAAACAGTGAGGAATCAGAACAGTTAGACAGCTCTTTTTCAACAAAGTCCAAATAATTCAAGTAACTCAAGTCATATAGGCCTTTTTTTTTTTAAATTCCAGAAAACAACATTTCTCCCCCCTTCTCCCTCCTCCCACCCAGGAACCTTAGTTTATAATATAGTGTAGAATGAACCCGTCCACTGTAGTAATGTTTATGCACAACTGCACCACTTTAGCCAGCTCCTTTATTTCTGGTTTTACATTGGACAAACTGATTAAGGCTCCATTTTCAGGAGACACAGCTATTCTTTAATAACTTCCACATTCGTTGGGTTACGTTCAGAGGTTTATCAGGGCAGGGCCTAGGGTCATCTAGTGTTAGCAATTACAGACCCATCTGACCTTCACAGGGGTCACAGGTCAACTTTTCATGTGAAATTTGACGATTTTTGCTATCAATTCAGGCATAAAACACCAATACTTTGAGCCGAGAAGCTGAAATGTTAGCTTCTAGTCCAGACCTTTGAGCAGATTGAGCGTGCCAAATATCAGGGCTGTGTTCCACTCAGAAGTGTCCAAAATGGCCAAAAAGCAGTGTTCATTTCTAATCCTTCATTGTGTACAAGACTAAATTCAACAGATATTCTTTAATAACTTCCACATGCTTTGAGCTGGAAGCCTGAAAGTTTCGGGGTTTTATCAGGGGCCTAGGGCCATTCATCATCTGCAATTTCAGACCAATCCCACATTCAGAAGGGGTCAAAGGTCAAGGTTTAATGTGAAATTTGACGATTTTTGCTATTATTTCAGGCATAAAACACCAATAGAACTCTCAGAAGTGTCCAAAATGGCCATGGTAAGTGTCAAAGGTCGCAGGGGTCAAACATCAAAGTGAGTCCTAACAAAACACACACGCTTTAAGTAATCATCATGAAATTTAGATGAGTTGTATATCAGAGAGTCCTCTATCAAAATATTGCGTTCCCGTTGCGCTGGGGGCCCCTGGAGGCCCCTGGGGGCCACTTGGCTTTCCCATGCTCCCATAGAGTTGGGTGTCGGGGTGATGAATAAAGGGCCTCACAATGAGTCCACAGGCCAAGTTTCAAGTGATTCGGTTGGTTTCTATGGAAACAGCGGCCTCCTGGAGACAGAGGAATGCGGCTGTTTGAAGCCCCGCCTCTCGAAAAGTAATGGCTCAATCAGGACCGAACGCACATCAACGCGTTCGTCTTGGGCCCCCGGAACCACTGATATCAAATTCAGAACTGTACGACTTTTAGAAATATATTTCATCCATTTCAGCTTTTCAGATTCAGAGCCTCTCAGACTTAATGCCTGAGAGACCTTCTGAGTCAGAAAAGCTGAAATGGATGAAATATATTTCTAAAAGTCGTACAGTTCTGAATTTGATATCAGTGGTTCCGGGGGCCCAAGACGAACGCGTTGATGTGCGTTCGGTCCTGATTGAGCCATTAC
This sequence comes from Trachurus trachurus, assembly GCF_905171665.1. NCBI lineage: Eukaryota > Metazoa > Chordata > Actinopteri > Carangiformes > Carangidae > Trachurus > Trachurus trachurus. The sequence goes on along the minus strand of NC_139891.1, from coordinate 637,350 downwards.
TTTTCGAGAGGCGGGGCTTCAAACAGCCGCATTCCTCTGTCTCCAGGAGGCCGCTGTTTCCATAGAAACCAACCGAATCACTTGAAACTTGGCCTGTGGACTCATTGTGAGGCCCTTTATTCATCACCCCGACACCCAACTCTATGGGAGCATGGGAAAGCCAAGTGGCCCCCAGGGGCCTCCAGGGGCCCCCAGCGCAACGGGAACGCAATATTTTGATAGAGGACTCTCTGATATACAACTCATCTAAATTTCATGATGATTACTTAAAGCGTGTGTGTTTTGTTAGGACTCACTTTGATGTTTGACCCCTGCGACCTTTGACACTTACCATGGCCATTTTGGACACTTCTGAGAGTTCTATTGGTGTTTTATGCCTGAAATAATAGCAAAAATCGTCAAATTTCACATTAAACCTTGACCTTTGACCCCTTCTGAATGTGGGATTGGTCTGAAATTGCAGATGATGAATGGCCCTAGGCCCCTGATAAAACCCCGAAACTTTCAGGCTTCCAGCTCAAAGCATGTGGAAGTTATTAAAGAATATCTGTTGAATTTAGTCTTGTACACAATGAAGGATTAGAAATGAACACTGCTTTTTGGCCATTTTGGACACTTCTGAGTGGAACACAGCCCTGATATTTGGCACGCTCAATCTGCTCAAAGGTCTGGACTAGAAGCTAACATTTCAGCTTCTCGGCTCAAAGTATTGGTGTTTTATGCCTGAATTGATAGCAAAAATCGTCAAATTTCACATGAAAAGTTGACCTGTGACCCCTGTGAAGGTCAGATGGGTCTGTAATTGCTAACACTAGATGACCCTAGGCCCTGCCCTGATAAACCTCTGAACGTAACCCAACGAATGTGGAAGTTATTAAAGAATAGCTGTGTCTCCTGAAAATGGAGCCTTAATCAGTTTGTCCAATGTAAAACCAGAAATAAAGGAGCTGGCTAAAGTGGTGCAGTTGTGCATAAACATTACTACAGTGGACGGGTTCATTCTACACTATATTATAAACTAAGGTTCCTGGGTGGGAGGAGGGAGAAGGGGGGAGAAATGTTGTTTTCTGGAATTTAAAAAAAAAAAGGCCTATATGACTTGAGTTACTTGAATTATTTGGACTTTGTTGAAAAAGAGCTGTCTAACTGTTCTGATTCCTCACTGTTTATTCACATGTTGTTGAATTAAATCAACATGGCTTAATTTCCACACTGTTAAGGTGTTGTAGTTCCGTCCAGACGCCGTAGATGGCAGTGTCGCAGGCTATGGTCGCGACCGGTGGAGCTGCATGTCCGCCTGTCGGCTGGAGAAATAGGTCTGCGGGCCGTTGTTATGGCAACATGACACCCAAAGCGGCTCGACAGTCACAAGCACAAGCTGTGATATCGTTACAGGACAAATAAAACACAATCTGCTTTCATTCAACATATATTTAGAGAGTAAAACATACATTTCTCGCTAGAAATGTCCTCAAACAATGCCAGATATATCCCGAAATGTTGTTTTTATGGCCAGAAAGCTGAATGAACATATTGTACACATTTTAACAGATTCAATTTGCCAAACAAAATATAATTTGAATTCGTTCAACATAGATTTTGAAAGTAAAACACACATTTCTCGTTAGAAATGTCATAAAAATATGTTGAAATGTTATTTTTGCGGCCAAATTGCTGTATAAATATACGAATTCAGCTGCAAATGGTACGAGGATCAGTTATCCAATGGGAGGGGAGCTCACGGCGTCTTTCAGCACCGCGGCCGGATCGGAATAGGAGTGAATGGATGGCTGGAGCACTTGCTCTGAGCGTCACATATCGCCGCGGAGGGGATTGCATTAAAATCAATTGAAATCCCTGTGCGTTCAGGTCCCACGCTGAGGGGTACCTTGAGTGTCTGGAAACAACGCGAACGGTCCCGCCCCCCTTCGTCAAAATCCGAGGATGAGGGATTCGCATTCAAGTCTATGAGTGGCCTTTTGCGTTCTGGAGCAACGTCGAGGGAGAAACGGTCCCGCCCCCCTGCGTCAAAATCCGAGGATGAGGGATTTGCATTCAAGTCTATGAGTGGCCCTATTCGTCGAGAAACGACCTCGAGGGTACCCCCTCCACGTCAGTATATTGACGTAAGGGGCCTTGACCAAGCGTCAACCGTTTGACGCAAAGGGGTGAGACTGTGTTGTTGAAACAGTTTTCAAACTCTTCAAATCTTCTTACATCTTTGAACTTCAGCATACTTTCTCCCACAGACTTCATTTGACTTTTAAACTGTAGACAAACGTTTAATTTATTCCTGTATGACTCATCTTATTGATATCTTCAACAGTGTCATATTTTTGGCCGTTTTAAAATCATTAAAAATTGACAAAATCCAACTTTATAATGGGTGTGTATTGCAGCAAACGAGCAGAGCTTAGAGAGTGAACTCAAATCTCACTGCTCTGCTCTGTGTTGTGCAGTTGTCCAGCTGTAGGGGCCAGCTCGTTATCAACGTCTATAAATAGAACAGGTACAGGTGGAGCCTGGCGCTCGTTAGGATGTTTATAAACACAGCCCCACACACACACACACACACATGAAAAATCAGACTGACAGAGGATGTCGCATTGGAAATGAATTGAACTGTGATGTGTGTGTATCAAGTCAGTCACGCACACACACAGGCATGCACGCTCACAGACAGACAGACAAACACACAAACGCAACCATGTGCCACACAGTAAAATCATGTAAGCAGTTACTAAAGTCAACATGGCAACCTCTGAGGGCAGGCTGCAACAGGTGTATTCAATCAGATCATTAGGGAGGGAGGTGGTTTATCAACTATTTTACTCTGAGTCCAATGCACATATACACACAGACAGTCAGACTCACACACGCGCACACACTCACACAGGTTTTCAGCTCACATTCATCAGCCTCTCAATGATTTCAGACTTTTGAGGGCAATTTGTACCTAAACATCTCCAACAATTTTTTTCTTTTTTTCTCATCAATTTCAGTTTGCTCTCCTAATGGAGATGTCAGGATTTTAAGCTTCTTCATGACCTGACGTTTAGCCTTTCCACCTCTAGAAATAGTACAGTTACAGATGGAGTCTGGCGCTCGTTAAGATATCTATGAACACAGCCCCACACACGCTAAATTAGACTGACATAGGACACAGCTTATAACATGGGTCAAGTGTCTGTATCTGTCTGTCTGTACAATCCCCCTCTTTTTTTTCTTTCTTTCTCACTCATGCTGAAAAGGACAAAACCCAACAAAGCTCCAGGACCTGATCAGATCTCTGGTCAGTGGCTGAAGTCCTGCTGCAGCCAACTGGTAAGTATGCACACTGATCCTCTTCAGTTTGCATACAAAGAGCACAGAGGCGTGGACGATGCCGTTCTGACCCTGTTGCACACCACCCACACACACCTGGAGAAGCCCAAGTCACTCGTCAGACTGGTCTTTGTAGACTTTTCGAGTGCATTCAACACCGTACCGCCTCACCTGATGGGACAGAAACTGCTACAGATGAACATCAACCCACACCTAATCATCTGGATCCTCTCATTCCTGTCAGACCGATGCCAGAGTCAATGGTCACCTCAGTACATCCAGGTCACTCTCTCTCAGGTTATGTAATATCTGCAGTCCTGTACACACTCTACACCAACGAATGTAGGAGCAACAACTCCGGCATAACTTACATCAAATATGACGACACTGTGATCATAGACACCACCAACTCACCAGGACAACTACAGACTGAGATGGACACTTTGCCAGGGTGGTGTAGGCAGAACTGCCTTGACCTCAACACATCCAATCAACTTCCGTAAAGTCCCCTCCACCATCCCCCCTCTGTCAGTCAACAACCAGCCGATTGAAAGGATCAACTCATGCCATCTTTTCCAAGTGTCAGCAGCGTCTATTTTTTCTCAGGGAACTTCATAGACGTCAGGTTCATCAGTCAGTTCTTGTTGCTTTTCAGTCATAACCTTCAACATAACAGTCTGGTTTGGTTCATTGTCCAACATAAACAAAATCATAACCATGAGTAGTAAAATAATCGGACTTGTACAGGAACCACTTCACAGCATTTACAGCAGAAGGACTAAACAAAAGGGTTTCCAAATAGCTTCAGACACTGCACACACAGTATAGTCACTACAGTCCCCTACCCTCAGGCCTGAGATACAGATCCCTTACTTTTACTTACAACTAAGAGAGCCATGACAACTTTCATACCCTCATCGCTCAGATTACTGAACAGCTGACCTGGTCTGGCTTGGTGTGTGTCGGCTCAGGGAGAAAGTTTTCGAGGTTGCATGCCTTCCTGCTTAGTGACTACTGTTTTGATTATGTAGACTTTTTTTTTCTTTCACAGAAAGTCAAGTCACTCACTCAGAGATTGATTTACTAATGTAAAAAATTATCGCAAGGATTTATGCTAATTAATATTTACAACAGTTACGATTTTCCGGAGGCTGCATCTGTCTTGACATTGTATCTATTCCTGCCCAAGAAGATGGACAAGCCAACTAGTGCTCAGGAATTCTTTGCCACAAAGAAGTACAAAGACAACTCCCCAGAGCAACATACCAAAGAGGAGGGGATAGCACAGTGGATAGGGCGCACAGGACTCCCAGCGCAAATTGTAGAATATGAGGAGTTCATCCCCATGATGGCAAAAATGGACAAAAAGTTGAGTGTCAAAAAGACAAAATGTACAAAGAAGAGAAAGAAAAGATCAAACAAAAGCTGACCACAGCACGCAGGATTACTACAGGGTTAGATATTTGGACTAAAAAGGGGTTAATAGCATCCTTCCTGGGAGTCAGCGCCTGTTACTTCAACCCTGA